>NW_022146735.1:0-684447 GCF_002938485.1 Sitophilus oryzae | reverse complement strand
TGACTGATTATATTGATAAATGTAACAATAAATGCAGGAAGTTGCTTGAGCTTGAAACACGGCTTGAAAGCAGGAAATCTTTTTTATATCTTTTTTTGGTATGTGGTGTTTTCTTAAATACACTCTTACTTGTTTTGTATTAACACATACTGTAGTTGTTTATAATAAAATAACTCGATTAGATTTTTTCAATTTTATACAGTCTTTTTACAATATTTTGAAGTAATCACTTGTCACTCAAATTTTAATTATATTAATTTTCTGCTATGAGTTCCAATTGTACTTATTTCGTTGTAAAATAAAATAAACTACTTTGAAAATAAAATGACAGACACATCTATCACTGTCAAGGATCTCGTCGTTGGACAGACTATAGTTGTTGGATAGTTGTTGTTAGAATTTTAATTAATGTCATATTTTTTGCTCTTTTAAAATATTAAAGAAGCACAAAATGTATTTAGTTCAATGCTACGTAAAGAAAAATAATAGTTATCGGAAAATGTGATACTTTAACAACAGCAAAATATGACGTTAATCAAAATTAATATGATATTGAGAATATCTCACAATTGATAATCATATGCGTCAGTTTTCAGCTTTCAAAATTCAGTTTTACTACACAAAAGATGTCTATTTACATTTGTAAATAGACATCTTTTGGGTTCTTCTTCACTTCAAAATCGTGTGAAAAAAAAACTCAAAATGTTTTTGATTTGATTAAACTTTTCATCTCATGTCATCATCATCATTATCATCATCATCCTCAGCTTATTCAACCATTTCCAATTATGGTGTAGCCTCCTCACATATTTAGATGATATCTTTGCAATTAGACTCATTGTTTGTCTATCTGCTAATTTCCTAATATCATGGGCAAATCACAGGTTTAGTTTTCGTCTAGGTCTCTTAATTACTTATGGTACCATGCTGTAATTTTTGTGATCCATATGTTGTCCGTCCTTCTTGCCAGGTGTCCTGCCCATTGCAACTTGTGAGAGATATGATTCTGTTGATGACATCTATTACCTGAGGCTATTGTCGCATCCACTCTACTTTTTACGGTCTTTCTTGGTTATTCCCAGTATATTTTCCACCGAGTATTGCTCACCTGCAGTTTCTTTAAAATGTCCGTTTTGAGTGTCCTAGTTTCGTATGAATTGATCACGACTGGCAGTACACATTGGTCGAATGTTTTCTTCTTTAGATAAAGTGGTATTCTTGATTTGAATATGTATATTCTTGTAAAAAAATCTGCTTGGACCTAGTGAGATTACATTTTTACTAAAATAAGACAAAACATATTTACTATAGAATATATTTAGGTATTTAACTCTCTTTTTCTGTGATGCCAATGAAGTCGTCAAATCTTGAAAAAGGACGAGTTTAACAGTGTAGTCAAATAATACGAAAACTGTTATAAGGGTGAGACACTCCTGAGACGCTCCGGTATTATTTGTATTGAAAAATAGTAATTTTTTACATTGAAAAATATGTTGATTTTATAAATAAAATCAGAACTTGTAAATTTTTAAGAAGTTAAAGAAAAAACAAATAGATTACATGTGAATTGACATTTGTCAATTTTAAATTAAGATTCATCTCATAAATCCATCACAATCTGGCAGCGCTGTCGCCATAGCTTGTCACTCAAAGTTGATCACGTGCATCGGAAATTGTTTTGCGATTACCATAGTAATTTTTGACATTGAAAAAGATACAGGGTTGTGGAATCGCGGGAGAAATGATTACATTTTTATTCCATTCTATCATTCAATACGACGTTGCCAATTCTATCTAACAATTCTTTATTTTGAATATTTGTATACATAGAGGGTGTCCCAGAAATAAGTGCAAGTGAGGAGCAGACTTTCTAGATGCATTTTATCCATTTTTTCGAATTTTGGCAAACCAAGAAAAACAGCTACGCTTTCTGCAAAAAACTTACCGTAAAACTAGCATACTTAAAAATGGGTAAAAAGTCATAAAAATAGTACACCTACATATGAAAATATTTGGCATAATTTGCTAAAATTTTTCGATCGATAATTTCTTTTAGTATCAGTACTTCCTAACCACTAATCCTAAAATTCTTTAACGCAGTATCGCCAACTATTTCAACCATTGCTGATCGCTCCGTACAAGTTAAACTAAATAGAAAAATAATGTTAGCTCGATGTTCAAACGCATTCATCCTTAACCGAGCATACCGAACTACGCCATTTAAGAATACAAAAGTCCGAACCACCAGCGCCTTTTATCATAGCGACATTCCCGATTGCCGCAAGGACTAAAATCAACAAAACCCAGTCGAAACAAAAGGAAAAGAAACGATTTAAATCCGGACTGGAAATCAGACGAAAGGAAATCTGTAGAAATAACACTAACACGCGCACACATGCACGTCGAAACAGAGGAAAGGAGCGTGGAATTTAAACAAAAGTCGTCTGTCTGCTTTTGCTCCCGGTTCCCCTGCGGACGGTTTAAATTGTACACGGGACAAAATTCGATCTATAAAATTCAACTGGTTTTCGATTTTCCTCAGTTTTATAGTAATTTGAGCTGCAGAAAAATACAGGGTTGCGGAACAGCGGGAGAAATGATTACATTTTTATTCCAGTCTATCATCCATTACGACGTTGCCGATTCTATCTAACAATTCTTTATTTTAAATATTTGTGTATATACAGGGTGTCCCAGAAAGAAGTGCAAGTAGAAGTGATGACAGGAAAAAATAAAATTGATTTTCAAAAAAATCCGTTTTTTTTTCCAAAAAACTCAGCAATCCTTGAATTTTTTAAAACTTTTTTGATGGCATCTCGGTGAACATCCCAGAGCGCAACTTCGCGCCAATTTAACCATGTTTGTAGCTATTACAGTTACCGAGATACCATTCTCGCTCGTTCCCCGAATTTGTAACACCGTGTATATGCACTTATATGCATATTTTCTTATTTAAGATTCACACTGTATAGCGGCTTATCTTGCGATAGATATAGTAGATATCTGCTATCAGAATAAACCTATAACTGTCAGGATAAGACAATATATTATTTTTACGCGTGACAAAAATAAACTTTTATCTGAAAATAATCTTGAAAAAGACGAAAATATATGTCGAAATGTCGAAAATTTTCTAAAAAAAGGAGTTTTTATTTCCTGATCTTAAACCTGTTATATAATATAATTATTATTATTATTATAAATTGTAAAAAACCTTCCCTTTGTGCTGGGCCAAAGCAAACCAATGTATATGCTTAGTCTATCTTTTATACATGCATGTGGTAAAGTTTTTAAAACGTTCATCGATCTAAATATTGACATCTAATAAGGTCACTTAACTGGAGAATCGATTGGGAACAGGTGTTTCGACATAACTGGGAAGCTTCCTGAAGAAAAACAGACAAAAAGGACACCCTTTCAGTCCAGAAAAAAGTGCCTGACAACAGTAACAAAAACAACCAAACGCGGGAATTTCTTAATCAATTTCCTTAATCACATTAAAAATATATATTTCTCGCTTTCCTCTAACGCGTTGAAAAGTAACAAATGATTGTTCCATTCTTCGAGAACGTTTCGAAAGTTTCCGCGTTGCCGCCGTCCGCCACTTTTTCTCCTCAAACTTCCTTTCTCGTCATCAATCAAGATTTATTGTGGTCCCGGATCAACTTTGGAGATTGAATTTTGTACTGTGTGTACGGTATAGTGGTCGTCGTTTATCTCGGGGCTTGAGGGGCTGAAAGGGAGGTAAAAAGGAGAGGGCTTTTGTTTAAATTCATCGTTTCCCGCTTCTTTTTGCGTGGGCGTTGGAGTGGGTGTGTGTTATTTCAGCAGATTTTCGCCGTTTGTTTTGTTTTCGCTTTAAATCGCGATAGTTTTTGGTGGTTCTTTTTATTTGTGCCCTGCTTCGGAGACATACGGGGTTGTTTCATATCGGAAGATGAAACTATAAACATAATCAAGAATATAACTTAGACTGAAAATACGATTAGGATGATTTCAAATACAGGGATATTCACTCCATTTATTACATTAATGTAGAATGAGTGGAGGGGGAGTTCATCACCGCGACCTTAAAGATATATTGTATCCCCCTTTCTTGAGTTATAACTCATCGTACAGTCCTTTTTTTGTGGGGATGGTAAAAAATCTTCATAGACGCTTCATATTCTGTTGTTCTAGCAACCGAGGTGTGCCGGATTCCTACCGACTAAAAAATATCCACCCTATTTGCTTGACAAACTGCGCTGGAACTGCTCACGCATTTGCGCATATACTCCTCTCTACATTAGACTTTCGTCATTCTTCAGCCCTTCATTGATCAAGCTCTTTCTGTCGTAGTATTTGTGATATAAACGCCACATAAGCTTCCTATATATCTTCGTCCTCCACAATAAAGCGTATTAAGTTTTCTTTTTTAAAGGGTACCTTAAAAATCCCTTTGATTTTCAATCTACCTGGTTCCCAGGCCGGGCATTCAAAAATGTTGTGACTGACATCGTTGATGGTATTGCTGCAATATTTACAGGCCACACTAGCTCTTTTCTTAATCCGATATAAATAGTGTTTGAAAGCTCCGTGACCGCTAAGTATCTGGGAAAGATAATAGTCCCAACCTGTCTGTGCTTTAGTTTAGTCCATCTTCTTATATTCAGGATTAACATATGTGTCCATTTTCCACCGTACACTTCATCCCATCTTCTTTGCCCACTGTTAATGTAATATTTCCTTCGCTTCATTTTTGATATTAGCTTATAATATGTTCTTCCTCTAGTTTTCTGATCGTATATACCGGGTACGTCTCAAGGTGCGTATTCATTATCCGAACGAACGAACAAACGAACGAACGAACGAATGAAAGTGCGGTATATTTAGACGGGGACCGAACGCATGCGGCCGTTCGTTCGTTCGTTCGCTCGACCATCCGTTTCGAGTCGGTACATCAAAGGCGTTCGCCAACAAATGCCTCCGGTCTTCTCGTGCGGTTCTATCGTACGGTCCCCGTCCATACCACTAGCGAACATTCGTTCGTTCGTTCGTTCGTTCGTGCGGATAATGAATACGCACCTTCAAAAGTGGCTCACCCTTATAACTTTTTTATATTACAAAAATTAGGATTGATTGACGTACTCAATTATTTTCGGCCACTTCTTCTTTAAATGGCACTCTCGGTATTCGGTTACTTTATTCGATAGAAAATGACACTGTGAATAGAATGACATATCATATGTCAACTTTTGACATTTTCGAATATGGTTTATTTGAAATGCAACATGCGATTTATAACGCCAATTTGATTCGAATTACCAAGCGTGTGGGTACCAAATTATTCGTAAAAAATGTTTTTTCCAAATATGCTAATGAGTCACCCCCTAAAAATTGAGATATATTTAAAAATACGATTTGGGCATCTTTTAACAAGACACTAAAAACATTAGATGATCAAATCTATTTTTTCAAGACTCCTTGATTAAAAATTAGTGTTTTTAACACAGCCGTGGCACTCTAGATTGTAATTTTGTTTTAATCAAAAATGTAAAAACTTGACATATGATATTCAGAGTGTCATTTTCTATCGAATAAAATAAAAAAAACAGGAAGTGGCTGAAAAGGATTGCATGCGTCAATCAGTCCTAATTGATGTCATATACTAACATACCAAATATCGTTTTTTTATCTGAAAAAATAAAAAAGTTATAGGGGGTTCTTTAGAGCCACTTTTAAGACGCACCCGGTATAGGCGGCACGTTCCTTTACTACCAGGTCTATTGGTGATATACCTGTGATTACGAATACCGCCTGCTCCGCTACAGTTCTGTAGGCAGAAACAACTGTCACAAGGCGCTCCGTCGCTGAACTGATAGAAGTTTCTGTTTTTCTTTTTTAACCTCCAGTGCCTTTGCCCATACTGGAGCGCCGCACAGTGGTTCTTGCATATGTGTCAAAGAGCGGCCATAAGTGATTTTAGAAAAATTAAACTATATGACACACTGTTAAACTTTTTGAATAGTAGCATTGGTTTAAAAAAAACAACAAATTTTTTGAATAAAATTTATAACCATGTTTTTTTTCTCTTAAACCCATCACATTGAATTGTCTTTTTCGCTTAGTGATAGCAAATAAGAATCTAAATATTCCTGGAGGCTTTAAAAAACCCGAGATGATTATTATTTTTAATATTTTAAAGAAAAGGTTTTCTCTACTTTTGGACTATTACTAAGAAAGTTCTGAAATTATTATTATGTATTAATTTTTCATGTTTTTTGAACGTTGTTTTTATCCATATTTTTATAGTTTTCAAAATACCAAAAAATACTATCGACGCTTATCGACGTTTCCTCTTATCGCAAATAATAATATTTGAGGAATGTATTTGTTTATAAACAAAAAATGCTCTGCCGAATTCTGCCTAATCATGCGATATATTTATTTGAACTAGTCCGTGTTTCTCAATAGACCGCAACACAATTTTAAGTTACGTTTTTTCAGAAAAGACAATAGTCGAAAATGTTCACGGTATGCCACAAATCAAGATATTTTTAATTTTCTCCTGATATCCTCTGACACTTATTTGGCTGCATTTCGGCGTATGTGGAAGAAAAGTGAATGTTTAGAGCTGGATGATGAAGCCAAAGAACTCCTTTTTTAGAACATATTACTGAGTTGGTTGAGAATATGTTTCCTTACATAAATATTATTTTTTACTTTTACGTTCGAAGTTGTAATGATGGTTTAGTTTTTTTGTTTTGTAAAATATATATTTTTTTAATTTTATACTTCAGGTTTATTTTAGTATTATTTAAAGTTTCTTTTAAGTATGGAAATCACTTGATTTACAAAATAAAACTTTTTTACAAACATAATTAAATTATAAACACTTCTTCGTCTGCACGCATATAATATATTTTTTGGATCCCATTGTTAAATTAGTATCTTGTTATACCCAATCATTGGCGTAACTACAGTGGTGCCTGGTTGTGCCGCCCCCCCCTGCAGGTATTGCTGGGCACCCCCCAGAGAAATCCTGAATTATTACTGTTGGCTACGTATTAATTTTTATTTGATTGTGATGCAGTAAAAATGTCGTTTTTTAGTTTTGTTTAGTTAATATCATTTTGTTGTATTCAAAAAATGTGTTAATTTTTATTTTTTTTTAATTTGTAGGTATTTAAGTAATCTACGGGAACACGGTTAGATAACCAAGTCTATGAAATTTATTGATAGAGAAATTCATGTAAACGTTTTATTCAAAAAATGTGTTTTTTAAAATTATTTTTCATTTAAAAAAAAACCCTAGGCCCCCCCTGCGCTCAACCCCGGGTCCCCCAGGATAAATTGCTAGTTACGCTAATGTACCCAATCCAAACATTTCCCGAAACCCATCCCCCACGTTCACCCTTTAAAGGAGGGGGCGTGGCGTGGGGCTGTTAGTGTAAGAAAAACATTTTTTGAAATTCACCAGAAATCATTACTAAGCGATAACGGTAAATCTACAGGTGTGTACCTTTACCGATATTATTAAGTGACACGCTTTACAAAAAAATAATTTTTGCAGTCATAATTAGACCGGCGCCGGCGTTTTGCTAAAATTCAATTAACATTATAGAAAAATCTATATTTTCTTTTCGCCATAAATAAAGCAGCTGGGCTACAAATTACTTATTAAAGTATTTTTTTCTATTTATGACCGCTATATGCCTATACCTCGAACCACTGCGCGCCGGCGTACAAAATACTGGCATGGACCACTTCATTTAAAAGTATCCTTTTTTCCTGTCCTGGACCTCTTATGTTTGGCATTACTCTTGTTAATTTAGCCAGTGTTGTTTGAGCCTTTACTAGTATGTGTTCTTCAAAGTTCAGCTTTTTGTCAATTTGCACTCCCAGATACCTGAGGCTTTCGGACCATTTGATTACTGTCCTATCCAATACAATACGTAAAAGATCGCTTAACAATTTTTCTTCAAGTGTATCCAGCCTTATGGATACGAGTTAAAATTATTTTCAAAAGATACAGTGTCTTAAATAAACAAAATATTAAAGTTATTTTTTAAAGAGAACACGATTTTTCTTCAAGTCTCACCCCAAACACAAACATTATAACATTAAATCTAATCCCCTGTCCCCTCACCATAAAGAACGCGATGCCGTAAAAAGAGATTATTCCTCATTGCTTTTTTTCTCTTTTAGTATTTTCAAGCTTACCGCCTCTAGACTCTTTCCCGCCGGCAATTGGCCCTTAAATAACGGCATGTAACCGTTAGCAGTTAAAACAAATTGGCTTATAGATCAAGATCCAACGAGTGGAGGTCGGCTGTCGTCGCTTGTGGCGCCCTCTCTACCGGAAACGTCAGCTAGACGCGGCTAAATCATAATTTAGACTCGCGCCAAGCTTTAAACACGCCACCAGAGCTATCTGGCGGGGTGACAGATAAACCGTGAAATGTGTGAAGCTAGGCTTATTACATTTTCAAAAGTCTGTTATCTTTGTAATTTTATCTGTCTATGAGAGATTTTATTTCATTATGGTTTTCGTTAATACACACACCGGAAAAGTCTAGGGATATTTCAATTTTATCCAGCCGTCGTCAGTAATTTTATTATTTGCATTTCTGATATAATAAAATTAAAATAAACAAATAGTTTACAGGACGTATTGGAAATAAAAATGCGAAATTTACCTTGATTTTTATTGAACTCAAAAAAATACACACATTTTGGCCCATTGTTCATTCGACCACTGAACATGATCTTGAGCCCACAAATATCGTACCTCTCGATTTCCTCTCGTTAAGGATTGAGCTCTCCAGGGGCGTCTACTTCTTAAGTTGACCTCTCTTAATCTACTGCGAACAGTGTCAGGACTAACGGTTACATTATGTGTTTCCTGGAGAATTAAAGTAAGTTCTGGTGCTGTAAGAGTCGGTCGGCGTCGAGCATTTAATTGTAAAAAATGATCTTGCTGAGGGGTAGTAATGCGATGTCGCCCTGTGTGCCTTTCAGCAACATCACCACTTTCACGGTAGCGTGCACTTAATCGCGATATTACACTTTGCGTTGTATTTAATGCTCTAGCTACGTCGATTTGGCGTATTCCAGCTTCGAGCATACCCATGGCCCTTAGCATTTCGTCTCTGTTAAGATGTCTACGCTCCATAATGTCGTTTAATACGAAACAGAGTTATTTGAATGAATTCTGGCCAGTTATCATAAAAAAATAGCCAGTACAGGTTAAATTCGAACAATTGATGCTAGGTGCTTTTTATACATTTGACAAAAAATGCACAAACACTTCTGCAAATATCCCAAATTTAGAAATAACTAGTGTGACTACTTCGTTTCAATCGAAGTAGAAAGAATCGGCCTACAAATATGTGGTTGTTTTTTCAAAACATTTATTTTTAACTTTAATAAAATGATATCTCTAGATTTTTCCGGTGTGTGTATTTAACAACGGATTTATTGTTCTTCTTTAACTCTTTACTGCCGTAGCTGGGACAAATTTGATCCTATCTAGGATTTAACGAAATATTTCTTCACCTAAATTTGATGGCGGTTTTTGCGCTTTCCTCTAATATTCAACCGAGATAGAGATTTATCGAGACACTAGAGCCCGCTTTGTTATCTTTACATGAATTTTGTGTGTTTTGCAGTCAATTAAAAATGGCAAGTTGTAGTAAAAATTATATACCGTGTGGTGCATTCGAACGCGGCGCGGGTCATAGGAAATCCTATATAAATTTTGAAAGGGTCAAATATTATCTCCCCAAATGATCTTATGCAAAAATTGTATGAGACTTTTTTGAAGAGGCGTTAAAGTTGTACTCTCGTTTAGAATTTTGTTTTATTTTAAATAGGCATTTAAAAGTTATTTACAAAAATCTACCGTCAAATTACTAAAAATTTATAATATGGTCCAGAAAAAGCTACAATTAAAATATAGTAAACGCCACGAATCTTTGGGAGTGATACATCACTTGATGAAGTTAGAGTCGACACGCGCACTATCATTTTTACATTAAAAATGTAAATTTTTACCGCAGACGTAAGTTTTTAAAGGTCCGGTCTAATCATGTGCCTGCGCTCCTCCTACTTATTCTGAAATGTTAGCGTGATTGACAAATACGATACTATATCACGTTTCTTTGATTGATTCGTTTTTGTGCGTCAGTCCATTGGTGTGCTTGCAGTGCGACCAATGGGGCATTCCAGTTTATATTTATAGCTAAATATATGTTTTGGCCAGACTTTGACAGTTAAAACAACAAATTACATCATATTATATATTGATTATTATATGACTTAAAACATCACGGCACTGGAATTAAGTTTTATGTAACCTTGAACTGATTAATTCACATGGTAGCGACCGATTAATCACTCACAAACATTCGTGGCGTTTACTATACCAGCAAAAATTATATGTTGTCATTGTCAAATTCGATATCACTTTTCTTTTTTTTCTTTACAAGAATTTCTGTGGTTTGAGAAAGGTGGTTAATTTGGAATAATCATCTACAAAAGAATTAGTTGAACTGAGAATAGTATTGGCGGTGTATGACTTGCTTGCTGTTCATTACTCGATCACTCGCAGGCCTCGCTCATACCAAACACATCCAAAACAATTTGTATGTACATGTCTTTTTTATATATAATATATGATGTCTGGTCTATCGTCACCGGATTCCCTCTCGTTCAGGCCGGATAGTTTATTTGGCGCGCTTGGCGTAATTTTTACGTTCTCTAGTCGGCAACCCTGCTATCGTTTCACTGTTCTGTGGAGCGCTGTCAACATCGCTTCAAGGCGTCTCTCCGTGCTTAACTTCACTTGGTTTTGAACGTCCTACTGCCACCATCAAAAAATCCTTGCTTCGAGAAACTGCAATTATAAAAATCTTGCTGTATAATTTGAATCAGCTGCTATTTCGAAGTTACAGGGTAGAGTTACGGATGCTCCAACCTAACTTGTATTTGTATTTTGCTGGCACGTTGGCGTCCCTTTTCTTTTGTCCTCCAGAATGTCACATGGAAGAAAGGACAAGTTCTTTATTATTTAGTGAGCCCTCGGAAGTAATTCGAGGTTCTTATGGACGGACTGGTCCAAGGTTATGGTGCAGGTTACGGACATTATCCAAGGTCCTAGTAGTGTTCCAAGGTACGGGTAGTGTCCCCATATTGCCACAGTATGGATACAGCGTAGGCCCCATGCTGCTTCGCTCCCATTTCTAAGCCTAGTCAGTAGCTACGGCTGTATTGATTCATGGTGTCCTCATTCTGGCCCCTTTTGTTGTTTTGGCCAACAGAATCGCCGACAGACAGTACAGAAATATGAGCCCACCTCACGCTTAGTGGTTAGATTATTAAGAACATTTATGTCGATTTAGTTGTTACAATATGATTTAGATTTTAGGTTACATCACATTACGCCTTGTAATAGTATTACTTTCTATAGATAATATTATTACGCTATATTAACAGATGAATAACCAGACATAGATTCTAGAATCTACAGGTTGCAACATATCAGATTTAACACCGCATAAAATTTAACAATTTAAATAAAGTAATGCTACCTTTCTTATATTTTCTATAACGTTACACGCATTGTATTTTGTCATAGTCTTTTCATAGAACATATTTAATATTATTTACATACATAGCTTTTACTCGACATATAACCACTATAATAATTATTAAAACTGTACAATGCTATTTACCATCAGGATACATCATGAACGAATATAGTCACTAGTTTTAAGTAATAAACAACTGTGTTTTCTTTTTCTGTTCATGCCTGGCGCCCAATATTTATAATTTCGAGTTATTATTGCTAATTAGTTCTTTCCAGTGAAATACCTTATCCACGACTGCTCTACCAATGAAAAGCTGCCGTTCGCAGTGGTAATGTTTATAAAAAAACGCTACAAATTCAAGGGATAATCGAAATATTTGTAACACAAAGAACTTTGGTAAATCATACCAATTAATAGAATGTTTACATAATTCCCCATTCACAGCCAAACAGTACCCCAAATGATTGTGAAATTCACGCCTTACAATAAAAAAAATGTTAAGGGGAGAATCTTTAGCATCCATAGAGGTGTCTTTTTTAGTCCATCTAAATTGCTGTATTTAATATGTCTATATACAAAGGTGCCCGGTGGCGTAGAGGTACACGCTCTCGTCTACCAATCTCAAGGTGTGTGTTCGATTCCCACACCCGGCATTTCATCAGCCGACTATTTTTATTAAAATAAAAATAGTTTGGGTACCTAGGTCGACTCAGCCTTAAATGAGTACTTGGGATTCACAATCCTGAGGTAATAATAGGCGGTTGAAGCGTAGTGCTAGCCACATTACCTTCCTTGTATACCGAACGGCTCTAGTATAGCAAGCTGTACCTTGCTACTTTCAAGGCGTTAAACGCTATATACGGGAGCTATTATTATTATATAATATGTCTATAAAGACGTTTTTTTAGTGTGCTCTACAGGAAGTTGTTCGACGAAAGATTGTTGTGTGTTTTTCCTACTGTATCCCCAGTAAACGGTAGTCAATGCTGAAACATAAAGAATATTCAAGTCATTGTGGTTTTCTTTCTGTTCATTATTTTTGTCTTCACAGTTCTATGTCTTTAGTTTCATGCCTTTAGTTTCAAAGTTCTGGTTTGTTCTTTAAACTGTTCACTTATTCGGTATGAGCTGCGAACCCATCCAACATAGCAGAAATAATATTTACAGCAAAATGCCGTTTAACCATCATAACTTTTTTAGAAGTTGCGAAATTCATGACTATTTTACACAAAATTGGCGTTGGTACTTTCAAATCCTTGTAAACAAAATGTGACAATGATGTAACATGCAACTTGACAATGAAACAATAACACTTATGCTTGTATTGGTGGTATTTTAATTGTAGCTTTCTCTGGGCCGTATTACAAATTTCACTAATTTGAAGGTAGATTTTTACAAATAACTTTTAAATATCTATTCCAAATGATACAAAGTTCTACACTACACAGTACAACTTCAACGCCTCTTCAAAGAAGTCTAATACAACTTTGGCACAAAATCATCTGGGGAGATAATATTTCCGAAATAGAAATGAAACTTCCACACCCTATATCTCCAAAACGAAGTATTTTAGGACATAAATTTATATGACCTTTTTTAATTAATTTTGTCAAAGAATTCCGATTACACTTCGAACCATCCTGTATATTTTTTTCTTAGAACATAAGTTCTAAAATAACAACTCATATTCCTGAAGAACAGTATTTTAAATCTATTTTTGAGAAACAACTCTTCCTAATAATTTTAAATTAGTTGAGATTTCAAAAATTTCACGTTGAAAACTTAACCTGAAAACCACCGGTCGTTAGAGCGTTCGTTCCAGGTTTTATTTTCCTTTGGACATAGCGTTTTAAAGAAAACTAATTACGGAAATCGTTAGTGGCTCATTGGCCGGCCCAAAAGGCAAATTTACTTCCAATTTCTTGGCGGGGGCAAATTGGGAAAAGTGCCGCTAAATTACACAGGGCTGAAACAGTAATTTAATCTGCGGCGAAAGATGGATTTTGATAAGATGGTTCTAATAAGTTTCGGCAAAGACTAATTGGAATTTTTACTGATAAGCAAACATGGATGCGTGTGAGGCTTGGTAATAAACCTTTTAATTTAATAAAAATGTACAGGGTAGTCCAATGTTCCAAAAAAGGTACAGCGTAAGATTATTATTAGGCAAAGGTTATTTTTTGGCATAAGAAGTTTGATTTTGATGTCAATATGACTCCTTGTTGTACGGGGTACCACCTACATATTTTTGAACTGTTTTGAAGAGCAAGAACTTTTCGTCCGTACCTGTATTAAAATACCGACTGAAAAAATATACATTTCCGCCATTTTTTACACAAATAAGTTCTTAGGGTAAAAAGCGCTACGAGTAATGGCTCTCAGGATATTTGGAAACGAAATAATCAACACAAAATTGTTTTTATCGACAAAAATCAAACATGTTTACTTGGTAATTGTTAGACAAATAATAAACCTAGATTTGTTTGTGCTAAAGGTTCAACTAAAAACTGTTTTATTATAATTATTTCTAGAAAATGTTTTATGATTATTTAAAAAATCCCAAATTTTTCATTTGTCTATTAACTATGTAGACAAAATTTTTTTTTATTTTTTTCTCAGTGATGACATTGCGGCAACTTTTTAAAAGATTAGAAAAAATTATATAAAAAGATGGTAAAGATTAAAAAGAAAACCGCAGCGTACAGCTGCTCTTCGTATGGTGAACAGTAAGCGTGGGTTCATTTAATTGTTTTTGCATTTTGTTGGGCACCACTTAATTTAAGCCAAGTCAATGTGCTATTTAAAAAAATAAGAAAATTGCCACAGGCTAAAGATGTTCTGTAATGATATATCTCAAATTAAAACACCAAAATTTAATAGAAAACTATGTACTATTAATAATTAAATAGGTTGAATCTCCAGTTTGAAAATAAATAACAAAAAAGGTAGTCATTAAAAAAATTATACAATAATTTAAAAAAAAAACAACAACAAATATTTTTAATAAGGTTTGGGTTGGTTTGGTTTAGATTGGATTGGATTGGATTGGATTGGATTGGATTGGATTGGATTGGATTGGATTGGATTGGATTGGATTGGATTGGATTGGATTGGATTGGATTGGATTGGTTTGGTTTAACATAGTTAAAATATATTTATTTTTTATATAACTGATTTCAGCTATTCTAAAGTCTAATAAATTTCCTAAGAAAATGAAAACAGCTTATTTCCGCATGAAAATTTTTCTGTTTCATGTTAAAAAACACACAGACACCAATTTTCATCCAGATATCAGCTTCAGTTCAGAAGTTATTTTGAAAAAATCAAGACACTGTATCTTCTAGACAAAACACTTTAGGGCATAATTTTATACGAACTTTTTTACTTATTTTTATCTGCAGAATATGTTGCCAAAGTTTCCGGAATACAGTTCGGACCACCCTGTATATAAACTATCTGAAAACTAAGAAGTTCAAAATAGGCGATTTCGAATTCAATTCCTTGGTCATAACTCATAGATTAAAAAAAAATAGTTATTTGCTTGGTACAAACTGTAAACATCCATTTTAAAGGTGGACCGTGCTTCTATTTCGAAAGATTTAAAACAGTTAGGCCAAGAGTAATTCTCTCCAAAACTCCAAGACCAATATATAAAATAGTTTGCGAAAAAGATTAGTTAGAAAGTTTCATCCGTCCAGATCCATATAAGTCGAACGAGACCAAAAAGTGGGAGTTTGAAATTGGATAGCCGCAACAGTTTGGACTGAGGACTAAGTCGCAACTGAGAAAAAAGACAATCTTTCAAAGTTAGCGAAGGCACGCGATCCATTTTAAATAAAGTGAGAGATGGGTCAACAACACCGGCTGTCAATATATATATACTAGCAGATTTCAGTTATTCTAAAGTTCGAAATTTGGAAATTACGCATTCAATTCGCATATTTAAGGTTCTCGTTAAAAAAATATTTATTTTTAAATTGTGACAAAATGGTATTAGATAGAAGAAAGTTGCAAGAGACATTTTTTCTTGGAAATAAACCGAGTAAATAAAAAAACTCCGAAATTTTTATTTTTATCAGTGGCGTACTTTTTTTTTTTGAAAATATTACCCGATGCGTATCACAGCTACGCCAGTGGTTGAAACTAAAACCTCTTCTTTTTACATTTAAAGTGTCTCTGTTAGGCAGACTCCTATAATAAAATTTGTAACGATACTTTCAACTGTTGAGAAACTATTAAAGAATATCTTTAATTTATCAAAAACTTTAACACCCTGTATCTGGCGTAAGAGGCATTTCCGACCCATAGTGTGCTATATCAAAATTAATATTTCGACGTCCTTTATTATTCTTTGAAAGCATGACCGACTTACAGGAATCACCCTGTATATGCATCTTTTGCTTTTTTTATTGCATCTTCCCTGTATTCCGGGTCAGATTATATTTGTTGGTGTTATATTTTTTACACAGTTGTATTTTATTGATAATATCTTATTGGTAGACTTTGAAAATGGTTAAAACTGAACCGAAACCAAAGAGTAGATAAGACAAGAGACGACAGTGAACAAAGAAGTCGAATTTCGCGAGAGAGACGCAGATATATTAAAATTTAAAGGTCCCATGAAGTCCCATTTTGTCTGTTGCCAAGTATATTTCTTTGAAAAATAAACAAGATTTTCTGAAAATAAATTAATAATATAAGAAGGAATAAGTAACGTATGTTAATACGGAAATATACATTTTTAGTTTAGGTTGGTTTAGATTCTTTTTTCGCAATGTACTGATAATATCAAAGAAACAGAATGACTACGTTGATCGATTTCAAAGATAAACAGATAAAATCTGAAAATCTGACAACGGCGAATTTTATTTATTTTAACCTATGATTTTAGGACGCTAATCAGCTGTGCTAATCAGGCTTAAACATAAACAAATCTTATTAGTTGTTTTCTTGCATTTTTGCCTTTTTAAAGTGTGTTTTCAGAGTTTTTCGATATATTATCGTTTTGAGAGTTTTCAAGGTTTAATTTTAGTATTGTTTTTGTTGCGTACTAATTTGTAATTATTGTTAAATATGAATACTGGACAGGACACGAGTAGCAGGAAAAGACAAGATGGTGGCAATGTGTGTGCTTATAAAGACTGAAAAAATAGATCTTATTCTTCGACAAACATAATATTTCACTCTTTTCCAAAGGATCCTGAAAAGTATTTTTATAGAAATATACTATATAATTATGTTATTAAACTAAATGCAGTCCAAAGATCGAAGACATGGTTAGAAGCTTGTAATATAATTTTACAAAAAAAATTGAGCAACTCTATTTTTTTGTACATAAACTCCACATTGTGATATTACACTTGTTCAAGTCCATATGTAAAAAAAATACACGTAAATAAAACATTTCTTACAAATCGACTTGGTCACTTTCTCTTGTTTACCAACGATATACAAAATATTGCTTTTATTATCTTTATTCCCCGACAAATATGTTTCTAATTATAATTTATTTTATATAATATTTAGAAAACTCATTTTTTTTTCGTTTCTATTTATCTCTTTACCCACACAGTAACTATTTATAAGCTATACAGGCAAATTTTAATAATAGTCTATTTCAAATTTCCCGCGAAAAAGTTACGAAAATTTAAAGGGACAAGCGAGACGAGGTCACTCTCCCCACCACTCAAACATGAAAGGTACCGCGCGAACTGTCGTCTCTTGTCTTATCTACTCTTTGCCGAAACGTTAGTTATGTAATAAACACTTCCTAAACCCAGAAAAAGGTTAATTTTGACGAAAAGTCAAGAACCCTTTAAATAAAAAATTATTATTAATGTGTGACCTATTTAAAATATCACTACAAAAGTCTCAATAAAGACAATCAAGAGTTTTACTGATGATGTTTTCAAAATTCAAAGAAAAAGAATATTTTGAATTATTACCAATTTTCAAAGAAATCCTGAACTAGATAATTAACTAAAACTAAATTTGCTCTGTAATATTGTGGTTTAATATCAGAGCGAACTAATTCCTATTTTGCGAACAAAACTACAGAATTATCGATACGTCCGAATGTAATATTACCCCGACCTCACCACTAACATGGAAAATATGGAAATACCCGGTCTAGCACAGATAATTGCCGAATATTGGGCCAGTATATTAATAAAAACCTAATATTAGCGATATAGCGTAACCTGATAGAGGCACTTAACCTGATTTGTAAAAAAGATTGTTTCACTGTGCAATTTAAAAACGAATATTTCGAGCCAATTTATTAAGTGTTTTTCAATATTTTTATGGAGTTACGGTATTTAGTAACTTTATAAACCGGTTGTTTTTAGTAACTTTCAATTATCTGTTATTTTTATTTTAGAACCCTCTACATTGATTTATTAAACGTTTTACAAAGTTTTATTGGATAAAATGTAAATTACTTATATTGGTTGTAGAGTAAACATGATTCTGTACAGAATTTTATAAAGGATTAGTTTATAAGGGAGTTTATAAATTTATATACAGGGTTGTTCACAACATACGACACGGAGTATTGTAGCTAAACGATGAGATTTTTACAAATTGTAAGTTTGGGGTTCGTTGAAGGGCTATTAGAGCTACAATTTAAAAATATTTTTACAATATACAGAATGTCCCAAATAAATAAAAAATATCAAAGTTGTATTTGTTTAAATAGAACACCCTGTATATTATTACATTTTTAGTTTCTACGATTAAGATAAAGGTAAATTTGATTAAGGTTTATTATACTTAAACCTTACTGTATTTGAAATATTTTCAATTTTGTGAAATTGCAGTAAAAATTTTAAAGCTTCATTTCACCAAATCAATGTTTTTAATACTAAATATTTAATGAAGTTTATTTATTGATCAGTTATTGTGTTGCAATAATAAAAATAATACTACCTTATACAGAGTGTCTAAAAATTTATTTTAGATAATTATTAGCTTCAAACGGCAATAACTTGTTTAATTTAAATGGAACACCCTGTATATTTTACGAGAATCAGATGCACAATTTAATTGTCTATAAAATTATATTATACCATTTTTTACCTATTTCTTTAAGTTTCCGTAGAAAATGCATTTTCTTGTAATTTAGAACTTATTTATCAATATACCCATGGACTACTGATATTTTAGATTATTTTTAAAGATGTACCAAATTTTTAAAGAGTACAGATACTAATATTGTCGATATAATTCGTTTATTTCATTAAAAAATAAAAAAAAACTAGCCCATTTGTATGCAAAAAGAAAACTATTTAAATCTTTATAAAAGAGTATACCATTAATTAAATATAACACCATTATTTATGCCCATATACTAATTAATGACATACTTAATTGTGTTCGTTAATAAATTATTATAAATAAATGTGGATTTGAGTCAGAAATCAATATAATAATAAGTTATCAAATTAAAGTCTCTGTTGTTATAAATAAGCATTTATTAAAAAATGAAATATCATTTTTAAGGTGTTACTTTTTATCACACTGTCTAATGCCCATACAAAATTCAGTTTTTTAGTATTTGGAGCAATTATTATTAATCAACGCAAACAGTCAGTTAATGTAGTTTGAATACTGAAATCATATTAATTGGTCCTCTTTAACAAATATTTAAACAGTTTTTTTTTATTTTTTAATAAAATAAACAAATTATATCGACAATATTAGTATCTGTACTCTTTAAAAATGTGGTACATCTTTAAAAATAATCTAAAATGTCAATAGTCCATGGGTATATTGATAAATAAGTTCTAAATTACAAGAAAATGTATTTTCCACAGAAACTTAAAGAGATAGGTAAAAAATGGTATAATATAATTTGATAGACAATTAAATTGTGCATCTGATTCTCGTAAAATATACAGGGTGTTCCATTTAAATAAAACAAGTTATTGCCGTTTGAAGCTAATAATTATTTAAAATAAATTTTTAGACACTCTGTATAAGGTAGTATTATTTTTATAATTGCAACACAATAACTGATCAGTAAATAAACTTCAGTAAATATTTAGTTTTAAAAACTTTGATACCCTTGGAGAAATGAAGCCTTAAAATTTTTACAGCAATTTCACAAAATTGAAAATATTTCAAAAACGGTAAGTTTTAAGTATAATAAATCTTAATCAATTTACCTTTATTTTAATCGTAGAAACTAAAATCTAATAATATACAGGGTGTTCCATTTAAAAAAATACAACTTTGATATTTTTTACTTATTTGGGACACTCTGTATCTTGTAAAATTATTTTTAAATTGTACCTCTAATAGTCCTTCATCGAACCCAAAACTTACAATTTGTAAAAATCTCATCGTTTAGCTACAATACTCCGTGTCGTATGTGGTGAACAACCCTGTATTATATTGAGTACCAGTTTATAAAGGATTTTAAAATGTAATTGAATTACAAATCTGAATTTTTTAAGTCAAATATATTTTGAAGTCTCCCCAAAAAACCCTATATGGGTATTTCGCCACTGCAAGAAAATCTACAAAATAAAATAGTTATTTTTTGTAAACACTGCACTGGCTACGTTAATCCAACGGAAACTACTTGTCAGTAGTTAGGTTTAGAGATAAACAAATTTGCCTAACGAAAAAAAAATGCTTAACGTTTCAGAAAGTTTATCTCTTTCCGTCGTCGGAAGCAATAAAAATACAAAGAATAAAGAAAAAAACTATTTAAAATATTTAAATTCAACTATTCAGAACACTTTAGTTTTTTTTAAACACTCTACAACTTTGGTCTACAAAAAAAACCACTGACGTTCTAGTTTGTTGTTGTTTCCGTTTGGATTAACGCAGAAGTGTTTACTATTTTATTTTGTAGATTTTCTTGCAGTGCAGTGGCGAAATACCCATAAAGAATTTCTTTGGAGAGATGAATCCGCTACATAGGTATGACATTTTTTATATTTCGAGGTGTATTATCTTTTCAAATCTTATCTGTTTTTTGAGATTTCCGTTTTACCCGGAAGTGGGTATCATTTTGTTTACTTTAAATTGACCTACCTATATACCGGGTGTTGCATCGTCGAGCGGGACATAGGAAATCCCATGTAAATTTTAATGGGGTCAATTATTGGCTTCTCTAATTATTTTAGAGAATAATTCTATTTAGGTTTATTGAAGAGCACTAAAACCCACATTCAAAAGAATAACTTTAGATATTTTTGATTAGCCCGTTTACGAGTTATCGCCGATTTATCGATATTTTGATTATATATATTATGCGATATATCGCAGTGTGATCTATTCCTATTTCTGATCACAACTTAATAGAGCTTCGGTTTGGAATAGATAGCGATACAAATAACAAGACACTGATGAAGAAATATAGACCTATCACTGAAAGAGGTAAGCAATCTTTTTTTACTTTAGTTCAAGAATATAACTGGTCTTTTATATCTAAAAACAACATAAATGTCAGTACTAAATGCAAACTTTTTTGTGATAAGATTCAAGAAGCTTTTGATGCTTCTTTTCCAGAAAAAATATATAAAAATAAACAATATCAGACTCTGTTTCCTTGGTTTAATGACACACTGCGGGAAATGCGAGAACGTCTGTGTTTTCTTAATGATCTTTTTAAACAATACCCATCCCAAGAACTGCTTGACAATAAAAACTGCTTTAAAAAACAGTATAGAAGGGCAATTAAAGTCGCGAAAAGGGAATATAATGTTAGACTTATTTCTAACTCAACAAATAAGTCAAAAAGTATTTGGAAAATCTTGAATAACAACCGTGCAAACAAGCAGAAACAAAATCCCTCAATGACAATTGGTCCCGATGCATTTAATGATTTTTTCTCTAGTGTGGCGGATGTCTTGGTCGGAAATGGACAGTGATCTACGCAAGATATTCCATTTCGGATTACTCATCTGCTGGATGAGGAATTCAAGTTCGGAGATGTGGGTTTTAATGAGGTCAGGGACGTAATACTTACTTAAAAAATAAAGATTCGCGTGACAAATTTGGGTTCAGTGTTAGGATTATAAAGATGATAAGGGAGCTTATCCTTATACCGCTAACAAAAATTATTAATTTGTGCTTTAGGGAATGCATTTTTCCATGTTGTCTCAAGGAGGTTGTTGTTGTACCAGTATTCAAAAAGGGGGACACGAATGATATATCTAATTATCGTCCGATTTCACTGCTTCCTGTTTTTTCAAAAATCATTGAGAAATGTATGGCCTCAAGAATGGCGTTATTCCTTGAAGAGTATTTATTGCTGAACGACCAACAGTTCGGCTTCAGGTCCGGACGCAGCGCTGTGGCGGCTATTCTGGACCTCGTGTCATTCATCTTGGATGGCTTTGAGGGTAGGAAACATGTTGGCGCGGTATTTTGCGATTTAAGTAAAGCCTTCGATTGTGTGTCTCACGAGTTGCTCATTAAAAAACTCGACTATTATAACTTTAGTGAGGGTAGTGTTGCCCTTTTGAAATCCTACATGGAGGACAGAATATAGAGGGTGGTCGTTGATGGTGTGTGGTCGAACCCAAGACCTCTTAAAAATTGTGTCCCACAAGGCTCAGTACTGGGTCCTTTACTTTTTTTGATTTATATAAACAACTTACCACATATCCGACGTGACAACCACTACGTTATGTTCGCAGATGATACAGCGGTCTCGGTCAGGGAAAAGAACTAAAAGACCTAGAGGGAGGCGCGGATGACGCTCAAGCGAGGGCGGCTGACTGGTTCCGGAAAAATAACCTAGTTTTAAATGAGGCCAAAACAAATCGTGTAATTTTTTCTTTGAGGAGTGTGCCTGAGGACTGTCGCTTCTCCAGGGAATCTGTTCCATTTTTAGGGGTTCAGTTGGACAGTGAAATGAGATGGAATGCTCATATTGAGCAACTATGCAAGAAGCTAAGAAGCGCGCTCTTCGTTCTGCGTAATTTTCAGGTACTGTTTCCTGTTGCGTATTGCGGACGGCTTACTACGCTCTTTTTTCATTCTGTGATGTCCTACGCTGTTTGGCTTGGGGTCACGCACCTCAGTGGCGCAGAGTTTTCTGCGCTTCAGAGGAGGGCTGTGAGAGTTGTCGGAGGATTGGGCTACAGGGATGATTGGAGGGAAACCTTTAAAATGTTAAATATACTTACTCTCCCAAATCTTTATATATTGGAAAATCTATTATATGTTAAAGCCAATACGGAAAAATATCCCACAAATGCTCAGGACGGCTCTCATGACACTCGTAGGGCGGAGCACCTCAGTATCCCTATACATAGATTAGAAAGGTCTCGAGATGGACCTAGATACTGGGGTGTGAAGTTTTACAAGTTTTACAACTTCCGGATGGGTATAAACTATTGTCCGATAGGGTGTTTAAGGGCAGGGTTCGTGGCTGGTTACTTGAAAATCCACTGTATGACTCGAGGGAGTTTCTTTCAAGTGATATACATATTAATCTCGCTTAATGGAAATTCCTTCTACAACAGAATGTGGGAACTGGAAACTCCCACCCTATGTTTATATTACAATGTATTAACTAGAGTATATAATTGTCATTGTGTACCCATCTAATATGATGGTTTTAACTTTATGTCTTTTGTGTTAATTTTTAAGTTAATTGTGTTTTATATATGTATTTTATTTTATATTTTGACTTATGTACGCCACTATTTGTATGGTATTGACATCAATAAATTATTCTATTCTATTCTATTTCATCCTCAAGTTTCCTTGTGCTGATCTTTCCATCGTTCTCTTCCACGCACAATAAAACTTCCAAGTCGGTATCATTTCTTGCATCTTCTCTTTGTTCCTGCCTTGCTTCACATCTGCAGATATTTATTAGGGTACCTTTGGTCTCAAATCTCTGGATATTCCTTGCGATTGTAGATTTTCCAGGTATCGGTCTATTCGGATACAGAGCAGCAAACATGTCCGACACCTTTTGATAACTATTTCCTTGATAATACCATTTAATCATCAATACTTTTTCTTCGGTAGTGTAATTCATGGCTAATATTTTCGATGTAGGTATGAGTTTTTAATAATAATAATAAAGCACTAAATAGGTAAATTTATGAAATGACAACTTCATTTGACAGTTATATTTTACCTTGACTGGTGCTTATAAGTAAATACAGGGCCATAAGAAAGGAGAAATATTTAAAAAGAAATCGGCGATAACTAGTAAACGAGCTAATCAAAAATATCTAAAGTTATTCTTTTGAATGTGGCTTTTAGTGCTCTTCAATAAACCTAAATAGAATTATTCTCTAAAATAATTAGGGAAGCCAATAATTGACCCCATTAAAATTTACATTGGATTTCCTATGTCCGACGATGCAACACTCGGTATATAAAAAGAAGTTAAAATATAAAATATTTTAACTTCTATAGGATGAGAAAAAATAAATATGTTGATGAGATAGTTATTTGACGCAGATATGATAATATTGCGAAATTTTTATTTTTTAAGCTAATCATTAGCGATGGGAACTATCGAATGAATTAGACTATCAAATGGTTAATGAATGAATGATTTCAACTATCGAATGGTTTTATTCGAATAAAATCATTCATTCATTTGTATACTAAAGCATATGTGACAACCCCGCCGTGCGACTAAATGGTTATCGTTGAGCCACGACTATCGAAGGCTTTTGATAAATGAAATTTAGTATTCGTTTGATTTTTGTATGCGTCAGTGCATTATTAGTTCTTCCAAATTTTTATAACTTCGCCGTATAAATACTGTGCTATTTTTGCGTTTATTATAGTAGTTAAAATACCTACTAAAATAGTAGTTATTTTTTAATTTTATTCATTGACGATTGTGTGCATGTGCAGGTGGTCAAAATTTTTCCGAAAATTTGTGTGGTTTTCCGTAGTCCGATCTTTCAATTATTTAATTTTATATGGTATATGGTCTATTTTTTAATGGGAAATTTTGAGAAGTAGCAATTTTTGAAGAGAGATGAGATGAACTTACAATTAATTTTAAAAATACATATTTGTATTTTAGATGTTTTAATAATATGAATTAGTTGAACTTAATAATCATATTTAAGTAATGTGGTTAAGTAAATGTTTGTATTTTGTTTATGCTAATTCTTTTACATGTAGTTTTTTGCGAAGAAATATTTAATTTATTTTTTAAAGTAAATGCCAGTAAAAGTAGACCATAAAAGTAAATATAATTTTTAAATAGTAATATAAAGCACCTAATATAAATAATTTTGATTTATAATTTTTTATTTATATTTTCCTTCCTTTACACTGCATGCTTAGAAAATTAATAAATGTTTATATTTCATGATTTTAAAATTTGTTGTTAATATAACAAATTAGTTCTGTAATTATTATTATTTAATAAACCAACGTTGCCACACACACAAAAATTTAGAGACTATATTATTTTTAAATAGGATCTAATATAAATAATTTTGACATCTAATTTGTTGTTTATATTTTGCTACTATTTAAAAAAAAATATTTATATTAAATGATTTTAAATTATGTTGTTAATAGGTATAACAAATTATTACTGTTATTATAATTTTTATTAAACCAGTCTTTGCTTAAAAACATTAAAAATCATTTTCCTA
Source organism: Sitophilus oryzae (assembly GCF_002938485.1). Classification (NCBI taxonomy): domain Eukaryota; kingdom Metazoa; phylum Arthropoda; class Insecta; order Coleoptera; family Curculionidae; genus Sitophilus; species Sitophilus oryzae. The sequence goes on along the minus strand of NW_022146735.1, from coordinate 659,276 downwards.
CATCCAAAATAACAAGTATTATTGCAGTGTAATAACAGAATATTAATAAAAAAAATGCAAAATATATAGACATACTACCCCTAACTAACTAAAGCCAAACAATAATATTCTTTGCTAATATCAACTAATACCAAAATATGGCAACAGCGCCCCTCATAATGTATTTTCTGTGTAAATACTAGCACCTCAATAAAAAAAAACAATGTGTCCTTATCTATATCCTTAGATTAACAATAGAATTTATATCTAACTCCGCAAAAAATCAAAGATGCCGGCTTCTTTCATAGCATTGCCACCGACCGCTGTCGGGTTTCTCGGAAAGAAACCTACGTCGCCGGGCGACAACTAAAATTCAGTTAGTATTTTATTATAATCGATCTTGACGAATAAATGAATTTCATAAATGAATGAATTTTATAAACGAATGGTTTTTGCTGCCGAATTACTAGAATACAATATTTCAAGGCAAATGACGGATCTATTCGATAATTTTTATTCGAATAGTTTTCAACGAATGTTTTCTTACTAACTATCGAATTATTCGAATGAATTGCAACTATCGAATGTTTCGATAGTATTCATTCGATAGTTCCCACTACTACTAATCATGAATTTTTCTAGAAATAAAAATAAATTCTATAAATAAAAATACGATAAAACAGTTTTTGTTATATCTTTGACACAAAAACATCCAAAATGTTTTTTTTTTCAAAAATTAGTGGTTTTAACACAGCCATGTCACTCTGATTGAATTTTTTTACCTGCAAATGTTTAAAGTTGACATATAATATGTCCTTCTATTCAGAATGTCATTTTCTATCAAGTAAAGAAAAAAATATCAAGGATACTCTTTAAGAATCAAAAGTTGAAGTAATTTCCGGTGAAACAGGAAGTGACTGAAACTCAAAGGTGAGCAAGTTTTCAAAAAAAACCGGTATATACGTAACCCTCTTTAAAATAAACAAATTGATAGCAACTTTGGGTTAAACCGTGGAAGTTATCTAAAAATACAACTGAAAATAACCATAAACTAAAACATTTAGATGTGTGTCTAAATTATATCCTAAAAACTTGAACGGTATAATTAACATAAAAAACTCATTAACATATAGAGGAAATAGTTATTTTTTATGCAAGACGATAAAATGGTATTTTATCGTCGAAAAGATTAATTCACAAATGATGAAATCGGGAGTGAATTAATTTCGAGAGACGATAATGCAATTTTATCGTCGTGTATAAAACAATATTTTTTTCCATAGTGAGTTACGTTTTAAAAAATATCCAGAAATTATTATTTCTAGCAATTTATTACGATTAGAAAAAATATTGTGCTGGGTTGGCGTTGGTTTCTATGTAATTTGACAAATAAATAAAGCTGTCTCTGTAGTGCCAGTTTTGAGTCAATGTTTTTTAATTTTCTTTCGTGTCGATTGCTGATTGAATTGGAGCCAGAAATGGCTCAAAACGAAATAAGTAAATTACCAACAGATATTCAGGCTGAGGCGACAAACGCCATATCCAAATTACTTCCATTTAAATCCCGAATAACTTATGAAAAGGAATACAAAAATTTTCAAAAATGGAAGTAATAAATAAAAAACGAGCGAGAAGAAATAAAGTTTTTAACTTATCCTCGCTGTTAAAGTATCATTTAATCTACCCTAGCGGTTAAAGTACTATTTTATCTACTATTTTTGATAGATATAAGGCAATTTTAACAGTTGCTTTGGAAAAAATATTCATTAACTAGCTTGATTACCCTTTTATTTAATTTCATCTCAGGTTTTGATTATCATCTTCTCTAAAACAAATATTCTTAAACATATACTTAGCAAACTTATAATTCGATAAAACTTTCTTATAATTTGCCGCCGAAGCTTTCAATAGTTTCGACACAGCATGTGTCCTTTATGCGAAACAGGGCCAAATTTTCGAATAACAATCTGCCATTGCCGATAACAGCTTTATACTCAGGAGAACTATAGATTAAGCAGTAACCTGTACGAGACACGTAGACAATAATTGCAACACGCCATCTGAGAGAATCTTTACAAGGCAGATTTTCCAAGTTGTCAATCGATACAATTGCGAATCCAAACTTAAACTAAGTTCTTAATCAATGAATCGAGCATGTGGCTATAAAGCTGGAATTGTCGTGTTGTTTCAAACTGTATTTTTCTTTTAATTTTTGTTCGATCAATATGTTACGGTTTAAGTGCTTACTTAGCCCAATCACTTTAGCTCAACTTTAACTAACTTTAGTTAGTTCCTATTTGACAAGTAAATGACAAAATTATAGTCTTGCCCATATATTTGATATGGGACTTTGAATAAAAAGATTAAAATAGGAGCATATCAAACAACTTAGATCAAACTCAATTTCATGTAAAGTTGCTATAAATATTTGCTAGTTTTTATACTATACCGGGTAAGTCTCAAAAGTGGCTCACCCCTATAACTTTTTTATTTTTTCGGATAAAACAACGAGGTTTGGTATGTTAGTATATGACATAAGTTAGAATTGATTGACATACTCAATTGTTTTCGGTCACTTCCGATTTCACCGAAAATTACTATAACTTTTGATTTTTACATGACACCCTCCGTATTTTTTTACTTTATTTGATAGAAAATGACACTGAATAGAATGACATATCATAATATGTCAACTTTTGCCATTTTCAGATATGGTTTATTTGAAATTGTCCCATGAGGTTCATAGCGACAATTTGACTCGAAATACCAAATGTGTGGTATCAAATTATTCGTAAAAAAATGCTTTTTCCAAATATCCTAATGAGACACCCTCGTTCTATTTGAAAAAATTGAGATATAATTAAAAATATGATTTAAGCATTTTTTAACCAGCCAGGATAAGACACTAAAAACATTAGATGATCAAATCTATATTTCCAAGGCTCCTTGATTAAAAATTAGTGTTTTTAATACAGCCATAGCACTCTAGATTGAAATTTAAAATACAATTTGTTTTTGAGCGAATATGCCAAAAGTTGACATATGATATGTCATTCGATTCAGAGTGTCATTTTCTATCAAATAAAGTAAAAAAATACCGAGGTAAAAAAATTTTTCGTTCTAGTTGCTAATGCCTGTTACTCTATTATGTTCTATTTTGGTTACCAGATTGTTAGTTTTATTTTTTATGGTATTTATTTTATTTCTTTATTAAGGAAGATTAGTTGGAAAAGTTTGGACACAGGGTGTACGGAAAGGTCATGCTAGAGTGTACTATTTGCGCCATTTGGTACTACTTTTTGTTGGCGGAGAAATTTCGTGCAGGAAAAGTAGTACCAAATAGCACAAATAGCGTGCTCCACGAACCCACCATTAGTTTCAACTACCGTTAGTTTTTTTTTATAATACCATTATACCAATATAATTTTGTGTATAATACCAATTACCAATATTCGGTTTGTTGCCTCGACTTTATTTTATTTTATTCTCAACTCTAAAACACTGGCTATGATAGAAAAAAAAATGAACACTGGTCAATATTAATGCCGGGTTTATACAACATTTGCATAAGTCGTAATCATAATCACACTCTTAATCATCGTTATAATCACAACACAATTTTAATGTGCGTTTATAGAACATTTTCATAATCATAATTTTTATATCAGTGAAGTTAGGTAACATAATTAAAGGCTAAGTTCATGGTAGATATCAACAGGTTTATAGGAAGTGGATAGTTTAACTTATGATTATGACTATGATTGTGATTACGACTATGTAAATGTTGTATAAACCCGGCATTACTTGCGCAAAGACCTAATTATCACTTAAAAAAATGTATCATTTCCAACTTTCAAGAAGTCTTGAATTCAAGAAATCTTGCAAGACTTTTGAAATTTCTTGCATATAGTCTTGTCTTGTCTTGTTTTTGAAATTTTGAAAGTCTTGAATTTCTTGCAAGAGTCTTGGTCTTGCAAGACTTTTTCAAGACTCTTGGGCAACACTAAAGATAACACTTGCTAACAACAAGAAAATTACACAAATTGACCAGGGTTTTTGGCTATAGTTTAGAAATTAGTCAGAGTATTTGGATAAAGTATCAACTTGAATAATAATCTCCTTGGTTAGTATCTAAACTGACCAATTTTCTCTGGTTAATTTATTAGTAGTAAGATAACTTTTTTACATGGATTGTGATTTTTATTGTGAACTGATATATTTTCAAAAGTTGTTTCAGAAATATTCTGATTACTAATAGCTAACCCGGCAAACGTTGTTTTACCATATAAATATTTTTTATGGCCCAACAGTCCTTTTTATTCACGAGGTATATTAATATATACATAATTATTGAATTACTAAAATAAATCATAAAAGCCACTATTGTCACTAAAATAATCATAAATTAATAAATCATAACATAATAAAAATAAAAAATTTTGTCAAAATTTTTTTTAAAAATTTGGGGTGGGCAACCCTTATCACTTAGGGGTATAAAAAATAGATAGGTCTGAGAATAGATATACTCTAATTTGAATGTAAAAATTCAAAAGGTCAAAATTCGTGACTGTAATTACTGTCAAATAGTAGAAAAAGTTAACAACTCCAAAATTAACGAGTTACGTCAATTTGGCCTTTGATTAACTTCCGTCAAGAGAAATTGTGGTTAGAAATCAAAAATCTATTGTTTTGTATTATTAAATATATAGCTAATTATTAGTCTTTTTTATGGATACAACTGACTACTGCAAGCTGTTGCTAGAATATTAATTTTAATTGTATTTTATTATACATTGTAAATATCCATAATTTTTTTAGTATAAAGCTTCATTCATAACCTCGAAATTAGTGGAATAAATTAGTGGTTTCGATCACACTTTATACTTTTTAGTTTACGATCATTCACAATGCAATGTCTTAGACCTCTTTCAGTCGAGGACGCTGTATCCCAGACGCGCGTATCTCAGATACAGAAAAAGCATGTAGTTAAATTGTACCTTACACATGGCATTCGGCGACGCATACAGTATCGCGCGGCAGAATTTTTGAATGTGGAATGTTCAGCCGCCCGGCGACGAAGGAGTATCCGGGATACAGAATTATCATAGTAGCTTATGGACCTGTTCAGATTTGCATACTTTTGCGATACAAAAAGTTCGATTTCACAGGCGAATAGAATATTTATTGCAGGTTTATTATAGTAAAATAATAATTCAGTAGTGAGAGTGAGTTCGAACAATAAATCGTCCCATTGCTGCCAAGTCACTAACTTACTTTTTATTACTTCCGAGAAAAATACGTCTAAAAATGAATTGCATTGCATAAAGATGTTATAGTTAGTAACTATTCGGTATTAAAATAAAACATAAATAGCCAGAAATCGTAGTTAATGACTTTTGCAATCGATTCTCCGCTTCAAAACATAGTTAGTGATTGAATTTGGTTGTTCGGAAAAATGTTAATTAGTGACTTTTGGCAGCAATAGGACGAAATAAGAGAACCATGGATCGTGCTGCTTTCGATAAGACCTAATTATCACTTAAAAAAATTATCATTTCTAACTTTCAAGAAGTCTTGAATTCAAGAAATCTTGCAAGACTCTTGAAATTTCTTGCATATTAAAGTCTTGTCTTGTCTTGAAATTCAAGACAAGAAATTTTGAAAGTCTTGTCTTGAATTTCTTGCAAGAGTCTTGGTCTTCCTTGCAAGAGTCTTGGTAAAAGTTGTATTTTTTTAAACGGAACACCCTGTATATTATTACATTTTTAGTTCCTGCGATTAAATTAAAGGTAAATTTGATTAAGGTTTATTATACTTAAACCTTACCGTTTTTGAAATATTTTCAATTTTGTGAAATTGCAGTAAAAATTTTAAGGCTTCATTTCTCCAAGGGTATCAAAGTTTTTAATACTAAATATTTACTGAAGTTTATTTATTGATCAGTTATTCTGTTACAATAATAAAAATAATACTACCTTATACAGAGTGTCTAAAAATTTATTTTAAATAATTTCTAGCTTTAAACTCCAATAACTTCTTTAATTTAAATGGAACGCCCTGTATATTTTAGGAGAATCAGATGCACAATTTAATTGTCTATCAAATTGTATTATACCGTATGATCGAAAAAAAACGGCGTCCAGTTGGCTGGGAAATGAACATCAATGACATTTCCCATATAAATTTACATATAAAATGACAGCGATCTTCATTCCATAGCCATCGCTGACGCCGTTTTTTCTCGATCATACCGTACCATTTTTTACCTATCCCTTCAAGTTTTCGTAGAAAATGCATTTTCTTATTATTTAGACCTCATTTATCAATATACCCATGGAATATTGACATTTTAGATTGTTTTTAAAGCAACAAATGTACAAAATGTACAGGCTAGTAATATTATCGATTTTAACAAAACGATAATATTACTAGCCCCATGTATAAAAAAACTATTTAAATCTTTATAAAAGTGTATAACATTAATTAAATATAACACCATTATTTCAGCCCATATAATAATTAATTTCATACTTAATTGTGTTCGTTAATAAATTATTCTAAATAAATGTGATTTTGAGTCAGAAATCAATATAATAATAAGTTATCAAAATAAACGTCTCCGTTGTTATAAATAAGCATTTATTAAAAAATGAAATATCATTTTTAAGGTGTTACTTTTTACCACACTATCTAATACACATACAAAATTCAGTTTTTTAATATTTGGGGCAATTATTATTAATCAACGCAAACAGTCAGTTAATGTAGTTTGAATACTGGAATCATATTAATTGGTCCTCTTTAACAAATATTTAAACAGTTTTTTTTATTTTTTAATGAAATAAACGAATTATATCGACAATATTAGTATCTGTACTCTTTTAAAAATTTGGTACATCTTTAAGAATAATTTAAAATGTCAATATTCCATAGGTATATTGATAAATAAGTTCTAAATTACAAGAAAATATATTTTCTACGGAAACTTAAAGAGATAGGTAAAAAATGGTATAATACAATTTGATAGACAATTAAATTGTGCATCTGATTCTCATAAAATATACAGGGTGTTCCATTTAAATTAAACAAGTTATTGCTGTTTTAAGCTAATAATTATTTAAAATAAATTTTTAGACGCTCTGTATAAGGTACTATTATTTTTATTATTGCAACACAATAACTGATCAATAAATAAACTTCAGTAAATATTTAGTATTAAAAACTTTGATACCCTTGGAGAAATGAAGCCTTAAAATTTTTGCTGCAATTTCACAAAATTGAAAATATTTCAAAAACGGTAAGGTTTAACTGTAATAAACCTTAATCAAATTTACCTTTATTTTAATCGTAAAAACTAAAAATGTAATAATATACAGGGTGTTCTATTTAAAAAAATACAACTTTGATATTTTTTACTTATTTGGGACACTCTGTATCTTGAAAATTATTTTTAAATTGTACCTCTAATAGTCCTTCATCGAACCCAAGACTTACAATTTGTAAAAATCTCATTGTTTAGCTACAATACTCCGTGTCGTATGTGGTGAGCAACCCTGTATATGCCACAGCAGAACGCACTCTTCAATATTCATTTTATAATACAATAATACGACTGCACCGCACTGAAATTTGTTTTAAACTGGAATATTATTTTGTACCTAAAAAAAGTATGCCAAAAGAGTATCTCGATAGTATTCGACTGTAATTCTGTATCCCGTATACAGAATCTCGCATACAGTATCCTCATCTGAAAGTGCTCTAAAAACAAAATGAAAATTAATAGGATATCCTAGCAACAGCTTACGGTAGCCAGTTGTATGCATAGAAAAATTTTTTAGAAAAGAATTTAGTTTATGAAAGAATCAACTTTTGATTTCTAACTACAATTTCTCTTGACACATGATAATCAAAAGCCAAAATGATATTCCTTGTAAATTTTGAAGTATAATTAATGGAAATGTTAAAAGTTTGTAAACTTTGTCTACTAAAATGACCACCACTATTTTTGACGTTCTGAATGCTTACATTCAAATTACAGGAACAAACTTCTACGCTAATTGAAACCACTAATTTATTCCACTAATTTCGAGGTTCTGAATGAAGATTTAGTCCAAATACAGTGATACTTTTAATTAAATTTTAGGAGAAGTATGAGAGAGTTATTCCCTTTAATAAGATTTAAGGATTTCAGGCCAAAAAAAAAAAGAAATATTACACAGACCAAACCCAAAAACCTATGAATATAATACATATAATTCGCAAACGATTTGCTAAAGAGTTTCTATCATTAAACCAACCTTTTTCTCGATGATTTTCCATCTCTCATCCTCAATTTTTTCTTTCTTTTCCAGATCTCCGGCGAAAATGACGAGGAGGAAAATTTTATGGCCGCCCATATTGACTTTTCTCTTCTTCCTCTCAGTCACTGGTGAGTAAACAATGTAAATATTAAATTTATTTTCGTGCCCGGGGCTTCTTCGGGGTTTCCAGGGCGCGCGTTTTTTATTTTTCCTCTTTCGGACTGTTTTTCTCGATCTGGAACGGTCCTGATTTATATCGCCAGGCAAATATTCGCGTTTATAAGTGTTGGGGATACATATTTTTTATTTATTTATTGCGGGGGCGCGGCGTTTGAAATATGTTCGATCAACATTTGAAGAAGAACTATGGATGAAGAAATTTAAGATGTATCTGTTCAATAAGCTTAATGTATACTTATGTACAGTGTGTCTCAGTTTCAATTTCCTTGCTAGATATCTCTAGTGTTGACAATAAAATTTTTCGTACAAATTATGATAACTTAATAAATTTTTTTTATGAAAAATATAATTTCTTTTTTATGAGATACAAGGGAAAATTGAAAATATTCTATTGTAGGACAACATATCGAATAGGTAAATTTTGGTTCTAAATTATTTTTTACATAGAATACAAAGTTGTACAGTGTGGCGTCTCTCATACGACGCGGATTCTAATTTAGAGCATTTTTTAAGAGAGAGTTCTACAGAGTGCCCCTAAAAAAAGTTGCACATCAAAGTTGGATTTTTTGTAATGGAACACCCAATATATAAATTGATTTTAGGATTCTAGGAGGAAAATAAAGGTGAGTTTCATTAGAGAAGTATATGACTAAAATGTAAGGGTTTTGAAATTTGGTTCTTCATTTTTGGTTCTTAGATTTCTAAAGATGAAGAACAATTTCTAAATTTCAATAAAAGCTACCTAAATTCGAATTTACTCGGCATAGCCTAATATGTAGTTAAAATAACGATTGTATTTTAAATCAAATTAAAACTTGAGCCCAAAAAGTTATACAGGGTGAGATAAAATTAATATTGAACATTGGTCACCATTAAATGCAAATTACTCTTTTATTTTAAATAAAAAACACAATATTATTCGATATTAATTTATTGAGGAATTCATTCTCTTCAAAATACTATTAAGGTTGTCTACCCCTCAAACAAATATTTTCCTGGATATTTTCATTTTTTTAATTAATGTCAGTAGATCTTTATTATTTGTTAAAATCTAGGTGGCTGTGATACGTCTGACGTTACTTCAACAGAGAGCTGTGAAATTAGTTCAATTTTAACAAATAGTTATCATTTTGTGTTAGTTAAAATAAGAAAAGTTCTCAGAAATTTGCAAAAAATGGAAACTGATCCAACTATGATCCAACAATTATTGTCTAGAAATACATGAGAGAAATGGTTGTGACTGCTTTTCGAAATAGAACTTCACATATGCCATTTAACAAGAAAAGGTCTTTTGAAAAGAGAATTATTTTAAGCAGTGAACAGGAAAGGAAACATATTGGCCTTTTATTTCATCTAGCTAATTTTTGTGTCACAATTATACGCTTATATCTAGTTTTAATTCTGTAATAATTAAAATATGTTTTAAACGTGTATCTTTTTAGTACGGTTGAGTATTTTACTCCTTTAATTTTTGTTAAATTATCAAAAGGTATATCACATTAGCCCTCTAGATTTTATCAAATAATAAATATCTACTGAGGCAAAATCATAAAAATGAAAATATCTAGGAAAATCTTTGCCTGAGGGTAAGCAACCTTACTAGTATTTTAAAGATATATAAATTCTCCATTAAATACCGGTATAATAGACTGGGCGTTCCATTTAAAATAAAGAAGCAACTTGCTTTTAAAAGTGGCCAATGTTCAATATTTATTTTGCCTCACCCTGTATAAGTTTTCGGGACAAATTTTAATTTTGTTTTTGACATACAATGGTTATTGTTATTAAATATCAGGCTATACAGGGTAAATTACAATTTAGGTAGCTGTTATTGGAATTTAAAATTTATTCTACATTTTCACAAAATGTGAAATATGTCGAAATCCTTATACTTTAGGCATATGTTTCTTTAATGAAACTCACCTTTATTTTTGTCCTAGAATCCGAAAATCAATTAATATATAGAGTGTTCCATTACCAAAAAAAAACAACTTTGATGCGTAACTTTTTTTGAGGACACCCTGTAGAACTCTATATATTTTTATAAAATGCTTTCAATTAACCCACAAACTCCTTGGAGCCTCCGCGTCGCCGTCGTATGGGAGGCGCCACCCTGTATATTTTCAATATTCAAAACAAAAGTTGCTACATTTTTCAGAAATGTATAACATCATAAGGAAACCTGAAACTGATTTTTTTCTGAATAGTTAGTAGTTAGACGTCCTGTATAGACTTGCAAAGTTTCTTAACCCTCGAAAATGACAAAATATGTCTTTAAATCCAGTCTCTCATTGCAAATGTCCGGCTAACCTCAAAACCTCTTGTAATCTAGCTGGGAAAGGGCCACAAATTCAGATGCTATTATTCGACAAATCTAATTCAGGAAACTGAACATTCTGAAGTTAACTCAACGAAGACAACGATTACGAAGGACCTCTACTGCCCATTCCTGCTAGGGATGGAACAAATTAAAAATATCGATATTTGCCTCTTCAAAAAAGTTCTATGGGTATTTTGCTCGGTATTTTGCCACTGTAAGAAAATTTACAAAATAAAATAGTTATTTTTTTGTAAACACTGCTGCGTTAATCCAACGGAGACTAATTGTCAGAAGTGGTTAAAAAAATTTGCCTAACGGGCAAAAAAATGCTTAACGTTTCGGGAAGTATTCTTCGTCTTCGTCTCTTCTCGTCGTCGGAAGCAAAAAAAAACACAAAGAACAAAAAAAAAACTATTTAAAGGTGCGTATTCATTATCCGCACGAACGAACGAACGAACGAACGAATGTTCGCTAGTGGTATGGACGGGGACCGTACGATAGAACCGCACGAGAAAACCGGAGGCATTTGTTGGCGAACGCCTTTGATGTACCGACTCGAAACGGATGGTCGAGCGAACGAACGCACGAACGGCCGCATGCGTTCGGTCCCCGTCTAAATATACCGCACTTTCATTCGTTCGTTCGTTCGTTCGTTCGTTCGTTCGGATAATGAATACGCACCTTAAAATATCTAAATGCAACTATTCGAGAACACATTAGTTTTTTTTAAACAGATACGTCTATAAAAACCTTTGACGTTCTGTTAAAAATACAGTGTTTACAAAAAATAACTATTTTAATTTGTAGATTTTTACAGTAGTGAAATACCCATAGAACTTCTTTGAAGAGATGAATCCGCCACAGAGGTATAGACATTTCTTATCAATGTTTAAGTAAATACATTATACAGGGGATTTTAAAAAACATGTGCCATCTCTCGTGAGGAGATTCCTCACGTAAAACTAAAGCAGAGTTTACACTGTGTCACTTTGGATGTACAACCAAAATGAATCACTCAGATTGAATTCATCCAAATTGAACATCCTTGTTTACATATTTTCATCCAGTTCGTAGGAGTTCACTGTTTCATCTTTTGCAGGCTGCCACCTCTCCCAGTGTTTTCTATATCGAGGTTGGCCGCACGAGTCGGCATCGGCTGTTTACATTTTTCACTTGCCGTTCAATCTGGATGAATCAACGGTTCGTTGAACGCTCTTTCAACAAAAGTAGGAAGACCGTCAACTTGTTTCATCGCTCAATTTTAGTGTACACTTTGGATGAAACAGTGATGAAAGGCAATTTATACTTATCACTTTGGATAATTCATCCAAGTTGTACATCCAAGGTGACAAATGTAAATGAGTCTTTAGATTTATTTTCATACCATCATAGGTCCAATTCTGCTTTGTTTCGTAGTTACAGGGTGTTAAAGTCTTAATAATCTTTCGAATTATTATAATTTTTTTCCAAGTACTTTTAGTGATTCGAATGAAATTTTGAGGGTAAAAGTGCTACATATTTTAATGCTAAAAAAGTGTCGATAAATTCATCAAGAAAGCATATGGGTTATCGCTGGAATATTTTTCAAAAAAAAACATGTGCTCCACTGACTTTTTTTTATATTAAAATTGTGTAGGAGGTTTAATGTCAATTAAAAGTTATCTCTTGTTATTTTGCTGAATTCGGCCTCCTTGATGAGATAAACGCAATTTTATTAATCAACAATTTATAAAATTAAAATTAAAATAAAATTAACAAATTATATATTTTACCAAATTTATTATTAAATATTATTACTATTAGTTATTATTACTATTAGTCCATCCTACAGCAATTTCAATAAAAAAAATAGCAATTTCAAATAAAAAAATAATGGTATTTACGATAATTACAAAAAACCTATGTTATATAAAACTATGCATTTCCATACTCATATTTATAGGAACTTTTTTTCATATTTTTTGATGAGGAATCAATGAGTACTTATTTAAAACTTTCGCAAGTTAATGATATTAAAATTTTTTTGGTATTAGACTTGGACCAAGACAAATTAATCAAATTGCGTTTATCTCAATCTTTATTATAATCTCATCAAGGAGGCCAAAATCGACAAAATATCAAGAGACAACTTTTAATCGGCATTAAACTGCTTACACTACTTCGCTAATAAGAAAAATAAAAGTCCTTAGCGTACATGCTTTTTTTAGAAAAATATTCCAGTGATAACCCATATGCACGTCTCTGGTGAATACATTGACACTTTTTAGCTTTAAAATATGTCGCATTTATAGCAACTTTTACCCTCAAAGTTTCATTCGAAACGCTAAACGTAGTTGGAAGAAAATTGTGATAAATCGAAAAAATATTCAGACTTTAACACCCTGTAGCTACGAAACAAAGCAGTATCGGGCCTATATGTTAATATGAAAAATAAATCTTCCTTAAGAAATCTCCCCAGGAGAAATGACACATGCTTTTTGAAATACCCTGTATACAAAAACATCTCTACTACCAGAAATTAACAGAAAAATTAAGTTAGCATGGAGTACTTATGGAAAAAACTCAAGATATTCAAATCTAGAATTCCACTCTATCTAAAGAAGAAAACACTCGACCAATGTGCACTACCAGCAGTGTTGAAAAAAATAATTATTATTAAATTTATGTCATAATCATTATCGTGCTTACAGAATAAAATATGTATTCAACACAAAACAACGACAGTGATGACACTTGTTGAATTTGACACTGATGACAGATAACGGAATGACGCATAACATGACATGATGACTGATGACATTCCGTCGATATTGCCAATAGATAGAATGTTAATGTTACTAAAATATTAGCAAGCAACAACAAGGTTGCCTGCAAACAATATATTAATATTCCGAAATTGTCCGATTTATTTCTTGGTCCGAAAAAAGTCCACCAACCTATCAAATAGTCCGACAATCGGACAATTATCCGGCAATTGGCAACACTGACTACCAGTCATGACCTATGCATGCGAAACCTGGACACTTAAAGGTTGGTTCTCACTATACCTTCCGTTGCCATTCCATATTCGTTCCGTATATTTTTATTGTATTGATGCTATACGTAAGCTTCCGTTCCGTATCAGTTCCATACTTTTTATTGTAGAATTATATTATTACGAAAGTTTTATTTTAAAAATTTGTATCTTTTAAAAAAGGTAATAGATTTAATTAAGAGGTGAAAGAATAAATAAATATCAGCCAAATTTTAACAGAGCTGGTACAAATGTAAGTACTTGACAAAGCTGTTTCCGATACGCTTCAGTCCGTCCGCCAAAAAAATGTATGAAAGGAAATGATATGGAACGGAAGGGAAACGGAATGGATAGTGTGCATTATCCTATTCATTTACATGATATAATATTTTATGTGAACGGAAGAGAAACGGAAGGGAGCTGACATGGAAGGTATAGTGAGAATCAACCTTAAAACGGACTGCAGACTAAGAAAACTGCAGGTCGCACAACGGTCAATGGAACGAAATATGCTGGGACAGATGACAGCTTCTGTGGATGACATCTATTACCTATTTCCTAAAATCTTGAGTACTTGCTACTGAATTGAGCCCTTCCAAGGTAAATTTCGAGGTTTTGATTTAGAAAATTGTACAAAATGAAACCATACATTTCTTAACCAAAGTAAGATTTTCTAAAACTTTTCAAGACTTCCTTTGCCATTTTGTGAAGGTGAAGAGTACGGTGGTGAGGGGGAACGAGGGGAGGTAGAAAACTACTTAATTTTACGACACCGAAGCCCATTTACCTACCGAAGTTAAAAGCTACTCGCAGAGCGGAGAAGAGATTAACTAAAATTACTTAAGTTTCTAACAACAACTATTATTGGCCCCGAATTGGACTGCGGGGGGTTAGACCATCCCTCTTCTACTCCTTTTACCCTCTCTGTCTTTCTTCCTTGCTCTTCTTATCCATTTCAGGTTGCCGTATTTAAATCCGAAAATTAGAGATGAATTAATATATCGATATGTGAAAATATCGGTATATTTGTATAAGTATATCGATAGTTTTCGTATTTGTTCTCTTATGTTCTTCGTATTACTTTATTGTTACTGTATAGGGTGTCCCATTTTTGTTTAAATCACACGATATCTCCGTTATTAGTAAAGATATGAAAATGGGATTTGCACAAACCTGTCCCACTGTTTTGTCAAACGGAAAATGCTGTATATAAAAGTTTCATAGCCTTCTTTTTTTTTGACCTACAAGGTATTTTCGAAAATTTTGTGATTTGGGACAGGATTTTGTGATTGGTATCGACAAGGTGAAAACTGATCCTTGTAGAACTTTTTACATAGAATATAGTGGCATAGTCTATTTTTCTACAAAAAAATATTTTTGAAAATAGAAACTAAAGTTATATTTTTTCAAATGGAACCTCCTGTATATTTATAAATCATATGATTCGTCTTGCTATGGGCTTCTCAAAAAATATATATCAGCAAAATATAACACTAAATCACCACAATACACCAATACACTTTTACTTTTACATTGGACGCGCGTTTCGCTAACCATGTTAGCATCATCAGCAGATGACCAAGGCTAAACTAAAAATTACAATTTGAGCCTTTTTATACTCGCTCAGTGGGTACCGAGTGTCTTGACCCACTTCGGTTTGCCTCGACCTACTTTCGATTCTTAAAAGCGCCTGAAAACTACTTGTGAGGAAGGTGTGGGGTGATTTTTTTTGGCGTTTCTTGTTGCCTCATTCATTTTTTTTTCGTTTTGAGCTATTTCCAAAACGTAGCGGTATCTGTACCCAAGGCAAAGGACTTTTTTTCATAAATCTCCAGTGAAATAAGTAAACCTAGACGTTTCTAAAATAGCTGTTAAATCTCGTTTTATGTTGATATATATTCCACAAAATTAATATTTGAACACGCGTTTATAATATGTATAGTAGATATTTAAGAACAAAACTTAGGAATATAATTACAATATTTATATGATTTATTTATGTTATAATGAATTAGTATATAAAATTGTATATGATGTTTGTTTACTGTTAATTTATTAATATAAGAGTAGTATTGCTTGATGAGTAATACTGGTAACATTATCAATATATCGAGCTGATTGGGAAAATTATTGATTGACCCGATGTCAACAAGAGTATTGTATTTTACTAAGAGTGAGTCCCAGGTGGGACCCTCCACTGAGGCCGCGAGGGCCTATTGTGGCTCAGTTTCTACAAGCTCTTTAATAGAAAAAGAGCATTAAAGTTCGCCCTCAAGACCCAGCCTTTTAACATAGGCCGTTGTCCTCAAACATGTCCGAGGGTGATATGTCTTCTAGGTAAGTCTAGCGTGGGTTTGCCAAACACCTCAAACCTGGTCCTGCCCCCAGCGGGGCAGGTACACATAACGTGCTTCATTGTTTCGTCATCTTACCATACAGAGTCGGCATTCGGCGTCTTCCACCAGTCCCATCCTCTGTAGGTGTGATCTCAGCCGGCAGTGGCCCGTGTATACTGCAGTAAGCGTACGCGCTCCGTTCCTACCAGCCTTTAGGAGGATTGTTTTGGCATGTTCCATTCCGGGACTGTCATACCAGTCCCGAAGCGTTACACCCCGAACCCATTCACAGAGCCTATCTCTTGCGAGATTTTTTGGTACGCTAAGTGTCGGTTCTGGGCCCACGAATGGTGAGCCTGCACCAGTTTTGGCGAGGGAATCAGCACGTTCATTTCCCTCTAGGCCGACATGTCCCGGTATCCATATTAGCGACACTTTGTTTCCATCTCCTAATATATTGAGTAGTTTCTTACAATGAAGAATCGTCCTGGACGTACTTTTCGTTGCCTCAAGTGCTTTCAACGCGGCTTGACTATCCGAAAATATGCTTATTGTTTTCCCGGTGTATTGCTGTTCTACCAGCAGTTGCACACAGGTTTCAATCGCATATAGCTCAGCTTGGAAAAATAGATAACAAGAGTATGGTATATTCTTAAAGAAAATTGGCATGGTTTGATATAAATCCATTGAACTTGTATTTATTATGCAGAGATTTTTAGACAATTACTAGGAAAACAAAACCAAATTCGTAAACTAAACTTTGCTACAGACTACAGTATAAATTACTTTACCATAACCAGAAATATGAAACAAAAATACTATTTTTTAAATAATTTTGTGTATATTTTATTCATGAGGCGTAATACCGTCGGCGTCGTTTATAAGCCGATAAATGGTAGACCGCTAGTTAGTCACTGTTTTATGTTTTTTTTACTATATTGTAATCAATAATATTAGACAATGATTAAAACTAAATATATTCTTGTGTAACCTTCGAGGAATAGCCAATTTAATGTACCATCGCTAACTGTTTTCATATCAGTTTTTCCATGTTTACTTATTTTTCTGAAGCCACTACAACGTTTGACCATGATTGCTTCGTGCTATTTCACAAAATAGTACAATAAAAAGCCCGTGTTATAAAAATTAGTTGTTTGTTTTTTATTGTTAATTTATATTAACAATAAAAAACAAACAACCAATCACGGCGGGTCTTGATCTATTTCAGGAAACCTGGGAAACTAATTTTTATAACACGGGCTTGTATTTAGCGTTCTATTTCCAGTTTCCAACTGTTTTGCGAAATGTTTCACAAAATATTTCCAGAAATATTTCGTAAAACATTTCGGGGATAGTGTAGAGGCTGTTTTAAAGAAGAAAATTGCTGTTAATTTCTAATTAAAAAAATATATTTAAGAAAAATAAAAAAATAATTACAAGAAAATTTAGAGAACTTCCAGGTAAGAAAACAGGTCAAATTCAACAAAAAAAAAGAACATTGATGATAGAATTGAAAAAAGATAGAGCAAAAAAGAGCGACAGGAATGGAAAGAAAACTACTTAATTTTACGACACAGGATTCCAATTATCCGTCGGAGAGTTAAAAGCTATTTCACACGGAGATGGAAAAGTTATTTCTGATGGCGAGCGGCATCGAAAATTGTGCGGTTTTTAAAGTTCCGCCCGGCGCGGCGCGGCGCAATTAGAAATCATTTCCAATCGGTATTTCGCCAGTAATAACGTTTCTATTTTCGGAATCTTCCATTCAGTCCTAATGGAAAACATTTCGGTTTTATGCTGTACTAATAAATTCAATTTATAGCTATTATTGCAAAACTATTTAGATATTGAAATACATTATCTTTTGGGACTGGCATTGTCTTCAATTTTGGGAATTTACACGACGCCGACGTCAGATAGGTGTCACTGATCGTTATTTTTTTTTCAATAATAAGGGGGTCTCCTGTGCCGGAAGCACTGTGACCTGTAAGGCCTATTATGTTTTCCATATTCTGCAGATAAAAATAAGTAAAAAAGTTCGTATAAATGTATGCCTTAAACTGCTTAGTTTCGGAGATACAGGGTGTAGAGGTTTCATTTTTATTTCGATTTTTTCCAAATAATTTCTAAGGTAACGTCAATATTTGGATGAAACTTGGTGTATGAGAGTTTTTTGCAATGACAAATTTGATTTCGGTGTCAATATGACTCCTATTTGTAGGGGGCGCCACTTACATGTGTTTTAACTTTTTTGAAGAGTAAAAACTTTTCGTCCCTACCTGTATAAAACTACTGAGTGAAAAAATGGTAAAAATCGCTACGAGGAACTGTTCTCAAGATATTTAGAATGGAAATAGTCGATATTTGTATGTTATTATTGACAAAAAATAAACACGTTGAATAGATAGTTATTTCACTGAAATAATGAATTTGGGAATTTTGTATTTTTCATAAATTTTTCTGCGAAAAAATGATGATAAAACAGTTACTGTTGAGCTTTTGCCACAAAATCATTTCAAATTTATGATATCAGTCTAATAACTATTTAGACAACATATTTAATTTATGTCAATGATGATATGATAGGTAATTATAATTTCGATTCCAAATAGCTCAAAAACATGACTAGTAGCGATTTTTACCAAGAGACCTTTTTTCGTAAAAAACGTCGTAAATGTATATTTTTTTACTCAATAGTTTTATACAGTTACAAACGAAAAGTTATTACTCTTCAAACCAGTTAAAAAATATGTAGATGGCGCCCTCTACAAGTAGGAGTCATATTGACATAAAAATCAAATTTCTCATGTCAAAAAGCTCCCAGATACCAATTTTCATCCAAATATTGACCTTACTTCAAAAATTATTTGAAAAAATCGAAATAAATATGAAAATTCTACACTGTATCTCCGAAACTAAGCATTTTAGGACATACATTTATAAGAACATTTTTACTTATTTTTATCTGCAGAATATACTGCTGAAGTTTCCGGAATAGTGTTCGGACAACCCTGTATAATAGTCTTGTTTTCCCAAATAGAAAGTTCCGCTTGCGATTCAGAGCCTGGGACATATTATGTGATCCACTGTTTCGGAATTTTATCGCAGAGCTTGCATCAAAGTCTTAATATAGGTTGAGCTTGTTCAGGTAACACTTGTCCATAGCCATATGACCTGCCAAGAGACCTGTTCCTGACGTGCCAAGAGACCAAAATCCGCACTTTATTCCTCCTAAGCATTAGCAGTTCCTTTGTGGTTTTAGATTTCGGTCCTTGGATAAAAGTCTAGCTATGTCCCCTAAGGCCCGGCACCCCACTCACTGTAATTAAGTGTAAACTAATCAAACCACTGTATTAGAACGTCATAAGTGATTGCCATATTGCCAAGATTTTTTACATTGTTAATTGAAACAATGGGGTTGATATAATCAGATGAAAATAACTGAAGGTTAAGTTCATCGCGGTTCTCGCCAGACTATTCTCTGTACCTACATCTGTGAAATTATATTGGAAATTGATTACTATGCAGATAAAAAAATCGTGGGTGTTTGGGAAGGCTTGAAAGGAAACAATGTTTTTGCGACGTTTCGCGACTTTATTGTCGCTTCTTCAGGCACCAAAACATATATTAATCCACATTATGCCTACAAACATTCATGGCGACTCCAACCGCCAACACTAAGACACATACAGACGAATCGAACAGAAACTTGACAGGTATTCTTTGGCCCGATATACACCGATGCTCGGTTTGTGTCGAGAGTACGACACAAACCGAGCATCACTGTATATCGGGCCAAAGAATACGACACAAACCGACGCCAAACCTTCCCAAACACCCACGATTTTTTTATCTGCATATTAACTACTGGGAACTAACAATAATCAAAATTGATTACTATGTAACTGCCGATGACCAACGATGACGAGAATCATATAAGTGAGAATAGAGAGCATAGCACGAGTTAGTGGAGTCTTGATCAAAATTAGACCAGTGATAAAAAGTCTTGCAGTCCCAGTAGGAATCATCGAAGGTGTAGTCAGGGTAACTTTTATGTAAGTCCCTATTTTTATTCGCTTCACTCCTAAAGGGCTTGGCATTTGCGTATTTTTTACACATCTCTGTTTTAGCAATCGTTATAATCTCTAACAACCAAATGTATTTTTAAAATATTGTGGTTGTTACAAGATTCGAACGCACAAATGCTGAAATTATATACCTGGGCATTGGAGGCGTTGGGCCTTAAGCTGAAGATCGATATAACTAAAATTATGTGCAGTCTCCCGGAAACTCATAACTATGCTATAAAAATCAGAGAAGAAAGTATTGGAATACGTAGCGAAATTCAATTATTTTGGCAGTTTGATTTAGGGAAAGGCCAATATCAACTCTGAAATTCAGCATAGAATTACCAGCGCCTCAAGAGCATTCTGAAAATTAAAAGACAGGGACTACTACAATCTACAATCATGACTTGAGCACAAAAACGAAACTTGCAGTGTACTGAGAAATGATAATCTATGTTATATGGAAGCGAACCTTGAGTGGCGTACCGTCGGTACATGAACGCGCAAGTTGCAATAGAGACACCTTAGACAACTGTTAAGAATCAAATAAGTCTCAAACGTATCGGTTCTTGAAAAAGTTCGCTACAAGAGCGCTGAAATCATGATTACTAAATCCCGCCTAAGATAGTCTGGTCAAGTATGCAGGATGCAGGAAAACCACCTACCGAAATATCCCCTTTACGGTGAGCTTGTAGACGGTAAGAGGAAACGGGATGGACAAGTCAAAAGGTACAAGGATATTTTCCATGAAAACTTAAGGGGATAAGCATGCAGAATTAGTGGGAGGAAGCAGCGCACAATAGAATGCAGTGGGGAAGAATTGTAAACTCAGTTAACAGCGACAACCAAAAAGTAAAGAGACAACAAGGTAATGAGATTTTCGAATGTCCGAAGTGCCGATCAAGGATAACATCACGTATCTGGCTTTTCAGTCACACAAAAGCTCATGAAAGAAAACGCCTTGCGTAACCGTCTTCTGATGCATGTCGAATACTCGTCAGCGAGTAATGGCAGTAAGTAAGTAAGTTTATGCGTTCTCTCTAAATCTCTTTTCTAATGTACTTTTTATACATAAAATTGTTAAGACAGTCTCAGGCAAACGTCTCATAAGTCTGGCTTATAGGTCCAAATAAATCTATTTTTGTTTTGCCTTAAATTTTATTTGCCTTGTGTTAAATCTGATTTTAAGGTACCGTTTAATTTGATGACTGTTCTAGTATACTCTTTCCCGATGCAACAGATATATTTAGGAACTTTTTTAATTTGATCAGGTTACCCACAGTTACAACTCAAATAAAAATAAATCAAAAACAATACGAAATTTAATCGACTCTTCTCTGGCAGTCTTCCATTTTACCTTCAAGTCGTCAATTTTAAATTAGATTTCTCATTTTTCCAAACTTCGATTAAATTCAACGTAAAAACGGGGTTTCTTATATTTATAATTCGCAGAAAATTCCTTAGGGAATTCTGCCTTTCATCCCGCTTTCCAAGTAATAATACACGGATTTGTATTTGTGTGCGGTAAAGAATTCGAAAGTAATATAGAATTATAAAGAAAAAGTATAAAAAATATATGGCAAAAAGTATTAAAAGGCATTTTTCTGAATGAATAAATGTGTATAGGTGTCAGTCGTAAAAATACCACGTTTTTTATTTTATTTTTCTTAAATTCCAAACATAACAAAAATTAAAGAATAATGCAAGCAGTTGGTATTAAAATCTATTTTACGATCTGTGTAATTTTAACTTGTATACTTGACATTTCATTATTATATTTTTGTAATTTCTAATTATTCGCATAGGAATAAACGAAAATTTGTTGTAAAATAAGAGGGGTGGACCATGGAAGGGCCACTGTAACGAATAAACAGTTTTTATGAGTGCATTTAATGGATAAATGAAAGAAACAAATTATTAACAACTGGAAATAAAACTATTAAATAAATAATATTATTTATTGGTACATTTAATACTTTTTATTCGCCATCTTTTCATCAGACTGTAAAATAGTTTTTTATAAGTTTTATATTTTTGCTAATGCTATAACCCTTAGAATTTAAATTAAGATATATTTGTAAGATAATTATATTTTTCATTAATCATTTTTCTTAAAATCTGTTTGCTTTAGAAATACTTTAGCTTAAAGAATAAAAAGTAACATAATTTGAATCTTTATCCAAGATTCCTACGCTATATGCTAATTTTTTTATCTACATGTATGTTTTTATCTACGTATATTTCTTATTAAAGTTAGAAGTAAAATGGTTCATGTCAGATAATCACTAAAATAATCAATAAAATCAGTCTTACTTTATTCCCGTGTGTTAGTGAAATGTAATTCTCTTTTTTGCATACTGTATAACTATAATTGGAATTATATTTTTAATCAATTAATAGTAGCTTTACAAATTTCCTTTTTTTGTCATATTTTTTCTTTGTCTTTTCTTATTTTTGTAAAAATATTTTTTTTTCAAACGTCATAAAAGTATTAATTTTTGTGGCGTGATTGACAATATAAAAAACTAATTTTAATGCACTTTTATGCCTAAGCAAATACGAAAATATATTATTAAACTGACATAAAGTGTCAAATTCAACTAGCGTAACTATAATTCCTGGATATATTCCTAATTACTTACAAGGTATTACTTACTTACTTAACAAACCAGAAGGTGTAGTGTACATGAAATTTTCAAAAACCGGAGAGAATGTGGCAAGTTTTATAAGCTTTACGAAAATTTGTTGCCACTTCATCTCATAACTTATCTAAAATGTATAGATTATGGTGATTACTATCTTTCTGAACCCATAAAATATCTCTTACAAATACTAAATTTATTAATTTCTGGGAATCCATCATTTTTTACACCTAAATTATTTGAATCAATCTCGCTTTACTATGTTCACACGTACTTGTCTTCACAGTTTTTTTGGACGCGATGTCGCGCTGCTTGCTCGCCGCTATCCCCATCGCTTCACTATGTTCTTAACCTTACTCAAATACCGACACATCACTAGATGTAATTGTGTACTGTAAACTAGGAAAAAGTCATAATAAGTCACAACAAGTTTGATATGACAGTATTTTTTCAGATACATAATTTATCAGTATAGGACTAGCATTTTATAATATTTTTTCCAACTTTTGTATTTCTCAGATAGATGATAATTTTTTGAATTTCTCAGATGATTATATTCTCAAATTATAAAAGATAATTTCACTGAGCACATATTTAAACGCATTTACTTAAATTTTACTCTTTATCTCTTACATTCTCCGACATCATGTATACACATATATTTATCTTAATTTACATTTTCTAAGAAAAAGCTTAAAACACAAATTTAAGCATAACATTCCAGCCGTTTCCACAAAACTCCTAAACAATTACCCGAACAAACATGCACACAAGGGAGGCCCAAAAACATCAACAAATTTTAATCACGAAAATCTAATTAGGAAGCTCTCTTTGTAAACGCTGGATGCTTCAGCCTTGCGTCTTTTGTTTGAGGTCGCGCACAGACAAAAGGACGTACAAAAAACAGAACCACGGGCGGAAATGAATGAATATCTTTCATTTTGAGCCCTTCGCAGCGCTTTTCTTTTTTCTACTAGGCTTTTTCACTTTTCTACGTCAGTTTTTATGTTAGTAGAATATAAATAGGAAGTAACACAAATTGTTATATGTCTTTTGCAGTTTTTACATTTAAAATTGCATTGTTTAACCTTTAAAAATTCAGGGACAAAAATTAAGAAAAATTTGTACTATACCTTTGCGACGGGTTCTTTTCTTGAAATAATCCTGATATTTGTAACTGATACAGGAATCTGAAAAATAAAAAAAAATAGTGTGTGGACTATGTACGCATATTTGAAGTGAAACTTCTTACTAACAGCTATTAAATTGAAGAATTTGAAGGATAAATATTTTTTTATAAATGCTTTTTATTAACTTCAAAAAAATAGACTTAATATAAAACCGTATACTATTCTAGCTTTATAATTTTAAAATGTTTTTGAAATTTTATTAAAGAACGATTATTCTATCACCCTGCCGGATAGCGGTATCCATTAAACCAAAATACTACTACATCTATATCTCTGATTACTACTAACTGTTAATAACCAACAATTTGTTTGTTGTGGTCGGTTTTTGTTTAAATGTTTTGTTCATTATTCATGTTGGTGATTTATTTTTAAATTAATGTTAATCGTTAGGCAACCAGTAAACTCAAAGAATATGTATTTCTTTTACTTAATCAAAATTATATTATACAGGGTGTTTCAAAACAAATGCGAAAAACTTCAGGGGGTGATTCCTTATTTAAAATAAAGGGTAGTTTGCTTAATAAACGTTGGGTCAAAAGTCAACCATTAGGGAGATATCGCCGTACAAAGATGGCGGAAAAATAATGTTTTTATTTTTTATCTTGAAAACGAAAAGCGATAGACTAATGAAATTTTATGGAAGCATTACTATTATGAAAATACACTTTTTGGTAATTTTTTCACTTTTTTAAAATGAGTGGAAGGGGTTGAAATAAACTACCCCTATCATTCTTGTTAACGAAATTTAAAGAAAAATCTTATCAAACACATGCAAAAAAATTAATTTGGATAGCTTAGCTTGTTTAGAAACTTTTTTATCTCTTGTGTTTTTTTGATAAAACTCGCCGATTTGCAATTAAAAAATAAAATGCATGTCAGGAAAAAAAACTTTTTAGATGAAGAAGCATTACAAGTCAGGAAAAAAAAACTTTTTAGATGAAGAACCTAGGGGGCTGCTGTAATTTTTTAAGGAAAAAATCTAGTCGGTTACTGTCGTCTTTAGGAGGTTTCATACTCTACTGCAATACGTTATTATCTTACGATCAGTTAATTATTCAGAGAAGTCTATTTTTATGATCTATTTAATTGCGTAAGAAAGGAGTTTTAATTACGTATTACATAATCAGTAAAACAATAATGGTTAATTTCACTAATGCTGAAATGGCAGATATGCGTTTTATGTATAGGCGTGCAAATGGAAATTCATGAAGCTTGTCGTCTTTATACAGAAATGTATCCGAATCGTAAGACCTCCCCACCACAGCACGTTCACTAGGCTTCATCAAAGGCTGCATGAATCTGGAACTTTCGAAAAAGAAGTTTGATACCTCCGACACCGCCAAATTCGAACACCAGAATTAGAAAGTCGCTGTCTTAAATATTATTGAGCGCAACCTGAGACAAGTACCAGGAAAATTGCAGCGGAATTAAATACTTGTGCATCAACTGTATGGAGGATATTAAAAGAACAGCAGTTATATCCTTACCATATACAGAGATTTCAAGCTCTTTTACCAAGAGATTTCGAGCCGAGAATGACATTTTCCCAATGGTTTCATCAAATGAATATGGAAAACCCTTTTTTTTTGTTCAAAAATTCTTTTTTCGGACGAAGCTAGTTTCTCAAGAGATGCAATTCAAAACTTCCCTAATAGGCATGTATAGGCTTAAGAAAATCCTCATTCAGTTATAGAATCTAGACATCAATATCAGTTTTCCGTTAACGTTTGGATAGGAATTGTCGATGAACATTTAATTGGGCCCCATTTTCTACCTTTAAGATTAACTGGTGAGTCGTATTTTTATTTCCTACAAGAAGAATTGCCTCCTCTACTAGAACATTTACCCCTGCAGATTAGACGAGAGATGTATTACAGGCATGATGGTGCTCCAGCACATTTCAGCATAGATGTACGAAGGTATTTAAAGCTTAATTATGAAAACCGCTGGATAGGAAGAGGTGGGCCTCATTTCTGGCCGCGTCGATCCCCAGCTATTTCGAGCTTCATTCAGTAACTCAAAATTAGTAGAATAAATCAATGGTTTCAATTAGCGTAGAAGTTTGTTCCTCTAATATCAATGTATGTTTTATAAGCTAAATATTAGGCTTTCTCTATGGTTACAACTGACTACCGCAAGCTGTTGTTGGATATTCTATTAATTATAATTGTGATTTTAGACATTGTGAATGATCGTAAACTAAAAAGTATAAAGTGTAATTGAAACCACTAATTTATTCCACTAATTGCGAGATTCTGAATAAAGCTTTATTGTTAAATATCGGTTAAAAAGTATCATAAAATTCTATATTTTCGCCAACTAGATTATTAGCACATACTAGATTTTATGCACCTACCTAGCTTGATGTGACAAAAACATTTTTTTGTAGATATTGAATTAAATATCTCTGAAAACCTTGTAACTAGGCATTTTATCCGCATAAATTTTCAATACATTGACCTTTTATATTAAAAGAAACGGATATTTTATTTTCTGTTTACTTTGTTCCTTAGATATTCCCGATATAACCCTCCCACGCGTGGGCACTCTCAAACCTCCTCGAACGCCCTCAGTTTACAAAGCTCTCAAACACACGCCAAACATGCCCATCTCGTAATATCCTCCCTCGAGAAATATTTAAAATCCATCTCCGTGTCCGGGTGAATTTCCGAGGGCAAACACTTGTCGATACCTCGGCGCGGTGTCCCTTCTGGAGTGTCCCCCGCGCCAGCCTGACGGTCCAGAGTGCCCTCTGATGGAAATGGGCCTGTCGGGAACAGCCGCTCCTCGATTTGTTTATCGTGTTAATAGGGGTGACGGGAGAGGAAGTCGTGTTGTTCGTTGTTTCGTGCTCCCTTTAGGACCAGCCAGCGGTCAAGCAGGGAAAGGTCAGTTTGTGGAGTATCTGGATGTTTGTCGACTCGATTTCTGACCTGTAGATATTTTTCTTTCAGGTACAGTGTCTAATACTATATGTATAAACATTAGAATTACAAATATCCCATTGATTACAATAACGATATTTGAAATACCTTTTCACCTGCATATTTTTGAGAAAAATTCTGTTTTCTGATCAGCCATAACAGATGCGCCTCCAGCGGACATTTTTCGAACTTATTGATGATTTCCAGCTATTTCTCTTCACCGATTTACTTATTACAGTTTTTTTCCCAATGTTATACGATAAGTAGTTTCTGAGATACAGCGTCCATTCCTGGTTGGCTACCCGGTATATACCGTGTGCGTCTCGAAAGTGGCTCACCCCTATAACTTTTCTATTTTTTTTTCAGATAAAGAAACGAGATTTGGTATGTTAGTATATGACATAAATTAGGATTGATTGACGTATTCAATTGTTTTTGGTCACTTGCTGTTGTACCGTAAATGACTAAAACGTTCGGTTTTTAAATGGCACCCTCAGTATATTTCTATTTTATTCGATAGAAAATGACACTCTGAGTAGAATAACATTTTTGCTTTAAAAAATCGTATTTCAAATTTCAGTCTAGGTGTTATTTTTTAATCAAGGAACTTTAGAAAAATATATTTGATCGTCTAATTTTTTGTGTCTTGTCCTGGCGGGTTAGAAGATGCCCAAATTGTATTTTTAATAACATAATTAATATTAATTATTTAAAATAATTTTTAATAATACATATCATTTTTTCAAATGGAACAAGGGTTTACATTAGCATATTTGGAAAAACTATTTTTTACGAATAATTTTGTACCACACACTTGGTATTTCGAATCAAATTGTCGTTATAAACCGCATGTTACAATTTCAAATAAACTATAACCGAGTGTCATTTTCTATTCAGTAAAGTAGAAATATACCCAGGTGCCATTTAAGAATCAAAAGTAGTTATTTTCGGTAAAAAATTTTCCATAGCAAAAAAGTTACAGCGATTTGTTAAAAATGCATATTTTTGAAAAACACCCCGTAACTCCGAAACGGTAACAGATATCGATATGCGGTTTTCACCATCATGTTTTTGACAAAAATTGAGCTCCAGACACCGATATTAGTTTTTGTCTATCTCCTATAAAAAAGGGTGTTTCCATTTATAAGCGTCGAATTTGACCCACCCTGTACAGTGTGTTCAAGAAATTTAGACACTTATATTTATAAAATAATATTGTCTTAATGTTAAGGTTTTATTAAAACTAAAAAAGAATGATACTCATAGTCTAACAAATTGTGATAAAAATATCTTATATTTCATATTAATTAAACTTTTAGTTACGTAATCCAGAGCGCAATTTTTAAATTCATTGTTGCCAACCATGGATATATTTGGCGCCGGGCTGACTAACTGGAATTTAGATTTCGCGCTGGGGATTCAGGCGGTAGCTCTGCTGTAAAAAATGTCAAGTTGCCGCATTTATTTATTTATTTTCTGACATTATCATTAGTTTTGAAAATGTAGTTTTCTATTACGAGTTTTTGGTTTAAATGAATTGTACTGTGATATTTTAAGCTTAAAAAATAGTAGCAGACCTTGAAGTCGCACATTGTTCTTTTTAGAACTTTTTTAGTGCGAAGTATACAAGATAGCAACAGCCATAAAAAATTCATAGCAACTTTATTAGAATATTTTGAACGGGAAAGCAGTAGTAATGGTCCTTTATGTCCCTTAAATGCTGTTAAGAAGGTAAGCTTTGTTGATGTAAATAATAACTGTTTATATATTTATTATTAATTTATATTTTTGTTTCCTAAAATATTTTGATTAAAAGAAAATATATAAAAGTGGGCAACGCTGTGCCGGTCAAGCTTAATCACGTGACTAAAAGTTTATTTGGTATGAACTGTATGTTAACAATCCTCAAACTTCTCCATGTTTAAAATGTTCTTGTTATTACCGTATTTTCAATGGACCTTATCAACAAATTCTGACACATCTGCATCTTATCAAGCTAATAAAATCAATCGAATAAACCCTTGATATTTAATAATGTTGTTTAAGATTACACGAAAATATTTTTTTATTTTACAAAAAAATTTTATACAAACGCTTAATTTTGTTTCTACATTATCTGTGTGTATATGTGTGTATTTTTTGTCGGTTGGATATCTGCAAGATAGAAGTTTTGAAAATGTTTATACTAAAGAAACATTTTGTAAGTTTTCCATAATTTGGATACAACGAATGCTTATCTTGAGATAAGGTGGGTGGACCATGGAAGGCCATGCTCCTTTGAAGGCCAACTATAAAAAGTCATAATTATTGTCATGTGATGACAAATTCCTTACACTAACACTGAGCTCCATTAAACTCAAGTATACAGACGCGACGTCGCTGTTTTGTTAGTGCGGTCCCTCGCTTCGTAGGCTTCGGCCGTCGATGTTAAAATGTAATTCGCGCGCACAGGTAAAGGTAAGTTTTTATGTAAATTAGCTATTATTATCTTATTTTTTACTCTAAATTGGCATAAAAGTATTTGTAATGGTACTAAAGAAAAAAGTAATAATTTTGCTTTGATTTTAATTAAAATATCGGTAGTGTTTCTATGAAAGCCGGTGGGTCCTTATAAGGGCAATCAAAAATTTGACTGTTGGCCTTGCTAGGGTACATGGGCCTTACTAGGAACATTTACAAACCATGAAAATATGAACACTTAGTTTTTAGTTATAAATACGTACCGGGACAGTTGAAACAATGTTTAATATTTATAATATTATTATTTATAAGGGTTATTCAACTTTTTAGCTAAAAAACATTTTGGCTTTACAAAGAACAAACCCGTAAGACTGCCATTATAGGTATTTTTTCTTTCTGTAAGCTCAATTATAAATTATTATAGTAATGCTCATTACTATAATTTTTAAGTAATTTTCATTAATATATTCTTAGTTATACGATTGTGTCCAAGGAATGTTTGTTGAGTTTTTTTAAAAAAGATTATAATATATTAAGCATTACATTTTTCGTTTAAATAAAAGTGCTTTTTATGTACTTTTAGTAAAAGCGGATATTTTGATTATTACAACTTTAGTTTTAAGTTAAACGACTGATTTATAATATTGACCTTACATGGAGCCCTGTTCCTTGCAAGGCCGTTTGGAAGAACTTAATAAAAGTTAAGGTTAATAAATAGTGATCATATAGAATAAAAAAAGTAATGTATATGTTACACAATAAAACAAAGTGTTAGTTTTCAAGTATCCAGTAAATGAACTAATAAAAACTGTTTATTCGTTACAGTAGCCATCCATGGTCCACCCACCTTATATTGAATAAGTTGATATACAGGGTGTCCCAGAAATAAGTTCAAATATTTTAACTGGTAGTATAGTTCAACCCCAGAAATACGCCTATGAGGTTTTTTTACCAAAAAAAATTGAAAATTCGAAATTTTTTGAAAAAATTTTTGGAAATTTTTTTCGTTTTTAGTTAAAAACATAATTTCTTGATAATATGACAACATAGGTAATAGATTAAATTTACAAGAAAGAAAATCCAGGAAAGATCCGGTGGTTCTCAAAATTTTAGCAAAAAATCATTTTTTTTGGAAGTTTTCAAAGTAAAATAACTCCGTTATTTTGGACTTATTTGAAAAACGATAAAGAGAAAATATGTTTATTTTATCGAGATCTATCATCTCTTAAAATATTTGCACTTATTTCTGGGACACCCTGTATATCCCATATGTTTAAGTTGTTTTAGACACCATAAGATATTTGGTAAATTAAAAGGAAATAGTAATCATAGTCTAAAAAATTGTGTAATTATGTAATTGTACAGTAACGATTGTTTATTTATATTATCTCTCCGAGGTTTAAAACAAGTCCATTTCCATTTCATTAATTAAATTAAAAATAACGATATATACAATTATTTTCATATTTAGATATTTTATTTTGTATCTCTAAAAAAGCCCACAATTCTATTTTTAGAACAGTATACTGATTTTCTAAAAGCAAACCAACGATATCGATGTTTTGAGCTTGTAAACAATTTCACAATTCCTTTCGCACGATCTAATGTTCGTCCAAGTGAAAATATTCAAAAATCACTTTTTCTTCTCAGAGAAACGTGAAAGGTAAACAGTTGCCGATAGCAAACTGATATAGAGGCTTTAAACAGGTGTTTACGGTATCTGGGCAGTCATGCTTGTATTTATTTATTTTTATATTGCCTACAAACAGAGTTTTTTATTACAAAGTTTATTTATCTTTATTTTTGCGTGAGGTATTTTAACAAAATCTTTATATGAAAAACTACATTAAAATTTATAACTTGATAAACATAACGTAAGTAAAAACTGAAAACAAATATGCTTAATATAATATATTTAAAAAAAAAAGAAAGAAATTATTGAGCAAAACCTTCAGTACGATTAGCCATGAGACATGACTAAAATATGACCACCAATAAACACTTAAAACAAAAAAAGAAGTGTCTACGGGTAGTCATATTTTAGTCATGTTTTATGGCTAATCTTACTGTAGGTTTTGCCCAATAATTTCGTTCTTTTTTTATATTATATCTAGTTTTAATTTTTTTTTCTTATATTTATATCTAGTTTTAATTTGTAATATTTGAAATACGTTTTAAACGTCTATCTTTTTATTACCGTTGAGCATTTTACTCTACATCATTTAATTTTTGTTAAGTTAACAAAGGGCATATCACAGCCACCTCCTAGATTTTTTTTAAATAATAAAGATCTACTGACGCGAAATCATGAAAATTAAAATATCTAGGAGAATCTTTGCCTGAGGGGTAGGCCACCTTGACAATATTTTGAAGATATATGAATTCCCCATTGAACACGGGAATAATATACTAGGTGTTCCATTTAAAATAAAGAAATAACTTATTCTTAGCTTTTAAAAGTGACCAATGTTCCATATTAATTTTGTCTCACGCTGTATAACTTTTCGGGTCAAATTTCAATGTGTTTTAACATATAATGCTTATTGTAATTAAATATCAGGCTATACAGAATATATTAAAAAATAGGCAGCTATTATTAAAATTTAAATTTTGCTCTTCATTTTCACAAAATGTGTCAAAATGTTAAAATCATAAATTTCAAGTATATGCTTCTTTAATAAAACGCACTTCTATTTTTTTCCTAGAATCCTAAAATCAATTAACATATTTAGTGTGTTCCATTATAAAAAACACAACTTTGATGTGTAACTTTTTTTGGGGACACCTTCGATAACACACCTTCGATAACTCCATATATTTTTATAAAATGCTTTCAATTAACCTACATATGCTTACAAAATTTCATTTCGATATAAACTACCGTTCTCCCGGGAGCCTCTGCGTCGTATGAGTGGCGCCACCCTGTATATGGTTCCTTATAATTTAGTTATGATTTTGTAATACACTTTTTCAAGAGAGTATACTCAGAAAAGTAATTTTCCTAAAAAACAGAAAACCTATCTGTTTCGACCGATTTCTCCGAACAAATTCGACCATCTCTCATGATATAGAAACGTTCAATATAAAATATCTAGTGTTATATTAACATCGCCTCAGTCGGGTTTTAAAAATGGACATTTTTACAGGGAAAAAGCCCACTTTATTTCGGAGAAAATTGCTCTTTGTGGGTAGAGAGGTTTAAAACACCGGACGATTAATAGGCGGCATTTTTCACCGGAGACAATCTGGCGTCATCGACGTATTTTGAAGGGAACTCACACTCCGATAACTCTATCGGGTCGGCGCTGTATTACTGGAATAGAAAAAAGGAAAAAGAGAAAAAAAGAGTGTATCGGAGCTTTGACATGGCACGTAGCCAGCTGCTGAGCTTAAAATACGACTTTAATTAAGATAGTGTACCTGTTTCTTGTACAGTTAGTTGAAATAAAACGAGAGAGTTTATTTAAGAAAATATCTTTTTATAAAGTACCATCATTAACTTGCAAACGTTTATTATGTAGAGTGTCCTATTTTGTTAAAAAAAGCTTGAGATTTAGCCACTGAAAAAGAGATTTAAAACATAAAGATATTTTTTGTAAATCTAAAGTGAAACCAGCTTGAAATTGTCTTTTTACTCATAACATAAATTTGCCTAATCAATAAAAAAATACTTAACGTTTTGTAGCCATAAATAATAACCAATAAAAAATACTTAACATAATTAGCATCGCCTCAAAAATATTCTCGAAATTAAGAGACAGGGGGATTTCTACAATCATTACTTGAGCATAAAAACAAAACCTGCAGTTGCAGTGTACCGAGCAATAACAATCCTGTTATATGTTGTTAATGTTATATGGAAGCGAAATCTGGGTGCCGATGCCGTACCGCCGGCTTATAACCTGTTGCAACTGAGAGTTAAGGCAATATCCTTGAAAAAGCAGCTGCGAGAGCGCTGAAGTCATGATTAGTAAATCCCGCTTAAGATGGGATGATCACGTATGCAGGATGCAAGAAAACCGCCTATTGAAATATTTTCCTTTTGGTGAGGTTGTAGACGGTAAGAGAAAATCGGTGGACAACATAAAATGTACAAGGATATTTTCAAAACTAACAATAACAAAAAAGTTTTGCCTCTTGTAAAGACAATCCGGGGTCATACTGTAGAAAATTCAAAAAGATAGACATCAACTAATTTTTAGATTTAGCCATACATCAACTGATTTAATTCAAACATTTAAAGGTACCAGATATTAAACTAAAAAAATGCTATGTGCGCATATTTGACCAAAGTGAAACTTCTTACTAGCAGCTATTAAATTGAAAGATTTGAAGGACATGTATGAAAAAGTAACATATAATGCTGTTTTAATATAAATATTATTTTTTATTTATTTCTATAATCAGTACATTTTCTGTTTCCTGAATAGCCTGCAAATTTTGTGGAAACCCACCCAAAATACACACTTTTATGCAAATTCCTAATAAAAATAAAATTATATAAGGATTCTTGCCACTTAACTACTGATATAGAAATTTAATCCTACGCTGTGTTTGTCATAATGTGGATCAACCTGCTCTCACTACCGGTTTCGGAGCCCTACTCCATCATCAGGTGAGCTTGGGCAGATCCACAAAATGACAACCACAGCGCAGAGATAGTTAATTCCGACCTGTCGGAATGTGTCAGTTAGATATTAAGTCCCGAACGAAAGATAGCGGCCTGTGTGCAATGGTAGTACTTTCGTACAACCGAGGCGCAACTATCGATAGTAAAAGGATGTTAAAAGGCTTTTTGGGCATCTAATTGTGGATCTGCCCAAGCTCACCTGATGATGGAGTATAAAAATAAAACAACAAAAATCATAATCTTTATATTACACATCTAAAATGTTGCCGTCGGTCATGCAAAATTTTAGTATAAATATAATCTTATTACCATCTCCACTTACTTTTTACTTTTCGTCATCTTCCTTAACCGTCCATCAATCCCCCCTCTCCCCAGTCACTGATTAATCCAGCCTCCAGATGACGTTGTTGTGATTTTCCGCACTATCGGTCTTTTGTTTCTCAGAGCCGACGTTTCTGATAATTTCCACCCGTCCAACTTCCGGATGGAGAGTGGCCGCCAAGGGGGGGGGGGTATTAGGGGAGAATGGGGTTATAATACGGTGGTGGGAGAATTATTTGGGACGGAGGGAGGGGAGGTTAGCGTAAAGGAGTTTAATTAGTGGTCAGGCGGGCAGCAGCGGATAATTTAAGAGCCGAGAGATTTCGTGAGATGGATATAGTTCGAAATGAATGAAAGAGGGAGACAGATGAAGTATTTGCTATGTCCATTGATGGACATAATTTGTACGTATCCTCAATAGATATTTTATTGGGTATTTCTTTAATTCTTGTTTGTAACTCCTGGCATGTTTTTTAATTTTAATTGTTTATTCTCTACAGTTAAATGTTTAATTGATTTTTTCATTTTTACTTTTCGAGGAGTATGCGCGGTTATGCGCGGTTGAACTGCGGTTCTAGGTCCTCATCCCTACCGAAATGCCGTAAATCGACTCTTGCCCATAAGATCATCTGGGGTTCTGCTAGAAGAAATTTTTTAAACCTAACATTAATTCTACACGTGATTTGTGTAAAAGTTAAATTTATATCTAGGTTAAATACCTTCTGTTTTAGAAATTTTTGATTTAAAATACCTTTAATATAAGCAGATTAACTCTGAGTTGTGTTCTGGAAACCTTTTAATTTTAGTTAGTTTTAATTTTATCTTCAAAGCGTTGTAGTCTGTCATAAACAATAACATTACTTCTACAGAATATGACTACAGACATATACATCTATAGTCATATACAGAGTGAGTCTTAAATAAGTGCAAATATTTTCAGGGGTGGTATATTTCTACCCCAGGAACAAGTCTATGAGTTTTTTTTTTCGCAAAAAAGATCTTTAAAATCATGCATTTTCTTTTAAATTTACCTGTATATTTTTCCAGAAAAGTTTTTAGAACTGCCTATTCACCGCAAATTTTCCCACGGTCTATTTTATTGACTAGTTCTATTTTATTTACTATATTTCACTAAAAAGGATGGAACATTGCCACTTCCTAAATAACCTATATTTATAATTACTCATCTGAGAAAATGCAACTAACAAGTAAAAATTGCTAAAAAGGTGGTGAACAAAATATCCTTTGTTATAAAGAGCAGAAATACT
The DNA here is from genome assembly GCF_002938485.1 of Sitophilus oryzae. NCBI lineage: Eukaryota > Metazoa > Arthropoda > Insecta > Coleoptera > Curculionidae > Sitophilus > Sitophilus oryzae. The sequence continues at coordinate 623,646 of NW_022146735.1, read as the reverse complement.
AGTTTTGCCATTATGATTAAATATTTATTTCAGTATTCACATAATCTCTAAAAAACTCTCTTCTAAACTCAAAGAAAAAAAATTGCTTTAACAAAGATTACCTTAACGCAAACAATCATCTGTTTTTTAGACAGATAAGGCAGGACTTGAAAATTAAGAATATAATAAATAATAATAGTATATTTTATTTAAGTAAAAGAGGTAAGCTTTTTCTATTTATTGTGTGGCATAACAGTGCTACTGACAAACACCATTAAACAAGAAAGGCATCTTTGCAATACCCTTTGGGGGCGTGTAACAAATAACATTTAGGTAAAATTTTGGAATTTTCAGTTAAAAAATATAATATCTTACAAACGTGACAACATCGCTAGTAGATTAAAATTAGAGGAATAAATTACAGGAACAAATCCGGTGACTCTCAAAATTTTTTCAAAAAACTTAAATAACTCGATTATTTTGCACTAATTTGAAAAACAGTAAACAGAAAATATGTTGCTTCTATCGAGATCTACGCTATCTCTATGCTGAAAATATTTGCACATATTTAAGACTCACCCTGTATATATCTGAAAATTAATATTTTTCGGTAATAAACGCACCATAAAAAGGCATGGTCACAAAATAGTGGGTGGTCAACAAATCTTAAACGCGGAAATTCACAAAAAATGGGGAATATTTGTTAAAATTTCAGGCAGACATAAAAAACAAAGACAGAAAGATTATCAAAACTGTAGTGGTTTTTCTAACAGGACATTGCAAGCTTTATAAACATCTAAAGCTCATTGACCGTTAAAGCTATGTGCAGATTTTGTCAATCAGAAGAAGAAATGGCAGGACACATTTTATGACAGTTTTAGCGATTGGCAAAGAATGGAGAGTTTAGTCTCCTTATTAGTCTCCTTATTAGATATTTAACAAAGACGGAAGGAACTGAAAAATGTAATCTAGAAATCGGAAGATGACCAAATAGATCTCAAGAAATTAACTTTTTCTGTAAATTTCTTGCAAAATATACTATTGTGCAAAACAAAGTCTCGGCATCAATCTGTTCGTTACTCAGTAGTTAAAAGGTAACCTTGTTCTACTAAACCCGCTATCAAATTAATCGGATTAAGTCACCAAGAAATGTTGACATGTCTGCTAGAGGACAGTTATGTCCTAAGTTTACGTCATTTGTGATGGCATATAGGACGCCTGTTTATTTCGAAGAAAGATTTACAGGGACATTGATATTCTAGTAAGATTTTTGGATGCACAAATTTCGGCACACCAGTCACACGACTACACGGCTACAGGAGTATGCACCTTAAGACTTCAAAATGGATTGGTTGTGAATCAAAAAACAGTCAGTTTACGCATTTTGGATTCTGATGGAGTTAAGTCAGCGACGTCATCTAGGAAGGCGACCATACTACAATAAAAGACCCAATTTCCTATGGCATACCGATTGTTACGACAAACTTAAACCATTTAGAATTTGCATAACAGGCTGCCTATGCAGGATTTTCACGCTGCATTACCTGGTTGAAAGCTGGTCCAAATATCAATGACCCGCCGATAATTGCTTATCATTTTATCTTTTGTGAATAAACTGGCGTAGAATGGAGTTTGATGGGAGCGACTCGTAGAATAACGTACACAGCTGCCACTAACGCAAAAATTGACAGAAATAGTGAAAATTTACAGAAAATCTGTGGATTTACGAAAAAGTGTGAATTTACAGAAAAACTTTAAAGTTAGCTAAAAATATTTTTCAATGTTGCGATGGCAGCTTTACGCATTCTTACAGACCGCTGCTAGAGGTATTTTCTAATTTTATAAGACCTGCATTGTCTATCATTATGTCCTTTTACCTGTAGGTATTAGTAAAGTTTTGGGCATGGAATATTAGTTGAAAAATAATAGTTGAAAACTTGACCTAAAATAAACAAATTATCTGTCCAATTGACTACACACTTCTGCTTAAAATATTCTTTCTAAACAATCTACTGCTGAAACAGTTACAGAGTATATTGCTCAAGTACACTCGCCTAAACCAAAATTCCGAGTAAACCAATTTAATTACCGCATTACAACGGCACCGCAACGGACAATACACTCGATCAGAAAGACAGCGAGGAAAACGGACGAGGACAAGCACACTCAGGACAAGGACAGAAAGCTCCCGAATCGCTCCGAACGAATGACGTAGCTCCGGGAAGAAACGAGATAGCAGATGAGGGAGAGAGAGAGAGGAAAGTATTTAGCGTAGAAGCGGTGGTCGTAAAATCTTGGCGGACTTTGGCGAATTCGATTAGAGACGGTTTTCGAGAAGAGGACATTAAGCCAGCTAGAGAGAAATATTAATCTTGGAACGGAGTTCGCAGGTATAAGTTTCGTTTTAGCAGATGAGATAGATAGGTAGGTATATATTGGAGAGATATTTCGGAGACTTTGGAGTGCTTAGCCGCTTCTGTGGAGCAAGCAGCGACCGTGATTTCTTTGAAGAGAATATTGCTTGATTAGAGGGGATTAGAGCTAGTCGAGGAAAGTTTTGTGCTTTAGAAAATATACCGGGGTAGTGCAAATATATTGATATCACGATCTAGCTCTGTTTTTTTTGCCGTGGTGGTTTAGGTTCTAGATGCTCTTTTATGATTAAAGCAACATAATATAAAAAGGTTTATTTATTGAAGAAATAATATAAAATATACGAATGGCAATTTGGGAAATGTCCAGACAAAGTGAATGCTGAAGTACTTACAGTTTTATCAACATCAGGGCCTATTATGCCATAAGGCCCATGAGGCCCGGGCCTTGGGCCCGGTGGTCTGTGGGGCCCGTTAAAGGTCGTAAAATATTCATAATTTCTTGAATTTTTGAAATTTATTGGAAAAAAGGGCCCGAATTTTTGCTTGGGCCTTAAGGCCCGACCAGATGAAAAATAGGCCCTGATCCACATCTACTGATTCTTTACTCAGCGCAATCAAATATTAACCCGTTAGTTGTCTAACTGATTAACTCTTCCACTGCCTGATTCTAGTGATGGGCAAAACTATTATTTTTAGATAACAGTTGAAACTGTTATAGTTATTCATAAAAAAACAGCTTAAAATAACAGCTTAAAAATAACAGGTTTCTTTATTTTATTGCTAAATATCTGAAAGAGTATGAGGCGGTCACCGCCAGGCGTATTAACACAGTTGCAAGTTGCAACAATTTTTAAAAACGAAGTGGGGAAATATAGAGAATAGAAAGCCCTTTTCATTACGGCACCACTTGACCCCCCTTCCCATTTGAAAAAAGTTGGGGGATGACACACCCGCTTAGAAGGTTGAAGATTTTACAATTATTTTTGGGGCAAAAGTTGTCCCCCTCACGAACAAAATTGACGTGTTTTTGGACTTTTTCAAAAAATATATACCCTGGTCGTTATGCCTTGCGGAACGTTTTCGATGGGCCACCCTGTATTAATCAATTAAGGCCGCGTAAGCAAACATAAGATATACAATTTTATACTTACTAATGCCATTATAATAAAATTAAATAATAAAAATATTGCAATTATGTTCCTGCAGATTAAGTAAAAAGTTTTGTTCATAAATATCTACTAGACATATTATAAACGCGGATTCAAATATTAATTTTGTGAAATATACAGGGTTGTCCGAACTGTATTTCGGAAACTTCGGTAGCATATTCTGCAGATAAATTATAAACGCGGATTCAAATATTAATCTTGTGAAATATAGAGGCATATACAACCATATACAAATTAAATAATAAAAATATTGAAATTATATTCCTGCAGATTAAGTAAAAAGTTTTGTACCTAAATATCTACTACACATATTATAAACGCGGATTCAAATATTAATCTTGTGAAATATACAGGGTTGTCCGAACTGTATTTCGGAAACTTCGGTAGCATATTCTGCAGATAAAAATAAGTAAAAACTTCGTATAAATGTATGTCCTAAAATGCTTAGTTTCGGAGATACAGGGTGTAGAAATTTCATATTTATTTCGATTTTTTCCAAATAATTTCTGAAGTAACGTCAATATTTGGATGAAAATTGGTGGCTAGGAGTTTTTTGACATGAGGAATTTGATTGTGATGTCAATATGACTACTATTTGTAGGAGGCGCCACCTACATGTGTTTTAACTGTTTTGGAGAGTTATAACTTTTCGTCCGTACTTGTATAAAACTACTGAGTAACAAATTTTATATTTCCATAATTTTTTACATAAAAAATATATCTTAGCAAAAATATCTACTAGCAACCGTTCTCAAGATATTTAGAATGGAAATAGGACAAAAATAAACATATGTTGAGTTGATAGTTATTTGACTGAAATGATTAATTTGGGAACTTTTTATTATTTTTAAATTAATCATAAATTTTTCTTCGAAAAAATGAGGAAAAAACAGTTTCTGTTGAACTTTCATTTCAAATTTATGATTTCAGTCTAATAACTATTTAGTCAACATATATGTTTAATAATTTATGTCAATGATGAGAGGCATTGGTAATTTCGATTCCAAATATCTCGAGAACCATTACTGGTAGCAATTTTTACCAAGAGACCTTTTTTACTTAAAAAACGTCGTAAATGTATATTTTTATTCTACGTTTGCATATTTAATTGAGATTTATAAAAAAAAGTCCTTTGTTTCGGGTATAGATACCGACACGTCGTGGAAACAGTTCGAAACGATACAAAATTGAACGAGATAACAGGAAACGCCAAAAAATCCCATCGCGTCCTTCTCCGAAATTTCACGAGCAGTTTCGAGACCCTTTTAAGAATCAAAAGTAGGTCAAGACAAACCGAAATTGGCCAAACAACCGGTGATAAGCCAAAACGTAATAAATTTGGCGACAAAAAGTGACCTATCGAAATTTGCGCCTTGGCGATACAAATGTACGACCGTTGCACGCAAGCCGCTATCTCGCCATGCGCGACTTAATATCTAACCGTTGTTTTCCGACAACTCGGATTTACATACTCTGCGTTGTGTTTGTCATTTTGTGGAATCAACCAAAGCTCACCTGATGATGGGGCAGGATCTTCAAACCACACAAGTGGAAGTAGTAGTTAAACTGCGTCAATTGGCCTACACAGTCCGCATGTGTTAAAAACTGAGTATCTGGGGGGCTCTTATACACAAATCTATTTTAAATCAAATATTTTTTTACCCACTACGCAACGATTTAAATTTTTTCCCTTTCGTCCTTTAAATAAAATTTAACCTTTGACATATTCATCCTCTTTTTTTCATCGATATACGTTTGTCACGAGACTAACGCGATTTATATTGTGAAGACGGCCTAAGAACTGACGTCTTATCGCTCTGCCAAGCGATGCAAATCGATCCCCTGTTACATCGTCCTGTCCCTCTCTCGCACACTATCAACGTATATAATCTCTCTCTGTCTCTCTGCTGTAGACGTAAGAGGGTGATGGGATTGCAATTAGGCCGGATCTGGAAGGACAAATGACCGTCCAGTGGCAAGATTGATGTCGGCTCGGATTTAGTAATAATCCGCTCTAAATCGGAAATTGTTATTGATTCGAGAAGAAATAAAATCAGTGGTGTCAGTTGAGTTGCCAGAGTTGTGGTTTTGTCCTCTTTTATGTTTATATTAATTTCGCTCTATTGAAAACTTTAAGATTATGATGAATAAAATGGTGACTATATCCTAACTTTTTTATTATATTTTATTTACTAACTCTACATTCTTTCTTTTGTCTACATCCTACCAAACATTTTTTGTTTTATTCCTAATAAAACATAAAATATTTTTATTCACAAATTTTTAGTAAAACAAATTGTGTGTGCACTATGTGGGCATATTTGAAGTGAAACTTCTTACTAACAGCTATTAAATTGAAGTATTAATTTGAAGGATTGAACCCAAACTATACAGGGTTGTTCACCACATACGAAAAATATCATCGTTTAGCCACAATACTCCGTTGTGGCTAAACGATGATATTTTTACAAATTGTAAGTTTGGGGTTCGTTGAAGGACTATTAGAGCTACAATTTAAAAATATTTTTACAAGATACAGAGTGTCCCAAATAAATAATAAATATCAAAGTTGTATTTTTTTAAATGGAACACCCTGTATATTATTACATTTTTAGTTTCTACGATTACAATAAAGGTAAATTTGATTAAGGTTTACTTAAACCTTACCGTTTTTGAAATATTTTCAATTTTGTGGAATTGCAGTAAACATTTTAAAGCTTCATTTCTCCAAGGGTATCAATGTTTTTAATACTAAATATTTAATGAAGTTTATCTATTGATCAGTTATTGTGTTGCAATAATAAAAATAATACTACCTTATACAGAGAGTCTAAAAATTTATTTTAAATAATTATTAGCTTCAAACGGCAATAACTTCTTTAATTTAAATGGAATGCCCTGTATATTTTAGAAGAATCAGATGCACAATTAAATTGTCTATCAAATTGTATTATACCATTTTTTACCTATCCCTTCAAGTTTTCGTAGAAAATGCATTTTCTTATAATTTAGACCTCATTTATCAATATATCCATGGAATATTCACATTTTAGATTGTTTTAAAGCAACAAAATGTACAAAATGTACAGACTAGTAATATTATCGTTTTTAACACATGTGTATGCAAAAAAGAAAACTATTTAAATCTTTATAAAAGAGTATACCATTAATTAAATATAACACCATTATTTCCGCCCATATTCTAATTAATTACATACTTAATTGTGTTCGTTAATAAATTATTATAAATAAATGTGGATTTGAGTCAGAAATCAATATAATAATAAGTTATCAAATTAGTATCTGTTGTTATAAATAAGCATTTATTAAAAATTAAATATAATTTTTAAGGTGTTACTTTTTATCACACTGTCTAATGCCCATACAAAATTCAGTTTTTTAGTATTTGGAGCAATTATTATTAATCAACGCAAACAGTCAGTTAATGTAGTTTGAATACTGGAATCATATTAATTGATCCTCTTTAACAAATATTTAAACAGTTTTTTTTATTTTTTAATGAAATAAACGAATTATATCGACAATATTAGTATCTGTACTCTTTAAAAATTTGGTACATCTTTAAAAATAATCTAAAATGTCAATAGTCCATGGGTATATTGATAAATAAGTTCTAAATTACAAGAAAATGCATTTTCTACGGAAACTTAAAGAGATAGGTAAAAATGGTATAATATAATTTGATAGACAATTAAATTGTGCATCTGATTCTCGTAAAATATAGAGGGTGTTCAATTTAAATTAAACAAGTTATTGCCGTTTGAAACTAATAATTATTTAAAATAAATTTTTAGACACTCTGTATAACGTAGTATTATTTTTATTACTGCAACACAATAACTGATCAGTAAATAAACTTCAGTAAATATTTAGTATTAAAAACTTTGATACCCTTGGAGAAATGAAGCCTTAAAATGTTTACTGCAATTTCACAAAATTGAAAATATTTCAAAAACGGTAAGGTTTAAGTATAATAAACCTTAATCAAATTTACATTTATTTTAATCGTAGAAACTAAAAATGTAATAATATACAGGGTGTTCCATTTAAAAAAATACAACTTTGATATTTTTTACTTATTTGGGACACTCTGTATCTTGTAAAATTATTTTTAAATTTTACCTCTAATAGTCCTTCATCGAACCCAAAACTTACAATTTGTAAAAATCTCATCGTTTAGCTACAATACTCCGTGTCGTATGTGGTGAACAACCCTGTATAACAAAAAAATTTATATGAAAGAAAGGGACCTACGTTGTTAAAAATATTTTTATTGTGATTACCTCGGATACGCTTCGACAGAAGCAATATTTTGGGAAATTTCAGGAGAATAGGATGTGTAAATAAAACGCTAAATTTGTAAATAGCCCTACTTATTTTATTAAATGAAATGAAAGGAGTGCCGTACTCTGCCTTGAATTCACATGTAAAAGAGCACGGCAGAGAAAACCATGATCACTATTCCAGAGAATCTAACTATGCTGTCCTGAACTTTAATAAAAGAAAAAAAAATAATATAGAAACTGTCTTCATACCAAGGTTTGCAGTTTCATACATTCAAAACATGCCACATTTTTATCATGCAAAACTGAAGAGATTTGGTTAGTTAGCAGGCCGCTGTCCGCAGGTACTAAGATCCTGGTTTCGGATCTCGAAGCTAATCTAATGTTTGGTGTAAATATCTTAATATTATATTTATTGTTTTTAGTTGCCCTCTGCGAGGTAAGATACTTGTCCAGTCACGGTCGAGAAATATTAGTAAATTCAACAAGGCCCTTATTGTTATACTGAACCAAAAACATCGCCACGACTCGACTGGACTGTGCTTTAGTTAACATTAGTTAAAAAATGAGAAAATATTTACTTTACCTTTAATAAAATTCTTTGTCACAAAACACAAGAAACAAAAATAACATCAATGCGTCTCGAATGGTAGTCTAAAAGCTAATAAATCTTACAATTATTATCTCTGGTCGTCGCCTGATTTCCCTCTCCCTACTTTTGCGAATAATATTTTAAAAATCAATAATTTTATTTATGTATACAGAGTGTCTTAAAATTTAATATTTTAGATTTAAAGAAGTATGTCTATTTTTAAATAGGCGGTTCATCTCAATATATATTTTTTATGAATGCTTTTTATAAACTTCAAAAAAAGTAGATTTAATATAAAACACTATTCTATTCTAGCTTTATAATTTTATAATGTTTTTTAATTTTTATTAAATACCATAATTCAACCGGCCGGATAGCCCTGGCAGCTGTGGCTATTAAACCAAAATATTACTACATCTCTTTGAATAAGAAGACTAAGGAAGGAGCATATCAAAAATCTTAGGTACACCGCGATGGGCCTCAAATATGGCCGACTTAAATTCCGGTTTATCAGTGTCGTTCTAATTTTATTTAAAAAATATAAAACTATGATGTACGGTAGATATGGGGTAGACTCAATAATTTTTTGTTTTATTTTATGTTGTGAATAAATGTTGGTAGTTATTAAAATTGTTATAAAAATATATAATTCTAATAAAAATAGATAAGTTATAATAAGTATTTATTAACACAAACATTCGATACGTTACTGAAGCAGGTAAGTCAAATTAACGTATCTAAATTCTTTGACATCTAATCTTTGACAAGTAATAAATAAAAGCTAAAATGCAAGAAAAATATATAATTTAGTTAATTTAAGTGAATTTCATAAATGATCGGTTTACTACACGTATGTATATTATATAGTCACTTACTAGCGAAAAGTTGTTCCATTATTTCACTCAATTTTTGCCGAGATCTACCGCACGCTACACAACCAACTATTAATCGCGATAGTGTCACTGTTAATTTAAGTTCTGCCACAATTTCCATCTACATTTACTACCTTTATACAACTATCAGTAGTAGAATAAATAATAAATAACACAAAATAAGCTCCATAAAGACTGACAAATCCACAAAATTTCAAATCAAATTCAAATGTGTCAAATGAATCGTCAAACAGAACTGTCAAGAATCCCCACCCTAGAGAGCTTTTATGGTGCCTTTTCCGCCCACCATGCATGAATACATGGCAAATACATGGATAGCATTATGCTCCTTCCTTAGCCTTCTTATTCAAAGCTACATCTAAATCTCTAATTACCTACTACAAGGCTACTACTAAATGCTACTAACCAACAATTTGTTTTGTGTCTGTGGTCTGTTTTTGTCTAAATGTTTTGTTCATTATTCATGTTGAGGATTTATTTTTAAAATTAATGTTAATCGTTAGGCAACCAGTAAACTCATAGAATATGTATTTCTTTTGCGTAATCAAAATTGTCACTCTAAATTTTACATAACAAAATTTTCACTCGAAATCGCTGTTTTTTTTAGACAGATGTCACTTGTCTTGTCATTCAATTCATTATTCGAATTCTCAGAATGTTTTTAGCAAAAGTTTCATCTAAAAATAAAATTTTAATCAATCACAATTGTTTATCTCTATCATTTACCCGATTAATAATACAGAAATTACAGTTCAATTACAAACAATTCATTATTTATAGTGATTTACAGTAATTTTTATTAAATTATAAGAATATTCTCGTTGAGTATTGGTTTGAAATAAATATGACACTGTCCTCCGTGTGTGAATTTTTACTCCCAACCCGCGTAAAGAAGTTTCACTTCAAAAAGAGAATTTTGCTTATAAACAGAAAATATAAGTAGACAATCCTTATTATACAAACCTCAAACTTTGTACCCAATATATTAAGAAAGCAAGACCAAGATTAATACTAGCGTTAGATCTCCAAAAAAGACCCAGACCAAGACCAAGACTGATCAGTGCAAAACTTCGGTAAAAGGAAAAAGGCCAAGACCCTTCATGCCGTACTACAGCGGTCTTGCCTTTTTTCACTATTATTTTTCATAGGCAATTAAAAAATACAAAATTCTTATTTTGACCGAGAGGAAGAGAGTCTCCCATTGTATTTCATTTTTTATTGGTACCGACTTCTTTACGAAAAACGGTAAAACACATTTTAAATTTATTTTATTTTTATTAAAAATATTATGCTACTCTATTTTAACTGCTTCTCAAAAGAATGTATAAGAGGATAACGAATTTTATAACTATTGAAGCTGATGCTGTAAAAGTTTTACACTTACAAAGTTCCTTAAACTTTTACAAGTCTGTGCATCTAAGTTTAATAACTGACCACAGTTGTTCTTATGAAAAAGTTCCGTGATTTTTACAAACCGACACGTTTTGAAGTAGTTTTGCACTAAAATATGGATACTTAGTTTAATTAACTTTAACCTATTGCAACTGAGAAGTAAGTTTGTACAAAGAGCATATTGTTTACAAAATATTTTCATTGTATGAACATGAGTAAAAGCATCAGTTTAACTCATGCTTACCGTGTTTAATATGTTATTTTATGATTCGTTTGTAGCAGTTGTGTTAAAAGTGATCTGCTTTTAACACTTTTTTATATTAGCACGCGTACTTTTGGTTTGACTTACTATACAATAATTCAAAATTAGTTTTTTTCAAACCTCACAAACGTATTAAGTTTTGCGACGCGATTGACAATATAAAAAAGTCATTTTAACGCCTAAGAATAAAGGCGGAGTCTGAGGCGGACTCGTGTACTTGTACAGGGTGGGTCAAATTCGACGCTTTTAAATGGAAACACCCTTTTCTATAGGAGATAGACAAAAACTAATATCGGTGTCTGGAGCTTAATTTTTGTCAAAAACATGATGGTGAAAACCGCATATCGATATCTGTTACCGTTTCGGAGTTACGGGGTGTTTTTCAAAAATATGCATTTTTAACAAATCGCTGTAACTTTTTTGCTATGGAGAATTTTTTTTTTATGAAAACATTTCCAACGCACTTTTTTACGTAGAATTTAATGGTTTAAGTATAATTTTTTTAAAATTAATACTTTAAGAATTATCAACAGAAAATTTGATTTTTTATATGAGACGCCCTGTATATTTTTAATTTATTGAAAATAATTTAAAATTACCTTTCCAAAAATATAACACACTTGATATTTTGCTCGATTCCTCTTCGAGATATAGAGTATACAAAAATTCGCCCACTTTAAATAAGTAGGCTTTGAACGGCACAGGCTGTAATGCAAAAAAATTCTAGCTGTGAGCATCAATTAAAACGAAAATAATATCTGCTATGAGAGATGCAGAATTTTATAACAATTTATAATATATTTAACCAACATCAACACATTTGAACTATATCTAATAACAATAAAAATAAATAGCAAACCAAGACATGAGATTTTGCTACAGGTGTTCGACATATCGACCGTCTTCTGTTATGGACAGACGGGTCAGTTTTTGAACATTTCTTGCGGAATTCATTAACTCGGTGGGGGTGAAAGCTAAGTATTTTTAATTCTTGTCTAGATTATATGGAAGAATAAGGAACCTTCATTCTTCCGCAAATATGTGCATAGGATTAGATCCATGGGCACTAAGGTAGGCGGTCTCGACGGCCAATGGCTGGGATCTTGGTTAGCTATTCAATTATTCTTGAAATTGGCTGCAAAAATTTGCTGATAACTTCAGCGTTCAGAGGCGGTGCGTCGTCTTGCTGGAAATATAATGTTCTCGAGTTCCATTAAGGGCATATCATCAATAAGGGGTCAAGCCTACTAGTTAAAAGTGGCGAACTTTTAAAAATTCTGTATTTTGAAGGATATTATAACAAAATATCAAGTGTGCTATATTTTTGGAAAGGTAATTTTAAATTCTTTTCAGTTAATTAAAAATATATAGGGTGTCCCAAATAAAAAATCAATTTTTCTGTTGATAACTCTTAAATTATTAATTTTAAAAAAATTATACTTAAACCATTAAATTCTACGTAAAAGGTGCTTTGGAAATGTTTTCATAGAAATACAAAATTTTTCACAGCAAAAAAGTTAGAGCGATTTGTTAAAAATGCACATTTTTGAAAAACACCCCGTAACTCCGAAACGGCAACAGATATCGATGTGCGGTTTTCACCATCATGTTTTTGATGAAAATTGAGCTCCAGACACCGATATTAGTTTTTGTCTATCTCCTATAGAAAAGGGTGTTTCCATTTAAAAGCGTCGAATTTGACCCACCCTGTACAAATATTTGTCAAGGCGGATTTTCACGACTAGTGTACTTGACAGGTACGCCAATATTTACGTATTTGGCAAGTATGCTATCTTTGTAAACAACATTTTTCGCAACCAACACAGCGCTCACGCGCCGCTTCAAGTGACAAATAGTTGCGCAAGTGAACCGATCACATGGCATGGCAATGTATATGCCGATAACCAATGTTTGTACAAGTACACGAGTCGTGAGAGTCCGCCATTATTGGCATATACTTGCCATGTTTTGTGAGCGGTTTACTTGTGGAATTACTTGACACTCGTAGCGCCGCGTGAGTGCCCAGTTTGTTGCAAAAAATGTTGTTTACAAAGATAGTATACTTGCCAAGTACGCAAATATTGGCGTACTTGCCAAGTACACGAGTCGTGAGAGTCCGCCTTAAAAGTAAAGCACTTTTGGCCTAAGCATATAGAAGCTATAAAAAAATATATTGTTAAACTGACATAAATTGTCAAATTCAACGAGCGTAACCAAAGTTTCTGGATAGATAATTACATACAAGGTATTACTTTTAAATCTTTTTATATTATTTGGAACGTATGAAATTGGTTAAAAAATATTTTTGGCTTTTGAAAAAAATAGCATGTTCTATTCGGAATAAAAATGACTTTTTGTTCGTCGCCTCTAATGTCAACCGTACAGCTTCGAAACAAAAAGTATCATTTTTACTCCTAATAAAATATTATACTATTTTGTTATTACACAAAAGTCGCACCCTTTCTGACAGTTGTACAAAAATACACTTCCAAATTCTATTCCTAGCAAATTTATTACCTTTTTATAATACTACTTCGTTTTACTCCCCCGAAGATCAAAGGAAACTGGAATAAAAATTATTCAAAAAGAAATTTGAGACTTTTTATAAAACGAGTAGACTTGTTTATGTCATATTTCTGACGTAATTAGATTGTACGGTTTTCGAGGCAGAGATAAAAACCTTTTTTTATTTCGTTTTCCGTGAGTTTTCAGAGTTTTCAAAACTGAATAAAATTATTTCTTCGCATCAAGCGAATCCAGTAGATAGAAATATGAGAAAGATGAGAATATGTACACTCAAAAAAATTATAAAATTATAATAATTGACCCATGAAAAAATGCGTGCCTAATAAAATCTTTAGATGAATATTATAATAGATATTTACGATACAAGTGAGTTAACAGCATCATTAAGATACGCGTGTGAAAGTTGCATAACAAGTATCTTAATATGGAGTTAACTCGCGTGTATTGTACAATATTTTATCTACGTCTAACTATAAAAACACACAATGAATTTTAAAAATTATTGTACTTAACTATATACCTATCCTAAAAATCAATTACCTTAATACCTTTGTTCAGATAACACCATGCATGGCAATGTCAATATGACAGTAAATAATATTGATGTCACTAGTTTAAAAAATTGGTCAAGTGCGAGTCGGACTTGCGCACGAAGGGTTCCGTACCATTCATTATCGATACAACATTAGACACTATATTATTATAAACTTTTTTTCCGATTCAACTGAAATTTTGGATGCGCGTATAAGTAATTTAGAAAAAAATGAAGAAACACATTACTAAAAATTGTATTAAAAAAGTAAAAATAAATATGTAAAAATATGTAAAAATTAAAAAAAATTCACAGATTTTGCAACATGCGCAACCATCGTAGGAGTATTGAAAATACCAGACACAAAAGTCGGCGGTGATCACCTGTTTTTTTTTTTCATTTTATAACTTGTGACGTCATTTGGAAGAGCGCAATAAAAATATAAAAGAACTAAACCTTGTTTGGAAAGCAATTTGACATTCGTGACGTCAGCACTCCGCCAGTCTAACGTATCGCCTAATTGCCATTCGTAAATATATTCCAGATACGTATAGTGAACAAGTGAACCGTTCGCAACGTTAAATAATTTTGATATTTGATTCTTATCGTGATGGCTTTTTATAAAAGTGAATAATTTTGAAGGAAAATATTAATGATGGAGATGAACGTGTGCGGATTCATGAATGGTCACGACCACGGTCACGACACTATAGAAATGTGAGGTATGTATATATATATATATATATATATATAGAATTAATGGCATCAATTTGCAGTAACACCTCAAACCCACAGTTTCGTTATGGAGAAAAAAACAAACTAAATCAATCAGAATGAGTATTATGTTACCGTAAAAGCCCGAATATTGGTTAAACGTAGGTTACCCACGTAGGAGCCCGAAATAGTCAAAAAAAGGTCAGTTTAGGTGAAGTTTAGATTAGGTCTATATTTTTATTAATGCAAAACCAACAAAAACCTAATTTTAATCTAACCTAAACTCACTCCCTCTTTTGCATATTTCGGGCTATTGCCTGGGTATTCCTAAGTTTAATCAATATTCGAACTTACGGTGTAAATTTATGGATGGCCCATAAATTTAAATTCGCCGTACAAAAAATAAGTAATAGTTACTGTAGATAAAGATAAATTAAAATATAGTTCCATGATAATTTAGTTTGCAGCGTCTTTTCATCATACCTAATAAAAAACCGTCACAACCACTACTCATAGTATGTATACCTATGTATTTTTAAACATCGTTATGAGATTTAAGTGTACATAGGTGCCCATAATACGAGCCATAATATGAGTAGCGGTATTGACGGTTTTTTGTTATGATGAAAATGTTGTGTGATATGAAAAAGCAACAAAATATATTATCGATTGCAGCAACTATACCTAGTTTACATTCAGTATGTCCAATTAATATAGAACATTATACCTATGCATGATTTTAAAAAATTTCTACCATTATATTTTGATAGTTGAGTTTTTGAAATTATTTGTTAGCTTTTTAAACAAAACAGACCCATAATAATTCAAATATTTATCATCCGAGACTTCCAAGGATTATAAAGAAATCTCACGTCAAATTTTTTTTAAATTATTGCATGCCTTAAATGTTTGCAAAGTTAACAAAATTATTTCTTTCGATACTTTGCAATTAATATATTTGGTCCAATTTATCAGTTCTGCATCATATCCGAAATTCAGATTGTATGTGACACAACGAAGAGTCAACGTGCAACGTGAACGACAAGAAAAATTGCAAGTAAAAAAATTGTAAAGTCTTAATTATTAATTACACAGTCCTTCCCTTGAGTTCTCCTGCCTAAAATCTATATTGCCTTCCCTATGATTTTAAATATAAATGATTGAAACTCATACAAGTTTACCACAATTTAAACTTAAGATAATTATTAAATCCATAATTATATTAAAATATAACACCTTATACGAAGTTAATAAATATTAACTACATATTTCTACTTAATCATTTAATAATTCTGATAAAAACACGCTTGATTATATATTTTAGGTTAAATAAATATTTCATGTTTTAGAAAGTTTGGCGTGGAATTTTGAACACCCTGTATGATTTACAGTTACAATATTTATAGCAAAGTAAGTATAGACCATTTAAAGTAAATACCTAATATATTTTTGATTTCAAGACATTTCTTGTATTTTTAATATTTTTTTTAAAGGCTGAAAAATATATATTTTTTATTTATTTATTAATATCTCTGAAACTATAGAAATATATTTACTAGTATATTAGGATTATATAAAGTGATCTAAAAAGAAGCCAAAAATGCAATAATATACAGGGTGTTCCATTTAAAAAGAATCACCCCGATACACTCACACTTTTTTGAGTCACCTTATAGAAATTAAAATATTTTCCTGAAATACATCCTAGTACATTCTATAGGTTTGCACTTAAACCATATACCCAAGTTTTTTATTCTAGGAACTACAGATGCCCAACGAAATATTGTCGGAATCTGTATATCTATCTATATTAGTGAAGTTAAAATTAAAAATTACTGATTATAAACTGAATGTAATTCAATGTAAAATAATTAAAACAAAAACAAAAATAATTATTAGGTACCTAAAAAAATAGTTGATTTTAATTTCCAATATTTCAATAAATAAAAAATACTATTTGATGCCAACGTTATTTGGGATAATATCGACAAAACCTCTTTTTTTGTCTTCCTGTAATTATATCACCTTGAGCCCTGGAAGATTTTATTACCACGATGTTATATACCCTCTTTTTCGCCCACACCCCTTCACCACCGCCGCCACTGGTGCCCGGAATTGTCCCAGTAATTAAATCGGTCCGGTTTGAACAGAGAGAGAACTCCGGGTCTTCCCGGACTCCCTTTTCTCCCATATTCCGCTCCGGGGGATACGCTACGAAAGGATAAATAATTATTTTCGTACTGGAATCGCTCGGAACTTCAAATAGAACGGAAAAAAATGTTTTCTCTTGTTCTCTCGAAAGGAGTACAAACTAATTACGTAGGACAATATGACGTAAATAGATTTTTTTCTTGTTTTACAGAGAGAGACTAACGTTTGTTCTGGATTTGTTTGTTTTTTAATTTTGATAGCATAGGTGTAGAAATAAAGTAAAACCGCAGATAGTGCTATCTGTGGTAAAACTATAGTTCATATTAGTGATGGGATAACTCGAGCGAAAATTCGCTCGAGTTCTCGATTATTGAAATAGCCGACATCGCTCGATTATATCGAAAAAGTTAAGCTCTGCCTGTTTTGCATTAAGATCTGTTTCTAAGGAGCTTAACTTGTCAGTGGCAGAACTGTTTATTATGCACTTTTTGAGTCGCACCTCAGATATGGCCTTCCATTCTGTTAGGTTATGTTGTTCGATATTCACTGGGACTAAACAGCAGAACTCATTGCCAGGACTTTTTAAAAAAATTAAAAATATTAATTCTTCCTTCCTTATTAATATTTGAATCCGTTTGCCTAATACGTAAGCATGTATCAGCTTCTCAAGAAAGGCCATCTCACACTTATCCACGCAGGAACGCGGAGCAAGATCTTTATCTACTTACGCCACGCTCAGAGTTAAGCCCCATACTCACACTTCGCTCCTTCCTCGCCTTACTTCCTCGCGTTACTTCCTCGCGTTACTTCCTCGCGTTACTTCCTCGCTTTCCTTCGTCCCTTCACTTCCTTCCTTCGTCCATTCGATGCTTGGAAATTAGTCAGTTATGCAACAACACATCACAAAATATTTTTAATATAGCAGCTACATGTTTAATACGAAATATCTAGTAACCTCTAAAATTTTTAAAAAATCCGAAAGGCGCATAATTTTTATTTTATAAAACTGCAATTCTTTGTCGTGTCAAAAATAAAAATTGAATTTTAATAATATATTTTTTTTTAATAAATCCGAATATTTCAGTATCATGTACAAGGTATATCAGTATGAATGTACAAGGCGAGTCAACAACAGAGTAAAGTTTATTATGTAATTTATATCGAAACCATGAAATATGACATACTAATTAAACGTTAATGATGTCAATCCCCATTTCTTCAGATATTTTTGTAAAGGCATCATGCACATTATTTCTATTTTTATATTTTTGTCGCTACAATTACATAAATATGGACATGCATTTTTTCACAAATATGAAGACAATATTGTTTTTTTCTTCCATTTTTTAGACTATTGTGTGTGAATTATTTTTATATCGACTGGCGATTGCTAGATGTACAGGATGTCCCATTTGTGTGTGTTTTATGGGGTTTCTGGTTTATGAGTAGAGATAGAAAGGTGCTGTTTTCACATTATTGTTCTACTTATTATGAAACTAAATATGCTACATAAGAAATAAGAATTAACTTTGAACTAAGAAGGCTAGGATAAATATGTATTTATCCTAGCCTTCTTAGTTCAAAAGCTTATTTCTTTCTTTCTCTTTTACTTTATTTTTAATTAGTAGAAATTTTTGCATTTTTCGATAACCTTTGTATCTTGATTATCTTATAATTTATCGAAAAGGTGAAAAGGGTCAGTGATGGGCGGTGGGTAAGTACCCAATTTGAGGGTGATAAATAAAAATCTGGAGTATATATGTATATACCTGTAGATTTAGATGAACATCTAATTTTAATAAAAGGAGTTTCCGACGACGGCATAGTAAATACCCGGTATAATACCGGGAATAAAAATATACCAATATATAATATCAATACAATATATATATATATATATATATATATATATATATATATATATATATATATATATATATATATATATATATATATATATATATATATATATATATATATATATATATATATATATATATATTATTCTTATATATATATATATATATATATAGAAATATTGTGAATATACGTATTCCTGACATTACTGGTATTATATCGGGTATTTACTATGTGGTCGTTGAAAAGTACCTTTATAAAATTAGACTGTTCATCTAAATGTACAGGTATATACCGGATACCCCTGGGATTTTTTTGTTCTACCTATTGAGTACTTACCCACCACCCGTGTCTCGTTTTTCAGGTAGAATGGCAGTGACGAAAGTGGTTCTTCGTTGGGAGCTGTCTATTTCGAAAAATGACTCAAACTTATGTTCTTTTTTTTAAACAGGACTTCTTCTTCTTACGACACCGTCTCCTTTCGAAGGTTGGCAGCCTGTTCTATGCGGCTTCTAATTTCTTTCTTCGGGTCGCATTGATCATTTACAATACACCCCAAATACTTGTATGAAGACACTTGCTCTACTGGGTCACCGTTGATATCCAGGTGAATCTGCACAGGTGTTTTGGTGAATGCAAGAACCTTCGTTTTGTGGTATTTATGAGGAGACCGCAGTTTTCACTATGCCGAACTAATTCATTCATTAGCCTCTGCAAATCTTGTTCATTCTCGGCCAGCACAACTGTATCGTCGGCATACCTGATATTATTGATCACTTTCCCGTTAATCTTAATTCCACATTCGATTCCTTCTAGAGCTTCTTTGAAGATAGCCTCTGAATATATATTAAATAAGAGCGGTGACAGCACACAGCCCTGTCTTACACCTCGTTTAATCGTGATTTCTTCTGACGATGTCCCTTCAATTTTAACCACTGCGTTTTGCTGCCAGTAGAGATTTGTAATCAATCGAATTTCTTCTCTATCTATTCCTGTTGTTTTGAGGACTTCTATAAGTTTTTGATGGTTAACGCAGTCAAAGGCTTTTCTATAATCTATAAAACAAGCGATTACATTGACATTCATGTCTCTGCAACGCTGAGTGATAACGTTTAATCCGAATAACGCCTCACGAGTACCTAGGCCACTGCGAAATCCAAATTGAGTTTCGTCTAGTTGGTATTCGCATCTTTTATAAATTCTGGTGTGAATTATTCTGAGAAATATTTTGAGGACATGGGACATCAGAATTATCATGCGGTATTCATCGCAGTTCGAAGCGTGGGTTTTCTTTGGAAGGGTAATAAATGTCGAGCGTAGCCAATCCGTTGGGATAGTCCCTGTACGGTAGATTGTATTGAATATGAATACCAGCGGTTGCAACCCCCTTCCGTCCTGTTCAGCCATCAGTTTTATAACTTCGGCATGAATATTGTCTGGGCCAGTTGCTTTTCCGTCTTTTTGGGATCTTATTGAATTAGTTCGTCTTTGGTAATTTCAGGTCCTTTTTCGTTCATGTTTTCATCCGCTTTCGGTCTGCTATAATTAAATAGTTCTTCTACGTATTCCTTCCATCGTTGTAGTTTATTCTCTATTCCTAAGATGATGTCATTATTTTGGTCCCGTAAGATAGCTGTGGAACGTTTCTTGTTACAGTTTACCATTTCTTTCACCTTCTTGTGTAAATTGAATGTGTCGTATTTTTCTTGAAGATTTTTGATTTCACTACACTTCTCGGCCATCCACTGTTCCTTTGCATCTCTGCATTTTCTTCTAATCCTTTTGTTTAGTTCAGCATATAATGCTGGATTTGCCTTATGGGTTCTCCTTTCATTGATGAGTTCTAGGATTTCAGGAGTCATCCATTCTTTTTTCACATTAGTTTCAAGGTGGCCAATGTCATTTTCCTGAATAAGAGTTATGGAGGTTTTTATCCTATTCCAGGTTTCCATTATATCCAGTTGTTTTTCATTTTGGATTTTTGTCATTTCACATTCGATCCTGGAACTCACTTGAGTGTGTACATCCGGTATCCGCAGTTTTCTAGTTAAACAGGACACTCTATATATATTATTTTTTATTTTATTTGCCTTGTTAATCTTTGATTAACGAGAGCTTTCGAAAATTATAATATACTCTATATTTATTTATTTAGATACTGCTAAACTGCTAAACGGCTCTTATTTTATTTAACTTAATTTTACCAGATAATTTTGCTTTGCATCGTGATATTTTGATAAACTACACGGAAACTGAACTTGTGCTGCTTTTAAATAACATGCCAATAACCAACATTTTACGTCGAATAAATTAGTTGATTGTTTTGATTACCTAATTTAAACCGACCGACTATGTAATAAAGTTAAATAAAGTATTTTTACCCCGTTTATGAAAATAAGTATTTTAGAAAGCTCATAACAAGGAAAAT
Source organism: Sitophilus oryzae (assembly GCF_002938485.1). Taxonomy (NCBI): domain Eukaryota; kingdom Metazoa; phylum Arthropoda; class Insecta; order Coleoptera; family Curculionidae; genus Sitophilus; species Sitophilus oryzae. Next base: position 602,472 of record NW_022146735.1, on the reverse strand, counting down.
AAAATAATATACAAAATATCGTATTTAAAAAACATATAAGTTTTAGTCAATTTAAAAAAAGACGTCAGAGTTACGTCAATGCATTCTACGTGAAAAACTGTACGGGAGACCGTTTTCACCTTTTCAATAAGTTATGATACAAAGGGGATCGAAAACTGCATTAATTTCAGATTCGCCCTGTATTTTAGGAAGTAAGAGAGCTAGGACATATCTGTATGTAGCATCTTTAGTTTCATAAAAAAGTAACAGCGTAATGTGAAAACCGCATCTTTGTATTTCGACTCATAAACGAGAAACCCTGCAAAACACACGAAAATGGGACACCCTGTACAGACGTACTGCCAAATCAAGAAATCAACTACGAATGAAATCCAAGATCGATTTAAATATTTTAAATATTTTAATATTTTTTTGTGTTCGTGATAATTCCTTTCCAAATATACTGTGCTACTTTCTCCAAAAACCGACAATACGTGGAAGGAGCGTTTCGAGGAAGTAAATGGACGAAGTAGCGTTTTGACGAAGGAGGAAGGAACACACAGTCGCATAAAATCGACATTTTCCCATAGTAAATATATGATTTTTGGACGAAGGGACGCGAGGAAGGAACGAAGTGAAGTAGCGAAGTGTGAGTATGGGGCTTTAGTTAAAAATTCAATACCATACAACTCGAAAAAAATGCACAATCACCTGCCATTTGAAATCAAATCCGTAACATCATTTTCTTCATTTCGTAAAGCACTGAAACCTTATTTACTAGACAAGGCTTTCTACGCAGTAAATGACTTATATTTTGATAATCGAATTTGATATTGTAAACACTGGTCTAATATTTGCTATTACTATATTTACTATAAACTTACTAAATATTTTTGAGTATTATTTTCATTTTTTTTATTCTTTGACATTGTAAACATTTTTTAAATGTTTATTTTAAACAATAAGACTGACAATGTAATTTGTATACTTGTTTTGTATTCTCTTTTGTTTGTTTACTCTACCTTTGTCTACAAATTGTAAAGGCAAAAAAAAAGAAATAAATTGAAATTCGATTTTAATGTTAGCGAATTTTCTACATATATTGCAGGTAGCAAATTTATACGACGTTATCCGTTGCGTATTTTAGTGACAAAATTTTACGATCTACATCGACAATGCTTTCAAATAAACATAATCACGGTTTATATTACATAATATGGCTTTTTCAACAGTAAATTTTTATCAAAGCCACATAATGAACTTTGTCTAGTATTTTACCGTTGAGAAAGCCATAGAAAATAATACTGCGTGTATCTGCAAAACCATTAAAAATTTTGAAATACTTTAAATACAAAAAATGTTCACTTCTTAATTCTACGTCTAATAAAAAGATGATATACAGGGTGTTCCATTTGAAAAAACGAAGAAAAATTATTTTATACTTTAGAAAGTTTGGTGTAGAATTTTGAACATGTATGATTTAAGATTGCGATATTTATAGCAAAGTAAGTATAGACTATCTAAAGTAAATAACTAATACAGTTTTGATTTTAGGACGGTTATTGTATTTATAATAATTTTTTTAGTGAAGGTTCAAAAATATTAATTTTTTATTAATTTATTAATATCTCTAAAACTATCAAAATATATTTAATTATAACTTATGGATTATGTAAAGTGATAAAAAAAGAAGCAAAAAATGCAATAATATACAGCGTGTTCCATGTAAAAAAAAATCACCCCGATCCACTCACACTTTTTTGAGCTAACCTATATAAGTTAAAATATTTTCTTGAAATACATCCTCATACATACTTTAAGTTTATACATAAACAAAATTCCCATTTTTTTTTATTCTAGGAACTTAGTGCTACCAAAAATGTTCATTTTTCAATTCTATGTCAATACGAAAAATAATATACATATGCACCATTATAAATCATGCAACATCTGCATAATTTTATTTCGTACCTTCGTCAACAACGACGATATTGGACTTCCTCGCACTAATAGGCTCACACCCTGTATATAAAATATAATCCAGCCATGTATATTGATTTGTTTTGACTCAATATATGCAAGCAAAATTCACACAATCCGACTGTTTATTTACAGTTTCATTAGCTGCCCAAACACGGAAAGGCCAGGCCTGCGGGTCTGGTCTTCGGATCCAGCCTTCGCATGAAATCTTTGAGTTTGTGGGCAAGACCAAGTCTTTGGCAGGCTGGCAGGCAAAGCCTTTGGCGGACTAAGCCTGTCAGAGGCCAAGTCCGCGGACTTGGTCTTTAAGATTGGATTTATCTAATGAAACGAACGAAAGGTAAAATCCGCGGACAAGTAACTAGCTATAAGATTTACTGAAATTGATATTTCACAAGAATCACACTATTTGAATTTCTGACACTGTATCTTTCTAAATTTGTACACACTGCATAAAACCAATTATAAAATTTACAAGAAATAACGTAAAATATACATACTCAGAAAAACTCACTAAATGCTATAGCATGGATACTGGATAACCTTCCTTGGATTTTTCGATATTTAAACATCTGGTTAAAGAAACATATTTTAAATTAACTAATTGTCTTTTTTTGTATTTATTTACTTTATTTCATAGTATTTTAGCCTCACCAACCCTTTTGTATTAAACAAAACTGTGTTACTAATTAAATTAATTTGGTTTTACAGAAATACAAAAAGAGAATTCCCACTCTCCCTGGTGTCTTTTCTCTTCTATATCAATCTCCAGGGTGTTGGTTTGGAGAGAATAAATAATTATTTCCTAGCGAATACCGGAAATTCAGAAAAACAGAGAGAAAAAAGATTCCTCTCTTTCCCACCAGAGCTGGCAATCTAATTAGCTCGAATTGTACGACGTAAACCAGTAGCTTGGTTTTTCGGAAAGTCCGAAAATTTTCCATTGGATAAGTCGTATCTGGGTTTTGTTATTATCCCTAAGGGTTCAAACAAAATATAAATAGAAAAGATTGAGGACAATTCTGATGGGAATAGAAATATGACGGCAATATTTTTACTGAATGTTTTTGATGTACTCTATCTCTGGTTTAGAATATTGGATCCACATCAAATTTGACTTCAGTCTAATAACTATTTAGTCAACATGTTTAATTTATGTCAATGGTGACAGGTATTGATAATTTCGATTCCAAATATCTCGAGAACCATTACTCGTCGCGATTTTCACCAAGATACCTTTTTTACGTAAAAAATGTCGTAAATGTATATTTTTTTACTCAGCAGTTTTATACAGGTATGGACGAAAACTTATTACTCTTCAAACCAGTAAAAAAATATGTAGGTGGCGCCCTCTACAAGTTGGAGTCATATTGACATCAAAATCCCAAATTTCTCATGTCAAAAAACTCCCAGACACCAATTTTCATCCAAATATTGACGTTACATCAGAAATGATTTGAAAAAAATCGAAATAAAAATGAAATTTTACACCTTGTATCTCCGAATCTAAGCATTTTAGGACATACATTTATACATACTTTTTTACTTATTTTAAGGTGCAGAATATGTTACCGAAGTTTCTGGAATACAATTCGAATTCCCTGTATATCTTCCATCTCATTTAAACTATTATTCGGATCTATTGATTAGTCAAATTCGGCAATTAGTAGCTAGTAGGTATCACTGAAATAAGTTAAGGCTTTCCCGGACACACTCGCGAACACATAACTGCCGCTAAACACTTCACATTCCAATCGCTCTGGGATAACCCTGTTTATCGCAATCGAGCACCTCCAGCAACTTACAAGACACAACTCAAAGGCATGAGGCCCTTATTTAACATAGAATAAACAAACAAAACGTAAAACTCATGTTAACCACAAAACACACTTCTCGTACTGCCCGCCGTCTTACGTAACTACTTTTACCTCTGTTTGCCTTGCTTTCCAATGAATCATATATTATTTTTTCTAGTTATCTTTAAAATATGGAGTTTTTATTAATTGGTAATTGGTATATACAGGGTGTCAAAGAAATAGTGTATCTAACTTTGGTGGAGTGAAGTCCTTCCTGTCATGATAATTACTATGAATATATGCCCTAAAATACTTCTCAAGGAAGTTATAGCTTGTCCTTGAAAGGACAAATAAAACTAATATAAATTTATCTTTTTTACGTGAAAAGTCCTAGTTCTAAAAGTCCCGTTTATGCCATTTGTTGAAATTACTGTATCTATAGGTTTGGTGCATTTCAGTTGATTTCAACAAATTCCGACCACAGCGCTTCAACGGCAGAAATCAGAAATTATCAGTATGCATTTCACATCGACGCGCGGCGCGGCGCGGCCGTTCCTGTTACAGTTCATGTTGATCGCATTAAAGATTGAAATCGTTTGTCATAATATTTAAGTTTTTTGCTAGTGCAGTTATTGAAACTACAAAATACTCAGGTACTACGAGATTTGTGTTTCGGGTAGTAAAAAATAAGTGAAAAAAAATTCGAACTAGACGTCGTTTTGTGTTGTGACAAGTTCAATTGTTAATAAAATTGCCGAAAAAATGTTAGCACGTAAAGGAGAGCATAATTAAGGCATTGTTGGGTGCAATAACATTCAATAATTCAACTTTCCCGCATATTCAACTCTTTCGAAACAACATTTTATAACTTCATAGTTTCTCACAGCGATTTGATCAAAAGCAAAAGTGGCTTTAACTCCTTCAGTATATATTTGGCATTTGAGCCTTTTTCTGTCCATGATATTCGTAACATTTCTCACCAGCACATTTCAAATACATCTATTCTTAGTTGTGTAATTCATGTAAGTCATAAAACAATGCCAATTGAAAGAAATTCGGCAGTTTCTTAGAAAACTTTTTAATCTAATATTCTATCCTTATCTTATTGTAAAACTTCTACAGGGTGTCCCAGGCTGAGCGTGCATTAGAAGTTTCTAGGGAACTACAATATCTAGATCGGTGATTTCAGTTTGAACTTAAAAACGATTTATTTTTAGGTATAGGAACATGTACAGGGTGGGTCAAATTCGACGGTTTTAAATGAAAACACCCTTTTTTATAGGAGATAGACGAAAACTAATATCGGTGTCTGGAGCTCAATTTTCATCAAAAACATGATGGTGAAAACCGCACATCAATATCTGTTACCGTTTCAGAGTTAAGGGGTGATTTTCAGAAATGTACATTTTTAACAAATCGCTGTAACTTTTTTGCTATGAAAAATTTTGTATTTCTATGTAAACATTTCCAAAGCACCTTTTTACGTAGAATTTAATGGTTTAAGTATAATTTTTTTAAAATTAATAATTTAAGAGTTATCAACTGAAAAATTGATTTTTTATTTGGGACACCCTCTATATTTTTAATTAACTGAAAAGAATTTAAAATTACCTTTCCAAAAATATAGCACACTTGATATTTTGTTATAATCCTCTTCGAAATACAGAATTTTTAAAAGTTCGCCACTTTTAACTAGTAGGCTTTGGACCCCTTATTGATGATAATGCCCTTAATGGATCTCGACAACATATTTTTCCAGCAAGACAACACACCGCCTCTGAACGCTGAAGTTATCAGCAAATTTTTGCAGCCAATTTCAAGAATAATTGAATAGCTAACCAAGATCCCAGCCGTTGGCCGTGGAGGCCGCCTGACTTAGTGCCCATGGATCTAATCCTATGGATATATTTGCGGAAGAATAAACGTTCCTTATTCTTCCGTATAATCTAGACAAGAATTAGAAATACTTGCAGTTATGAGTTAATGAATTCAGCGAGAAATGTTCAAAAACTGCCCCGTCTGTCCATAACAGAAGACGGTAGCAAAATCTCATGTCTTGGTTTGCTATTAATTTTTATCGTTATTAGATATAGTTTAATTGTGTTGATGTTGGTTAAATATATTTTAAATTGTTATAAAATTCTGCATCTCTCATAGCAAATATTATTTTCGTTTTAACTGATGCTCACAGCTAGAATTTTTTGCATTACAGCCGGTGCCGTTCAAAGCGGGCGATTTTTTATATACTCTGTATCTCGAAGAGGAATCAAGCAAGATATCAAGTGTGTTATATTTTTGGAAAGGTAATTTTAAATGCTTTTCAATAAATTAAAAATATACAGAGCGTCCCATATAAAAAATCAAATTTTCTGTTGATAATTCTTAAATTATTAATTTTAAAAAAATTATACTTAAACAATTAAATTCTACGTAAAAAGGTGCTTTGGAAATGTTTTCATAAAAATACAAAATTTTCCATAGCAAAAAAGTTACAGCGATTTGTTAAAAATGCATATTTTTGAAAAACACCCCGTAACTCTGAAACGGTAACAGATATCGATATGCGGTTTTCACCATCATGTTTTTGACAAAAATTAAGTTCCAGACACCGATATTAGTTTTTGTCTATCTCCTATAGAAAAGGGTGTTTCCATTTAAAAGCGTCGAATTTGACCCACCCTGTACAGTCAAGGTAGGTATTTATGATAATTTTTTAATCCTTCAATTCCATGACAGCTACCGCCATTATTCTATGACATTCAAACAATTCTATTTTTGAAATAGATAGCCACATGTCTTCTCTTTATGTCACAGTGACTGTGGTAATCACTATATTTGATTTAGGCTATACATATTTTTTGACAGGTATTTTTTTTCGTTCAAAAATTAAAAATTTTTTTTTTCTGAAAAACGGTTAATGTTAGGTACAGAGTGTTTTACATCAATATTCATAAAATTTTACGGAGAATCTAAGTATGTAATAAAAAACGGGGGTACCCTTTACAATATTTTGAATTTCCGGAAGTGCCGCCATATTGAAAGTATTTTAATCGATTGATCGCGTTCCCAAGTAGTATAGGAAGGAGAAAAAACCATTGACCACGGAAAATTAACCACTATTTGGTTGAATTTTACTTATACTTAACTTAATAAATTTCTTGTAGGGAATAAACTGCGAGAAATCTAAAAATGAAGTCGTAAACTAGTTAATAATAACCTAAAATTATGCCTCTGAAAAGTAGCAACGTTGGAGTTAGCTGTCATTGTTAAAATCTGGTTACTGATCAAGGTTATTATACTCTAAAGGTTACCTCACCTAAGCCCAACCAATCATAGCGCGTGACGCCCGAGACCCAGTTCCTCTTTGTCTAGCCTAGAAGTTATATGGATTTTGTCTCTCTCGTACTAACAGTTTAAATTTGTATTTTGTCGTCTCTTTAAAATAATGCAAAATACAAAAAGATTGGTATTATTTTGTAATGATTTATATTTTTTTCTAAAATGTAAAAAATTAAATTATTTTCATATAATTTAAATGAAATGTGTAAATGTATTAAAACGTAAAAAGTTAATTAATTTTGAAGATTTTGTAAAAGGATCTTATCGTGAATAAATCTTGATTTTCTTTTTCATAAATATTTTGGTATATATTTATAAAAATAGATACAATAAATAAAATTTAATATTTGGAAATTATTATCAATACCCTTACATTTTTATTTAGTAATATATGAATTTGTATAGTTATTGAAATAAATAAATCAAAGTACCTAATCAAAGCAATAAATTATTTATTTGTAATATAAATGATGTATATGCAAATTTAGTACAAACAGTTTTAAACAATTCAGAAATACCAATTTTACGACATGGTTTGTATAATTAATTTCTAAATATGTATATAAATAAAAATAATTTACATTGTAAAAAAAAATTCTTAGCATTTCTTTTTTATTTTCTTTAAACTTAAAGTTTAAATTTAGAACAAAAGTTGAATTTAAAATTTATAAATAAACTAACCGACTTAGTATTCTACTGTTTTATAGGACTTTTCTGCTTCAAGTGTAGTTGAGATTTTAAAAGTTGTTTTTGTTATTTCTTAATTTTTTGGTCCTCTGCCATCAATAATTCTTCCTTTAGAGATAGGATAGTTTTCAATTCATTATATTTTAACAATAATTCATCATACATTGGATGACCAACACAAGTAATAACAGCTCCAGATGCTACGGTACTGTGTTCCTTGGCAACATTTACATTGCTTTCCTCGAAATTTTTCATTAGTAATTCCTCCACCGCCACTTGTGTTCTTCTTTGTTCAACTCGTTTTTGCCTCAATGGATCAATTTTGTCAGGTGGACTGACTGTTTTTTACTTTTACATAAGATTCTACTCATACCTATGTAACTAAAAATATTATATTACAAAAAAGCCAAAAAGCTTTGAATTATTTACCAATTGCTTTTAATGTTTTTCTTAGTTTCCAAGTCCTAATAATTCCTCTTACTTGAAGATCTCTTTCATAATCGTCATCGGTAAAATGATCTGAACAAATCCTACAAGTTTCTACATTCCATTTTCCATCTCTACAACTCTACACCCTTTGAATCTGCACCCATATTTGAGTAATTTCGGTATTCTTCGGGAAAGCATGAAATTTAATAATTTTTCCAAATTTTTAGCCTTTTCTAGGCTATTTTGACAAGTAGTAACTGTATACTGAGTTCACAGCATTCTAAAAATATTAAATCTTATTGTTTTTTTTTCAAAAAAAAATAGTTATTAAAAATTAGTATAAACATGCCGATAAACGTTTCTCTAGGCTGAACATTTATATAAGTAATTATACTCACTTAATTGCCAGTTCCTGAGATCTACGCAAATAATAAATTGTCCACAAAGTACTTAAATATGTGTAGTTCACAGACCACAATTAAATTAACCAGTAACACTTAAAGAAATATTAGAAAATAAAGAAATAATACAAAAACGACACAAAACCACTACCAAACCAACGGCCATTGCCATTAAACCGTACGAGAAAGAAAACTAATTTTGTTTTCTAGTTAGTGTTTTAGTTTAGGCCAGTTCGGTAATTGCATCGGTCAGCAAAAGAATAAAAATTTGACATGTCACGTGACTCTCAATAAAGATTCTCATTTTAGGACACATGATTACTGTGAAAAGTTAATCGGATTGCTCGAAGATGTAATTACCGAACTTAGCATAAAATATTATTGTCAACTGTCACTCAAAGAAAATAAAAGTTTTCTGTTTTATCGGCGATACTCCAACAATGTATTCAAGACTTCGAGAAATGAGCTTCGACCTAATATAGCCCATTTTTTAACTTGCACCTCGAAAAATACCTTAAGCCAGAAATCTTGACCTTTGAGGTTATTAATTTAAAGAAATCTTAACCTGATAAAAAGAAAGTGGACTTTAAGGTTTTAAAATTATGGAAAACCTAACTTCATAGACGAATAGTTAAAAACACCATTAGCGGCCACTTTCTTATTCAATTTGTTTTCAAAAAATATTTTTTTGTGATATTGTTCTAAACTATTGAGAAAAATAAACAGACGTTTATGAATAACACTACCTACCACAAGTTAAATTAACTAATTAAGAACATTAAAAGTGTACCAAGGAAGTTAAACCAAGGAACTGAAAAAACGTTAGGTTAGAACCTTGAAAGTAACGATTTATTCTAAAATTAATTATTGAAAATACATAAAATTTTAATGGCGCTTAATTTTTTAGGGCCTATCATATTTACGTCTGACAGAAAACATTTCTCCGCAAACATAATTATCTTGCGAATTCAGTAATCCACTTCTTACCAATAACTTATTTACATTTACTAGGAAGTGCATATATGTAGGTATTTCATCCATATTGGATTAATGTTCAAACGACCATGCCAGTTATTACTACACTTGTTGGTCTTCCTGGTTCATTATTGGGAAATTCATTTACAGACACATATTAAAAAGAAAAATACTTTACCTTACTCTTTTTTTTCTCTTCCATGTTAAAATATAGGTAGTAAAAATTAGGACTATTTTTAGTAAAATTTATCTCTATTTTGCCATGTTATGACCTCAGGTCGGTTATTTTTGACTTCATAGCCCATATTTCATACAAGACATTATAACCTGTTAACCTGTTTTTAACTTTCAAATTACTTTAGCTTTATTCCCCACTTTGGAATTTTAACGTCAATTCTTGGAAATTTCGACCAATTTCCAGTTGGTCAATAATAGTCCAGATGGTTAATTTAACGTAATTTTACCTTCAAATGTTTGTTGGGTTGTAAAACATGTGCAGAAGATCTCCGATCTAGATACTGTAGTTCTCTAGAAACTTCTAATGCACGCTCAGCCTAAACACCCTGTATATCCCTACGTTTAACTACAGTCACCCTCTATACAATGATAATTAACGTCATTATCCCACTCTAAACAAAAACCTTTAATGACGCCCTCTCTATAGCTTCTGGAAATTGTTATAGAATAAAACAAATCGCTGGAAATATCCTGCGAAGAACTGGAAAAACGAAAATCGAAAAATCGATCCTATTGTTGGGCTGTGCCGTGCAGACGGCCGAGGCGTTAATTAATTTTCATGACAATTCGTAATTTGCGATCCCCATAATGACTTTTATATTTTTATATTCGTCAAGGAATTTAAATTCCAAAAATAAATAACAATGAGGTCCTTGTCCTGCTTCCAGCACCTGCTTAAAAAAGAAATATTCCAGCTTTGTAATCGTCGACTTGTTTAGATGATTACTTTCTAATTAATTTTAATTAAAATTTAAATTAATTCTAGTATTATTATTATTATTTAAGTATGATTAATTATTATTCTTGGACGATGAAGACATACGAAAAATAGATGTATTTGAAATGTGCTGGTGACCAATTTTACGAATATCATGGACAGAAAAAGGCTCAAATGCCAAATATACAGGGTGGTCCGAACTGTATTCCGGAAACTTCGGCAGTATATTCTGTAGATAAAAATAAGTATAAAAGTTCGTATAAATTATGTCCTAAAATGATTAGTTTCAGGGATACAGGGTGTAGAAGTTTCATTTTTATTTCGATTTTTTACGGTTTTTACGATATCGTACGGTCAATATGACTCGTACTAGTAGAGGGCGCCACCTACACGTGTTTTAACTGTTTTGAAGCGTAATAACTTTTTGTCCGTACCTGTATAAAACTACCGAGCGAAAAAATATACATCTCTGTGATTTTTTAAGTAAAAAATATCTCTTTGTAAAAATCGCTACGAGCAACTGTTATTAAGATATTTAGAATGGAAATAGTAAATACATGTCATTATTGAAGCCGAAGTTTCCGGAAAGTTTCCGAAGTTTCCGAAGTTTCCGTTTTCGAAAAGTTGCCGAAGTTTCCGGAAAACAGTTCGGACCACCCTGTATACTAAAGGAGTTAATATAATTTTATTTTGTACCAACTTCCAGAATCTACAGAGGACGTCATTATACGTTTCTGTTTAGAGTAACACTAACGTCAATTTGTATTATACAGTGTGTCCCAAAAATAAGTGCAAGTATTTTAACTGGTAATATATAGTTCAACCCCAGAAACACGCCTATGAGGTTTTTTTCGCGAAAAAAAAATTGAAAAAAAAATTTTTTTTTAGTTTTTAAAAAACATAATTTCTTGATAATATGGCAACATACATAGGTATTAGGTTAAATTTACAAAAAAGGAAAGATCCAGTGGTTCTCAAAATTTTAGCAAAAAATCATTTTTTTTATATATTCTCAAAGTAAAATAACTCCGTTATTTTGGACTTATTTGAAAAACGATAAAGAGAAAATATGTTTCTTTTATTTTATTAAGTATATTAAGGAGTCTACCACTCCTTAAAATACTTGCACTTATTTCTGGGACACCCTGCATACTGAATGGTTTTGCCATTAAAAATCTGTATTAGGGAGTTTACCAATGAGAAGTATAATAAAATATATTCTCAAAAAATGAATTTTCACTGCCTTTAGTTTCATATGGCTGTCCATTATCAGGCAGATACTAAACCTGGTAAACTAAGATGCACAGTTTAGAAAGAAATTTTTTGTTATTTAAGCCTAAAAACTTTAACGCGTAAAATTATGCCACATGAACAGTTTTATTAAAATCTTCCAGAATTCATCTGAATTGAAAGAATATTCATTCATCACAACATTGATATTTCATTGTAATTCATCAATTCCGTGTTTACACATTTTATATCAAAAATCTAAAACCTCTATTTAAAATAGCGATAGTTCTTAATGCTGTGTCATACACAGTGTTTGAGGTTTAACACACTTAAAACATTAAAATTTATAACTGAAGGTTTTGTTAGTTAGCAGGTTCCCACCTGAGGTCCCTGGATTGGGGAGGCTACTCGGCTAAGTTGATATGGTTGGTGCCAATATCTTTAGACTATGATTTATACCATTCTTTGGTTTTGATTGTTCAATTGTGTGCTAACATATTCGCCCAGGCACGGTTGGAAAATATTAGTACACTCAACAAGGCCCTTATTGTCACACCAAGTTATACTGAACCAAAAACAGCGGCACGAATGGACAGTAAACGATTATCTTTAGATTTAGTTTTAAACTAGAAATTATTCACAACATAATTCAAATCTATTAAATACCCCCATACACATGTTATTTATACTAATATATATTATAAAATCCTTAAAGGTGCGTATTCACTATCCGAACAAACGAACGAACGAACGAATGGGATTCGGTATATTTGGACGGGGAACTAAACGCATGCGGCCGTTCGTTCGTTCGTTTGCTCGACCATCCGTTTCGAGTCGGTACTTCAAAGGAGTTCGAAAACGAATGGGTAGATGTTGTTCGTTCGTCGTATCTGTCAAAATTGACGTTTTAAAAAATTTTGGTGTAGAGAATCGGCATCCTCGCGAAAAATTACAGTAGAAAATTTCTCTACTATCTTTAAATACCAAACAGGAAAATTATAAATCGAGTGAGACACTTAAAATGATGTCCCTGTACCTTAAGGTGCGTATTCATTATCCGAACGAACGAACGAACCAGCGAGCGAACGAATGGAATTCGGTATATTTGGACGGTGGACCGAACGCATGCGGTCGTTCGTTTGTTCGTTCGCTCGGCCATCCGTTTCGAGTCGGTACATCAAAGGCGTTCGCAAACGAATGGGTTAAGGTGTTAAGGTTTGGTTCTAAAATCCGGTCCCGTCCATATTACTACCGAACGAACGAATAAACATTCGTTCGTTCGTTCGGAAATGAATACGCACCTTTAAAGTGACTGACACACTGATTAATCACGATCCTGCTCAAACCACTCAACGTGAGAAGCTCAATTTTGGCATACAGATTGATTCTAGGGTGTAGAGGTTCGATAAGAAGGGATTTTTCGAAATTCCAGTTCCAAGGGGATGAAACCACCCCTCAAATATTACAATATTTTATATTTAAAAAACGGCCAAGTTTCCAAAAAAACGTTTAAACACGTATATTTTATTTCGTTTTTTTACAAATTTTAAGATTTTTTAAAAATGTATACAGGGAGTTTCGATAAATCTGGTCATTGATTAATCACGATCCTGCTTAAAGCGCTTGACGTAAAAAGCTAATTTTTGGAAAACGCATTGATTTTAGGGTGTAGAGGTTCGATAAGAAGAGATTCTTTGAAACTCAAATTCTAAAGGGGTGAAACCACCCCTCAAATATTAGAATATTGTTTATTTAAAAACCTGTGAGTTTTTCGATAAAACTCTTAAACACGTATATTTTATTTTGTTGTTTTATCTTAAACACGTATATTTTATTTTGTTGTTTTACATATTTTAGGATTTTTTAAAAATTTATACAGGGTGTTTCATAAAATATGACTATTGAATAATCACGATTCTGCTTAAACTGCTGGACGTTTAAAGCTGATTTTTGGTAAAAGATTTGACTGTGGGGTGTAGAGGTTCGATAAGGAGGGGTTTCTCGAATCTCAAATTTCAAGAGGGTGAAAACGCCCCTCAAATATTACAATATTTGTTATTTAAAAAACGGTTAGTCTTTCGGGAAAACGCTCGAACAGGCATAATTTATTTTGTTTTTTTACATATTTTGAAATTTTTTAGAAAATCATACAGGGTGTTCCAAAATGTTGAGTAATTGATTAACCACGATTCTGCTTAAACTGCTTGACTCAAAAAGCTTATTTTTGGCAAACGGATTTTTCGAAAGTCAAATTCCAACGAGATGAAAATACCCCTCAAATATTACCAAGTTATTTAATAATATCGTCATATTGTTTTTTCTCATGCTGACATAAATGTGAGAAAATTTTATCCAGTTTGTGTGTTAATGGAAATTCTTGTTTTGCTTTATCATCACCATTAAAAATTATTAATTCTACCCGAACGAAGTCGCGGGGACACGCTAGTACAATGTAATACTCAGATAAAATAAATCAAGAAAAGCTTTAGAACAGAATATTACAACAGAAAAATAAAATAAAATAATATGCTTAGTAAATATTGAGAAAACATTTACTTTACCTTTAATAACTTCCTTCGTTGCAATAACCAAAATTTACAAACCAAATTACGCGTTTAAATAATATTTTTTTTATAATTCTTGCCCAATTTATGTAATTCAAATGTTTTAAGATTAAAAAACAAAATTAAAAAACGAAGACTTTTTTATGCTGTTTTATATTCCAACAAAACCAGCACTACAATGAAAGCGCTCAAATTTACAAATCAATCGAATTGTTCGAAGTCTTTCGATCGCAGCGGCCATGATTAATTTTCATGACAAATCGCAATTTACCAGACCTCAATAGAGCCGAACAACAGCCTTTTTATATTTCGATATTCGTTAGAAATTTGAATTTATAAAACAAATACCTACTTTTTCCAACTTTATCCTAACTTTTTTATTATTCGAAAGAACCCGAGGAAAAGCCGAACTGGAAAAAAGTTATTTTTACACTTTTTGATCTGCCTTCTCGTCTGTAATTAATAATTAAACATTTTCCGGTTCAACTAAGGGTGGAAATGAGGCGAAAGGGTACGTGAAAAATTCAATTTTTGAAGAGGAATAATTAAGTTCTATTTTAGAGCGAAAAATTCAACAAGGCGTGGATTTATAGGAAAAAATTGCATTAAATGTAAAAAGTACAAAGTACTAATTTATGTATAAGCTCTAATAAATGCTGCTGTAATAACACTAAATAATATACTTTAAATTTTTGTTCTTTTTGTTCTTTTTGTCTTCTTATTTTTTTCTTTATTATGTTCTTATTTTTGTTTGTTTTCTTTTTTTTTCTCTGCGTTTTTTGCCATTGAAATATTTTTTTGCTTTATATTCCGCTTAACTCAGCAATCTATCTTGGATATTTAGCTGTTTCTTTGTCTGATTAATGTAGTTTCAAAGATGGTAGTTTCAAGGTGGAAGAGACCACTCTCTCACTATTCTTTAGAGAATCGTCTTGACAGATTTGGAACACTGTTCCTTCTCAGTTTTGTGTATGCTACTACTAATGGTACTTCTAGAACTAATGTACTAATGGTACTTCTAGAACCCGTTAGTTTGTCAGCTAGAGCATTGAAAAGTATTGTAAATCTTTGTTGGTAGTTTAGGCTTCGGGCAGCGATTTCTAGTTTCACAGTGTTGAGTATCAGGTCGTGCAGAATATGTTTGTTGTGTTAGGTTAGGTTAGTTTCGAATATTTTGGAATATTGAAAATATATTTAATAGCTTTAGTCTGAAACCTTTCCAGGATTTCTATGTTGCTATTACTTGCTGTGTCCACCGTTTTAATCCGTTTGTCCAAACTGGCTTTTGAATCTTTTTGTAGGCTGTTATTTTGCTTTCGTTTGACTACTGAGACTAACAATCGGCCACGTTTTGCGTCCAGGGCTTCTTTTGCTTCAGATATGTTTCTCCCGGGTCAAATTTTTAGATGTCAAACTTTTAGATGCATTCCTAGGTATTTTGTGACAACATCGTGGTAAATTTGTTCTCCGAGTAGTGTGATTAATGGAATAGTCAATACCCGTCATCATTGACAAAAAAATTAACATGTTAAGTAGATAGTTATTTCTGAATGAAATGATAAATTTGGGAACTTTTTATTTTTTTAAATTAATCATAAATTTTTCTTTGGAAGAATTATGATAAAATAGTTTCTGTTGAACTTTTGGCACAAAATCATTTCAAATTTATTATTTCAATCTAATAACTATTTAGCCAACATGTTTAATTTATGTCAATGATGACAGGTATTGATAATTTCGGTTCCAAATATCTCGAGAACCATCACTCATAGCGATTCTTATCAAGAGACCTTTTCTACGCGAAAAACGTCGTAAACGTATATTTTCTACTCAATAGTTTTATACAGGTAAGGATGAAAAGTTATTACTCTTCAAACCCAAAAAAATATGTAGTTGGCGCCCTCTACAAGTAGGAGTCATAGTGATATGTCAAAAAACATGATGACATTTCTCATGTCAAAAAACTTCCAGGTACCAATTTTCATCCAAATATCGACATTAGTTCAGAAATTATTTGGATAAAATCGACATAAAAATGAAACTTTTACACCCTGTATCTCCGAAACTAAGCATTTTAGGACAACAATGCTGCCGACTAGAGGTGTGTAGTTCGTGAACGAACGAGTTTTAATAAACTATTCCTACCCCGAATGAAAAGAACTAGTTCATGGTTTCTCAAAGAACTAGTTCCTCAGGACCTCCGGGATTGAGACTGTAACTGATAGATATTCTGAATTTTTAGACAAAAACAAAAACCTTGAGGTGAGGAAAAATGCAATTTTTAGTAGAATTTTCGTAATATTTGCTGCAATTGATTTGTGATATAATTTTTTAAACTCTGATTTCAGTTTCTTACATATACAGGGTGGCGCCTCTCAGACGCCGCGGAAGCTCCAAGGAGAACGGTAGTTTGTATCAAAATGAAATTTTGGCAACATATGTAGCTTAACTGAAAGCATTTTATAAAAATATATAGAATTATACAGGGTGTCCCCAAAAAAAGTTACACATCAAAGTTGTGTTTTTTCTAATGGAACACCCTATATATAATAATTGATTTTCGGATTCTAGAAAAAAAATAAAGGTGAGTTTTACTAATGAAGCATATACCTAAAATCTAAGGATTCTGACATATTTCAAATTTTGTGAAAATGAAGAGTATATTTTAAATTTCGACAACAGCTACCTAAATTTTAGTTGACCTTGTATAGCCTGATATTTAATTACAGTAACCATTGTATGTTAAACCAAATTGAAATTTGACCCGAAAAGTTATACAGGGTGAGACAAAATTAATATGGAACATTCGTCACTTTTAAAAGCAAGTTACTCCTTTATTTTAAATAGGTTACCACAGTAAAGTTTTCCGATGTTCAATGGGGAATTTATATAACTTCAAAAAATATTATTAAGGTTGGCTACCCCTCAGACAAAGATTTTCCTAGATATTTTAATTTTTATGATTTTGTGTCAGTAGATCTTTATTATTTCAAAAAAATCTAGGTGGCTGTGTGATATACCTTTTGTTAATTTAACAAAAATTAAAGATTATAGAGTAAAATACTCAACGGTAATAAAAAGATACACGTTTAAAACATATTTTAATTATTACAGAATTAAAACTAGATATAAATCTAGAATTATGTGACAAAAAATAGCTAGATGAAATCAAATGCTCAAAATGCTTCCTTTCCTTTAATTGCCTAAAATGATTGTCTTTTCAAAAAGATCTTTTCATTTTAAAAGGCATATGTGGAGTTCTACCTCGAAAAGCAGCTACAATAATTTCTTTCACGTTGTCGACAATAGTTGTCCAGTTTTGTAAACACTGTCTCTAACATATCCCCATAAAAAATCCCAGACTAGATAAAATCGGGAGCACTTAAGTATTTTATTAATTGATGAAGTAGATAGATATTCACGAAATAATATAATCATATCAATTCTTTCTGATGTAGGATAAGTTTGCATTTTCGGAAAATTTCTGAGAAAATTTTTTGTTTTAACTGACACAAAATGATAACTAGTTGTTAAAGTTGGACTAATTAGACAGCTAAGTTGAAGTAGCGTCAGACTTATCACAGCCCCCTGGATTTTATCAAATAATAACGATCTACTCAGATCAAATAATGTAAATGAAAATATCTAGGAAAATCTTTGTTTGAGGGGTAGGCAACCTTAATAGTATTTTGAAAAGACATGAATTCTCCATTGAATATCGGAATAATATACTAGGTGTTCCATTTAAAATAAAAGAGTAACATACTTTTAAAGGTGACCAATGTTTAATATTAATTTTGTCTCACCCTGTATAACTTTTTAGATCATGTTTTAATTGGATTTAAGGTACAATAGTTAATTTAGCTAGATATTAGGCTATACCAGGTAAATTCCAATTGAAGTAGCTTTTATTGTAATTTAAAAATTGTTCTTTATAATATATAATATGTCAAATATGTCTAAAACCTTACATTTTTGTCATATACTTTTCTTATATAACTTAACTTTATTTTTCTCTCAGAATCCGAAAAACAATTAATATATAGGCTGTTCTATTACAAAAAACACAACTTTGATATGTATATTTTTTGGAAACACCCTGTAGAACTCTCTATCTTTTTAAAAAGTGCTCTGAATTAACCTACATATGCTCACAAAATTTCAGTTCAATATAAACTGTCGTTCTCCTTGGAGCCTCCACGGCGTATGAGAGGCGCCACCCTGTATGTTTTTAACATATACAATTACACGTCTCGTTATATTTCGTACATAATAAAAATTCTACAGATCATAAGGTGAATAGTTTTGACTCACAATGAAATCCATTAGCAAGCAACGGGGATGCCAATGTTAGTCGGGAACTATTGTGAACTAAAGACATAGTTCAAGGAACTATTCCTCTGGAGGAACTAGAATTACCACTTCTACTGCCGACGTTTACTGAATACAATTCGGACCACTCTGTATAATAAAAAAGATACGAACTCTAAATAAATTACCTTTTATAAACACAAAGCCTTCTCACAATAAAATGAATGTAAATTTCAATTAACTCCAGGTAACAACTAAAACAACAAACTACACTCCACAAAGAAACAATATAGACAATATAATTCGATTTGCTAATTCCAATAAAAACTTCGTTCAACCGTTCAATTTCTCGGAAGCCTCAAAACGACTCAAAGTTATTTTTATGCGTTTTGATCCTAAGCGAATTAATTAACAATTTAAGGATTGTCTGTAGGTATGGAAGGTTGTGGAAAAAGGGGCCCAACAAAGCTGCCTTTGAATTAGCTGGATTAAAGGAAGCAATTTGCTAAGCTAACTTTTACGATATTTTTAACATCCGGGCTTCTCGTTCAGTTTCAGAACTGTCGGCGATAGTACTTTTGTAGGGTTTGTTTCGTTATTTTTTATTTAATTTGCTCGGGGAATTGAAGAAGAAGAGTAGTTTTAAGTTTTAAGAGTTTCTCAAGAACAAAGCCGGTCAAATTATATCAAAAGAGATTATGAAATACATTATATACTTACATAAAAAATATTATTAAACATTTTCAGTTAATATAGAGTGATCCAGGGCGATTACACGTTAGACATTTAGAACCAGTGATTTTTTTTTTGAAAATTTGGGTTTTTACATAAAGGCAAATGCTCCATCTATCTAAAATATTTTCAGCGCGTTACAATGTTGCTGCATCATTTGAAAAGTGACACTATCTTTTTTATTTTAAATGGAACATCCGGTATTGTATTATATTTTTAGAAACTAGTATCATATCTCATAATTTTTCTATTAGACTAACCTATCTCTAATAGTTTTTGAGGTAAAAAATAAAACATAAATAAATGAATGAATAAGCATTGATAAAATCATGAATTAATAGTTATTTTTTATACAAGACGATAAAATGGTATTTTATCGTCCACCGAAAAGGTTAATTAATTTCGGAAGACGATAATTAATTTCGGAAGACGATAATGCAATTTTATCGTTGGCGTTGGTTTCTATGTAATTTGACAAATAAATAAAGCTGTCTCTTTAGTTGTCAGTTTTGAGTCAATATCTTTTAATTCTCTTTCGTGTCGATTGCTGATTGAATTGGAGCTAGAAATGGCTCTAAATAAAATAAGTAAATTACCAACAAATATTCAGGCTGAGGCGACAATATCCAAACTACTTCCATTTAAATCCCGAATAACTTATGGAAAAGGAATACAAAAATTTTCAAAAATGGAAGCAATTATAAAACGTGCGATAAGAAATAAAATTTTTAACCTATCCTCGCTGTTAAAGTATCATTTAATCTACCCGTGCGGTAAAAGTATTATTTTTTGATCATAAGGCAATTTTAACAGTTGCTATGACAAAAATAAAAAAAGTTAACAAGGTATGTCGTTAGTATTTGCGACATTGCATTATATGGTTAGTATTCTATAGTTAAAAAACACAAATTTAGCGTAAAAATATCTTTCGAATTTTTTTAAAATCTGTATTTCCCCCATACTTAGTAAAAACGACTGAATAAAAAAATTGGAGAAAAAACGCTTGGTCGCCATATTATACGAGTAGACTATTCAAAATCATATTATCTTCCCAAAAAATCAAATTTAATATAACATTATAATAAAAATAAACCGTTAGACTGCTAAAATAGCTCATGCTACTCATCAAATATCACTCACTATATCATCGGAGCATTCTTTTCCTCCATCAAAGTTTAAAGGTTTAATGCCCTTAAGGCCAGGGCCGGTGAACTTTGCAGACGGCATATAGAGGGCGACACCTGGGCCAAACGACGTTATTTGACGCAGCGCCCGTCATCAGGGAGCCAGGATGGAGGATGGACCGGAATTGATAATTATCTGCACGGGCATCGGTTGGCATCTTGTGGAGAATGGTAATAAAAAAGGAGAAGATTAGAATCGGATGGTTGGTATTTTATTGGAGATATATATAGGGTGTATCAGCTAGAGATGGGCAAAGATTGAACGAAGTTTGTTCAAAGAGTCAAGGATTGATTTATTGCTGATAACACGGTTCGTTCAAGCGAATCGTGGCCAGTATATACCTCTAAATTTTTCGTGTCCATATGTGTCATGACGATACCCAAGTAGCATCTATCTGACTTCGAACTAAATCTGACCTGAAGCGACGTCAGACTTTGTGCAAATTTAGGTCGGGTGCTGGTGATACGACTGGTGACGTCGCTTTCCTATTAAAAGTGACGTTGTTGGATCCGAGTCGGTAAATCCAACGATCTGTCGACGTACAAAATAATAACGTACCATTTTTATTAATTTCCCAACGTCGCCGCGTCGTTCCAACGTTGGCTTGCACGACGTACCAATACTTGAACTAGCCCGACGTCTACCCGTTGTCCGAATAGGATACGTCTCACTGATAATCCCTAAAGTAACGTCCAATTATATTTTGTTGTATTTTATGTTCATATATTTAACCTAATTTACGTATCTCTATTTACGTCCGTAAATACAACCCTTTAAGTAGCATTTGCGGCCTAATAAACATCATGAACATAACCTAATAAAAAGTTTTTGTAAACAAACTTAATTTTTTTTATTATGCCTAAAAAACACTAAAAAGGCATTTAGACATTCATCTACATTTTACAGAAAGAGGTCGAAGCTTTTGCAAAATAATAATAGTGGTAGTGATGTCTTCCCTCCGCCCACGAATGCTTTTTATCCGGAAGAGATGCTGCATTACACTGGCGCATCTTAATTTCATTTTTTAGCTTAGGAAACCAGCAGACCCCATCCTCCTCCCACATGTGAGGTACTGGTTCCAATTCTTTTAAATTTTGTATATACTATCTTAAAAAAGTGGCTGCCCATGTTATATTTAAAGAGAAAACAAAACTAAAATATAGTTGCACAAATCCACAAATCTCTGATACGCAAAGTGAGATTACGTGGCGTACGTTGGAATTATATACGTCATAATACGATTGCCGGTCGTCCGGTTTGATGACTTCGGTCGTGTGAGACTAATGTTGGAGACCCGGTCGGAATTGGTATATTGGTAGTTCATATTAAGTCGGACACAGAAATCCGCCATTTTTAACAGGTATCCGATTGTCAGCTATTTTAAAATCGTTTTTTGTTTTTAAAATTTATATTCACATTCCGATTTCTAGTAGAATAATATTGATAAGGTTGAGTTTGGGGGGAACCACAGTACAGTTTTATGATTAAACCAGCTAGAAAATAAAAAAAAATATTTTGCGAGTTACTTTTTTATAGATATTTTTATTTCATAAATCTACCTACTTTTGAAGGCGCTCGTTGTTTTCCGGAGTATTTTAATCAGATATATCAAAAAAGTGACTTCCGTTGACAAAACTGATGTCTGGATTAATGATTCAGAATTATTATAATATGAAATTAGATAGGCACTTATAGTTCTACTCGAGGAGTGATTATGAATCCATTTGTAATTAGGTAGTTTGGTTAGGTTTTTATGTATTCTTGGTAGCGAATATGAAACCAAACGTAACGTAAGTGCTTAGGGACGAATTTTAAGTGACTAAAATCTAACGTAATATGACGTTGGTAATTGGTAGAATTACATTCCCTATTAGGTCAGATACCGACGTCGAGGCGATCCGAATCTGTATTCCCCATTTAGGTGCAAATAAGGGTCGTCAGGCGGTCGAACCGACGTTGGTACCCGACGTCGGGTTTATTGAACGCGACGTATACCCGACGTTAGATAACGTCCAAATGCTACTTGGGTAGTATCAATGTTGATATACATATAGAAAGTTAAAACTAAGCAAAGTAGTACAAAACTACCAGGGTTGGATCACAAATGACCAAACGCTTGCAATAAAATACCAAATATCTTAGAACATATACAGGGTGTCCCAGGATGAGCGTGCATTAGAAGTTTCTAGAGAACTACAATATCTAGATCTGAGATAATGAGATCCGTCGATTAAAAATATTTTCAATATGGCGGTACTACCGGAAACACCGGAAGTTGGCAGTAACTTTCTTATTTTAAATGGGTACGCCCATTTTTTATTACATACTTTAATTCCCTGTAAAATTTTATCAATTTTGATCTAACATTAACCGTTTTTGAGAAAAAATATTTAAAATTTTTGGAGGAAGGACAAAACTGCCTGTCAAAAAAATTTGTATAACCTAAACGTCAAATTTAGTGATTATCACAGCCACTGTAACATAAAGAGAAAACATGTGGCTATCCATTTGAAAAATTAAATTGTTTGAATATTATATAGCATTGGCCGTAGCAGTCATAGAATTGAGAGATTAAAAATTATTATAAATCAATTTTTTTATTTCTCCAGTAAAAAAGTTTCTCAATTTGTTACTTTTTGATTATACACGTTCCTATAGATTTAGTTTTAAATCGTATATTTTACTTGATTTTATTTAAATTCCTTTGACATTAAATGTGAAACAATCAGACAATTTATTTCCTTCTGTCAAAAAACTAATTATTTGAATATAGTGTATTATAAATACTGATGCTAAAACTTCATAAAGTGTGTTTATAAAAATATATCTCGTATTTTAGTGATATATAATAGTTGATATTAATAATATGATAATCTTATATGATCGAAAAGAACAGCGTAAAGTTGGCTTGGAAATGACGATCGATGACATACTGAATTTTTAACAATGTCGCAATATGACATGGCCAGATATATTGTTTGACATCGCTTGATGTTTAAAGTCATAGGCTACTGGTTAAAAACCAGAAAACTATACGTTGTAAAACTAAATCTTAAATAACTCAAAAACGGTTTATTTTAGGTATAGGAATATAGCTTAGCGTTTAGAACATGGTTAGCGAAACGCGCCTCCAGTGTAAAGATAAAAGTGTTTTGGTGTATTGTGGTGATTTATTGTTTTATTTTGCTATGTAATACCCTTGTTTATATATTCTTAAAGTTGGTCAACCTCTCGACAAAATGTGCTGCCTCTGGTGAACAAATCGTGAATTTCAGTCATGTGATTAGGGGCGGAGTCAAAAATATCGATTATTTGCGGTATTTCCCTCAGAGTAATGTAATAATATAGCTCGGATTTTTGCGAACTATAATAGGGCTCAGCTGATTAAGAAATTTAAACAAAACTATTATTTCATTGTTGATTTTCGATTATTTTTTGCGGTTATTTTAAGGATTCCAAACCGTATTAACATAGAAATTATTATTTCAATATGTTGGTACATTTGCTAATTACTGGTAATTATTAATATTTAAAAAAAGTTACATACACTTACTTTATTTCGATTTGACACAGGGCTATAACATTTTATTTCATTCTTAGAACATTTTATTCTAAATTGAGGTTTTACGAATTTACGATAATTTTTTTTTTTTTGAAAACAAAACTTTTATACATTCTTGATTAAATTTTTTCTTAATTAAAAATAAAACTTGGCACTTGCTTCAATAATATTATTTGACATTTAAATAAATATTATGTAGATACTTAATATACCTTTTAAATCTTTATTACACGAAATAAATCTTTCTTAGCGTAAAACATGATCAGTCAAGTTTGCTTTAACTTTGTACCATATGAAAAAAAAAACGGCGTCCAGTTGGCTGGGAAATGACGATCGACGACATTTCCCATATAAATTTACATATAAAATGACAGCGATCTTCATTTCATAGCCATCGCTGACGCCGTTTATTTTCGATCAAGAATTATAGAAACTGAAAATATCATTATGTTTTAACTCACAAAGCCTGTTAAACCATAAAACTTTCTAGTATATTGTTTTATTAGGAGTAAAAATGACATTTTTCGTGCATGCATGGCGAGACTGTACGTTTGACATACAGCCGAAGCACAAAAAGTCATTTTTACTCCGAATAGAGCATGCTATTTTTTTCAAACGCCACAAATAATTTTTTAAACAATTTCAAACGTTCCAAATAATATAAAAAGATTTAAAACTCATACCTTGTAAGTAATTATTATGATACAGAGAAAACAAGGTATGATATTGCGCAGGTTGGTCACCACGTCACAGGTGATAAACGGCACTATTGGTCGTCAATTTCAAATTTTCAAACAGATGACGCATAATAAATGTGAATAATGTGTCATAACTTTTCAAATGTCAAGCTCGATGATTTTACATAACTTTAGGGGCTATGTCATTATTCTTACTTATTTTAGGTCTTTTTTTATTAGTGGCATTTGAAGAATATGGATATTTTTTTGTATGGCATATGACGTCACAGACGATATGCGCAAACTGAACGAAATTGGAGCCGCTATCGATCATACCTTGTTTTCAAGTTTTCTGTGTACCATGAGTAATTATATATCGAGAAACTATGGTTACGGCTCGTTGAATTTGAGACTTATGTCATTTTAATAATATATTTTCATACTTTTATGCTTAGGTGTAAAACTTTACTTTTATGCCTAGGCGATGAAATGACTTTTTTATATTGTCAATCACGTCGCAAAAATTAATACTTTTATGACGTTTAAAAAAAAATAATATTTTGAAACTAACTGGTATATTTTTCTGCCACAACAAAGTTATTATACAGTGATAAATGATAAGATCATATTGAAATACGCTACTGGGTAAAAAAAATTGGCTAAATTTTATCAATAATACTCCATTTCAAAATTTATTTTCCAAAATAATAAATATTTTTTAACAATTGATTGCAATTAATATTATTTGACTAGTTTAATTTGATTAATAAGACTAGATTAATTTAATTTAAAATTTGATCAGATTTTTTTTCGTATATATTCAACTACCAGAGAACCAAAATTATATAATAACGCATTTTTAACGAAGTTGAAGGAAGATTATAATGTATCTATCACAATATTTAAAAGAACTACTACAATTATTTAGAAGAAAAACAAAAAGAAAAAAATACCCAAATACCTTCACTTTCTACTCAACTCGAAAATAAATGAATATAATCTCTTACAAGAACACTACACAAACTACTTCATGTCTTCTACACTAAACAAATTATCAAACTTATTAATTAATCAAACATAAAGAAAAAATAACCACACACAAATTACCCCTTCACCTATACTACTTAAATTCAAAATAAAATATAAAAACACTACTAAATTACTTCTGGTAGTCTACACTAAACATTATAATCAAACTTAATAAATTAATCTAATTTTACTAAAACTACAAAGAAACAAGAAAATGTTTTAAAACTACAAGAAACAAAACTTCGATACGTGCGACCAGTATGTAGATCAAGCGGTCAAAGAATATAAAATATTTTAAAATGTGCATTCGGAAAGAAAAAATATCTCGAAAATTATCTAAACAAACATTTTATTTCTTATCAGTGAAAAACATCGGCTTCGTCGGCCTTGCGGAATTTGTCGGGTATTTACAATGGTCGAATTGTATAATTACCAGCTTTTATAGCATATCTAATAGACAAAAAGTATCTGGTCGATTAGCAACCAATTGGCACAGTCCGAAAATTATCGATTTTTATTTTCTCTGTTTTTATTGGCCGCTTCAAAATTCAGAGTACCAAAAAATATTTTTCTGTAGTAAAAGACTGTGAAATACGCCCCGCCATCTGGTGCTTTACATCCATAAACGTCTTAGGTTGAGCTACTTTAAAAATTCATATACAAGGGTAATACCAAAGATTCCAACCCCAATCACTGTAATACAGGAATATATATCTACAGGGTGAGACTTAAATAAGTGCAAATATTTTCAGGGGTAGTATATTTCGACCCCAGGAACACGTCTATGAGTTTTTTTCGCAAAAGAATGATGTTGAAAATAGTGCATTTTCTTTTAAATTTCCCTGTATATTTTTCGAAAACTTTTTAGAACTGCCTGTTCACCGCAAATTTTCCAATGGTGTAATTTCTTAATCTCTGATATTACCATAGTTACAGCTTTACTCTATGGTTCCGGCACTAAAAGGGATGCAAATACCTACAGAAAAAAGCCGGTGGCTCTCAAAGTTTTTCAAAAAAAAAATATTCTTTTTTTAAATTTTCAAACTTAAATAACTCGGTTATTTTGAACTTATTTGAAAAATGATAAAGAGAAAATATGTTTCTTTTATCGAGATATACCAGTCCTGAAAATATTTGCACTTATTTAAGACTCACCCTGTATAATTAAAAGGTAACAAATTACAAAACTTTTTTCAATTTAATTTAAGCCTAAATAATAAATTTACTTAATTTAATTACAAAACGAGTCCTTTTTCAATTTAATTTAAGCCTAAATAAGATATTTATTTGCTGAAAAAACTAAAATCCTAGATACATTCTCCCACAAACTCATTCTTTTTACTAAATATTCACCAGACAGTTCCGGCGGCATGGCAGGTAAAAATTTCAAATAATTCTTCGCTCGTACATTCCTCTTGCAAATAACCAGTCCGAAATATAGGTCTTAATTCGTTTCCGATGACCAGAACTGTAGAGATCCGGCATCCTAACGACCCGTTCTAATTCAATATCGGGCTGCAATATTGCGCGTCGCCGAAATATTTGCAGGCCACCGATCTTATCGATTCGGCTTCGACGTGGTGACGGAGCTGGATGCTCGTGAATTACGGCTGCGGACTGATGAAATGGGTGGCCAAGCTGTGGAAGCATCAGCGAAGCTGAATATACGTGTATTTCGTAATATTGTCGAGATATGCGATACTTTAGCTTATAACTGTATCTTTTTATTCTTAATATAAGGCTGTATGTAATATGCACACGGGAACACTACGGGAATATCATAAACAGCGTCTACACTATGCGGAAAACTCTTCGAAACATGTCAAGGTCGCATTTAGATTTATTTCCAATTGTCTTGACCCACTTCGGTTTGCCTCGACCTACCTTCGATTCTTAAAAGCGCCTGAAAACTACTCGTGAGGAAGTGCGTGGGGGGATTTTTTGGCGTTTCCTGTTGCCTCGTTTAATTTTGTTTCGTTTTGAGCTATTTCCAAAACGTGGCGGTATCTGTACCCGAGGAAAGGACCTTTTTTTCATAAATATCAGTAAAATAAGGAAACCTAGATGTTTCTAAAATAGCTGTTGTTACGATGATATTTCGTTAATTACATCTCGTTTTATGTTGATATATATTCCACAAAATTAATATTTGAACACGCGTTTATAATAATATTGTTACGTTTTTCGTCGGTTCCGTGTGGATAGAAAGTCACAATTTATTTAAACACTATTTATTTAACACTAATTAACAAAAACAATAACGATAAAAGACTTATAGAACTATTTACAAACGATTTATAACTAAGAATTTATTTTGAATTTTAGCACGTCAACTGTATATTTATAACTGCCCTCTCTAGGCCACTGCCGCCGGCTTTTATACCTACAGCAAAAGAAATCTAGAATAGTCCATAGATCGTTAGGCGCATAGAGAAGGTTTTCGAATGTTCTCGTATGTACTAGTCCATTCTAGTGGGTCTCGATTCTTCTCGAACGAATGAATCATTGCGGTGTCTATGCGATGTTAAGGTCATCCGAGGGCGGGCCATATTGTGAGGTTAGGTCGAGTCCACACCGGCTCGCAACAATATGTAGAGTAGATATTTAAGAACAAAACTTTTCACACTCAATCTGCAGGAATATAATTACAATATGTTTATTATTAATTTTATTATAATTAATTAGTATATAAAATTGTATGTTATGTTTATTTACGCAGCCTTAATTGATTAATATAACAGTAGTATTGCTATGAGTAATACTGGCAACATCATCAATATATTGAGCTGATTGGGAACGTTATTGATTGACCTGATGTCAATAAAACATACTTTTATGTATAATAATAACATGGTTTGATATAAATCCATTGAAAAATAAGAAATAATTTGACGATTTTTTAAATAGTTTAAGAACGTAGATTATAACCTATAAAATGCAGACCATCAGAACACTTAGTCACTACGTATTGCCCAGCGGTTTCACGATTTTAAGTTTTGAAAATATTTTTTTTACTATACTCTGTTTTTTTTTCTCAGGTAAGATTTCGACAGACGATAACAGAAGAAAAGCAGATGACGTCCCATACCAATCTATTTATTTTACTAAAAAAAGTTTCTAATAATTTTTAAGTTATCTATGGATGGGTTTAAATATAAATCCGTCATACGTCGTGTCTTGTTGTTTTTAACCAGTTTTATTGGTTTATTTAAAAAATGACAGATCGTATTTCAATTTTATTGGTTTGACGGAACGATGAACGACAAACGGACGCCGATGCGTATGAACTCGCCTTTAGATTTTTGTCATTTTTGACGCTTGTCAAAGTCTTGCCAAATTATTGGTTATAATTTTGTGTCAACTTTTGTTAAATACCCTGCATTTTGAAAGATGATGCATTTTGATTCGTATTATTACGTGTGTTTTGTGTCTTTTGAAGTCAAGTGGAGGAAAAATCGAGTGAAAATTAACTGTAGGCCCAGAGCACAGTTTATGGTTAATACACGCTGCCCAGGCAGAAAGTCTTATACACCAATGAAGTTGCCATCGATAAAGTTTGTATACCATTTCGTCGTAGATAAGTGCATTTCGTATATAAGGATCAAACTAAACACATACTAAAAACTGGAGTAGCTGTAAAATATCGACATCACACGATAGGTAAATAATGGATTTTAGTACTGGTGCAGAAAAATAATGTCAAAAGGTACTGGTTTAAAAAAATTAAGATTAAAGGTAATTAATCCACCTTTAAGGTATAAAATTTGGTAGGTGTTATTATTAATAAAATAGTTGTTGTATTTACCTATGTTGTTTTATTTATACCTGTGGAATATTACAAATTTGTATTTGTACATAAGTTATATTGATA
Source organism: Sitophilus oryzae (assembly GCF_002938485.1). NCBI lineage: Eukaryota > Metazoa > Arthropoda > Insecta > Coleoptera > Curculionidae > Sitophilus > Sitophilus oryzae. Next base: position 572,770 of record NW_022146735.1, on the reverse strand, counting down.
AATATAATCATAAATGCGGGTAGTTTCATAAAGCTTGAAAGTAAATAATAGTTATTTTTTATATTTTTTTGGTATGTAGTGCCTTGTTCTTGTTTGTTTTGTATTAACACATACCGTTTTTATTAAATAAAATAACTCGATTACATTTTTTCAGTTTTATACAGTTTTTTTCACAATATTTTGAAGTAATCACTTGTCATCTTGTCAATCAAATTTTAAATATATCCGGCTATGCGTTCCAGTTGTACCAACTTATTTCTTTGTAAAATAAAATAAACTACTTTGAAATTAAAATGACAGACACATCTATCACTGTCAAGGATCTTCTCGTTGAACAGACTATATATTGTTATTAATAATGTTATACAATGATTAAAACTAAATATTCTTGTCTAACCTTAGAGGAATAGCCAATTTAATCTACCATCGATAATTGTTTTCTAAATGCACTGTTTTTGATTTTTCATATCAGTTTAATATAGTGGTATTACATTACACTCCATTACAAATTCATGACATTTATTCATGCTCCATGTTTCCTTATTTTTCTGAAGCCATCACAATGTTTGACCTTTATTGCAATAGTGTAGAGGCTGTTTTGCAAATAAAATGATAGCGATTTTCACTTCATAGCCATCGAGACTGTCGAAATATTTTTTCGACAGAAAGGCCGTATCTTTTTTTGCGTTAACTTCATTCGTCAAGGGACTGTAGACCTGAGTACATTGTTTTAATTCCGATTGGATACCTCCACACGACAAAGATTCTTGACAGAGAGACAGACGGACAGACAATAAAATGATCCTATAACGGTTCCGTTTTTTTCCTTTTGAGGTACGGAACCCCCCAAAACCAGGATTTAACTATTAAATAAACTCTTTGTCCATTAAAGTTTCCATGTCGCTTCCGTCTCGACTTTCATGTTTCCGTCCTTTTTTTGGCTTCTCGTCTGGTAAAAATAAAGTCTGTCTCCATGGTGGTGGCATACTCGTCACACCGCTATAAATTTGTTAGCACTCGCTGTTGGCCGCAATAAAACTTTGCTTTTAAAACTTTCTAACGAACACCACCAGCGCCGCAGCACACAGTTATATAAAAGCTATTTCTTTTCGACGGATTATAAACTTTTTCGGTCTTTCTCTCAATTCCTCACGATTTCGGCTATAAATTACATACATTTCATTTTACAAAGATTGATGACGGAGCCCGCCTCGTTTCTGGCGGGATTTTCATTGTCGAATCGTGATGCAAGCGATGCCTGGCGATGGCGATGCAACGTTTCGCGGGGATGGGAAGACCCAGGCTGCGATTTATTATTCCCCGATGCGTTTTAGTGAGGAGCATTCGAAATTTTGTTCGAATCAGTCGGATTAGGTTTCATCAATCTAATTCATTTTGTCTGTAATTTAAAATTTGTTATTATTTTTATTTATACACTCACCGAAAAGAAAAAGGGGCACCTTAAAATTTTGATATATTTAAAGTATAATATATCTTTCCAAAAAAAATCCTGTATGGGTATTTCGCCACTGCAGTGCAAGAAAATCTACAAAATAAAATAATTATTTTTTGTAAACACTTCTGCGTTAAACCTAAACGGACGCTGCTTGTCAGAAGTTATGTGTAAGGTAATAAAAATTTGCCTAACAAAACAAAAAAAAATGCTTAACGTTTCGGAAAATTATCTCTTTCCGTCGTCGGAAGCAAAAAAATACAAAGAATAAAGAAAAAAACTATTTAAAATATTTAAATTCAACTATTCGAGAACACTTTACTTTTTTAAAACAGATACGTCTAAAAAAACCGTTGACGTTCTGTTAAAATGACATTTTTAACTTGATATTTAAACTTCAAAATTAACACAATTACTACCTGATAACAATTATTTAGTAAGGCAAAACCAAAAAGCCCCAAACTTTCTGTATGATTGTTTTTAAATTTTACGTATGTTATGTTTATTTATCTTGTTGTATCTATTGTTCTTTAAAATCAAAGAAGCGATTGCCATACATTACTAACATCTACAGATGTATGAGCAATACATTTATTTTTATTACATTGAATTAAAAAAGCCTCTTTTATTTCTCTCTTAGAGGCTATCGCTTCTTTCGTTATAATTTTGGCGTTATTACAATTTATTCTGTGCCCTGTGTCCCAAGAATGCTGACAAATCTTAGATTTGTGAAAATTTCCCTTTCTTAAATAATCTTTATGTTCTTTAATTCTAACATTTAAGGGTCTAGATGTTTCACCAATGTAAAATTTATCGCATTCACAGGGTATTTGGTATATTACATTTTTTGTTTGTTGTTCTGTATTGATTGGTTTAGTATGTGATAAAATGGATCTAAGTTTATTTTGTGTATATTTTTTTGCGCTATAGTTCTTCCCCCAACACGATCTTTCAAAGCAATCAAAATTAATATAATTTTTTTGAATAATAATATATAATTTTAATTGAAGGGTCCAAGGGAAAAACTTGATAAGCGTTGGTTTTTTAATTTTAGGATTTTAGAATATTATAGTAGGTCTAACTGGTCCCTACAAAATGTATAAATTCTGTAGGGTAATAAGTTGTTAAATCCTAGGATATATGCTTAGTAAAAATATAGAATACACGCAAAAAAACCTGATAACTACCAGCCATCCAGTGCTCTCCGGTAAAATTAGTAAAATGGTGCTTATCATGTTTTTCCTCACGACCCTTCAATTATTTTTACACGATGTCAAATCAAACGTAACGTGAGAAGAACTATATCTACAGAAACAAAATATACACGAATTTGTATTTCTTTTCCGAATTTTTATATTATTTATGAGAAAATATATATGGGATTTTTGAATAAACCGACAGAAGACCGAACAGAAACGCTCTATGCTTATAGAAATGCGCTATGCTTCCTAGAAACCAATTTACATGCGATGAAAACCGAAATAGCGACGGTTATGTCTCGAAGGAAAAATTACGAGCTTAATCTTTCGAAAGCGTTTTAAGTGACGAAAGTTATTACCGCAATATTTCCGTACTTGTTTTACGTTCAACAGTTATTTGCTTTATGCGCTAACAGGGAAAATATGGCGAGAAAACTCTTGTTTCCAAAGCACTTTAATTTAACGCTTTTCTGCTTTCTACATACATTTATATCTATAATTGAAAAAAAATAATTTAGTACAAAAATTTGTATTTTGTAACATGGTATTTGTTGTACAGAGTTCTGTTCTAAACGAGTAAAAAAGCACCGACAAGCTGGAAAAAATCTACCAAACGAAACTAAGTAATAAAAATGAAATTGTCTAGGAAGATTTATGTCTAAGGGTGCGTACCCCTTAGACAAAAATGAAACCTTAAAAGTGTTTTGAAGAGACATGCATTCTCCATTGAATATCTGAGTAATATAATGGGTGTTTCATTAAAAATAAACGAGTAACTTGCTTTTAAAAGTGACCAATAATCAATATCAATGTTTCGTGCACTACGAAACCCCATCATCAATGAATCAAATCAATCAAGACCAACTTGACCTTGTACGACAGGTGACACTTAGTTTTGACGTAAGAAACATCAAAGTTGTGGATATCCAAACCAAACGATTCGATATTGAAGAAAAATGTGGGACAATTTCGGCATAATTGAAGACGGGCTACAGGATGACGCCCTCGACGTTTAAAACCAAAAACATCTAAATGTGTAGACAGAACACTCCATTCATAAAACTCAATTTTTGAGAATCATACATGGTTTGACACTTTTATGAGAGTTAAAAAGAGATGGGCACATAAATATGACAACTGTCATTTGGCTCTATCAGTGGAGTGGCGGTGGCGTGATGTTTTTTTATCTGGGATTTATTGGGATTTCCTCAGACCAATTTTCCATTATAACTAGTTTTGCCTGAGGTCTAACTGAGGGTAACGAAAATCGAAAGCGAAAACAAATAAGAAAATATACGTATTTTTGTAATAATCTACTAATCTAACTAAAAGTATCTAAATACGCTACTGTAAGCATGGCTAAAGGTAAAACGTAATGACACTTACGGTCGAAATATATCAATTCCACGGGTTAGAATAGTCCACCTTTTTACAAACTATGCACTGGCGAACCATCGGCATCGTAGATAGTTAAAGACTACTTTAAATAGTTTTCTGTGCAATAAACATTAATAATTATTAGGAAATTGTTCAAAAGCTACAAAAACTTTCCACTACCGCAGAAAACTCACAACCGCGCGCTGTCAAATATAAGTTGAATGAAAACAAATGAAACCGTCAAATGTCAGCGTAATTCCTACAGATTTCGACAATTTCGTAGTAAAGATGAATCCATAGCGATGCCGCTAGTTATCATTGTAATTTCCCTAATATAATTTAATTAGAAAACTAAAAATAAGGTATAATCCTGGCACAATCTATGTATATAAATTAAAGTTATATACCTATACAAATATTTAGTTTAGCGTTCCTATAGGTACCCAAAAACATTAACAACAATAATAACATTTGGAACTCGAACCGTATTTTATCACATACCGCGTAAATCTGTCATCATCGATTTATGCGGAACACGGTTCGATCGCGATAAAATGTAAATTGTTTTGTTTCCTTTTATTTGGATGTCTTTGTTTAGAACCCATGATACAAAGAAAACAAAGTAAGAGCGATAGCGGCTCAAATTTCATTCAATTTGCGCATATCGCCTGTGACGTCACTACGCCATACAAAAAATACATACTGTTTAATTGTCACTAATAAAAATGTGAAATATACATGGACCGTTTATCTAGTTGTCTCTAACTCGGCTTCAACTTGAACACATTGCAGAGATAGGCGATAATCTGTATAGGGTTTATAAATATATGCAAATAATTGAGCTTGACATTTGAAAAGTAATTTCACATTTATTATGTGTCATCAGTACACTCCACAACCATCAGTTTGACGATTTGAACTTGGCGCGCGGAGCGTGCCGACCGATGGTGCCGACCAATGGTGCCGACCAATGGTGCCGACCAATGGTGCCGACCAATGGGGCCGACCAATGGGGCCGACCAATGATGCCGACCAATGGTGCCGACCAATGGTGCCGACCAATGGTGCCGACCTATGGTGCCGACCTATGGTGCCGACCAATGGTGCCGACCAATGGTGCCGACCAAATCATCTGTGACATAATAACCAACCTGCGCAATATCATACCGTCATACCTCGTTTTCTTTGTCTCATGTTTCAAACCGATGCGATGCCTCTAAATGGACGAAATCATCAGGATTTTTCTTAATTATGAGTCGATTGGAACCAAACTCGGCACGTGGATAAAGATAACCGAATAGAATCCTCAGACGGACAGACAGACAGACGAATGTACAAAGAAGTTTTACTTAAAATATGCTCACCCCAATTTATTTTTCAAATATACTATTTAATTCGTTATTTATTTTTTAAATCAATTTTGTTTGTTTTTAGTTCTAAAACTATACCAAAAGTCAGTTTAACTTCATTGAGAAATGTCAGTGTTTTGGATTAAAGCGAATGATTTAAATAAAGTCGAAAACTGTCTTTTCCAAATTCGATTTACCGAAGTCATCGAGATCGGCCTTAATGAAGATATAAGAAAGATAAAGTAACAAATCGAGGATTTCCCGCTTTTCTTTCTCTTGTATTTCCCTTTCTTCCAAACTAATTAGACGTTACTCTTACACACAGCCAGCGTTCGCCTTCATTAGCTCAACTCCGTCTATTAAAATTTAATTAGTACAACGAGATATCGGATACGCCTGCAGCGCCAATTATAACAATCTTTGATACCATCTCTCTTTCAAAGAGTTTAAAGCGAAATAACATGTACAACGCGAATGAAAACGACGTCACGGTAGGCGTAGAAATATAATACAGAAGTCCTTCGTTTTACGCGGGGATTACGTTGCTTCAAAACACCCCACAAAATAAAAAGAAACGTATATTCAGAGAAACTTTCCATTACATAAACTATGCAGTGTAAATCTTAACTAAGTGTTTGACTTATTCAATATTGTTCAAATTTGGCATGTGTATTTAGTATAAGCACGCCTTTAAAAAACTATCTACGACTTCGAGAGCCAATATTTGGACAGTGCAAAATTTGCATGCGATTTACTGTTTCCAACAACGACGCACCACCCGTTATCTAGTATAAACGTTTTCTTAACGCACTCGTTACGCAATAACACAGTTTAAATAAATTATAATGACAGTTTCATTTGTCTCGCTGCCTGCAATCCAAATCGTCGTTTGTATTTCTCCCATTGTTACCAGTGACCTCCTTTGAGAATGTCTTGTCCACTCCAGCAAGCCGCCATTATTATCTGGAACACAATGGCACCAGCAATATAACAATAACGGATGAAAATATCATCGTTAGGTCTTGTTTAACGACCTTAAAATGTAACGTCGCAGTTGTATTATACGTGTCATCAGTTGTTTAAGCTCTATTAAATTATAAACAAGTTAAAATAACATGTTGTATTCAGTTAACGTTGAACTATTTTATGGAGAATCATGCTCTATTGTTTATCTGTTTTTTAATTTAAAATGATCGAAATATTACCAGGACTCTCTTGTTGTTTTCCAGTTTTCAGATGTTAATGGCAAATATCAAGAGAGTTATTGTACTCAGGACCCTACATGTTTAACTACTTAGATAGCACTTTTATTAATAAAAGCCTAGTATCACAAAATATAATGCTAAGGCATGCATTTTAGATAAAAAAAACTCAAGAATCTTTACACATGCCTTATTCTTCAATTTTATAAAATCTTATATAATAAATAATATATTTTACCATATATTAGTATTTAATTTTGAACTACACAGAACCCTGCATGTTTAACTACTGTATGTATTTTTTCTTAAAATAAAATAAAATTTCCCGCTGGCGATTCAGTTGGTAGCTCTGCTGTAAAAAATGCGAAGTTGCCATATTTAGTTACTAATATTTGGTTACTTTTGACAGTTTAGTTTTGTATTAAGAGTTTTTTGTTTAAGTGGATGTTTGTTGACCAGTTTAACCGGTTACCTCAAGCTGGTTCATTTTTGGATGATATGGACGAAGACATCACAAAATCTCTAAAGCTTGTTATGCACAATATAGTAATGCTGAAAAATCATTTGCAATTTATTGATACAACATTTTATCGAGCTTAAATGTTGTAAATTTGTGTATGTAATATGTGTCTATAACGTACATTTTACCTATGCGTCAGGATTCATTTAAAAAGATTGTAACAAACTGGATAAACGTATATTAAGAGAAATTAATAGGTAATACTAAAGTGGTAAAAAGAAACTGCAAAAAGCGTAAGGTGATCGATATAAGTTATATTATAGACATTTCATTTGTAACTATTTCTAAAACTTATTAATCTGTTATTTTAAGTTTGTTAACCCTTTTACCAGTGTTAGATAACATATTAATTAAAAATTATTTTTTACTTTTTATTTGGATCTGCAATAAAAACTTGATATTTAGCTTTTTAAAATATTCTTTATGTAAAAAATTGGTAAGAGTAAAAACGGAAGCAAACTTAATTAAAATTAATTAATTTATAATTTATATTTTTCTTTTAAATTTTGCTAAAATATGATTAGAGCAGTGCTACAGTAGAAATATAATTTAAAATATAAAATAAATTAAATAATTAAACATTCCTCCTCCTCCTTCCTTTTACTCTATGTAATAGAGTAATCGGACAACTGAACATCACCTTAATGCATTTTTCAAGTGGGTAAATATCACCATTCTCCAACCTTCCACTTTAGCCATACTATACAGGGTCCGGCAATAGTGCGTCGGGCATCTGTAGCTCCTAGAATAAAAAACTTGAGAATTTTGTTTAAGTGCAAACCTAAAGTATGTACCAGGATGTATTTCAGGAAAATATGTAGACTTCTATAGGGTGGCTCAAAAAAGTGTCAGTGGACCTGGATGATTTTTTTTAAATGGAACACCCTGTATATTATTGCATTTTTGGCTTCCTTTCAGATCACTTTACATAACCCTAAAATATGAATAAATATATTTCTATAGTTTCAGAGATATTAAAAAATAAATCAAAAATATATATTTTTCAGCCCTTCTTTTCAGCCCAAAAAAATTATTAAAAATACAGGAACTGTTTTGAAATCAAAAGTATATTAGGTATTTACTTTAGATGGTCTGTTCTTACTTTGCTATAAATATGGTAATCGTAAATCATACAGGATGTTCAATATTCTACGCCAAACTTTCTAAAATATAAAATATTTTTTCTTGGTTTTTTTAAATGGAACACCCGGTATATTATTTTTTTATTAGATCAAGAGTTAAAAAATGAACATTTATTGTATTTAGAGTATTTCAAAATTTTTAACGGTTTCGCTGATACACGCAGTATTATTTTATATGGCGTTGTCATTGGTAAAATACGAGAGAAAAATCATTGGGTGGCTTTGATAAAAATTTACTGTGGAAAACGCCATATGAAGTATAAAACCGCAAATCATTTGCCGGATTAATAGTATAGTACAATTCTTTTAGAAGTTCCTCAATATGGCCGACCTAGTTACGAAAATTGGTAATTTTTTTTAATGAACTCTCTTTGGTTAACAAAAACATTTTTCAGGATTGTCAAGTTGACGTTAAAGTTAAGTTATTAGGTGGTTGTTATAAATCATAAATAAAAACATAGATTATTGAAATTATTTATACAAAGAATAAAGGTATATATATATATATATATATAAATATATATAATATATATATATATATATATATGTATATATATAAGTATATATATATATATATATATATCCCGTATACATATATATAATATATATATATATATATTATATATATATACATATATATATATTAATAATATATACATATGTATATAGCATAGCTACATAATATATATGTATACATATTATTACATATATTATGCCAATCCATGTACCTGTATATCTACATTTATTACACATGTAATGGATATATAAATATAATATGCTGGATACCGTCCCCTGCTGGATATGTATGCTATTGCTCCTGTGAAACCAGTTAATATATTCATATTATATATATATATATTATATGTATATATACACATACTATTACATATAATATTGCAATATACATATATATACATATATATTACATACATACATATATATATAATCTATATATATATATACAGCATATACTCTAAATACAAAAAATGTTCATTTTTTAATTCTCCGTCTATTGAAAAAATAATATACAGGGTGTTCCATTTAAAAAAAAAAACGAAGAAAAATTATTTTATATTTTAGAAAGTTTGGCGTAGAATTTTGAACATCCTGTATGATTTACGATTTTCATATTTATAACAAAGTAAGTACAGACTATCTAAACTAAATACCTAAAATAGTCTTGATTTCAGAACAGTTCTTGTATTTTTAATAATTTTTTTAAAAGGACTGAAAAATATATATGTTTGATTTATTTTTTAATATCTTTGAAACTATCGAAATTTATTTATTCATATCTTAGGGTTATGTAAAGTGATCTTAAATGTTCCATTTTAAAAAAATCATCCATGTCCATTCACACTTTTTTGAGCCCCCCTATAGAAGTTACAATATTTTCCTGAAATAAATCCTGGTACATAGTTTAGGTTTGCACTTAAACAAAATTCTCAAGTTTTTTATTCTAGGAGCTACAGATGCCCGACGCACTATTGCCGGACCCTGTATAACCAAATTGAATGATGATATGCTCATAAAGCACATATGCACAGTCAGCAATAGTGGGTCTCAAATGAATTTAGCAAAAACTAAAGTAATGTACAACAAACACTTGGACAAAAAAGACATTTTAATAAATAACACAACACTTGAAATAGTAGAAAAATAAATATATAATTGGGATAACTACTACACAGCTCGGGATCTTTATTATCAGAAATCAACAGAAGAATTAAGTTAGCACGGAGTACTTATGGAAAAAACTCAAACATATTCAAATCTCGAATGCTACTCTATCTAAACTAGAAAACATTAGACCAATGTCGGCTACAGAATCAAATCTCTCAAGTGGCAATGGGCAAGAGACCTGGACAGGAAGAAGGACAGACAAAAGATGGATCACAAAAATTACAGTATCTATGAGGGATTAAGAGACCTAAAGGAAGACCGAACCTATGAGATGGGACGATTAACAAATTAACAGGGATAACTTGGGCCCTAACTTGAACTGGTCGGTCATCAGGGCCGTTTGAACGGGTCAACGCGACGCAAGACGTCACGCGTCTGCGCCTGAGAATTTACCCCCACCACATTGGTCACAATAATGACAGGATGGACCTTCATAAGAAAAAGCATGGCATTTTGTCCCAAAACGAAGGTTACTTATCTACTAGTACATTTTAATTCATTTTAGAAAAAAAAATATTGGCTTCAATTCCAGAATCCATGCGTGTATCTTATACAATTCATGTTTCGAAAGATACTTTATTTCCTCATTTTACAATCCTCTTTGTACACACAACATGGCGATGACTTAAACTAATAAAAGAACACTTTGCATCCCTCCTCATCGCACATTCTAAATAAAAAAGAATCAACGCCAAAAGGAGACTTGATGAAAATTTAGGGCCCGCTGTTCGCTGGCATAAGCCTATAAATTTTCCAGTAATATAATTGAAGTTCGGAACGAGTTCGTAACCGACTCGGAACAGGTCCGGTTTTTCCAGCAACTGGCCGATTTAAATTTTAATTTCGTGGGTGGAAATTAAGGGTGAAGGCAGACGCATCGGTTGTTCGTGGATGAACTACGTAATTAGAGAAGACGCTTCGGGTTTTTTTCTTGTAATTATTAAAGCGTTTAATCATCACGAAATGGTTCGTTGGATTTGTGACATTTGTCTTTGTCAGAGAACAACGGGAATAAAAGTTTAAAGCATCAAAAATAATTGAAAAAAAAACTCTATTATGCAGTCTTCGTTTAAGTTTTTTTTAACCATATTTTTGCTAAAAAATATACAAAGATTAACCTTCTTTCATCATCATCTACACTAAGCCCGAAATTTTTCGCGAAATATTTCTGGAAATATTTAGTGAAACATTTCGCGAAGCATTACTCGAAATACTTTCAAAAGTAAACCCTGTGCTTTTTATATATTGCGGGGGGCGCATATACGGGAGGGGTAATGGGGGTAATTACCCCTCCCAGAAAGAAATTAATTTATTTTAATTATTACTTTCGAAAATCGACAACTATGAAACTATGAACCCTTCCCGGACACAAACGGTACAATGTGAGGCAGGAAATTGTAGAGAGAAACGAGCCCTATAACATAGGATACAATATTTTAATGAACAGTGCTTTCCATAAAATCAATAAAATGAAAAATATACGAAATAATATACCTGTACTGATTTCTTTCGAAAATCGACAACAATGAAACTATGATCCCTTCCCGGACACAAACGATACATTGTGAGACAGGAAATTGTAGAGAGAAATGAGCCCTATAACATAGGATACAACATTTTAATGAACAGTGCTTTCCATAAAATCAATAAAATGAAAAATATACGAAATAATATACTTTTACGGATTTCTTTCGAAAATCGGCAACTATGAAACTATGAACCCTTCCCGGACACAAACGGTACATTGTGAAACAGGAAAGTGTAGAGAGAAACAAGCCCTATACAATTACCCCTCCCAGAAAGAAATTAATTAATAAGATAAAATTTGGTATAATATAAAGTTGTTATAAAAAATTTAATAATACAAATTAAAACAGAATATCCAAACCAATCCAAGTAGATTTTTTCCACAGTTACAATACCTTGCAGCAAAAATTTAATTCAAATTTAGTACTTTTTTGAATATTCACACTACCCCTCCCAGACTCAATCTCTAGATGCGCCACTGGCGGGGAATCTTGGCTTGTCTCAGCCCCAAACTCAGAAACAGATCAAAGTCGTGGTTGGTTGTTTATTTTTCATTGTTATTGGAATTGTCTTGTTAAATATTTCGAGAAACGTTTCGATCTGTTTCGACAAAACTTTTATAACATGCATTGTACTACTTCGTACTACCTCGCAACACATACTATTAGTTGATAGCAGATTTTATTGTATACAGGGGAGTCCGAACTGTATTCCGGAAACTTCGGCAACATATTCCGCAGATAAAAATAAGTAAAAAAAGTTCGTATAAATGTATGTCCTAAAATGCTTAGTACTGTATCAATTTGTACTGTATCGACTGTACTATATCCATTTTTTCCAAATAATTTTTGATGTAACGTCAATATTTGGATGAAAAATGGTAACTGGGGTTTTTTGACATGAGAAATTTGATTTTGGTGTCAATATGACTCCCACTTGTAGAGGGCGCCACCTACATATTTTTTTAACCGGTTTGAAGAGCCATAACTTTTCGTACGTACCTGTATAATAAAACTACTGAGTAAAAAATGCACATTTACCATGCTTTTTACGTAAAATAGGTCTCTTGGTAAAAATCGCTACGAGATATTTAGAATCAAATTTATTAATAATAAAACCAAACTTCATCATTGATATGTTATATAAATTAAACATGTTGACTACATGGTTATTTATTAAACTGAAATCGTAAATTTGAAATGAGTTTTTGTATCAAAAGTTCAACAGAAACTGTTTTATCATCATTTTTTCGAAGAAAAATTTATGATTAATTTAAAACTATAAAAAGTTAAAACAAAAACAAAAGAAAATTGCATACTTACGAATAGTGAAATTGGTTTACTTTTAGGAACAACTGTACAAAAAAAAGTATCAGGATCATGTTTTAGCTAAAGACCCAAAATTCCATTTGATCATGAAATCATCTACATGCAATATTTCGGTCAACATTGACGGAAAACCCGTTCTTTGACCCCGTAGAGCCGTGTTTAAGCGGTTTCCCGGGACTTTACAAGAAAAAGTGTGGACTTTTTTGTAGATAATGCCGTAAGCTTCATTTTTTTCCAGAAAAATATTTATAAATTGCATATTTTGGCAGATATTTGCGAAAAACTGATTCAGGCCATTTGGGGCCATCTTTTCGGCCAAAGCCGGTGCATGGTGTTTTTTGTCACAATTTTCTCCCCTAAAACTACTCCCCAAAAGGTACACAATCCGCGTAAAAAGTCACGGTCGTCCAATTAAGCCGAAACTTGGATCTTTTCGTGTCCTTATTTACTGGACTATTATTTGTCTGGCCTATAAAACGAATAGTCTAAGATAATAAAATATATTAATTTAGACTGCTTTAACGAATAGTCTACTGACAGATTGAAAAAATTCACAGATTTTGCAACATGCGCAACCATCATAGGCGTATTGAAAATACCAGACACAAAAGTCGGAGGTGGTCAGCATCACCTGTTTTTTACATTTTATATTAACTTGTGACGTCATTTGGAAGAGCTCAATAGAAATATAAAAGAATTAAAGCTTGTTTGGAAAGCAATTTGACATTCGTGACGTCAGCACTCCAGCAGTCTAACGTATCGCTAATTGCCACTCGCAAATATATTCCAGATACGTATAGTCAACAAGTGAACCGTTCGCAACGTTAAATAATTTTGATATTTGATTTTTATTGTGATGGCTTTTTATAAAAGTGAAGAATTTAGTAAGAAAAATATTAATGATGGAGATGAACGGATTCATGAATAGTCACGATCACGGTCACGACACTATAGAAATGTGAGGTATGTATGTATATATATACACAGGGTGATTCCTGTAAGTTGGTCATGCTTTCGGGGAATGATGGGGGACGTCGAAATATTAATTTTGATATAGTACACTATGGGTCGGAAATGCCTCTTACGCATGATACAGGGTGTTAAAATTTTTGGAAAATTAAAGATATTCTTTAATAGTTTTTTAATAGTTGAAGGTATCGTTATAAAATTTTATTATAGAAGTCTACCTAACAGAGACACTTTAAATGTAAAAAGAAGAGGTTTTAGTTTTAACCAGTGGCGTAGATGTGAAACGTATCGGCATTAAATTGCAATAGCACCTCGAACCCACAGTTTTATTATGGAGCCAGATTAAACCAATCAGAATGAGTATTATGTTACCGTGAAAGCCCGAATATTGGTTAAACGTAGGGTTACCCACGTAGGAGCCCGAAATATGCAAAAAAGGTCACTTTAGGTTAAGTTTAGATTAGGCCTCTATTTTTATTAATGCAAACCCAACTAAAACCTAATTCTAATCTAACCTAAACTCACTCCCTCTTTTGCATATTTCGGGCTATTACAGTGGCGGATACAGAGGCGGGGCCCATGGGGCCCGGGTCCCCCCCTAAAATCTATAAATTGCGTTAAATATTAGGCTTTTGGGTTAAAAATGGCGCCCTAAATAGCATATTCTACTTTTATATCTGGACCCCCCTAAAATAAATTTCTGTATTCGTCCCTGGACTATTACCTGGGTATTTCTAGGTTTAACCAATATTCGAACTTGGACCGTCCATAAATTTAAATTCGCCGTACAAAAAATAAGTAATAGTTACTGTAGATAAAAATAAGTTAAAATATAGTTCCACGATAATTTAGTTTGCAGCTTCTTTTCATCATACTTAGTAAAAAAACGTCAAACCACTACTCATAGTATGTATACCTATGTATTTTTAAACATCATGCCCATAATATGAGTAGTGGTATTGACGGTTTTTTGTTATGATGAAAATGTTGTGTGATATGAAAAAGCAACAAAATATATTATCGATTGCAGCAATATATTATCGATTGCAGCAACTATACCTAGTTTACATTCAGTATGTCCAATTAATATAGAACATTGTAGGTATGCACGATTTTAAAAATTTGCTACCATTATATTTTGAGAGTTGAGTTTTTGAAATTATTTCTTAGCTTCTTAAACAAAACAGACCCATAATAATTCAAATCTTTATCATCCAAGACTTCCAAGAATTATAAAGTAATCTCACGTCAAAATTTTTTAAAATTATTGCATGCCTTAAATGTTTGCAAAGTTAACAAAAATATGTCTTTGATTACCTGCAATTAATATATTTGGTACAATTTATCAGTTCTGCATCATATCCGAAATTCAGATTGTGTGTGACACAACGAAGAGTCAACGTGAACGACAAGAAAATGGCAAGTAAAAAAAATTGTAAAGTCTTAATTACTAATTACACAGTCGTTCTCTTCAGTTCTCCTGTCTAAAATCTATATTGCCTTCCTTAAGATTTTAAATATAAATGATTGAAACTCATACAAGTTTACCACAATTTAAATTTAATATAATTATTTAATTATTAAATCCATAATTATATTAAAATATAACACTTACAAAGTTACTAAATATTAACTATTTCTACTTAATAATTTAATAATTCTGATAAAAACACGCTTGATTATTTATTTTAGAAGTCATAAGAACCGTTTTAATACTCTATGAAGTTATTTTTAAGTGCTCCTGTTCATTTTTCAATTATTAAAGTGCCTTTAGATACAATTAAAATTAATTAATTGGTGTATAGTATTTGTATTATGGGTTTGTTTATTTTTTATTAGATGATTTTTTTCCTATTAAAATAAACGTAGCTTACTAAATCACTAGCTAGCCATTTTTAAATACAGGATGTTAATTAAGTATCTGGCCAAACTTCAGGAGGTGATTCTTTGAGTGTTTTTAAGGTAAAAAGTTCATATAAACATGTGTCCGGAAATGTATAATTTTAAAGATACAGGGGTGTCAACCTGTTTTATTAATATCTCAAAGATCCGTTAGCCGATTTTGTTGAAATTTCGCCGTGTTGTGAAATTTAATAAGTTAGCACTAATTATATGATAATTATTATTTACAACAATATTTAAACGATAAAAACTTATCCCAATAAATATTTGGCACTGCCTTGAATTCATTTGTTTTACGTTGGCGGTGGAAATCATGCAAGCTTTTTCTTTGTCCTAAGTTGTTAATTAAAAAAATAATTATCATATAAAAAAATATAGGTCCTAATAGCCTAAATTTTATCAAAATATATCAGCAGATCCGATGAGACCCGAATTATTATATGTTTTGGAACTTAATGATTTAATTAATTATTCCCTTTAATGTGCGATTGTGCGCATTATCCTACGCGATACATCGATTGTGCGCATTATCCTACGCGCCAAGAAAAAATATTGCATTAGTCTAAATTTATTATTTCTGTTATTCCGCTCTTTCACGTATAATTTGCCCCTGCTTCTCATACGGAAAGAGTTAGATTAAAATAGCCCAACTGTACTTAACAACCCATGCTTTGACGCATATTCTTTTTTATAATAATATCGGCTTTCAGAGACTAAACATCCATATCCATAAAATAGTTGGCCCACATTAATAAGACCTCATTTCGGTCCTCGGACTGCCTTGCTCTATTCAGCTATCGACTTACGTGTTGACAAGTTGATTAGGCAGGTTATTGAACTCCATGTCGCCTCTAGCATGTCGTTTTTTCAAAGATGGGTCCCATATAAACGCGGCCAGAAGTATTTTCAATACTAAAATCTTCTCTTCTTAAGGTGCCGTGCAGATTCCTGCGTAGGCGTTCATCTTTTTCTTCCTCAGCAGATGGTTCTATTTATTGCAGCGACTTGGAGTGCTTGGAAGTCCTGTATGCCTGTCCAATGACGAATATTTCTCAGCCAGGATAGCTTCCTTCGGCCTATTCCCCTTTTGACGCCCTCGATTGCACCCTGGAGAATTAGACGCTGAAAGTGGTAGTATGCGTCCCAAATAGGATATTTTCCTCTTCTTGATGATTTCGAAGAGTTCACGTTCTTCTAGACCAGCTCTTCTGAGAATGTCTTCATTCCTCACACGGTCGACCCAGGACACTCTTAGCATTCGTCGTAGGGTCCAAATTTTGACTACCTTTAGTGTCCATGCACACCATATAACAAAACGGACCAGACATAGCACTTGACCATTCTGTATCTAATTCCCGTTTCTATCTGTGAGAAACTTTTGAAGTTTTAGAAAAGTGGTTCTTGCTTGCTCGATCAAATGCACGATCATTTGATCTCCTGATCTGGATTCCACGTTTGATAAAAACACTAAATCACCACAATACACCAAAACACTTTTACTTTTACACTGGACGCGCGTTTCGCTAACCATGTAGCATCATCAGCTGATGATTATAAACTAACAATTATTCAATTCACTTTATAATCATCTAACAATTCAGTTTATAATCATCTGCTGATGATGCTAACATGGTTAGCGAAACGCGCGTCCAGTATAAAAGTAAAAGTGTTTTGGTGTATTGTGGTGATTTAGTGTTTTTATTTTGCTGTGTAACACCAAAGGTTCCAACTCTCAACTGTAATCCCACGTTTGGTTAACCATACATCCCAAATATTTAAATTGTGTGACCTGATTGATGAACTCTCCATTTAAGTAAATTCTGGTGCTCGGAATGTTGTTTCTGTTGACAGCCATAAATTTAGTTTTTCTAGTATTAATGTTTAAACCCAGTCTTTGGTTTCATTGTTAACCTTATTTAGAAGGATTTGGAGATTATTTGCATTGTCTGCCAGTATCACTGTGTCATCCGCATATCGGATATTATTAATTAAAATGCCATTTATTTTCAAACCAATGGGACTGTCGGATATTGACTCAGTGAATGCTCTTTTCACATTCAAGTTAAACAACATTGGATACAGAATGCCTGCCTTACCTCCTTTTTTATTTCAAAATTTTCTGTTTTAAAAAATGCTTGACAAAAATTACAGTTTGTAACAAAAAAATTAAAGCAATAACAGAAAAGTGAGAAAAGAGAAAACAAAAAACAAAAGCAGTGGAAAAACAAATTTTGTCAGGTAATAAATCGAATTTGCGGTGGAATACGTAAAAGATAAATGGAATATCTGACCGGCTGCAGCCATTCACATGGCCGAACGTTCGGTTTTGATAACGAATTACACGCGCATTCCACTCTATTTACCGAAAAACGCTCCACGGCTCCGATATATAACGGCGCGGGAAGATTTTTGTTTATTGAAGAGTCGCATAGCTGAGAGCTGACATGTCCACCGGCTGCCATCATTCCATTCGGAAATAACGTCGCGGTTTTCGAATTTTTCAAGCACTGTTGAACTGTTTGAAGGATTAGGGAGGTATTTCTGATTGTTAGAGTAGCTTCAGTTTCCAGGATTTCAGTTTTATGATTTTTTTGTAATAAAAAAATGTGGTTCGATTTTTTTAAATATTTTTTCTAAATATTTTTTTTAAGTGAAACTTCTTTACGCGAGTTGGGAATAAAAATTCAAGGCCGTGTGTCACAGTGTTGCCACAGCCATACCATTCGGGGTAGATCGACCCCTTTGTAAAACAATTTAAACTCGTTATCTCGTGATAATCTACTCCGTGATAAAAAAAGCTTGTGGCAACACTGGGTAAAGATCTATGCCATACGCGGCTAAGAAAATCACCTTACCCAAGTAGCATTTTCACGACTTGCGACCACATGTTTACTAATCACAACGTTGGATTAGTTACAAAAAATAGTTAGCTCCGTACCTTGGGTATTAAAATAAATGTAAACGTTGTTGTAACGTTGTGCCGACGTTGAACTAGTACTACAAGAAAGTAAAAGCTTCTGCGACGTCGAATAAACGTTGTCTTGTAACCTTTTTTGCTTAAGTGATCTTTAGGTGATTCGGACAACGTAATAACAATGTTGGGCAATAAAGAATTTTCCGACGTCACTTTCAGGACCTATTCCAACGTTATGCAAACGTCGTCTGTTTTACTAATTCCAACGTTGTTTAGATTTCCTTATTCTTACGTTGGTAGGACGTCGAGCCACTACCTTTTTGCAACTGTATTGAACCATAACCTTAAATCTTAAATTTTCACTTCATTGTTCTGTTCAATCAGACAGTTCAGTGCAGTTTTTGTTTTTATAAAAAAAACTTAATTAAAATGGGACATAAGAAAGGTACATATAAAACTAAATTTAAATATACATCGACATATTACCGATACTTTATCCACTCCCTCGTTTATTTAGAATATAGAGGGCGGCACAAGCTAGACTCTAGGATGACTAAATTAGCCAATCTTGCGACTAGTATACTACCTGTTAAGGCTGAACTGCGACTTTATTAGTTCAGTATGCGACTACTCGAACTACTCCATCTTAATCTTCAAAACAACAAAGTGAAAGCCGCCATGTTGTTGAATAAGAAAATGTTTCGTTCTTAAAATAGTAATTCCTGCTTTTTGAATACATTAACTTGAAATATTTGACCCTAAACAACACGCGGAAACAATTTTTTCGACTACGAATAAATTATTCTCATTTTACTAAAAAAAAGTTTCAAGAAATGTTTTAAAACTTCTTTAATTTTAAGGCCCATTAGTATTTTTCAAAGTAGAAACAATACATTTAGCAATAAAGTTGTTTGCGTTTGACTTTTTTGCCTTGGGTAACGAGTTACAGAGTCGATTAAAGTGTTTCAATAATTATGATCTTTAAACATCCTCCACACTAAAATACTTTTGTTTTGTTTCCCTTTACTGCCATCTGGCATATGTCTCTAACTAAATCACAAAAATAATATTTTTACTATAATTATCCCAATTTAGGATAAAACGCGACTTAGACGCCATATTATTATAGTTTTGTATTTCTGTGAATTAGGATTTTAAACAACGTTGCAGTTTGTACTAAATTAGGCTACTAGCCAACGTCGGTATCCAACGTCGCGCGTCGTTTCAACCCAAAAATTATTCTCCAAACTAGTGCAGACTAGGGTTGGCACGAGGTTGTGCCGACGTTGCGCCCCGACGTTTGGTCGCGTGACACAACGTTGTCCCGACGTCCAAATGCTGCTTGGGTAATAAACTTGAAACTGTACCAACCTCGATTTCATGCATTATTTCATCGATAGGTTTGTAGTTTATGTATAACAGTCTAGGTAAAGCATTTAGCTCATTAGAATTAGAATTTTAGAGTTAGTAACTCGCATTTTCATTGGAGGACACTCATATTTATTTCAAACCAATAATCAACGAGAATATTCGTATAATTTAATAAAATTACTGTAAATTACTATAAATAATGAATTGTTGGTAATTGAGCTGTAATTTTTGTATTATTAATCCGGTAAAATGTGGAGATAAACAATTGTGATTGATTAAAATTTTATTTTAAGATGAAACTTTTGTTAACAACATTCTGAGAATTCGAATAATGAATTAAAAATGACAAGACAAGTGACATCTGTCTAAAAAAGACAGCAATTTAGAGTGACAATTTGGTTGTGTAAAATTTAGGGTGACAATTTTGATTATGAAAAAGAAATACATATTCTATGAGTTTACTGGTTGCCTAACGATTAACATTATTTTAAAAATAAATCCCCAACATGAATAATGAACAAAACATTTAAACAAAAACAGACCACCAACTACACAAAACAAATTGTTGGTTAGTAGCAGTTAGTAGTAGTCAGAGATATAGATGTAGTAGTATTTTGGTTTAATGGCCACAGCTATCTGGTCGGGTAATAGAATTATCGTTTTTTAATAAAAATTAAGAAAGCATTATAAAATTATAAAGCTAAAATAGTATACTGTTTTATATTAACTCTAATTTTTTTGAAGTTTATAGAAAGCATTCATAAAAAAATATATATATCCTTCAAATCCTTCAATTTAATAGCTGTTAGTAAGAAGTTTCACTTCGAATATGCACACACACAATTTTTTTGCCCACACATAATTTTTTTATTTACTACTTGTAAAAGTTAATATTTTGAAACTTACTCAGGACACACAATGCAAATTCACCTCAAATATCTATTTAGTTGGGCAATGGTAAGCGGAATCTCCTTACACATGAAAATAACAAAACAAAAATTTACCAATTTGAACTAAATTGATAATTTAATAGTAAAACTCACGTCCTACCTACGTCCCTTGCTCTAGCGCCTGTGGAACATAATTTATAAAATTTTGTATGACAATCCTTGTGATATCTGGCACTCGAACAAAAAAAAAATCTTGACAACAACTATTATTAACGAAAATAACTATTATTAGCGAAAATATGAATAAGTTTGTAAAAATCAGAAAATTTTTGGGTCAAGGTCAAGGTCATCAATCATAAATATGACAAAATTCAAACAAGTTCCAAAATTTCATAGCTGTTGATTCTACCTTTTAAATGAGCTTTGAATCATCAAAAAAAATTAAATTTTAGCCAAGTTATTAAACAATTTGTCCTGTCAATCAATGATAAGCTTATGCTTATATGCTTAATAAAATTCAGGGATCTTCGGCGGAATATCTCGAAAACTACTAATTTTAGTTAAAAAATGAAAAGTACCATTTTTATAATTGATAATTACTTAAGCTTCATTCAATTGTAAATTACATATTTAGGCAGATATTTACAATAAACTTTTTTTTTTGGCTATTTGGGTCCATTTTTCGGGCAAATCTGACCGAGCACGGTGTTACAAGTTTTTCCCCTAATTACTCCCCAAAAGATACACAATCCGCTTGAAAAGTCACGGTAGGGACTAACTACTAGAAAATTAGGAAAATAACTTATTTTTTGCGCTAGTGCAAAAAACACCTTGACGTTATTAATCACAAGAGAAAAAAATTGTAAATAACCAAGTACCAGTAGTGAACACGCAGCAACATTCCGGAAAAGAGTTTTAGGCAAAGAACGAGAACCTAAAACATCCACGAGCAGAAATAAAAGTAAAATTCAAAAGACTACTGCAATAATGAAGTTTGTCCATCAGTTACCTCAGTGAATTTTTCAAACTGCGACATCAAAATTAAAATGAACTCAAAAAAAGTTTATAGTGTTATTGTTACTGGTAATATTATTCCGTGAAACTTGAAAAAACTTTCACTCCGTGAAAAATTCCGTGACTGTAAAAACTTTCTAATATACATTTAAATAAGAATTTCAATTCGATCGTAGAAAAAATCTTGTATGCAACATGTGCAAAAAGCATATTTCATGCACTCAGACCCATTGCAGTTGGCGTGCAAAAGTCAAGCGTCGTGCAACAAATATGTCCTTTTTGCACTAGTTACACAAATAACTATTTCTAGCAGGGGAAGATATACTGAAAGAATAATGGGGTAATTTATATAAGAAGTAATTTATAAATAAATATTATCGATTATTAATGTGTTCTCTGCCTCAAAACTGTAATTCTTCATATATATATATATATATACAGGGTGTTCCTTAATGACATGCAGCATTTAAGGAGGTGATTCTTGGACCTATTCTAAGAAAAAAACTTCATATGAATATATATCCTAAATATCTTTACTTTTCAGATACAGGGTGGTAACATTTTCTAATTTTTTTTCGAAATATCTCTGATGGTATATTTGATACACGTCTTCCATGCATCAAAATGGCTTAAGTTGATATACGAAAAAAATGTTTTAAGTATTAATTTCTTTCCAGCCGATGTAGAAATGATTTCCAAACAACAATCACCAAATCATATTTTCAGCGATTTGACCCTGTAATAAACTAACTTGATTTTTTTTCAGCAAAAACTATGCATCGGTCGAAAAAAATAAACAGATAAAAAATGTTTAGAAATGAATGGAGATTTTGAAAATAATTTTTATTTAAGAGAAGTCAGTGGTGTACCACTTTTTTCTCCAAAAATATTCAATGTAAAACCCGTATGGACGGCACTGGTTGAAATAAATAAAATTATTTGTACACCAAAAAAGGTATTTTGATGCATAGAAGACGTGTATTAAGTTTCATAAAGATATCTGTAATAAAATCAGAGTAATTATGAAAACCCTGTATCTCAGAAATTAAGATGTTTAGGACATACATTCATATGAAGTTTTTGTCTTAGAATTGGCCCAAGAATCACGTCCTTAAATATTAGCATGTCATTAAGGAACACCCTGTACAGTACTCCAGTAATCATTGAACCGTACAGTTCTTTGTCGCCACTCCATACCTCGACCTGTAACTACAGCCATCTCTCTAATTTGGCTCGATTAAATTCGGCGTGACGTTAATGGCTAATCCAAATATATATTAGGAGGATTAGCGCGCGAATCCGGTGCGGCGTTGATGCCATTGTGAGCCAATTTATAATAGGCGCTCCGTGCGGGCTAGAGAGAGACGGGACGAGTGCGAAGTGGGAGTTATTACTGATTATTCGGCGCCCAGAATGCGCTGCATGGCGTGGTTTAGACGGTGGAATAGTAATAAAAGGAGAAGCGTGAAGAGACATGATTTAAGATTTTGATATCGGGTTAGTCGCTGGAGTGATATATTAACTCATAAAAGATTGATTAAGCGTATGCATTGATTTGTTTTGACAGAACATATACACATAAACTATAATTAAACCGTTGGTTTATTTAGAATTTGATTTGGGCAGAGAGTTAAATTGCATTTATCTCATCAAAGAGAGAGACAACTTTTAATCAGCATTTAACGGTCTGCACAATTTTGCTAAAAAAAGAAAAAAAGTCTGAGACGCACATATTTTTTTTAGAAAAAATATTCCTGTGATAACCCATATGCACGTCCCTGGTGAATACTTTTTTAACATTAAAATATGTCACATTTATGGTAACTTTGACCCCGAGTTTTACCCTCAAAATTTCATTCGGATCGCTAAAAGCCCTTGGAGGAAAATTATAATAAGTCGCAAAAAGATGAAGAATTTAACTTCCTGAAGCTACAAAACAAAGCAGAATTGGACCTATGTTAATATGAAAAATAATTCTTATTTTTACGAGAGAAATCACCCCACGAGAGATGGCACATGTTTTTTGAAACACCCTGAATATGAATAGATTAATTAATAATATATGACAATATAATCAATTATTATATTGTATAAAAATCTTTTGATCTTGATAATATGGCAACATAAGTGGTAAATTAAATTTAGAGAAAAGAAAATAAAGAAAAAAATACAGCGGTTCTCAAAATTTAAGCATTTTATTATTTTCAAAGTAAAATATCTCGGTTATATTGGATTTATTTGAAAAGTGATAAAGAGCAAATATACAGGGTGGTCCGAACTGTATTCCGGAAACTTCGGCAGCATATTCTGTAGATAAAAATAAGTAAAAAAGTTCGTATAAATGTATATCCTAAAATGCTTAGTTTTGGAGATACAGGGTGTAGAATTTTCATTTTTATTTCGATTTTTTCGAAATAATTTCTGAAGTAACGTCAATATTCGGATGAAAATTGGTGTCTGGGAGTTTTTTGACACGAGAAATTTGTAGGGGGAGCCACCTACATGTGTTTTAATGGTTTTGAAGAGTAATAACTTTTTGTCCGTATCTGTATAAAACTACCAAGTGAAAAAATAAACATCTCCGCGATTTTTTACGTAAAAAATTCCTCTTGGTAAAAATCACTACGAGCAACCGTTCTCAAGATATTTAGGATGGAAATAATCAATACATGTCATTATTGCCAAAAAATAAACATGTTGACTAAATATTTATTATACTGAAATCATAAATTTGAAATGTTTTTGTGCCAAAAGTCTGTTTTATCATCATTTTTTCGAAGAACACTTTATGATTAACTTAAAAAAGTAAAAATTTCCCATATTTATTATTTCAGTCAAATAACTATCTACTCAACGTGTATTTTTTTTGTTGACATGTATTGACCATTTCCATTCTAAATATCTTGAGAGCGGTTGTTTGTAGCGATTTTTACCAAGAGACATTTTTTACGTAAAAAGTTACGCAAATATATATTTTTTCACTCAGTAGTTTTATACAGGTAGGGACGAAAAGTTATTACTTTTCAAAACAGTTAAAACACATATATGTAGGTGGCACAAATAGGAGTCATATTGACATCAAAATCAAATTTCTCACGTCAATAATCTTCCAGCCACCAATTTTCATCCAGACACTGACGTTACTTCAGAAACTATTTCCAAAAATCGAAATAAAAATGAAATTTCTACACCCTGTATCTCCGAAACAAAGCATTTTAGGACATACATTTATACAAACTTTTTTACTTATTTTTATCTGCAGAATATGCTGCCGAAGTTTCCGGAATACAGTTCGGACCACCCTGTATATCTTTATTCACTTTTCAAAAATAATGAAAATCTGAAAATAACAAAAAGTTAGGTTATAGGATAACCTTTTACTGCGATACTACAAAAACCTTTTACTTTTTAGACTCACCTTGTATTATTAACATTTAAAAAATTAACTAATTTACAAGAAATGTAGATCATAGTTAAAAGAGTTGTGAAAGAAATATATTTTTCAAACGTATTAGATTTTGCGACGTGATTGACAATATGAAATCGAAATACGGGATTAACCATTTTTGAACAAGCAAAAAATTTTCTGAAGTATGCATTTTTCTCAAAATATCAATAATAAAAAAGTTTTTCCGCTTGTAAAGGGGTCAATCCGGGGTCATACTGTATAATTATTTACAACTAATATTTTTATTTCATTTGGAACGTGTAAACTTGTTTAAAAAATTATTTATGGCGTTTGAAAAAATAGTAATGTCTCTTAGAAATATGTTCTTTATCTCATACGTATTAAGTATATGGTACACTAACCTCTAGAATTACAACATTTTATTGTTATAAAAAAAGACAAAAAATAAAACAAGATTTTTCAGATTCTAATTTTATGTTATATAAATTCATTAAAAACTAACATAATTAAACAAATTGAAGACAAAAAATAACTGTAATTTAATACAGCACTGCATAAAAAAGAACCGATTATTTTAGCTACAGGCGGCTTAAAATCCGAAAGGTAAATAGCAATAAGCGTCCCAAAACGAAAACCGAATAATATATTGAAATAGATAAACTGAAAGTTATTTGCATTCATTACTAAAATATTGACTGGGCACAATTTATAAACTTACTCTACCCATTTCCATTTATGGCTTTTCGATTTTGGTTTCGAAAATGGAAAATTGGAATATGCCTCTATTCATTGTCCAATATGTAGGCTTACAGATATAAATTAAATGGCCATTATATTAAGAACGTAGGTGTATTTTGATAGATAGGAAAGTGAATCAATAATAGATTCGTTTTAGTCTAAATTACCAAGAAAGAAAATTAAGGAAAAAATATTAATGAATCTACTTACTCTATAAACAGGGGTTGGGCCACACTTGTAATCAGAAAACTTGGGATGCATATTCAGGAGATAAAAATATGTAAAAAATTTCGGTAAATTTATATCATAATTGCTTGGTTTCGGAGATACAGGGTGTAAAAGTTTCGTTTTTATTTAGATTTTTTCCATATAATTTCGAGTCCAATAATTTCTAAGTCGATATTTGGATGAAAAGACATACACTACAAAAATACATAATGAAGGTACAGACGAAAATATATTTTGTCCGTATCTGTATAAAACTACTGAGTGAAAAATAAAAAAATTTCGCCGTTTTTTACGCCAAAAAGGTCTCTTGGAACAAATTGCTACTGCTAAAGGTTCTCGAGATATGGGAATAGAAATAATCAATATATTATGTCATCATTAAAAAAAATGAACATGTTGAATATATTTCAGTCAAATAACTATCTAGTCAACATATTTATTTTTTATTATATTGATAATTAAAAATGATTTTAAGAATGAAGAATGAAAAGAAGCCTTAGCAGCCGCCTTTAAACAGCGAAAATGAGTATTTTTTCACTCAGTAGTGTTATACAGGTTGTACAAACAAAAAGTTATTATTCTTCAAACTATTTAAAAATATGTAGCTAGCGCCACCTAGAAGTAGGAGTTATATTTTGATCGAAATCAAATTTCACATTTAAAAAACAAAGAGACACCAATTTTCATTAAAATATTGACATTAGTTTAGAAATTATTTGGAAAAAATTGAAATAAAAATGATATCTATATCTCCGAAACGAAGCATTTTAGGATATACACTTATACGAAGTATTTTTCCTATTTTTATCGACAAAATATTCTGTTGAAGTTTTTCCAATACAATTCGGACCACCCTGTAGATTGAGTAAAGTTTTATCTAATTAAAGCCATAATTAATGCCGATTAAACACCTAACTACCTCACGAACTAGTAAAACCGAGAGCAAATAAAATATAACGATCTTTGTTAGACACGTACCAGAGAGTCTACCAGAAACTATTCTAGTATCACACTTATTATCAGTGGAGTGCGGTAGTTTTCGATATAAAATTAATTACCTTAAAATTTCTATTGGATAGTTTTATTTTATTAAATATAATTATTAAAATAATAAAAAATCACGAACTAAACAGCACAAGGCAATCGCAAAATATATTTGAAATAAAATTTTTGCTTGTGCTGACATTGTGGTAAATTTTCGAATTTTTCGATAACAATATTTTGATCATGTATATCAATAATCGAGTGTATACTAATCTCAATCTTAAAACTATTTAGATTATGTATTAGGGCAAGGTATTTACTAGTGAAAAAGTTTGGTGCAGTCAAGTGTAAGGTTGTCCACCGTGATTGTCGGAATTGGTGACTTTATAAGCGATTGCCATATCGTCGAGATTTCCCACTTAGAACAAAGCATTTACCCGGAACAGAGTTTAGTTGGGTTCGGTAGTTTACTAAGAACACCGAATTATTGGAACATTTTATAAGTGGATTGCTATATTGAGAAAATTTCCATTCCAAGAATTGTTAGGTATAGATTATTTTTGATATAAAATAATTTTTTAAATTAATTTAATTATTCTTTAATAACCAACTGTTGCAATATACTACACATTTTATCACTTTCAAATAAATACTTACATTTTTGGAGCACTATGTAGTCTAAATATATACGTACATACTGCATCATGGATTTCTCACCAACTTCTAATAATTTTAGAAGAATGTACTCACCTGAAATGGAAAATAACTATATAAGTATTGGAATAATTCTAAATATTATTAAAGTAAAATATTAAAACTGCGGTGAATTGATAGGAGCCTGGGAATTTTGCCACTGGAATAGAAATAAAAGATAAATTTTAGTAAACCTACTGTGCAGAATCTAAACGTGCTCATAAAGCAAATTTGTTTATGGAGGTACCGTATGATAATAAAAAACGGCGTCCAGTTGGCTTGAAAATGAACATCGATGCCATTCCCCATATAGTTTTACATATAAAATGTCAACGATATTCATTTCATAGCCATCGCTGGCGCCGTATTTTTTTTAGATCATATTGTTGATCCTCCAGTCAGTAGAAAAAAATAAAATAAAAAAAAACTATTTAAAATGTCTAAACATCCGCAGAGAACAATTTTGTTTTTAGAAAAATCCGGGCTTTCAACCAAGTTATGTTGTGGTGTGAACTAAACGTCATGGTCTGCAATATTTGACATCATTGTCTACCCTCTTTGCGTTTGTTTTTTATGTTCATTAAGTCATACCTTTAAAATACATTTTCTCTCCAATACAAAACTCACCGCATACCAAAATATACCTGTTAATGCAACCTCTAACTTGTTTCGATATATTTCCGGTCCTGTTTTTGTAAAGACGTTTTTTAAAGTAGTTCCAGACTTAAAAACAGTTTCAATGACATACAGATTGGCAACTGAACTTTTCTTTGTGCTTTTAATATATAGAATAGACAAAAGAAAGAGTGTATCTTCTTCAGGCTTACAAAGGTTTATATTTCGATATAATCTTGGATTCCTCAGAGTAACAATTTGAAGAGCAAAATGAAAAATAAAATTACACCAAAACACTTTACTTTACTTTTGCACTGGACAGGCGTTTCGCTAACCATGTTAGCATCATCAGCAGATTATTAAAACTATTATTATTATAATTTGGTGCAAAAAAAACGTGTAAAGTGTTTTGGTGTATTGGGGTGAATTAGTGTTTTATTCTGCTGTTGTAACACCAAACGTTCCCTGACTGTCATACCATTTTAAGCAAATCCATTTTAATATTATTTAGTTCAGCACGAAGACATGCTTGGTTTCTGCAAATATTGTTTGCTCGATGATATCACGATATGACTTCCTAATTTGTTACATTGATAATGGTTTAGTTTAGACAATCGAATGAAAACCACTGATAATTTTGGCTAGGTCAAGCTCTAGACATCATTTACTTGACAATCATTCTTCTTTATTTTTTAATGGCGTTTACTACCAATTGGTGTTAAGAAGCTTATCAATTATTTATGTTTATATTCAGTAAAAATGATTTTTAAATGGTCAAGTTTAAAATTCGCAAACATTTTTCTTTTGAAAATAGATTTATGTGTTTGAAAACGTTCTATCCTTTTTTAATCTTCTTATAATTAATGTTAAGTTTTAGGTCAATTTTTAGTAAATGGCGTCTAGAGATTGACCCAGCCAAAATTATTATCGACTGTCATCTTTAACCCCGTTTTTTTAGATCATGCCTGTGTATCTGTTTTCTGTATACAGAAGTAATAACACATTCACCATTTCTACTAATATGAACATCCAGAAACAAAAAACAGACAATTTTCTCTTCATCAGTCGTAAATTGGATGGAATAATTTTCTGAATTAAGGTGATTGAGAAAGGAATCCAACTATCTATCGGTTTTATTCCAGATTAAGAAGATATCGTCAACATACCGAAGCTTCATTACAACATTTTGTTTAACATGAGCTTGCCAAGAAGTTATAAAGGCGAAACAACAACGACAAACGGATCTCAGTTTGGTTCTTTGATACGTACGCCACTGACCTTTATCTCTTTCGCCGCGGATATATCCGATATCCGTCATAAATTGCGAATAATGAACTCCTGGACCGGTAATTTCGATTAGCCCACCGTTAATATCCAGCCGGAGTGCTTCCAAAGCTTGCCAAAGCCCGTTTGCGGCCGGAGCTTTTGCACGGAGAGTCGGTCTAATGCCGACGTGGCGCAGTGTTGGAAATTTGCATATTTCCACCGATAGTTTGGCCAACGTCGGCGCTTAGAATCAATCTGGATGGAGATACGATAACTATCAGTCTAAGATTCGTGTGAAACCCTATAGCTACTAGAGTGAAAAGCAGACCATTTAAATGTGATATAATATATGTAAACATTCTATCTTTACTGTACATACAAACCAAATCCACCCAAGTTATACCTACAAACCAAATGTAATGTGAGAAATGCTAGGTTGTCACTTATTTATTAAAAAATATCTTTTTTGTTTTAATCTTGTTTATTCTGCTTTCAACGACCTCTTGCTCTGTGGATGTTCATCTTTCGTACGATATTACCTGTTTAGTGCAATCTTTCTCTTGGTTTGATGTTCCAGGTCTTGTTTTCGTTAAGATGCTTTTTAAAGTAGTTCAAGTTTTAATGGTAGATAGTTTGGCTATATTGAAAAGATCCAAACATAAAAATGTTTGGATCTTTTTCTGATGTTCCTCTTATAGATGGAATCGTTATAAGAGTAAGGCGCATCTTTCTTAGGCAAGATACTGGTTTACAATTCGATATAATCTTGTCAAGCAACATCTTAGAGTAACCATTCTGAAGGGACAAAGAAAATAAAGCTCTTCTACTCTGGATGCCAGCCCACCAAGTGATCGATGGTAATACAAAAGCGATCTAGCTACAATAAGAGTGAGCCCTCTACACTAAATGAACCGGAACCGTTCTGCTTCCCAAATGGAAACTAACTTACGCTGTATTGTTCGGGTCGCTCTCAGCGGTCGGATACAGCGGGTGTGCGGCCGAAGAAAATATATATTATATTTCAGAAATTTGCCTAAATTCTGTCGTGTTAAGCCACACCTAAAATTCCAAACACACGGCTTGCTTAAGGCTCATCATGGATCACTGAGCGATCCCTTCCTGACAAATACAGGAGTTAGGCAGGGATGTGTCCTAGCTCCTCTCATATTCCACATATTCATGGCAGCGCTCTCTATTATAGTGGACAGCAAACTGCAGGAAAGAGGAATGGGTGTTAGATATGGCGGTCTGTTCAACATAAAAAGACTCAGGGCAAAAACACGTATAAAATTCATCACAGAACTCCAATACGCTGATGACTGCGCCCTAGTCGCAAATACGTCACAGCAATTACAGGAAATGCTGAACACATATACCTGGGCATACGAGACTTTGGGTCTTAAACTGAACATCGATAAAAGAAAAATCATGTGCACTCTCCCGGAAAATCATAACAGCGCTATAAAAATCGGAGAAGAACTATTGGAATATGTATCGGAAAATAATTACCTCAGCAGTTTGATTTCGGAAAAGGCAAATATCGACTCTGAAATTCAGCACAGAATCAGCAGCACCTCAAGAGCATTCTGGAAATTAAAAGACAGGGTTTTCTACAATCATGACTTGAGCACAAAAACGAAACTTGCAGTGTATCGAGCAGTAATAATCCCCACCATGTTATATGGAAGCGAAACCTGGGTGCCGTACCGCCGCACAGTAGTTCCCTCCCTTATAAAAATTTGGCCAAAACTCAATATATCGAAAAAAATTATTTTGATCATATATGATCAAATATTTTATAATCTATATTTAAAAACACGAAAGGTTTGTTATAAAAATATATTTTGGAAAAATGCACTTTAGAGCACCTATGTAATAACATTTTATATACAATAGCCTAAAAAAGCATTTAACTATTTTTGTATCGGCAATGAATAAATTACTCGCTTAGTGTTTTCAAAATAATATAAAATAGTGCATATTATAATTAGACTATACTGCACGTATACTTTCCTCATATAATATCAGTTTTTGATAAATAAAATGAAAAAAAAATAATACTAACCATTTCAAAATATCAAAATATATTGTGCCTTTGAAATATATTTTTATACATAACTAAATCAAGGATATCGAAGCTGAACTAAGTGATTGTTTTTAACTTAAATGAAACTTCATAATGTCTTTTTTAAGAACCATGTCAAATTAGCTGCTAATATCTGCTATTCAGCATAAATTGTCTTCGTAAACAAAAGTTTTATATAAATGTTGCATGGCTAAGAAATGTGCATTTAAAAAATTGAAATAGAGTATTTTAAATATTACATTGTTAGCCACGCCATAAAAAAATAACCGGCACACATTAATGTGAGTTTTTCTTCACAAATTTATTCTCGTTTCTTTGGTGTTAAGAAAATATTGGTAAAGTTCAGGGTATTAACATAGTATAGTACTAGATATTAACAAATATAAATTAACTTCAGGTTTTAACCAATTTTCGGATATATGTAGGTACCTACTATTATTAACCAAAATTTTAATAAAGAAGAAATAGCATGGCAACACCGCATAGTTTTCCAAATAAAAATAGTGTCCTATATGCACAATTTTATGCTGAATCGAATTATGTACAGAAAAATGGGAGCTGTGATTTAAAAAAGACAACGCTTTATCATTACTTTTTTTGATACCCTGTATATAACAAAATATTTTTAGGATATGCACTGTTATAAACCATGCAAATATCTATATAATACTTTTTTTCATATTTTCGTCTACAACGATGATATTGGACTTTCTCACACTAATAGGCCACTCTGTATCTATCTATTTATTAGCTTATGAACTATATACCGGTTATGTTCTAACCATTCTTCAATCTGTTTTTTTTTTCAATTTTTGTTAAATACCTTTATAAAGTAATACCCTTGTAATTATTGGTAATAAATAACACTTTTAAATTCTAATGAACCATCATCATTGAAAACGCCTAATGATAAAGAACTTTTTTTATATGTTAGGCAACTCCAAACGCCTAAATATTTATAGATTTACTAAAAAATATTAACTGATACATTCATTTTCACTGATATAATAAAATACAGGTTTTGGCCACGTACGTCCATAAGAGCGAACCAGTGTGCGCCGGCACACGAGCGCATTAAACAAGTTGCAACAGAGACACCTTTGACAACTTTTAAGAATCGAATGGTACCACCATGTCTCAAACGTATCAATCCTTAAAAAAGCAAGCTACGAGAGCTCTGAAGTCATGATTACTAAATCTCGCTTGAGATGGGCTGGCCACGTATGCAGGATGCAAGAGGGCCGCCTGCCGAAATCTCTTCTTTACAGTGAACTTGTAGAGGGTAAGAGGAAACCTGGTGGACAACTCAAAAGATACAAGGATGTTGTTCATAAAAACTTAAAGGGGATAAGTATGCAGTATCAGTGGGAGGAAGCAAAGCACAACAGAACGCAATGGAGGAGAATTGTAAATTCAGTTAATAACGACAACCAAAAAGTAAAAAAACAACAAAGTAATGAGATTTTTGAATGTCCGGAGTGCGGAAGAGAGATAAAATCACGTATCGGGCTTTTCAGTCACAGAAAAGCTCATGACAGGAAACGCCATCGCGTAACCATCTTTTGATGCTTGTCAAATACTCGTCAGCGAGTAGTGGCAGTAGTAGTAGCTTAAGGCTTACAGAGCTTCAACATTATTTACCATAAAATAGCGAGTAATTTGTTACAAAACCATATAAATTATATATCACTGTAATCACAAAACTTCAATCTTCGTCGGTGTTGTAACGGAATTTTAAATTATTTCTTTATTTTCGAGAAAATTTAGTCCAAACATAAGCTATATTTTGTTGATGTCTGACCATCAAAATCTTAAAAATAAAGAAGTTATCTAAAAATGTGCTGCAATACCAACACAGTATAATCCTTTTTCTTTAATTTCCTTCTTCATTTTTGTAAAAATACCTAGCCAGTTTTACATATAACGTTAAATGCCGAACGCTTATTTTGCTACCTTTTCGGACCATAACAACATACATACCATAAGACAATCCGAGAAATTTCTAAGAACTTACGACCGGGAAAAATTAAACATTTTCCTTGATTTAAGTAAGAGTAATCTTCGGATTGGCACGGGGTTTTTAACAGGGTACACTAACTCTTCAATGAACACACTGAATTGAAGCTAAGAAACTAGATTCTTTTAACAAAAAACAAACTTTTACCCCTATTTACAACCCAATACCTTCAAAAATGTGTTCATTCTTCCTTCTCAGTGTCCAATTACCTTATTCATGTTATATATTATTCCTTCATGTTATATATTATATACCAAGTCTTCTTGTAAAGCAGCGCTTCTTAGTAGATCAGTCTTCCTTATTCTTAAATATAAATATATATTATTCCTTCATGTTATATATTATATACCAAGTCTTCTTGTAAAGCAGCGATTCTTAGTAGATCAGTCTTCCTTATTCTTAAATATAAAATGGCCGATTCTGTATCCTCCTTCCTGCACAGGATGTGACGTCATGTGACAACAACTGCTTTAAAACAGAAATAAAAGGGTTTGAACAAAAAATAAAGGTGTGTTGTTTTAAGCAAAAACGTGGTCCAAGGCAGTTCAAAAGCGGTTATTTCCTGTTTAACGAGTTTATTCTTGTTTATTAGTGTATTTTACATGTTCTTAGCTGATTTACGTTACATGACGTCACTTCCTGCACCGGGAGGAGGATGCGGAATCGGCCATCTTCCTCTAATTATTTGCCAAGCACAAAAATGCACATTTGGCAGGCTATAGTACTAAATATATGTTCTACAATTTTTTTTCGATTTGACAGTATTTTCCCATAGCATTCTCTGTAAATCAGTTTAAATTTCTATTGGCTTGCAATGCTCTATTAGTAGACGCACTACAATTTTGACAGTTAGCCAAGACAAGAACTTAGCTTATCAGGTCTGCTTTATATTTTGACTGGTCAACTGTCTCTGTCCAGGTTAGTGATGGGTTGTTATTTAACTATCTATTATTTAAAACAATTATTCAGAAATAACATAATGCAACCGTTACTACTTCTAAAAAATAATAGATATAAAATAACGACACGTAGAGATCGGCCGCTCGTGAAACGAAAAACGAAGTCGGCGCTCTGCACCGCCCCGAAATTCTATGCTGCTCGAAGCAATTCCAAAAAACAACTAGTATAGATGGAAAACATGTTATTTCGTCAACCATCGATACAGGCGGCGAGACAACGGACAACGGAGTGGGGAATGCGCTACGGCAAACGTAGCTGCTTCGGTCGATCTTGTCGACGGACGTATTGGGCTTACAACAGCTTAAAAATAATAGGATATAAAAGAAGGTTTTTTGAAATAGTTGCGGGCATAACGCCTGGCGGTCGAGATAACAGGAGAGGGAAAGGAAGGCTGCTGCATCGGTCGATTGTCGATGGAAGCTCGCAACGGGTTGGAGAAGCAGTCATTGTAGATACGTTGTTTTTCAACTTGTTACGAGCATAACAGGGTGGCGGTCGAGATAATCGGAGTGGGAAAGGAACGCTGCTGCATCGGTCGATTGTCGATGGAAGTTCGAAACAGGTTGGAGAATAACGCATCAGTTGTTTTAGATACATTGCTTTTCAACCTGTTACGAGCATAACGGGCGGAGGTCGAGATATTATGGCGCTGTATGTTTTAGTACGTTATTAAGTTTCAATATTTAGGTATTTATTTATTCTGAAAAATTTTCAGAATAATATTTTAAGATTTTTTAAAAATGTATACAGGGTGTTTTGAAAAATCTGGTCATTGATTAATCACGATCCTGCTTAAAGCCCTTGACGTAAAAAGCTGATTTTTGGAAAACGGATTGACTTTAGGATGTAGAGGTTCGATAAGAAAGGATTTTTCGAAACTCGAATTCTTAGGGGGTGAAACCACCCTCAAATTTTAGAATATTTTTTATTTAAAAACCGGTGAGTTTTTCGGAAAAACTCTTAAACTCGTATATTTTATTTCGTTGTTTTACATATTTTAAGATTTTTTAAAAATATATACAGGGTGTTTCATAAAATGTGACTATTGAATAATCACGATTCTGCTTAAACTGCTTGACGTTTAAAGCTGATTTTTGGCAAACGGATTGACTGTGGGGTTGAGGTTCGATAAGGAGGGGTTTCTCGAATCTTAAAGTCCAAGAGGGTGAAAACGCCTGTCAAATATTAAAATATTTGTTATTTAAAAAACGGTTAGTCTTTCGGGAAAACGCTTGGACACGCGTAATTTATTTTGTGTTTTTACATATTTTGAATTTTTTTAAAAAATAATACAGGGTGTTCCAAAAAGTTGAGTAATTGATTAACCACGATTCTGCTTAAACTGCTCGACGTTTAAAGCTTATTTTTGGCAAATGTGAGAAAATTTTATCCAGTTTGTATGTTAATAGAAATTCTTGCTTTGCTTTATCATCACCATTACAAATTATTAATTCGACGCGAACGAAGTCGCGGGTACACGCTAGTTTA
This sequence comes from Sitophilus oryzae, assembly GCF_002938485.1. Classification (NCBI taxonomy): domain Eukaryota; kingdom Metazoa; phylum Arthropoda; class Insecta; order Coleoptera; family Curculionidae; genus Sitophilus; species Sitophilus oryzae. The sequence continues at coordinate 536,446 of NW_022146735.1, read as the reverse complement.
AGTGTAAAATTAATTCGAACTCTAGTGTGTAGTTGGTTTACTTATGAAGAATATACTACACATTTTCTTCTATTGCTATTTTTTGACCGCAAATGGTAAAATTATAACTAAGACCTTCTCGCCTGTCGAGTGAGATGCACCCTGTACACTGCTACGCAATTCAGGATCTACGCCGATCGAGGGGCCAGGCGTAGGTAGATCGGAATGTATATGTACGTATAGACGAGTGGCAGAATTTTGGCTTTTTTATATCGCAATTTGTAAACAGCGCTTATTTGTAAACAACGACCGTTTTTAGAGAGGTATTTTAGATAATAATCGATATTTAGAAATGTTTTGACACCCTGGAAATACTACCACCGAGCATGTCATTGTTGCAACTTGCAACTGCGTTAATACGCCTGGCGGTGACCGCCTCATACTCTTTCAGATATTTAGCAATAAAATAAAGAAACCTGTTATTTTTAAGCTGTTTTTTATAAATAACTATAACAGTTTCAACTGTTATCTAAAAATAATAGTTTTGCCCATCACTAGTCCAGGTAAATATTTCCACTATTAGGCCACCAATTGGTTTGTGGTCATTTGCCTGAATCACAATTTTAATAAAATGAAAACAATAGAAGTTCGATATACTTCTTGAAGGGAAACTTCTTTACGCGCGCTGGGAGTAAAAATCCAAGGCCCTGACATGACACACGAGAGTCTTTTGGTGGGTGGGCTATAGTGATGTGTCGGTATTTGAGTAACGCGATTTTGGAGCGGTATTTTTTATAACGTCGTGTCGCGCTCCACAAGGAATCAGGAACCTGTTACTGAAGAACGACGATCATAATGACGACAAAATTATTTATAATTTGCAAATATTTTTTTTATAATCGCACTTGAAGTTAGCTCGAACCGTAGTAACTGCATAGCGACGTGTTTAGCTCCAGCCGTCGCGATTTCGTCGGTCGCCAACAGTAGTGTCTCGAACTGTTATGTCCGTAGCGCCACGCGATCTCGATCGGGACGTGTTCGCTCCAGCCGTCGCGCTCCTAGAGTTGTAGTTCCCTGTCGCGAACAGAAATAACTGCTCTAACTAATTATCGACGCTCGACCTCGGCGGCCACGTACTTCGTTCCAGCAGTCGCTGGAGCGCTTCTAGGATTTCGGCTTTGCCTGTCGCGATTTGGTCGGTTACTATTAGCGTTGGTGCTCCCGTCGCTACGTTACTTTCGAAATAGCGATTTTTGGTATGTACTAGGCATGGTATAAAATAGTATTGTTTGAAAGATGAAACGCAAAAGCAAATAAAATAAAATAAAAATATTTTATTTGCTTTTATACATTTATATAAGTTTTATTGTTTATATCTATTTTTTAGGTTAGGTTAGACCAATAAACATTTTTTTTTGACAGTGGTTTGGACTTTGTTCTTGATTTTAACATTAAATAAATATTGCAATACACATAAATATGAGCCGTTCATTTTATTTAAACGAAAATTGATAAAGAAAAAAAAAATAACAAGGAATGTCATCGTTTTTCTAAAAATGAGATAGATTGGCTATACACAATTATAAACTCGATATTTGGAAAATGAGTGGCGGATAAAAGTTACATTAATCTACAAATATAGATTAGTTAGATATATTTTTAGCACGGACCGCAACACTTTGGAAGTCGGAACCTCGGTTACAAAATCGCGGTATTTTGTCGCGGTATTTTTCTGGAACGGTCGCTATTGTAACGCGACTCACGTGGAACCGGTATTCCCATCACTAGTAGGCTTTGTGAGCGACGGCACACACGGTCCCACCCTGAAAAGTTGGATACGTCGCGCCGCCGCCGTTTCGTTTACATCTTCATCAGGGTGGGACTAAGGATTTGATATTGAATAAAAATGTGGGTCGTTTTCAACATAATTGGGGACGGGCTACAGGATGACGTAATGAGGGATCGATTGGAATCAAATTCGGCACGTGGATATAGATACCCAAATGGTGTCCTCAGACGGACAGACGGTCATTTTAATACACATTTTGTGAAAGTGAATTATTTATTAATTTCAAATTTATTACTTTTTCAACATTACAAACTACATTTTTTCAAACATGTCCTTCAAATCCTTCGATTTAACGAAGAAGTTTCACTTCAAATATACGTACATAGTGCCCACACAATTTCTTTTACTTCTATTTATATTTATAGATTTTAGTAAGTAAATTTCTGGCATATTTTCGTAAGAATCTAGGCCAAAGCCCTCAAACATAATAAGTATTCCCATCAGGAAAAATAATTTTAATGGCCCTAATTTCGTGTAAACAACATTACGCAATCCAAATTGTAAATTGTAATCACGGTTAAATTATGTTTACGGTCCATGGCAAGTAAAGCACAAATAATGCAAAAACAAATTAGTGGCCGAAAATAAAACAAATTACTCCGTTTTATTCTAATATACAAACGTATAAATTATTATGAACAGAGCAAATTTTAATTAATTGAAACTACATACAAATAAATGTAATAATACGCGAGTTTGATAAAGCTGAATAAATGTCATTTCGGAATTTTGTCGTAAAATTATCATTTGCTTATATTATTTATTAAACAAAGTGTTTGTGAAATTAATTGGCAGGGAGTAAAATTTATATAAATTGTGTGTTATTATCTAAATAAATAAAACGAAGTCGGGTTAGTCACACCATTCAGTTAACTCAAGAATGGCTGGACCGATTTTGATGATCTCTGATTTGTTCTCGGATTTGTTGGATTTGTCTCCACCCCGAATAGCTAAATAATTATTAAAATATCATTCGCGGATAAAAAAAATTATAGAGAAAACTAATTTTAAAATAAATTAGGTTTAAAACTCCGCCAATTTCCACAATTGAGAGCTCAAGTTACGCACGCTTATAACTTGTTTGTTAATATTGATGTAAATATCCCAATAACGGAACAGGAAATAGAGACCTCCATAAAACAGCTTAAAAACAACAAATCAGCTGGTAGTGACGCGATTCCGGCGGATATCTATAAGTGTGCATGTAAAGAACATGTTGGTCACGTTATGGTTCTCTTCGATATCGGCAAAGAACAGGAAATACGTATGCCTGACGTTTTGAGAAAACATGAAATGGAAAACAAAAAAATGGGAAAAGTTAATAGCAAACATAATATGCACAAAGTATAATCTTTGTATCACCAATACGTGGGTCATATTGAAAAACAAGTTTAAAGGTACCTGAAAACATCCCAGATCAGGCAACTGGTATCAATTGAACCACGTAATCGTTCAAAGGACGCATCTAAAAGATCACAAAAGCCAGAATAGATGCCGAATGTGGTGCTGACCACCGACTTTTAATTTCAAAAATGAAAATCCCAAACATCCACACTGTAAGAAGCAAAACAACATGACCAGATTCAACATACGGAGTCTAGAGAACAACGATACCGCCGAAGCCCTAAGGGAAGCCATCAAAAAATCACCTCCACGGATAACTTCAATCTCAATCTTGGAAGCTGAACAAAGCTAGGCAAAATTACGGAATGCGATTCATAAAACCAGCGCAGCAGTACTGGGAAAATTCAACAAAAAGAAACAGCCAAACTGGTTTAACGAAAATCAACCGCTTATACAGACTTTGTTGGAACAAAAGCATACAGCACATCAAGCAATCACTGCAAATCCACACAATCCAAGGCCGGTGGACAACTTTAAAGCAGCCAACAACACGCTTCGAAGAAACATACGCCAACTAAAGGATAACTGGTAGTCGCAAAAAATGCTAATCAGATTCAAGAGTACGTCGCGCATCATGAGTATCGTAAATTCTTCGAAGCTGTAAAATTATATGGCCCAACCAAGAATGTGTACAAAACGGTGAACATCTAAAAAAGGAAGTGCAAATCAGAAATCGCTGGAAAGAGCATTACAGCCATATTCTTAACCAAGAAAACAACCCCAATATGGAAGCACTAAAAAGAATACCTCAGTATAACATCCTTGATGCATTAGATATCCTAATCCTAATTACAGGACAGGAAATAAAGGTCTCAATAAAACAGCAAATCAGCGACAGTGACGCGATTCCGGCGGAAATCTATAAGTGAACAACGCAAGTAAAAAACTTGTTGGTCACCTTAAGGCTCTCTTCGATGTCATATGGGAAAGCGGAGAGATACCTCAGGTTTTTCGCAACGCGAATATAGTTAATATATTTAAGAACAAAGGAACTGCCTTAGATTGCGGAAACTATGAATTTTACTACTGGATATTGGAGGAAAAGTTCTTACAAAAATTATGTCTAACCGCCTGCACCGATATATAGAAAAAATCCTCCCAGAATCGCAAACGGACTTTTGCACCAACCGTGGTACAATTGATTCCATATTCACCATCTGCCAACTACAGGAAAAAGTAAAAGTGCAGCAGAGTAAACTTCATGTTGCATTCATCGACATAATAAAAGGATTATGTATAAAGAAAGCAAGTGATGTGAAAAATATTGAAATATGTAGAAAATTCTTCAATAAAAATGTAAACAAAAATATCTCAATTCAACAGATCTTTCGGTAAATCAGTCATCAGTACACAAGATTGACAAAGAAACTTCACTTCACTATTAGGCGGTACAAAATTAGCTGTAACATACCTTATGATCGAAAAAAACGGCGTCCAGTTGGCTTGGAAATTATTATCTTCGTTTCATAGCAATCGCTAACGCCATGTTTTCTTCGATCATACGGTACTGGCTCACACCGGATCAGCTATTATGATCTAAAATATTATTAAGATATGAAAACGTTTTCTTTACATATTTTAGATTGATTTTCATTTTAAATAAAAAATATCTAATTAAAAAAAACGCATTAAATCATACCAATCAATCATGTTTCAACAACTTTACCGAAAAAAAGTTATTCTACCCTCTAGCCAATTGTATTGCAACTCTGCATTAAATTGATACTAATTTCACTAATTGTAAAGCATACATAATTACTATTCCATTATATGATTATAATTATATGCCAATAACTACGTATTGTGCTGAAAATTTGAGAATTCATCAGGCGAACAGAATGCATTAGAAACAAGAACTCATTTCATTATTCTATTGTATCGGGCTGCACAATATAATTAGACTTATGTTTATAGAGCCATAAACCCTGTATATTTAGGTGAAAAGTTTGCTCTTAAACAAAATATTTTATGTATGGGGTAACTTTAAGGGTTTTAAATGATTAAGTCTTGTCTAATAAAAACTATAATAACGTATTGTTTTAAATAAACAGACTTATGAAGGTTTAGGAAATATAATGAATATATTGAAATAAAATAGCTTTCTCTACTCGCACTGGATCACTGGACATTTATTTATTAAAGTAGCTTTATTGACGTTGAAAAATAAATATAGATGTAGAAGAAATCAAGAATTGATACTCTCTATTTCCTTTAGAAATGTATAGCACGTTTCGGTCAGATGTATTATTACTGACCGTTATGAAGTGTGAACTATTCTGAATCTTAAAACTACTGAGCATATAAACTAGAACAAGACATTCACCAATGACGAAGGTGTATGCAATCAAGCGTGAGGTTGTAATACTAATGGTAATGGTACTACTGCCATTACTCGATGACGAGTATTTGACACGCATCAGAAGATGGTTACGCAAGGCGTTCCCTTTCATGAGCGTTTCTACGTGATGTTATCTCTCTTCCGCACTCCGTACATTCAAAAGACTTCTAAAAACACAATTTTTTTGTGTTTTTAGAAGAAACCAAAATATAGGGTATTCCATTTAAAATAGTGGAGAAAATTACAATATTTTTTAGTTTTGACTCACCCTGTATATATCAAACAAAATTGCAAATATTGGTATATTGACTTTTGAAGAAAATACTATTATACAGTTTTTTTATAAATTTATTTAATATATATATAATATATTTTATAATATAATATACAGGGTGGCGCCTCTCATACGCCGCGGAAGCTCCAAGGAGAACGGTAGTTTATATCGAAATGAAATTTTGGCAGCATATGTAGTTTAACTGTAGGTTAACATTTTATAAAAATATATAGAATTATGCAGGGTGTCCCCAAAAAAAGTTACACATCAAAGTTGTGTTTTTTCTAATGGAACACCCTATATATTAATTGATTTTCGGATTCTAGGAAAAAAATAAAGGTGAGTTTTATTAAAGAAGCATATACCTAAAATCTAAGAATTTTGACATATTTCACATTTTGTGAAAATGAAGAGTAAATTTTAAATTTCGATAACAGCTACCTAAATTTTAGTTGACCTTGTATAGCCTGATATTTAATTACAGTAACCATTGTATGTTAAACCAAATTGAAATTTGACCCGAAAAGCTATACAGGGTGAGACAAAATTAATATGGAACATTGGTCACTTTTAAAAGCAAGTTACTAAGCTAGTTCCTTTGTTTTAAATGGAACACCCAGTATATTTTTCCGGTGTTCAATGGGGAATTTATATATCTTCAAAATATTATTAAGGTTGTCTACCCCTCAGACAAAGATTTTCCCAGATATTTTAAGTTTTATGATTTTGCGTCAGTAAATCTTTATTATTCGAAAAAATCTAGGTGGCCGTGTGATATACCTTTTGTTAACTTAACAAAAATTAAAGATTGTAGAGTAAAATACTCATGGGTAATAAAAAAATACACGTTTAAAACATATTTTAATTATTACAGATTTAAAACTAGATATAAACCTATAATTATGCGACAAAAATTAGCTAGATGAAATCAAATGCTCAAAATGCTTCATTTCCTGTTAACTGCATAAAACGATTGTCTTTTTAAAAGGATCTTTTCATTTTAAAAGGCATATGTGGAGTTCTACCTCGAAAAGCAGCTACAATAATTTCTCTCATGTTATCGACACTAGTTGGCCGAGTTTTGTAAACACTGTCTTTAACATATCCCCATAAAAAAAACAGACTATTGTAGATAAAATCAGGAGCATTTGAGTATTCTATTATTTGGTGAATGCACACTGCATTCAACAACTAATAGGATCATGTCAATTCTCTCTGATGTAGGATAAGTTTGCATTTTCGGTAAATTTCTGAGAAATTTTTTTGTTTTAACTGACACAAAATGATAACTAGTTGTTGCTGATAAAAGTTGAATTAATTAGGCAGCTATGTTGAAGTAACGTCAAACATATCACAGCCATAGCCACCTAGATTTTATCAAATAATAAAGATCTACTCAAATCAAATTATGTAAATGAAAATATCTAGGAAAATCTAACCTTGTATAACTTTTTGGATCAAGTTTTAATTTGACTTAAAGTACAATAGTTAATTTAACTACATATTAGGCTATACCTGGTATATTCCAATCTAAGGTAGTTTTTATTGCAATTTAAAAATTGTTCTTTATTTCTAGAAAATGTTAAATATGTCAAAAACTTTACATTTTAGTCATATACTTCTCTTATAAAACTCATCTTTATTTTTCTCGCAGAATCTGAAAATCAATTAATATATAGGGTGTTCCATTACAAAAAAACACAACTTTTGATATGTAACTTTTTTTGGGGACACCCTGTAGAACTCTTTATATTTTTAAAAAGTGCTCTGAATTAACCTACATATGCTCACAAAATTTCATTTCAATATAAACTGAGAGGCGCCACCCTGTATAAATATATATTTTATAAAATTTTAAATTCTTCGAATTTATAAGTTTGAGAGAATTTTAAATAAGCAGTAAATTTAGTTTAAAAACAGTTAGTCTAAAACCACTCAGTGAGGAGGTATGACATTATAGTATTTTTGGAATTGAAATTTAATGGACAATCAAATAAAAAATCGTATTCTAAATTTCAATCTAGAGTGTCACGGCTGTGTTAAAAACACTAATTTTTAATCAAGGAGCCTTGAAAAATAGATTTGTTGGTCTAATGTTATTGTGTCTTGTCCTGGCCGGTTAAAAGATCCCAAATCAAATTTTTCATCCTATCTCAATTTTTCCATAAATATGGGGGTGGCATTTTTTTCCATTCTATAATTCCATAAATATGGGGGTTTACAAATAATTTGGTACCACACACTTGGTATTTTGAGTGAAATTGTCGTTATGAACCCCATGTTATAATTTCAAATAAACCATATGCGAAAATCATGTTATATGTCATTCTATCCAGAGTGTCATTTTCTATCGAATAAAGTAAAAAAAATATAATAATAATAATAATAATATAAATTTAAAAATCAAAAATTGTACTCATTTCCAGTGAAACAGGAAGTGACCAAAAACCATTGAATACGTCAATCAATCCTAATTTAGTATGTCTATACTAACATACCAAATCTCGTTTTTTTATCTGAAAAAAAAATAAAATAGTTACAGGGGTGAGTAATTTTTGAGACGCACCCGGTATAAGCCGAATTGTCGTGTAAAACTCCGAGAAGATATCTCAATTTAAAATAATTGTTAGCGATTCTCGTGCCTTATAACTTCATAAATACCCCATTAAATTCTAATTTGACGACACTGCTCTCCGGCAACTCAACCGAATAAAACTTTCAAAACTGAATTTCCGCCAGGTCATTAACGTCATAGAATGTTAAATCAAGTGAACGTAGGGCGAAACAAGTGCTGCAACGGTTGTTTTGCCCCAAAGACCGACAAAACGAACGCCGGCCTCGAACTAAACGCTAAAAAATTCGCTACAAATATGCTACGAAATTATTTATTACCCGTTGCCTGCACGGCTAGGTGGTGCTAGCGTACTCTAAATTAAGGTTTAATAGGAGGGAGGGATGTGGTTAAATTATCGATATATTAAAATATCGATAATTTTTTATTCGATAGTTTTGTTGATGAATTTCTTAGAAATATGTCGAATCATTTTCAGCTTATTCAACCATTTCCAATTATGGTGTAGTCTCCCTCACATATTTACTCGTAGATACTCTCTTTGTATATTTTTCATTTTACTGATTTTATGGAAAGAACTGTTCATTAAAATGTTGTATCCTATGTTATAGGTCTTACTTCTCTCTACATATATAAGTCGGGGAAGGGTTCATAGTTTCATAGTTGTCGATTTTCGAAAGACATCAGTACTGGTATATTATTTCGTATATTTTTCATTTTATTGATTTTATGGAAAGGACTGTTCATTAAAATGTTGTATCCTATGTTATAGGGCTTGTTTGTCTCTACAATTTTCTGTTTCACAATGTACCGTTTGTGTCCGGGAAGGGATCATAGTTTCATAGTTGTCGATTTTCGAAAGAAATCAGTACTGGTATATTATTTTGTATATTTTTCATTTTATTTAATTTATGGAAAGCACTGTTCATTAAAATGTTGTATCCTATGTTATAGGGCTTGTTTCTCTCTACAATTTCCTGCTTTGCAATGTACCGTTTGTGTCCGGGAAGGGTTCATAGCTTCATAGTTGTCGATTTTCGAAAGAAATCAGTACATGTATATTATTTCGTATATATTTTTCATTTTATTCATTTTATGGACAGCACTGTTCATTAAAATGTTGTATCCTATGTTATAGGGCTTGTTTCTCTCTACAATTTCCTGTTTCGCAATGTACCGTTTGCGTCCGGGAAGGGTTCATAATTTCATAGTTGTCGATTTTCGAAAGAAATCAGTACATGTATATTATTTCGTATATATTTTTCATTTTATTCATTTTATGGAAAGCACTATGCATTAAAATGTTGTATCCTATGTTATAGGGCTTGTTTCTCTCTACAATTTCCTGTTTCGGAATGTACCGTTTGTGTCCGGGAAGGATTCATAGTTTCATAGTTGTCGATTTTAGAAAGAAATCAGTACATCTATATTATTTCGTATATTTTTCATTTTATTCATTTTATGGAAAGCACACAATTAAAATGTATCCTATGTTATAGGGCTTGTTTCTCTCTACAATTTCCTGTTTCGCAATGTACCGTTTGCGTCCGGGAAGGGTTCATAGTTTCATAGTTGTCGATTTTAGAAAGAAATCAGTACATCTATATTATTTCGTATATTTTTCATTTTATTCATTTTATGGAAAGCACTGTTCATTAAAATGTTGTATCCTATGTTATAGGGCTTGTTTCTCTCTACAATTTCCTGTTTCGCAATGTACCTTTTGCGTCCGGGAACGGTTCATAGTTTCATAGTTGTCGATTTTAGAAAGAAATCAGTACATCTATATTATTTCGTATATTTTTCATTTTATTCATTTTATGGAAAGCACTGTTCATTAAAATGTTGTATCCTATGTTATAGGGCTTGTTTCTCTCTACAATTTCCTGTTTCGGAATGTACCGTTTGCGTCCGGGAACGGTTCATAGTTTCATAGTTGTCGATTTTAGAAAGAAATCAGTACATCTATATTATTTCGTATATTTTTCATTTTATGGAAAGCACTGTTCATTAAAATGTTGTATCCTATGTTATAGGGCTTGTTTCTCTCTACAATTTCCTGTTTCGGAATGTACCGTTTGTATCCGGGAAGGATTCATGGTTTCATAGTTGTCGATTTTCGAAAGAAATCAGTACATCTATATTATTTCGTATATTTTTCATTTTATTGATTTTATGGAAAGCATTGTTCATTAAAATGTTGTATCCTATGTTATAGGGCTTGATTGTCTCTACTATTTCCTGTCTCACAATATATCCATAGTTTCATAGTTGTCGATTTCCTAAAAAGTAGTAGTATATGTTGTGTTATTTATTAAAATCTCTCTTCTGTTCTCTAGTTTGTTTGTTGTCCTCTACATTACTTTAGTTTTTGCTAAATTCATTTTGAGGTCCACTTTATTGCTGACTGTGCATATGGCGGATTTTTGCAAAAACACTAGGCATATTATAAAACGCCGGCTTTTTAACACAAGAAGGAATTTTTACAAAAAGCCTATCTATTTTCAGTCACTTTGCAAAAAAGCCGAATAAGAATGAGGCATATTAAACAATGACTATATTTTCTGAACAATTCTGCAAAAAGACTGCCTGCTTTCAGTCCTTTTACAAAATGCCAAATCGAGGCCAAGCAGATTAAAAAATGATCAAAATTTACTCATCTATGAGCATATTGAATAATTTACGCTTTAATAAAAAATACCCCATATTTTCGCTGCACATTGCTTCAGTATTTTCTAAATTCATTTTGATATCTACTTTATTGCTGGCTGGATTTAGTTAGAAATTCGTGCTTGTAGTTCTTCAGGACTATTGGCAATTAGGGCTATGTTATCAGCGAATCTTAGATGGTTAAAATGTTCTCTACTTATCTATTTTTAATCCAATTTGTTGTTCCAGTCCAGTTGACAGAAGATTTTTTCTAGTGTTGCTGTATACAGATTTGGTGATATCGTGTCTCCTTGTCGTACTTCTCTGCCACGGGAGGAAAGATGGCTCCTTATATAAAGTTAAATATTTTGTGTCGGTTAGGCAAATTTCCATTACTAGTAAAAAGCCATTGCCAATCTGATTTCTGTTTGGATTCAGTGTTTACCAAAATAATATTTTTTTTTATTTTGGATATTTTCTTCCAGATTTTCCATTTTCTTTCCTTTTAATTCTTTTGATAAAAAAAGAATTAATTTCAAGAAACATTTTTAGAGTTTTTGTTTTGTTTAAATAAAGAAAAATTAGATAGGCTTGTTTATTTCCAATTCAAAAATTTAAAATTTTTAAGAAACGCAACCATTTACTTTGTAACTATGTAACTTTTTTTATGAAGATTTTCACATACTGTCTGAAAAGAAAATATAGCAGAAATATTAAGAAAGTTTTTGAAAAAAACTACAATCAATTGTTTCTAATGGATTTCGAGATATCAATTTTTAAGTTCATAGTTCTAATAGCGCGACCACTGTCGAACACCAACTCAATTCCAATTATTTTTACCAGAAGTGCAAGTGTTTCTAACTTGCACTTAAAAATTTACAAGTTATAGGGAAAATTACGACTTGTTAATAAATAAACAAATAAAGTATCACGAGACGTAATTAAATCGTGAAGCTGAACGCATGATCGACTGATCGACCGCGACGAATCAGCTATATCCCCTTCCACATCTCTTAGCACAGTTTCTCGGTTTATTTCATACATTTGGCAACGTTTTTACTGTTCTCTCTTTGCTCAGTAGATTGTACTCTTCTTACATATGGAAATCTGGACCCAAGACTAACCTTTGCCAACCCATAGTACATCGATACTTTCGTTAATATGACCATCCCTAATAGAAGGAAGAGAGCTTTTTTTCGTCCCTTGTTCTCCGCTTCCTCGGTTTCTAGCTGGACGTAGTTGCTGTTCCGCTTTCTTTTGTAAATTTTAGAATAATTAGTTTGCAGAGGCGAGGCTCATACGTGAAATTAGGGAGATGTTCCGAAAAGCCTGTTAAAAATAAAGCATTTTTAGTTTTTTGCCCTAGAAATTATGTATTAAAATGGCGAGGTTTATAAATAAATTATAGTGTTGTTTATTATTAATTTAGTGATGGGCCTTAACAAAAGCAAAATACCTAATATAAATGTTGATGAGTAATTAAATTAACATAATTTAAAAAATTCATAAATGCTTATATCAAGTCTGGAAATTACAAAATTTTTGTTTAACATTTCAAAATCAAAACTTCACAATTCGGAAATTATTGTTGAATTTAGGTACATAGTCGTAATACATATAATGTACCTAAATTCAACAATTTCCGAATTATGAAATTTTGATTTTGAAATGTTAAACGAAAATTTTGTAATTTCCAGACTTGATATAATCTCATTTTATACATTTATAAATGCTAACTTAAACTAATGTCAAATATTTTTAAGGATCACAGTTTCCGCAGAAAGGCGTCGTTAAATGAAACCGAACACATCAAAATTAATGAAATCGAATTGTTTAAGTGATATTTTCAAAAGGCAAGAACGCGGAAACGGTTGGTTTGAGGTACATTGTGTGTATCTCGATTTTTACTTAGAATTGAAGGAAGAACCGAAATATGCAATTATATACAGGAGGTCCCATTTAAAAAAATGAGACTTTGATATACCACGACTTTATGACCGACTCTGTATACTTAAATTTATTACCCGCTAATAGATATTTAGAAACCTTATAACTTTTATATTTAACTTTTTGCGGTACCTCTTATATTTTACCTAATAATCGACCGTTCCCATACATATCAGCGACCCTGTATACTAACTTCCTCTTGGAGGAATGTAGCTGAGTGTAATGGATATTCTCCTTCACTAGTTGATAAAATAATTAGAAAACGTAGGTATAGGTTAATTATTTCTGAAAATTCGACTTTTCAAGTGGAGAAAGATACGTCAAAATATTTTTCAATACCGTTTGATAGAGAGTTATCCCGTGGTCTAAAAGGAATTTTTAAGAATGTCAATTATAAACTTGTGTATAGTGCTAATAATAAATTACAACAATTATTAGGTAATCCAAAGGGTAAAACACCTCCACTGGAAAGGTCGGGTATTTACGAAATTTCTTGTAGAGATTGTAATCAGAAATATATGTTGGGCAAACTAGAAGATCAATATTAACTAGATTGGAAGAACATTTAGCTCAGATAAGATATGGGAGACCGGATAAATCTTGCGTTGCCGAACATATTGTTGATAAAGAACATTGTATAGATCTTAATAATTTAAAATTAATCAAACAAGTCTGAAATTATAGGCAATTAGATGCATATGAAAGATGAAAGCATCAGAATTAATAAATCTAAAAATAGTATGAACGGCGACAACGGTCCAATTCCTTCAAGTTCTTTGTTCCTACTACTCTAGTGGCGGAAATCTAACTGTTATGAGCACGCACTCACTGACCCTTAGCGAATGCTCAAGTGTAAAGGGCTGTGCGCACACGCTCACTCTGAATCTGTATGTGCGTGAGCAGCGGCGAACGTAAGCCGTCTGGTGTCGGTTTTTGGTCCGTGCTCAAAGGGATTTTATGTGTGCGCGAACGCTGAGTTTGCACCGGCAATTTGTTTTGTCTGCGTGCGTCCGTGCCTTCACCAACACAACTCTGCTGTTCGCGCATAAATGGATCACTTCATTCGTCGAAAAATAAGTTTTTAATTTAAACCAAGATGAGAGCGCAAACAAATGCCGTGCGCTTACGCTTAGCTCGTGCGTGCTCAAATCTAAACGCACCATTACGCTCGGTGGGCTCTGACTCGGTTGGCTAGATCTTGCCACGCCCACTCGGTGCCCACTGAGCGAGTATATAAACGCTCAAATTGTAGATTGTAGTTTAGTTTATAATCATCTGCTGATGATGCTAACATGGTTAGCGAAACGCGCGTCCAGTGTAAAAGTAAAAAAAAGTTGGTGTATTGTGGTGATTTAGTGTTTTATTTTGCTGTGTTACACCAAAGGTTGTGATCCAACCCACAACTGTAATCTAGTACCGAAATACCTACGATATGGCAACCACTGATAAAAGCCTCCAACGCAGGCATTCTATGTGGACAACCTCACGGTTGCCTGCACCCAATTTTTTCACGTGTGAATGCCTGGCCGTTGTATAAAGCTTGTAAGTAGCTTTAGAAATTAGTTTAGTTTACATTTGATAACGGTCAGTGATTCTTTTGACCGAAACATCGTGTTAATCAAAATAAATAAAGACAATGGAAGTTCGAAATCCTTTTATTTTCAATAATGAATCATTGTCTACCGCATTCAAAGAAACGATAGATTTTAGTACTGCAGAAAGAAAATTGAGATTAAAATTAATTAATCAACTTTTAAGGTATAAAATTCAGTAAGTATTATTATTAAAAAAATGTTATGTTTTATTTGTAATGTGTTTTATTTATTCCTGTGTAATAATATTTTTTTATTTGTGCATAAGTTGTATTGACAAATGAAATAATATATGCAGGCAGTTTCTTGAAGTTTAAAAATAAGAAATAGTTCTTTTTTATATATTTTTTTTACATGTGGATACACCCTTGTTTGTTTTGTATTAACACCTAACCTATTTTTTAAATAAAATAACTGAATTAGATTTTTTCGTTTTTTTTTCACAATATTTTGAAGTAATCACTTGTCACTCAAATTTTAAATATATTAATTTTCTACTATGTTTTCCAATTGTACCAATAAATTACTTTGAAATTAACATGTCAGACACATCTATCTCTGTCAAGGATTTTGCCGTTTACTATACAACCAGTTAGAGTAAAAATAATAACTATAGGGCATAAAAAATCACAATTCATACTGTGTTGCAAGATTTTTACTTTATTTTAAAAGAAGAACAAAGCTTTCCAATAAACTAGATTTTTTCGTTTTTCAATAATGTCCCTTTTGCTAGCACATTAGTGAAGTGTCAAGAAAGTTCACTCGGCTAACAAACGGATAATAGACAGAGGAAAAGAGAGAGCCATAGAATAAATGACTCGAAATAAAGCTGTTTGATTTCTCAATTTAAATAAACCTTCTGTTCTGCAGGCAACGAATGCCACTGCAAAATTGGTAATCGAACAAACCAATTTCCTGGGTTCTTTAAAAGTTGCATGGCGATAAATCGATAGTTATGTACGTGTGAGACGGTTACGATTTTTCAATCTCGTTGATTTTCGTTTATAATATCATTTCGAAAACGCAGTTACTGCAGATTTTGATGCTGTAATATTTTGGGAATATTGCTATTCTCTTTCAAAATATCTGTTTGGTGCAAAATTTTGTTAGAATGATAATTTACTGCCCAAGTAGCATTTTTGGACACATTTTAGGTAATGTTTCTAATAATTATGTCTGTTTCTTGACACAAAATGGAAACGGTATGCCACAAATAGGAAAAGTTCGCGAAACCTATATATTTTATATGGCTTTATTACGTTTGTTTCAATGTGGTGGCACTAGCCGTTTCCTGAAATGTTTCGATGCGGAATCAAAACTTTTAGAGGAAATGTTTCGAAACATTTTCTGTAATTTGTGTCCAACATGTTCCTGTTTTCAGAAGCCACTGTTTCTAAAAGTGAAGAAACAAAATACCAAACTTAAATATTCTGTCTGTGTGTGGGTTTCAATGTCGACCTCGGCTATATTTCTTCGTTTTTAGGTTTTCTCGCACAAAAAATGTCTGGCAAAAACAAATTCATCGTTTAATTTAATAATGTAATTTCATATTTTTAATGCTTCATCTACAGGGTTGTTCACCACATACGACACGGAGTATGGTAGCTAAATGGGACACAATGGATCTGTAAGGTCGAAGTGATTAACCCCCCTCCCACTCATGGTAGCTAAACGATTAGATTTTTACAAATTGTAAGTTTTGGGTTCCTTGAAGGACTATTAGAGCTACAATTTAAAAATATTTTGACAAGATACAGAGTGTCCCAAATAAATAAAAAATATCAAAGTTGTATTTTTTTTTAAATGGAACACCCTGTATATTATTGCATTTTTAGTTTCTACGATTAAAATAAAGGTAAATTTGATTAAGGTTTATTACACTTAAACCTTACCGTTTTTGAAATATTTTCAATTTTGCGAAATTGTAGTATAAATTTTAAGGCTTCATTTCTCCGAGGATATCAAAGTTTTTAATACTAAATATTTACTGAAGTTTATTTATTGATCAGTTATTGTGTTGCAATAATAAAAATTATACTACCTACTATACAGAGTGTCTAAAAAATTATTTTAAATAATTACTAGCTCTAAACGGCAATAACTTATTTACTTTAAATAGAACACCCTGTATATTTTATGAGAAGCAGATGCATAATTTAATTGTCTATCAAATTACATTATACCACTTCTTACCTATTCTTTCAAGTTTTCGTAGAAAATGCATTTTCTTATAATTTAGACCTCATTTATCAATATACTCATGGAATATTGACATTTTAGATTGTTTTTAAAACAACAAATGTTCAAAATGTTCAGGCTAGTAATATTATCGTTTTTAGTAAAACGATAATATTACTAGCCCATTTGTATGCAAAAAGAAAACTATTTAAATCTTTATAAAAGAGTATACCATATTAATAATTAAATATACCACCAGTATTTCCGCCCAAATACTAATTAACTACATACTTACTTGTGTTCGGTAATAAATTATTCTAAATAAATGTGGATTTGAAAAAATTAAATATCATTTTTAAGGTGTTACTTTTTACCACACTGTCACAGTTTTTTAGTATTTGGAGCAATTATTATTAATCAACGCAAACAGTCAATTAATGTAATTTGAATACTGGAATCATATTAATTGGTCCTCTTTAACAAATATTTAAACAGTTTTTTTTATTTTTTAATAAAATAAACGATCTATATCGACAATATTAGTATCTGTACTCTTTAAAAATTTGGTACATCATAAAATATACAGGATGTTCCATTTAAATCAAACAAGTTATTGCCGTTTAAAGCTAGTAATTATTTAAAATAAATTTTTTGACACTCTGTATAAGGTAATAAAGTTTTTATTATTGCAACACAATAACTGATCAATAAATAAACTTCAGTAAATATTTAGTATTAAAAACTTTGATACCCTCGGAGAAATAAAGCCTTAAAACTTATACTGCAATTTCACAAAATTGAAAATATTTCAAAAACGGTAAGGTTTAAGTGTAATAAACCTTAATCAAATTTACCTTTATTTTAATTGTAAAAACTAAAAATGTAATAATATATAGGGTGTTCCATTTAAAAAAATACAAGTTTGATATTTTTTATTTATTTGGGACACTCTGTATCTTGTAAAAATATTTTTAAATTGTAGCTCTAATAGTCCTTCAACGAACCCAAAACTTACAATTTGTAAAAATCTAGTCGTTTAGCTACAATACTCCGTGTCGTATGTGATGAACAACCCTGTACATATAATATATCATTGTTTGTTGCTACAAAATATTTTTGTTTGAAATATAGATTTTTATTTTTATTTCTGTATCATGGTTCTGAAAATAAAAATATATAAATCAATGCAAGTATAATGCGTTCTTGTTAGTTTGAAAGCTCAACAGCCGATAAAAACATATATTTTTAGTTAAAAACGCTATCACTAGCCAACATGGCGAAATTTTAATTCATTATGTTATAAAATTCACATGGAGTCGGACACAAATCATCTATATTATATCATATTTGTGTTCAAAAAGAGAGAAACTCGTGTTTCGAAAACGAATCGACAATAATTTGAAACTTTGTTCCCTAAATGTTTCGATTTAGCGCTATCTGTGTAGAAATTTCGAACCTGTCACCTGTCAACAACGCCAATCAAAGCATCTAGTCAAAGTAATTAAAACATTTTTATTTACTTATTATAACACAATTAACACATGAAAACATGTATTTCATCGTGGAAAACAGAGAAAAAAAATTGCTGGTAACATTTTTATTCGGTCTCCCGTTGGCTATGGGTAGTGGCTATTGTTACATTTATTCCTAAAACAAATCATCTCTGTAATGCGTACAAAATTGCGAAAAACCTCATAGTCGTGTTTCTGTGGATGAAATATACCACCTCTAAAAATATCTACCCACATTTAAGGCTCACCCTGTACAATCTAAATATCTTATTATACAAAAGCAGTACCTTAGTAATAATAATAGTAATAATACAGTAAATATCCTTATCTAATAAACCCTTTCCATGTCCCATTGTATAAAAGCAAGTACATTAGGGTATCTCCCAAGCGACTACCAATATACCAGAAAACTGTCAAAATCTTAACTCTCGCTGCATTAGCGCCATTTCTACCACTCGTTACGCTTCGCAACGTATCCCTAAGACACATTTGACAACGGACGTCCGCATAAACATGCGGAACTATGTCTAGCTCTTAACTGTTACAACCCTTCGGCCCTAATGAGGGTTGTTTAGATAGGAGAGACGCACAAGACGCGATAATAAGGGCATGGATGGGTAACGGATACGTCGAAAGGGCGAAGTTAAGGGACAAGGTTACAGCAAAAGGTCGCTAGCTGGGTGTGTGACCGTTTAATTTAACTTATCTCCTTGTATATTAAGTCAGATGAGCTGATGAGTTTGTCAGTCTCAATGTATTTTACAGCAGTTGCCGATCGAGGTTTTCGTTTTTTACTTTATAGAGAAATGGGATTATGATTATTACTAAAATGAATTGTATTTAAAGAAATTATACAGGGTAGCACAAAAGAGTACCTTATCAGATTTTCTACTTAAAATTATTTTCCAACGATGTCATGTTGTCAGCGATGAGTATGAAATGAAGATCGCTGTCATTTTATTTGTAAAACTAGCGGGTACCCGCGACTTCGTTCGTTAATCATTTTTAATGGTGATGTTTGCCAAAAATAAGCATTTTACGCCAAGCAGTTTAAGCAGAATCGTGGTTAATCAATTACTCAACTTTTTGGAACACCCTGTATAATTTTTTAAAAAATTTCAAAATATTTAAAAAAACAAAATAAATTATGCGTGTCCAAGCGGTTTCCTGAAAGGCTAACCGTTTTTAAATAACAAATAATAACAAATATTGTAATATTTGAGGGGCGTTTTCACCCTCTTGGAAGTTGAGATTTGAGAAACCTCTCCTTATCGAACCTTTACACCCCACAGTCAATCCGTTTGCCAAAAATCAACTTTAAACGTCAAGCTGTTTAAGCAGAATCGTGATTACTCAATGGTCATATTTTATGAAACACCCTGTATAAATTTTTAAAAAATCTTAAAATATGTAAAACAACAAAATAAAATATACGTATTTAAGAGTTTTTCCGAAAAACTCACCGGTTTTTAAATAAAAAATATTCTAATATTGGGGTGGTTTCACCCCCTTAGAATTCGAGTTTCGAAAAATCCCTTCTTATCGAACCTCTACACCCTAAAGTCAATCCGTTTTCCAAAAATCAGCTTTTTACGTCAAGCCTTTTAAGCAGGATCTTGATTAATCAATGACCAGATTTTTCGAAACACCCAGTATACATTTTTAAAAAATCTTAAAATATGTAAAAAAATAAAATAAAATACACGTGTTTAAGCGTTTTTTCAAAAACCTGACCGTTTTTTAAATAAAAAATATTGTAATATTTGGGGCTGGTCTCACCCCCTTGGAACTGGAATTTCGAAAAATCCCTTCTTATCGAACCTCTACACCCTAGAATCAACCTGTATGCCAAAACTGAGCATCTTACGTTGAGTGGTTTGAGCAGGATCGTGACTAATCAGTGAGTCAGTCACTTAAGGATTTTATACCCTGCTGGCAAGCGAAATCAAGATTTCAAGGGTTTCAAGGAAAAAATCAAGAATCAAGAATCAAGGATTCCCAAGGGTCGGCGTTTACATGTATAGGAGTGAATCGCTATGGCTATCTAGTAAGTCGGAGAGAGCAAAAATACGAAGTATTTATTACATAACCACTTAATTTGACGCTAGATTTCATGCGCTTGGAAAAATACTTGCCTTCTGTCTTTATTCAGTACATCTTATTTTACTAAGCGTGTTGACCGTACTCTTCGTACACACGAAAATCGGCACCCAAGACCATAAATGCCAACCTTTAGTATATTAGTATAGATTATATGGGCTATATCATCGATCGCCATTTCCAAGCCAATTGGACGCCTTTTTTTTGATCATACGGTATCTATTTCTCAAAAACAATGCTTTACAGCGCTTTCAGATGGAGCGGAGCGTCCGCGACGGACCGTCCGTCGTCTTTTTTCTAGATAGCCGTCGGACGGAGCATACGCGCCCATGTGAAACTGTTCATATAAACTCATGGTACTTGCCCGAAATTGCGGACGCTCCGTCACGGACGGTCCGCTCCATCTGAAAGCGCTGTCAGTTATCTATAACGGGTGATTCTTGAAATATGATCAATCTTATATTAAAATTTCTACGCATTTTAATTCTCTCAAATTCAAATTTTTATTATGTATGTTTTAATATTTTTATTTATTATTCCTTTTTGTTCAAATTTACCTCATGGAAAGGAAGTATTGCTATAGACTCAATTTTTATTATAGAGGGTGGTCCGAACTGTATTCCGGAAACTTCAGCAGAATATTCTGCAAATAAAAATAAGTAAAACAGTTCGTATAAATGTATGTCCTGAAATGCTTAGTTTCGAATATATAAGGTGTAGAAGTTTCATTTTTATTTCGATTTTTTCCAAATAATTTCTGAAGTGACATCAATATTTGGATAAAAATTGGTGTCTGGGAGTTTTTTGACATGAGAAATTTAATTTTGATGTCAATATGACTCCTACTTGTAGAGGGTGCCACCTAGATACTTTTTAACTGCTTTGAAAAGTAATAACTTATTACTTACTAATACTTTAACTAAACTTAAACATGTTGACCGAATAGTTATTACCTGAAATCATAAATTTGAAATGATTTTGTGCCAAAAGTTCAACAGAAACTGTTTTATCGTCATTTTTCCCAGAAAAATTTATAATTAATTTAAAAAAATAAAAATTTACCAAATTTATTATTTCAGTCAAATAACTATCTACTCAACGTGTTTATTTTTTTTGTCAATAATGATATAATATATTGACTATTTTCGTTTTAAATATCTTGAGAATGGTTGCTCGAAGCGATTTTTACCAAGAGATATTTTTTACGTAAAAAGTCACAAAAATGTATATTTTTTTACTCAGTAGTTTTATACACGTACGGACGAAAAGTTATTACTCTTCAAAAGAGTTAAAACACATATAGGTGGTGCTCCTTACAAATAGGAGTCATATTGACATCAAAATCAAATTCATCAAAAACAGACACCAATTTTCATCCAAATATTGACGATACTTCAGAAATTATTTGGAGAAAATCGAAATAAAAATAAAACTTCTACACCTTGTATCTCGAAAACTAAGCCTTTTAGGACATACATTTATAAGAACTTTTTTATTTATTTTTACCTATCTGCGGAATATGCTGCCGAAGTTTTCGAAATACAGGTCGGACCACCCTGTAGATAGAACTTTCACTTTTAATAATAAGTAAACAAAATACAAGAAGCGGAAAAAGGAGCCAAAAAAACTAGTAGTGGGAACTATCGAATGAATACTATCGAAACATTCGATAGTTGCAATTCATTCGAATAATTCGATAGCTAGTAAGAAAACATTCGTCGAAAACTATTCGAATAAAAATTATCGAATAGATGCATCATCTGCCTTGAAATATTGTATTCTAGTAATTCGGCAGCAAAAACCATTCATTTATAAAATTCATTCATTTATCAAATTTATTTATTCGTCAGGATCGATTTTAATATAATATAAACTGGATTTTAGTTATCGTTCGGCGACGTAGGTTTCTTTTCTAGAAACCCGACAGCGGTCGGTGGCCATGCTATGAAAGAAGCCGGCATCTTTTTGATTTTTTGCGGAGTCTAATAAAGATAAGGACACATTATTTTTTTTATTGAGGTGCTAGTATTTACACAGAAAATACATTATGAAGGGCGCTGTTGCCATATATTCGTATTAGTTGGTATTGGCAAAGAATATTTTTCTTTAGCATTAGTTAGTTAGGGATAGTATGTCTATATGTTTAGCATTTTTTTATTAATATTCTGTTGTAACACTGCAATAATACTTTTTATTTTGGATGTAGGAAAATAATGTTTAATGTTTTTAAGCAAAGACTGGTTTAATAAATAATAATAACACTAATAATTTGTTATACAAAATTTAAAATCATTTAATAATATAAACATTTTTTTAAGTAGTATCAAAATATAAACAACAAATAGAAGTCAAAAGTACTTAAATTAGATCCTATTTAAAAATAATATAGTCTCTAAATGGCAATGTTGGTTTATTAAATAATAATAATTACAGAACTAATTTGTTATATTAACAACAAATTTTAAAATCATGAAATATAAACATTTATTAATTTTCTAAGCATGCAGTGTAATGGAAGGAAAATATAAATAAAAAAATAGAAATCAAAATTATTTATATTACTTTATATTTACTATTTAAAAATAATATTTACTTTTACTGGCATTTACTTTAAAAAATAAATGAAATATTTCTTCGCAAAAAACTACATGTAAGAGAATTAGCATAAACAAAATACAAACATTGATAACATTTTTTTTTAAATTGGCACGTGTAAAACTTTCAATTTAATTTTCTCACCCCAAAATTTGAGTTTGATAATCACATTTACTTAACCACATTACTTAAATATGATGATTAAGTTCAACTAATTCATATTATTAAAACATCTAAAATACAAATATGTATTTTTAAAATTAATTGTAAGTTCATCTCATCTCTCTTAAAAATTGCTACTTCTCAAAATTTCCCATTAAAAAATGTAATCTAATCTAACCATAATATATCATATAAAATTAAATAATTGAAAGATCGGGCTACGGAAAATCACACAAATTTTCGGAAAAATTTTGACCACTTCGCACACAATCGTCAATTAAAAAAAACTACTATTTTAGTATTTTGAATATTTTAATAAACGCAAAAATAGCATAGTATTTACAAGGCGAAGTTATAAAAATTTGGAAGAAT
This sequence comes from Sitophilus oryzae, assembly GCF_002938485.1. Taxonomy (NCBI): domain Eukaryota; kingdom Metazoa; phylum Arthropoda; class Insecta; order Coleoptera; family Curculionidae; genus Sitophilus; species Sitophilus oryzae. The sequence goes on along the minus strand of NW_022146735.1, from coordinate 512,924 downwards.
TAATAATGCACTGACGCACACAAAAATCAAACGAATACTAAATTTCATTTATCAAAAGCATTCGATAGTCGTGGCTCGTGGCGCAACGATAACCATTTAGTCGCACGGCGAGGTTGTCACATATGCTTTAGTATACAAATGAATGAATGATTTTATTCGAATAAAACCATTTGATAGTTGAAATCATTTATTCAGTAACCATTCGATAGTCTAATTCATTCGATAGTTCCCATCGCTAAAAAAACCTACATATATGCTTATTCTCTGTATTAAGTTCATCGGACTGAAGAGAACAGCCATTCGACGACTGTTCCGACGTCGAATGGCGACGTCCCTTCAGTCCGATGAACTTAATGCAGAGAATAAGCATATATGTAGGGTTTTTTTTGGCCCCTTTTTCCGCTTTTTGTATTTTGTTTGTTTATATATACCTTACCAAACCAGCTCCATCTACGGTAACGTGGATGAAGCAAGCATATTAATAATAAGTGTTTACTAGTAAAATAATGCAAAAAAAATAAAACTAGGTCTTATATTAAAAGAAACAAAAACGCCTTAACAAATATATAAAAAATTAATTAGATATATTACCTAAAAGGAAATAAGTCAGACAGTTATACATTTATTGTTCTTGATAAATCTCTTAATTTCGTGCATTTTTTTGCTTACAGATGTTTTCTTTTTCTCGAAGAAATTTTATTGTTTTTGACTACAGGGCAGCTGTTTATTTTCGAATAAAACGTTGCGCTTTTATAACAGAAGTCGACATATTTTATGGAGAAATCAATATCGTTTTTGGAATGTATTCGTACAACTTTGTAGCAGATGTAAACAACTGAATATGCCTTTTAGTCAATTTTTCTTATATAAAAGATAGTCAATTTGAAAATATTAAAGGAAGGCTAGGAAATTTAATTTATAATACTATAATGTTCTAAAAACATTTATTATACTTTGGTAGGTATGTAGTTATATTGCTTAAGAATATTTCTTACAAATTTGAATTTAAATATTACTAAAATAGTATGTTTTTGTTCGTACGGATTGGTTCTATTTGTTCGTTTAATAACATTTGTAATTCATGAAAGAAGACATCAAAGAAGACAAAAAAGAAGACAGAAAGGCAAACAATATCATAACAGAAAAGTAAACGAAAAAAATATGGAAAGAAATAGTAATTGAAGTGAAACTAGGAAGTTGTTTTGTCCACTTATTTATTAATTTATTTATCCAAAACAAAAACGGTGTTTTTCTACAGGGTGTTTAGAAAAACATGTGCTATCTCACGTGGGGAAATTCCTCACATAAAAATAAGATTTATTTTTCAAATCAACATAGGACCGATTCAGCTTTGTTTCGTAGCTACAGGGTGTTAAAACCTTAATAATCTTTCGATTTATTATAATTTTCTTCCAAGTACTTTTAGCGACTCTAATGAAATTTTGAGAGTAAAAGTTACTGTGTGTGTAAGTGCTACATATATTAATGCTAAAAATGTCTCGATAAATTCATCAGGGACGTGCATATGGGTTATCACTGGAATATTTTTCAAAAAAAACCATGTGCGCCACTGATTTTTTTTTCTTTTTATATCAAAATTGTGTAGGCCGTTTAATGCCAAAAATCACACCTAAAACACGAATAATTCTATGCTAAAATAGCGATTTTCAAAATTCAACACAAAGGTGTGAAATTAGAAGTAAATATTTGTGTGAAAATTCAGTACTATTTAATCTAGAAGTATAAAATTTTACACCAAGATACTTTAAGAAATATAATTAAGTATTAATAAGTGATTTTTGCAAATTCACCCCTCAAGGGATGAACTTAGGGAAGAAACACCGTACAAGAATTACCATTAGCTATTTTACTTTGTATGAAAGTTACTGTCTGGTCTAAAAGTATAAAACTCTATAAAACTTTGTCCATTTCAAGTTCACAGTAAAGTAACATAAAATTCGAAATGCCTGTACTTTTTTGTACGTTCCAATCATAAAGGAAATGTATAAGAGATTCCAGGTAATATGCAGAGGAAGTCGAAAGAGAAAGCTAGTGTACGACTAAAACAAACAACTTCGTCCTTTTTTCTAAATAAATATTAGAAAAATATTTTTTATTAAAAAAAACGCATAAACATTTATATTTATCTTTCAAACATTTGGGAAACGTCGCTAAGCGTCGAAAGACCGCCAACGAATAAAAAACCAGCGTTTCGTCCAATAAAATCTCACTTAAAAAGCAACATCCTCAATTCCACAACGGCCACAACGAAGATATAGGAACGCGTCCCCGGGGATGAGCTTTTACAAACATTTATTCCAGGCCGAAACGTATATTTGCTGTCATTTTCCTTTTTTTACCCAAGTTTTATTTTAGTTTTACTCTGGTTTATGTCGACGGTCGGACATATTTTCTGCTAGATTCTGCTCGGTGTATGTGTGCTTGTGTGTGTAATTTACAATTGCAAAGTTGCCTGCATTTTCGGGCATTTATACTAAGTGGTAAAGATAGTAGAACAGTTTGAAGTAATTAAATTGTGTGTAGGTTTCTTGAATCATAACTTAATATTGTATGATTGACCTTTCTTCTATAAAAATATTATTTATAAAATAAACAAAAATTAACACGCCTCTTCACATAACAATTAGAATGGATGCAAGAACAATACTCTAGCAACAACTACGGCCATGGTCTCTACGCAAAAAAGCAAAAATGTGATACTCAAAGATGGTGGATACTATTGGGGACAAAAAATAAATTTTAAACATGTTTACTGTTGTAGAAAGCAACACTCCTAAGGAGATTTTTTTGACCAATTTGCCCGCCTGGCCAGGTGGAAATACCATTTGTTTAAAAGAACGTGAACTTACTGATGATTTCCATTTAAAACTGGGCATAGATAGTGGAGGTGGATCTTTAAAAATTCTTCAAATAATGTTCTACCAAGTGACCACCATAATGGAAGAACTTACTCAGGAAATCTCCATACCAGACATTACATACATTAGACAGAAGTTTTGGAGAGACAGACTATTTTCTAACTCTGGAATTGATAGGGCATAGCTGCTTTAACAACTATTCGTATAAAAGGGGGAGATTTACCTCATACCTGTGCAGGTATTGCAAGGAAGTTGATAGTGTCGAACACACACTATTCCTACAGTTTAGAGAGTCATTCCAACAAAACAGTGGCGACAAGTTTTTAATGCCAAAAATATGATGAAAGGGCCATCATCATATTTTATAAATAATATTAATTAGCAGTGGGCCATCATGAAAAATTACATATAGATGCATTAGAGGAACAATACAAATCAAACAGAATCCAGCGTCATATCGTATAGACAGCCTTCTAGCTGAAGTAATGCGCAAGCGGTTTTTAACTGAATAGAACGTTGGAATGTGAGGAGTACTTGGGACTCCCAAACCCAAAGGTGTCTTTAAAACTTGTGTGGATGAACTTGGAGCCCTGGCAGAAATGAAAGAGAATTAAATTTATTCCGGAGACCTCAGATGCATCCAAGGAAGTAAACAAGACGACGATTGCACAGCCAGGATTATTGCATCTTGATTCAGAGCTAGTACTGCAAATTTTCAGATGTATAGTCCATAATTCAATAAAACTGTGGATCTAGGAGAATCAGACCGTCCACTCGATAGACAGGTAGGAGCATAGGTATAGTATTTATCCTTTATCCAAGGATCTAATTCTAAAATTACAAAGGAACTGTTAATTAGTATAAAGTGTGGATTACAATGATCTCTTGACAGGGTATATAGCCATCAAGTGCTACTTGAACAAACTCAGCCTATATGAAGGAAGTCTTAACAGCAGGCTTTACGATAGGGATCTGAAATAGCACAGCACATAATATGTCCCTGTGAGGCTCTGGATTGCAAGCGACACTTTCTATTTGAGAAAGCAAAGCTAGAACTGTAAAAATATGGTCCTATCCTATCAAGGACCTGCACAAACTAGCTCGGAGCAGAGAAATAGAAAATATAAATATCTTTTTTTTTTCATTAATAATAATTGTATTTTAGTAATTGTATGAATTTGTGTTTTGGTATATATTTTTTTCTTTTTTGATTCGCTCGGTAATACATTTTTTTACCTGTTGGGCAAATAAAATGTTATTAAGATTATCAATAACCTTAATTAAACGACTGCGTTATTTTAGAGAATTTCAATAAAATCCCATTTAATAAAATTTCAACAAAATTACTGTGTCATCGTATTTTATAAATGATATTAATACTTTATTATATTATATTGCTAGGAATTTGCTGAATTTATTTTATTGTTGTTAACATATATAAAACGTCGTATAAATTGATATTTGCATATAATGTTCATATATTTATTAACTCAACATGTTAAACCTGACAATATTTTTCAGTCTGTTTGATCTACGTGGTTTTGTATATTTATTTGTGAGTAGATTATTAATTTTAGGGAATATATTGTTTTTAATATAAACAAGAAAAATCTAAATATTCTTTTTTTGTTGGACGTTGACAAAACAAAAAAATTGTGTAATAAAATGATATCTTTATTTACCCCAAACAAATTTAGAAATTGTATTTAGAAGTGTAATGACCATGAATAAATTATATCTATAGCAAATATAAATAGTCTATTCATATTATTTTTCTGAGCTTAAAACTGTATAAAAAACATAATAATAAAATACAGCAGAGTTAGCAGCGCCTCAAGATCATTCTGAAAATTAATAGACAAGTTTTTCTATTGCCAGGACTTGAGCACAAAAACGAAACTTGCAGTGTACCAAGCTATAATAATCACCACTATATTATATGGAAACGAACCTTGGGTGCCGTACCGCCGACACATGAACGCATTAAACAAGTTGCAACAGAGACACCTTAGACAACTGTTAAGAATCAAATGGTACCACCATGTTAAAAGCTAGCTGCGAGAGCGCTGAAGTCATGATTACTAAAGCCCGCTTAAGATGACTGGTCTGGTTAGGTATGCAGGATGCAAGAAAACCGCCTACCAAAATATCTTCTTTACAGTGAGCTTGTAGACGGCAAGTGGAGACCGGGTAGACAACTCAAAAGGTACAAGAATTTTCCATGAAAACTTAAAGGGGATAACCACGCAGAATTAGTGGGAGGAAGCAACGCACAATGACACGTAATGGAGAAGAATTGTTGAACGGTAATGGAGAAGAATTGAACTCGGTTAACAACGACAACCAAAAAGTAAAGAGGCAACAAATTAATGAGATTTTTGAATGTTCGAAGAGCGAAAGACAGATAACACCACAGATTGTGAGTGAGATTCTCAGTCACAAAAAAGCTAATGAAAAAAAAAGCCTTGCGTAACCATCTTCTGATGCGTGTCAAATACTTGTTAGCGAGTAATGGGAGTAAGTAAGTATATAAAACATAAATATTCAGATCAAAAAGAAACGAAAAACATATTATGAAATTCAAATTAAAGTCATTCCCTATAAATATCTTTAACATACCATCAATCAAAAATATAGTCGCACTTTCTCTAACCAGCTCTATAATAAAAACTCCCTTTTTTTTGTTTCACTAGGACATTGATGGAGCACTGCCATTTTCTACCACTGCCTTAATGATTCATTTCTTTTTAACTTTCCTTTAAGTATATTTTAGTGTTTTTAACGCTTGCTTTTATGTTGTCAAAATAAAGAAACTGATAGTGAGCGTGATAAGGGGTATTATTACAGTATTTGATGCTTATCGTACATTATGTGCGATTGTTTTAGATGGTAAGAACTTGTAGAGAGTAAAAAAATGTTTTGCGTGATATCAAGATGAACATGAACTATTTTTAGAGAATGTTTTTATAATTTACAATAATCTTCCTGTAATTCAAGTCCATACAAAATGTCATTCCTGTTTTATATACCTTGTATAAAATAAATAAGCAAATAAAATAAGCAAAAATTGTCAAGAAGAAAGTCAAACGAAAATGATAAAAAAATTGGTTGTCATTGCCTAACTTTGATCTTTATTGCATGCTTGTGGTACTGTTTAAGTGCTTACTTACTTAGTTAAAAAATGTTTTATCTAAAATAATTATAAATTTAACAGGTTTATATTCTATCCTGCTACTTTATATACTTTACAAGATTTGTCACTAAAGTTCAAAGAAGAAAATTATGAAAATTTTTATTTTTGATTATACAGCGGGCTTTACTTTATAGTCTAAAATTAGCAGTTTCTCTTCTTTTTTAAATGCTACATTTCAGTGTGAACATTTTGCAACAGTACCTAATCGCTGAATTTATGTTGGTAAAAACAATAACACATAAAATTCCGAAAAATTGGGGCGGTATTTCTGTTTTTCTAAAAAGTACAGCGGTATTCGAATAGCGGTATTCTTTATATATTTAGCAGAGACTGCTGTACTTGGAAAATTGACCTAGTTGGCCGGCGGTATTGATATTAATGAATATGTAAAACTGTTTAACGCGTGTCTTTCTTTCGTTATACAGGGTGAGTCTTAAATAAGTGCAAATATTTTCAGGGCTGGTATATTTTGACCCCAGAAATACGTCTATGAGGTTTTTTTCGCAAAAAAGATGTTGAAAATCGTGCATTTTCTTTTAAATTTCCCTGTATATTTTTCGAAAACTGTTTAGCCTGTTCACCGCAAATTTTCCCACGGCATAATTTCTTAATCTCTGATATTACCATAGTTACGGCTTTACTCTATGGTTACAGCATTAAAAGGAATGCAATTACAAAAAAAATAATCCGGTGGCCCTCAAAATTTTTTCAAAGAAAAATAATTTTTTTTTTAAATTTTCAAACTTAAACAACTCGATTATTTTGGACTTACTATCTGAAAAATGGTAAAGAGAAAATATGTTTCTTTTATCGAGATCTATCAGCCCTGAAAATATTTGCACTTATTTAAGACTCACCCTGTATAATTATCTATACCGCCGAGCCGCAGTTTGTTAATACTAGCCACTAGTATCTATTTTAGCCGTAAAGGTACAAAATTCTGAAATTATATTGTATATTTTGTATTGGTTCGAAACCAACTGGATATCTAGTGTATAAACAAACAAATATCACACTGTATCTAGACCCTTAAATCCTCGAATTAAAAAATATAAAGATTATTTAAGAAAAGCCGATTTTCACAAATCTAAGATTTGTCAGCATTCGTGGGACACAGGATACATAGTAGATTCGTCCGTCATCAAAAAACTTCATGTGTAAATAATGTCAAATACTTGTTATAGCAAATTTAATTCTCTACACAATCGATCTCTTAACTTTATTTTGTATCTCCCTTAGTTTTTGAGTTATAGTAATAAAAAAATCTGGCCAAGGTGACTTGTCCTAAAATTCTCTTATATGAATGTATCTAGATTTAGAGTGATTTTTAAATTAAGAGTAATGTTTCTCGATTTTGCTATATTGAAAACGAAATTGCAGAGTCAAAAATTTTTGCATCTAAACGTAATACGAAATTTACTTGTGTGAGTGAGGCGATGCTTTCCTAATTTTAAATGACAGCCAGACCGTGTATTTTATATGAAACTATTTTTCACGTGACAAATTTTCAAATCCTGGAAAATAAGAGAAAAAAATTTGTAATTTTTGCAATTTTCAAGATGCCGCCAGACTCACTGGCCAATTTCATAAATCAGCCAGGCTTACTTTTCATTATAGTTTATGATAGTATCAAATGATACGTTAAATTTCAAACATGGGAAAATAAGGGTTATGGACTTCAAAAATCTGTTAATTTTTTGCATCCGCAAAATTTTCAGCCATACTGACTTTCCACCCTTTAGGATGTGCCAGACTGTTATTTCCATTAATAAAATGTCAAATATTTATGACTTTAATAAATGTCAAATGTTGGACTGGAAAAATAAGTGGACTTTTTTTATTTTATTTAGAAAACCCATCCGAAAATTTTAGCCAGACTCACAAATTGTTATTTAATATCACCATCCGAACAAATTATTAATACCCACTGGGACATTAAGTACAAAAAAAATTCGCTGCCTCCTGGATTAAAAGTTGATATGCTCTCAAAATAAGCACTTTGACCATAATATTAGATATTAAAGCAGTATTTGAATCCACTTTTAAACAGCCTCTACACTATGAGGAAAACTCTTCGAAACAGGTCGAGGTCGCGTTTCAATAAAATTTCAAGTTCAATTTATTTCCAGTTGCTTTTACCCACTTCGATTTGCCTCAAGTCAAGGACTGTATATATTCTAAAGGACTGTTCGATCGCATCAAATCGCCGCTATCGTAGTCACCGTGGATGCTTAGGTCACGCAGGGACCAGCGCTCCACATGGATGGTTATTCTAGCGGGACAAAATCTCAGGAGCGATATTATATGGTTGGTTGATAAAAATGTACCGAAATACAAAGAATATATACGACCAAAAAATAATTCATGCATTTTTATATCAATTGGAATGTCTACTATTTATTCTTATCAGTACACATTTTTGGCTTATTTCTAACCAAACGGTTTTGTCCCGCTAGATTTATCTTCCGCCGCACTGTGCGCTCGTCCGTCAAACGCAAAAATAACTGTCACTATATAAAATCTTTAGCGCGAACTTCAACTTGGTCCCTAGAAAACGTAAAAAAACTGACAGTACCGGAAGATAGGAATCGAACTATTCTTATCTCTATAGTATCCTTGGCCTCAAGCTACTTTCGATTCCTAAAAGCGCTTTAAAACTACTCGTAAGGAGGGCGCGGGCGTGGGGGTATTTTTTTGGCGTTTCTTGTGGCCTTGTTCAATTTTGTTTCGTTTTCAGCTATTTCCAAAACGTGGCGGTATCTGTACCTAAGGCAAAGGACTTTTTTCATAAATCACAGTGAAACCTAGACGTTTCTAATATAGCTGTTCTTACGATGATATTTTGTTAATTACATCTCGTTTAATTTTGATATACATATATTCCACAAAATTTATATTGGAACGCGCGTTTATATGTATAGTAGATATTTAGGAACAAAACTTTTCGCTTAAATTGCAGGAATATAATTACAATATTTTTATGATTTAATTTTATTATAATGAATTAGTATATAAAATTGTAAATACGTTTGTTTACGGTTAATTGATTAATACCGTATGATCGAAAAAAAAATGGCGTCCAGTTGGCTTGGAAATGACGATCGATGACATATCCCATATAATTTTACATATAAAATGACAGCGAACTTCATTTCATAGCCATCGCTGACGCCGTTTTTATTCGATCATACGGTATAAGAGTAGTATTGCTTGATGAGTAATACTGGTAACATTATCAATATATCGAGCTGATTGGGAAACTTATTGATTGACCCGATGTCAACAAAAGTATGGTCCAGGACATTTTTTAAAAGCACTATTCCTTTATTTTTCTTAAGAGAAATCTGTAAAGGATGCTTTTATTAGCACCCAGCATGGTTTGAAATAAATCCATTCAACTAGTATTTATTATGCAGGGATTTAAATAATTAGTAGGAAGATAGGTAAGAACTAGGAAAACAAAACTAAATTCGCAAACTAAACTTTGTTACAGACTCCCGTATAAATGTTACTTTATCATAACCCAAAATAATAAATAATTTGACAATTTTTTAAAATAATTCTGTGTATATTTTTTTCATGGGGGCAATACCGTGGATTATAAGCCGATACATGGTAGACCGCTAGTTAGTCACTGTTTTATATTTTTTACTATATTGTAATTAATAATATTCGACAATGATTAATATTAAATATTCTTGTGTAACCTTTAAGGAATAACTGTTTTCATATCAGTTTTTCCATGTAACCCAGATTAACAATAAAAAACAAACAACCAATCACGGCGTGCCTAGATCTATTTCAGGAAACGTGGGAACTAATTTTTATAAGAAGGGCTTATATTTATCGTACTATTTCCAGAAATGTTTTACGAAATATTTCCAGAAATATTTCGTTTTCGGGGATAGTGTAGAGGCTGCTTAAGATTATTTATTTAATATGTAAGCAAGCATTTTATAACATCTCTACTGTTATTTATATCTCCGATATAAAAACAGCTCCTTAAGGCAGAACGTATTTATTATGGATTCAACTCGTGGCTGCCTTCAAATGCAAATTCCCAACGGCCCATTGTAGAGGCATAATTACGGGAATCTTTATTAATATTATTTATACCGTCGCCGGCTCCATCTGAAGTCAGTGCGCGGCACTAATTCGGAGGGAAACACGAAAAGTCCTCCTCGCCTCTCTCGCTCATCTTAATCAAAAAGAGAGACTCTAATTAAACAATTTTTGCCGTCTCTCGAATAATTTTCCGCCCTGATAACGGCCAAAGCCTACCGACACAGAAACGGGGGCTTTCTTATTTAAATAAGGATGAGCGGTAATTTCGAGCCATTTTTTTCTTCTTCTCCATTTTTCATTCCATCTTTCAGAAAGAAAATATCTCCAGTGTTTTTTTTTCTTTTTTCTGTTTTTGAGGCCCCTGTGATTTTCCTTGATGCGATTGTTGTTGTGTGAGGGTGTGTTAAATTATGCATTGATTTTTGGTGACTCGAGTTAATAAATATAATTTCTCGTTTCTTCGATGTTTGTTTGTTTTTAGACGAAAATTTTTCCACCTCTCTGGTACGAATAATATCTTGAAATCGCTGATCAACACGTTTTATTCCAATTTTTTGCAGATTTAATTTAGCCTCTCACTCGAAGCTTCAAGTTTTAGCATTGAAAATACTTCTGGCTGCATTTATATGGGACCCGTCTTTGAAAAAACGACATGCTCGATGCCACACGAGTTCAATAACCCGCCTAATCAACTTGTCAACACGTAAGTCGATAGTTTAGCCGGCGTTGATCATCGAATGCAAGGACGTTTGAGGGCCGAAATGCTGTCCTGAACTTTAATAAAAGAGAAATAATAATATAGAAACTGTCCTCATACCTAGGTTTATAGTTTAATACACTCAAAACATGCCACATTTATATCGTTCAAAACTAAAGAGTTTTTTGTTAGTTTAACGGGTCCCCACCCGTAGGTACGAAGTCCCTTGTTGCGGAATCGACGCTAAAGTTGAAGGTTTGGTGCCAATATCTTATAATTTAATAAATTGTAAGTTATTCTATAAATTATTTTATTTATTGTTTTTGTTTGTCTTTTTGCGAGCTAAAATATTCGCCCACGCAAGGTCGAAAATTGTTAGTACACTCAAAAAGGCTCTTATTCTCACAAACCACAAACATCGGCACGAAGGAACAGTAAACGAATTTATTTAGATTACTTTTAAACTGAAATTATTTACAGCATAAATAGATTACATTAAATGCATACACATATTATATATTATCTTTGTCAGATCAAATGAATAATGAAAAAGCTTTAGAACAGAATTACAATAAGAAAACAAAATAATATGATTTAGTTAACATTAGTTAAATAATGAGAAAACATTTACTTTACTTTTAATAACATTCTTTGTCACAAAACTCAAGAACCAAAATAATATCAATGCGTCTCGAATGGTAGTCTAAAAGCTATTATCTAACAACTATATCATCTCTGTTCGTCGCCTGATTTTCCTCTCCCTAGTTTGTGAATCTTTTAAAAATCAATAATTTTGTTTATGTATACAGAGTGTCTTAAAAATAAATGTTTTGAATTTAAAGAAATATGTCTATTTTTAAATAGGCGGTTCATCTCATCATACTGAAAAATAAATGATAATTGAAAAAATTACAAATTATTGTTGGTGGCAAGTTCGTTTCGCTCTTACAAATTAACCAAGGCATGTATTGACATTATCCAAAAAAAATGCTCAGGAAACATGGTTCTGAACGTAAAATTATATTTTAGGAAAATTTACACACCAAATTATTGCACAATGTGTTTTAAAGTTAAGGTAAAAAAAACCTTCGATTAACCCTGTATAATATGCCAAATAATAAAGTTTATAAAAAACTGAGTTTACAAATACTTAATAATTATTTTGTTCGTTTACTTTCTACATTTTTTTCAATATCCGTAATCTAAAAATAATTTATTTTGGCCTATAGATAAAATTGCGCAAAATAAGAAATCGATCTGATAAACGAGAGAAGGTAGGAAAGGTATTTTAATAAAATCTCACTTAAGAGACGTAGCCTGGCTAAAGCAGAAATAAAAGTGGAGCACATCCCTTGTGAGAGAACATTCGTTTTGCGAAAGCGGAAATTTATAGCTGTTTCTTGGAACTTTTTCTCTTTTTAATTTTATTTTATCATTTGCAAATAGTATATCTTGTACCGTTCAACATCGTTATCTGTACAGTATTCAAGTAGTTTAATGAATGAAAGTTATTTTAATTTAAAGTAGATATTTTGTTTAATTATTGTAGCACTTCCATACGATGATGTGTTATTAGAGATAAAAAAATGTTTGCTACAACCAGTAATCAGATATGTATGATATACGGCCATATACAGGGTCCGGCAATAGTGCGTCGGGCATCTGTAGCTCCTAGAATAAAAAACTTGGGAATTTTGTTTAAGTGCAAACCTAAAGTATGTACCAGGATGTATTTCAGGAAAATAATTCAACTTCTACAGGGTGGCTCAAAAAAGTGTGAGTGGATCTGGATGATTTTTTTTAAATGGAACACCCCGTATATTATTGAATTTTTGGCTTTCTTTCAAATCACTTTACATAACCCTAAGATATGAATAAATATATTTCGATAGTTTCAGAGATATTAAAAAATAAATCAAAAATATATATTTTTCAGCCCTTCTTAAAAAAAATATTAAAAATATAGGAACTGTTCTGAAATCAAAACTATATTAGGTATTTACTTTAGATGGTCTGTAACTTACTTTGCTATAAATATGAAAAGGAACAAATACAGGATGTTTAAACTTCTGCATAAACTTTCTAAAATATAAATAATTTTCTTTGTTCTTTTTAAATGGAACACCCTGTATTATTTTTCAATAGATTTGAGAATTAAAATGAACATTTTTTATATTTAGAGTATTTCAAAGTTTTTACGGTTTCGCAGATACGCGCAGTATTATTTCATATGGCGCTTTCAATGGTAAAATACGAGAGAAAAATCATAGGGTGCCTTTGATAAAAATTTACTGTAGAAAATGCCATATGAAATATAAGATCGCAAATATCTGCGAAACCGTTAAAAATTTTGAAATACTCTAAATACAAAAAATGTTCATTTTTTAACTCTCCATCTAATAAAAAAATAATATACAGGGTGTTCCATTTAAAAAAACAAAGAAAAAATATTTTATATTTTAGAAAGTATGGCGTAGAATATTGAACACCCTGTATGATTTACGGTTACCATATTTATACATACAGCCATTACTCGCTGACGAGTATTCGACACACATAAAGAAAATGGTCACGCAAGGCGTTTTCTTTCATGAGCTTTTCTGTGACTGAAAAGCCCGATACGTGATGTTATCTGCCTACCGCACTCCGGACATTCAAAAATCTCATTGCTTTGTTGCCTCTCTACTTTTTGGTTGCCGCTGTTAACTGAGTTTACAACCCTTCTCCATTGAGTTCTATTGTGAGCTGCTTTTTCCCACTCATTCTGCATGTTAATTCCCTTTAAATTTTCGTGGAAAATGTCCTTGTATCTTTTCAGTTGTCCACCCGGCCTCCTCTTACCGTCCACAAGCTCACCGTAAAGCAGAGATTTTGGTATGCGGTTTTCTTGCATTCTGCATACGTGACCAGCCCATCTTAAGCGGGATTTTGTGACCATGACTTCAATACTCTCGCAGTTAGATTTTTCAAGGACCGATACGTTTGAGACATGATGGAACCACCGGACTCTTAAGAGTTGTCTAAGGTGTCTCTGTTGCAACTTGTTCAATGCGTTCATGTGTCGGCGGTAAGGCACCCAGGTTTCGCTCCCATATATCATGGTGGGGATTATAATTGCTCGGTATACTGCAAGTTTTGTTTTTGTACTCAAGTCATGATTGTAGAAAACCCTGTCTTTTAATTTCCAGAATGCTCTTGAGGCGCTACTAATCCTGTGCTGAATTTCAGAGTCAATATTGGCCTTTTCCGAAATCAAACTGCCAAGGTAATTGAATTCCGCCACATATTCCAATAGTTCTTCTCCGATTTTTATAGCATTGTTGTGATCTTCCGGGGGAGTGCACATGATTTTAGTTTTGTCGATGTTTAGCTTAAGGCTCAAAGCCTCGTATGCCCAGGTATATGTGTTCAACATTTCTTGTAATTGTTGTACCGTGTTTGCAACTAGAGCGCAGTCGTCAGCGTATTGAAGTTCTGTGATAAATTTTGTACGTGTTTTTGCCCTGAGTCTTTTTATGTTGAACAGACCGCCGTCATATCAGTATCTAATGCCCAATCCTCTCTCCTGCAGTTTGCTGTCCACTATAATGGAGAGCGCTGCCATGAATATGTTGAATAGGAGAGGCGCTAAGACACATCCCTGCCTAACTCCTGTATTTGTTAGGAATGGGTCTCTCAGTGATCCATGATGTGACACTCTTGACTTGTTGTTTTGGAGGCTTTTACACACTGTAAGAAATTTGTTGGGTACTCCGAACTTTTCCATAATTGCCCAAAGCGCATCTCTGTTCACAGAGTCGAAGGCTTTTGTTAGATCGATGAATGCAACATAAAGTTTAGACTCCTGCTCTTTTACTTTTTCCTGTAGTTGACGGATGGAAAATATGGAATCGACGGTGCCGCGGTTGGTACGAAAACCCCTTTGCGATTCTGGAAGGATTTTTTCTATATATGGGTGCAGGCGGTTTGACATTATTTTTGCAAGAATTTTTCCGCCGATAGCCAATAGCGAAATTCCCCGGTAATTTCCGCAGTCTGATGCACTTCCTTTGTTCTTAATATATTCACTATATTCGCGTTGCGAAAATCGTGAGGTACCTCTCCGCTTTCCCATACGACATCAAAGAGAGCCTTAAGATGATCCATAATTTCTTTACTTGCACACTTATAGATTTCCGCCGGAATCGCGTCACAGCCAGCTGATTTGTTGTTTTTAAGCTGTTTTATGGAGATCTTTATTTCCTGTTCTGTTATTGGGATGTCTAATACATCGAGGCTGTTATACTGAGATATTGTGTTTAATGCTTCCATATTGGGGTTGTTTTCTTGGTTAAGGATATGGCTGTAATGTTCTTTCCAGCGATTTCGGGTTTGTTCTTCCTCTTTTAGAAGTTCGTCATTTTGTGCCATGATTGGGCAGCTTACCTTCTTGGTTGGACCGTATACTTCTTTTACAGCCTCAAAGAATTTACGATAATCGTGATGCGTGGCGTACTCTTGAATCTGATTCACTTTTTCTGACCACCAGTTATCCTTTACTTGGCGCAAGTAAAACCAAAGTCTACCAGTCTCGGATTATGTGGATTTGCAGTGACTGCTTGATGTGCTCTATGCTTTTGTTCCAACAAAACCTGTATATGCGGTTGATTTTTGTTAAACCAGTCTGGTTGTTTCTTTTTGTTCGACTTTTCCAGTACTGCTTCGCTGGTTTTATGAATCGTACCCCTTAATTGTGTCCAGCCTTGTTCAGCTTCCAAGATTGAGATTGAAGTTGTCGGTGGAAGTGATTCTTTGATGGCTTCCCGGAGGGCGTATTGTTGTTCTCTAGACCCCGCATGTTCAATCTGGTCATGTTGTTTTGCATTTTACAGTGTGGATGTTTGGGTTTTAACTGGATTTTCATTTTTAAAATTAAAAGTCGGTGGTCAGTGCCGCATTCGGCATCTATTCTGGCTTTTGTGAGCATAACATCTTTTAGATGCGTCCTTCGAACGATTATGTGGTCTACTTGATGCCAGTGGCCTGATCTAGGATGTTTCCAGGTACCTTTGAACTTGTCCTTCAACATGAACCACGTATTGGTTATGCAAAGATTATACTCTGCGCATGTTGTTAATAAGCGTTCACCATTGCTATTTAGGTTTCCTATTCTATGTTTTCCCAATACGTCAGGCCATATTTCCTGTTGTTTGCCAACACGGGCATTAAAGTCACCTAGCAAGATGATCCGTTCGTGCTTTGGAATTCGTTAGAGTGCGTTTTGTAAAGCTTGGTAAAATTTATCCTTATCCTCAATTTTACAGTCAAGGGTGGGAGCGTAGACACTAATGATGTTGACGTAAGTTTTGTCTGATATGGGGTACCTTAGGGTCATAAGACGTTCGTAGACACCAATAGGTACTTCTGTTAACTTGGTGGCGATTTCGTTTTTGATCGCAATGCCTACGCAATGAATTCTTCTGTGTGTTGCGGGGTGACCTTTCCAAAAGAAGGTGTAATGGTCCTCAGTGAGACTATCTTCATCCGCAAAGCGGGTTTCGCTTAGAGCGGCAACATCTATATTTAATCGGTGGAGTTCCTGTGAGACCAGTGCTGTTCTTCTCTCTGGTCGATTTGAATTTATCTTGTCCAGTAGAGTGCGGACGTTCCACGCCGCAAACGTGAAACATTCATGTTTTTTGTTTCTCCGATGATACGCTCGAGTAGGCACCCCCTCCCGGAGATCCGATTGAGGGGGTATTTTACCTCCGGACGATAATTTTTCCCACTCGAATGTTCCATCATTGCTGTGTGTAGCTGCGTGAAAAGGTTTAACTGTGGCGGTTACGCTGCCGCACAGTTTTGGCTGCAACTGTAGCACGGGATGGCTATGGCACAGTGAGGACTGCGACGATAGTTCCCTTGTGCTACGTTCTCGGCCGGCTAGGTGTATTTTATTACTCCTTTCCCCCAGAAGATGGTAGGTCTGAGGGTTGTATAAGGTTATACTGCCTATACTCGGACGTCAGAGCCTCGTTTGTGTAAACAGGGTGCACCACGTGAAGGTGAGGTTGACTTTTGGGTAAGCTAGGCTATATGTATCGCTTCAATACCCCTTGAACCCTCAAAAACGAAAGAGTTTTGTAAAGTACGCGTTTGGGTCTACAAGATAATATAAAATAATCAAAATCGGTTATCCAAAATTTTTTCGTGAAAAAATTTCCTCGGCACCCCCTTGTCGATTTTGTCAAAAATGAAAATGTCTCAGATTGCAACTAAAATATACTTACTGATAGCTTATTTTACTTAGAATCCACTGACAAAAACCGCAGAATGATATCTATAATAGATTTCAAGCACTTTGAGAAAATGTGCGAACAAATCGCTACATTTAGCAGCGAATATCTCGAGAACAAATTACCATATTTATAGCAAAGTAAGAACAAAAATACCATATTTATAGCAAAGTAAGAACAGACCATCTAAAGTAAATACCATTATAGTTTTGATTTCAGAACAGTTCCTATATTTTTAATATTTTTTTTAAAAATGGCTGAAAAATATATACTTTTGATTTATTTTTTAATATCTCTGAAACTATCGAAATATATTTATTCATATCTTAGGGTTATGTAAGGTGATCCGAAAGGAAGCCAAAAACTCAATAATATACAAGATGTTCCATTTAAAAAAAATCATCCAGGTCCACTCACACTTTTTTGAGCCACCCTATAGAAGTTAAAATATTTTCTTGAAATACATTCTGGTACATACTTTAGGTTTCTACTTACACAAAATTCTCAAGTTTTTTATTCTAGGAGCTACAGATGACCGACGCACTATTGCCGGACCCTGTATATGGCTTGGTGCATTCTCGGCCGGTACTGCCACCGTCGGAGAATATCGTAAACAACTCGTACTTAAAAATACACGGGTTTAAATAGCGAGAATACGAAAAATTTATTATTTAATTATTCTAAATGTGTTAAGCCCCATACTCACACTTCGTCCCTTCGCTTCCTTCCTTCATCCATTCGATGCTTGGAAATTAGTCGATTATGCAACAACACACCACAAATATTTTTAATATAGCAGCTACATGTTTATTACGAAATATCTAGTAAACTCTAAAATTTTTAAAAAATCCGAAAGGCGCATAATTTTTATTTTATAAAACTGCAATTCTTTGTCGTGTCAAAAATAAAAATTGAATTTTAATAATATATATTTTTTTTAATAAATCCGAATATTTCAGTATCATGTCCAAGGTATATCAGTATGAATATACAAGGCGAGTCAACAGTAGAGTAAAGTTTATTATGTAATTTATATCGAAACTATGAAATATGACATACTAATTAAACGTTGATGTCAATCCCCTCAGATATTTTTGTAAAGGCATTATGCACACTATTTCTATTTTTTTATTTTTGTCGCTACGATTACATAAATATGGACATGTATTTTTTAACAAATATGAAGACAATATTGTTTTTTTCTTCCATTTTTTAGACTACTGTGTGTGAATTATCTTTAAGTCGACTGGCGATTGCTAGATGTACAGGATGTTCCATTTTTGTGTGTTTTATGGGGTTTCTGGTTTATGAGTAGAGATATAAAGATGCCGTTTTCACATCATTGTTCTACTTATTACGAAACTAAATATGCTACACACAGATTTATCCTAGCCTTCTTAGTTCAAAGTTATTTCTTATTTCTTTCTTTTACTTTTTATTTTTTAATTAGTAGAAATTTTTGCAGTTTTCGATAACCTTTGTGTCTCGATTATCTTATAACTTATCGAAAAAGTGAAAAGGATCAGTGATGGGCGGTGGGTAAGTACCCAATTTGTAGATAAATAAAATCTGGGTATATATGTATGTATATACCTACCTGTAGATTTCGATGAACATCCTAATTTTAATAAAATGAGTTTCCGATGACCGTATAGTAAATACCCGTTATAATATCGGGAATAGAAATATACCTATATATATATATATATATATATATATATATATATATAACATATATAGCATACAGCATTATATATATATATATATATATATATATATATATATATATATTATATATATATATATATATATATATATATATAATATATATATATATATATATATATATATATATATATATATATATATATATATATATATATATATATATATTATATATATATATATATATATATAAGGAATATTGTAGATATACTCGTATTCTTGATAATACTGGTATTATACCGGGTATTTACTATGCGGTCGTTGGAAATACCTTTTATAAAATTAGACTGTTCATCTAAATGTACAGGTATATACCAGATACCCTGATTTTTGTTTTGTTCTACCTATTGAGTACTTATCCACCGCCCGTGTCTCGTTTTTCAGGTAGAATGGCAGTGACGAAAGTGGTTCTTCGTTGGGAGCTGTCTATTTCGAAAAATGACTCAAACTCTTATGTTCTTTTTTTTAAACCGGACACTCTATATATTAATTTTTATTTTATTTGCCTTGTTATGAGCTTTCTAAAATTATAATATACTCTATATTTATTTATTTAGGTACTGCTAAACTGCTAAACGGCTCTTATTTTATTTAACTTAATTTTACCAGATAATTTTGCTTTGCATCGTGATATTTTGATAAACTATACGGAAACTGAACTTGTGCTGCTTTTAAATAACATGCCAATAACCAACATTTTACGTCGAATAAATTAATTGATTGTTTTGATTACCTAATTTAGACCGGCCGACTATGTAATAAAGTTAAATAATGCATTTTTACCCCGTTTTTGAAAATAAGTATTTTAGAAAGCTCGTAACAAGGAAAATAAAATAATATACAAAATATGGCATTTAAAAAACATATAAGTTTTAGTCAATTTAAAAAAAAAAGATTCCACCGAAGAAATAGTTATGTCACTGCATTCTATGTGAAAAAATGTACGGAAGACCGTTTTCACCTTTTCGATAAGTTATGATACAAAGGGGATCGAAAAATGCAATAATTTCAGATTCGCCCTGTATTTTAGGAAGTAAGAGAGCTAGGACATATCTGTATGTAGCATTTTTAGTTTCATAAAAAAGTAACAGTGTAATGTGAAAACCGCATCTTTGTATCTCGACTCATAAACGAGAAACCCTGCAAAACACACGAAAATGGGACACTCTGTACAGACTTACTGCCAAATCAAGAAATCAACTACGAATGAAATCCATGATGGATTTATATATTTTATATATTTTAATATTTTTTTTGTGTTTGTGATAATTCCTTTGCTACTTCGTGCAAAAACCGACAGTACGGGGAAGGAGCGTTTCGAGGAAGTAAACGGACGAAGGAGCGTTTTGACGAAGGAACGAAGGAACACACAGTCGCATAAAATCGACATTTCCTATAGTAAATATAAGATTTTTGGACGAAGGGGCGCGACGAAGGAAGGAAGTGAAGTAGCGAAGTGTGAGTATGGGGCTTTAGGAAGTATAATTTGTGTAAAATTCTAAAAATAAAAATAACAAAGTAAATATTTTGATACTTTCAGAGGGTCTAACTTGTATTATAATTTATTATTCCAGTTAAAAAACTTTTTAGATGAGTTCAACTACGGTAACGAGCATAGTTTTGTTAGTGGGGCATAATTAGAGCTATTCCGGCTACAATAAAAAAAATTAAAGGTACATAATTATAATTTTAGAAGATGTTCATAAAACATTTAATCACTACTTGATTAAAAAAAGTATACCATTAATATTGCCAATTATATTTTACCCCCTCCTAGTATATATCTTTTTAATTTTTTGATTATGTAACGAGCACTTTGTTTACTGACTTGTTTCGTCGAACTGCTTGAATCCATTTTTGCTTTTAATCAAATCGGTGTGAGAAACTATGAAGCTATAAAATGTTTCAGGAAAGTTGAATATCCGGGAAAGTATTGAATGTTATTGCACCAACAACGCCTTAATTACGCTCTCCTTTTTCATTTTGTTGATTTTATGGAAAGAACTGTTCATTAAAATGTTGTATCCTATGTTATAGGGCTTGTTTCTCTCTACAATTTCCTGTCTCACAATGTACCGTTTGTGTCCAGGCAGGGTTCATAGTTTCATAGATGTCGATTTTCGAAAGAAATCGGTACATTTATTTTATTTCGTATATTTTTCATTTTATTGATTTTATGGAAAGCACTGTTCATTAAAATGTTGCATCCTATGTTATAGGGCTTGTTTCTCTCTACAATTTTCTGTTTCACAATGTACCGTTTGTGTCCGGGGAGGGATCATAGTTTCTTAGTTGTTGATTTTCGAAAGAAATCAGTACTGGTATATTATTTCGTATATTTTTCATTTTATTGATTTTATGGAAAGAACTGTTCATTAAAATGTTGTATCCTATGTTATAGAGCTTGTTTCTCTCTATAATTTTCTGTTTCACAATGTACCGTTTGTGTCCGGGAAGGGATCATAGTTTCATAGTTGTTGATTTTCGAAAGAAATCAGTACTGGTATATTATTTCGTATATTTTTCATTTTATTGATTTTATGGAAAGAACTGTTCATTAAAATGTTGTATCCTATGTTATAGGGCTTGTTTCTCTCTACAATTTTCTGTTTCACAATGTACCGTTTGTGTCCGGGAAGGGATCATAGTTTCATACTTGTCGATTTTCGAAAGAAATCAGTACTGGTATATTATTTCGTATATTTTTCATTTTATTGATTTTATGGAAAGAACTGTTCATTAAAATGTTGTATCCTATGTTATAGGTCTTGCTCCTCTTTACAATTTCCTGTCTCACAATGTACCGTTTGTGTCCAGGCAGGGTTCATAGTTTCATAGATGTAGATTTTCGAAAGAAATCGGTACATTTATTTTATTTCGTATATTTTTCATTTTATTGATTTTATGGAAAGCACTGTTCATTAAAATGTTGCATCCTATGTTATAGGGCTTGTTTCTCTCTACAATTTTCTGTTTCACAATGTACCGTTTGTGTCCGGGAAGGGATCATAGTTTCTTAGTTGTTGATTTTCGAAAGAAATCAGTACTGGTATATTATTTCGTATATTTTTCATTTTATTGATTTTATGGAAAGAACTGTTCATTAAAATGTTGTATCCTATGTTATAAGGCTTGTTTCTCTCTACAATTTTCTGTTTTACAATATACCGTTTGTGTCCGGGAAGGGATCATAGTTTCATAGTTGTCGATTTTCGAAAGAAATCAGTACATGGTTATTATTTCGTATATTTTTCATTTTATTGATTTTATGGAAAGAACTGTTCATTAAAATGTTGTATCCTATGTTATAGGGCTTGTTTCTCTCTACAATTTTCTATTTTACAATGTACCGTTTGTGTCCGGGAAGGGATCATAGTTTCATAGTTGTCGATTTTCGAAAGAAATCAGTACTGGTATATTATTTCTTATATTTTTCATTATATTAATTTTATGGAAAGAACTGTTCATTAAAATGTTGTATCCTATGTTATAAGGCTTGTTTCTCTCTACAATTTTCTGTTTCACAATGTACCGTTTGTGTCCGGAAAGGGATCATAGTTTCATAGTTGTCGGTTTTCGAAAGAAATCAGTACATGGTTATTTCGTATATTTTTCATTTTATTGATTTTATGGAAAGAACTGTTCATTAAAATATTGTATCCTATGTTATAAGGCTTGTTTCTCTCTACAATTTTCTGTTTCACAATGTACCGTTTGTGTCGGGGAAGGGATCATAGTTTCATAGTTGTCGATTTTCGAAAGAAATCAGTACTGGTATATTATTTCGTATATTTTTCATTTTATTGATTTTATGGAAAGAACTGTTCCTTAAAATGTTGTATCCTATGTTATAAGGCTTGTTTCTCTCTACATTTTTCTGTTTCACAATGTACCGTTTGTGTCCGGGAAGGGATCATAGTTTCATAGTTGTCGATTTTCGAAAGAAATCAGTATTGGTATATTATTTCGTATATTTTTCATTTTATTGATTTTATGGAAAGAACTGTTCATTAAAATGTTGTATCCTAAGTTATAAGTCTTGCTGCTCTCTACAATTTCCTGACTCACATTGTACCGTTCGTGTCGAGGAAGGGATCATAGTTTCATAGTTGTCGATTTTGTTTGTCGATAAGCACTTTGTATTTCGAGTCAAATTGTCGTTACATTTATAATAAAGGTGTTAAACAATATATTTATTTAGTTAACGTATTAACATTTTAATATACTAAAAATTTGGGACCATTAAGCAACAAAAAAAAACAGAAGATTTTCAAAATTCTTTAAATAACCACCATTTATCAACGCAATTCACACAGTTCCTTCGTTACATCTTCACTTTCCCCATTTATAGGGCCAAAATCAAGACGACAAATTAAACACTTTATCTCCGGCAGCGGTTCGAATTGGCGACCAGGAATTTTTCGAAAGTTTGGAGAATGAAGGCAGCCGGCAGATAACTCCGAAAAAGTTTGGAATATTTTAATTTTAAGGCGATAGGTCGAAAAGATGAAGGAAAAAAGTTTATTAAATAGACAGCGGTGTGGCCTGATGGACCATAGATCATGCAGTAATGTCTAGATACATTTTTTTATCAGTACATGTAGCAAATATAACGATTATATTATTTATATTATTCATAATGATATAATAAATATTAAAGATATTTTAATGTGACTTTTTAGGAATATTTTTTGAAAATTTTGAACTTTGTTTTATCATCATCGATATGGTGTAGCCTCCCTCACATATTTAGATACTCTCTTTGTCGTTGGGTCCATTGTTGTCTATTGTTGGCTATGCGGGCCCAAGTTATCCCTGCTAATTTCCTAATATTATCGTCCCATCCCAGGTTTGGTCTTCCTCTAAGTCCTCTTGATTTCTCGTGGGTACCATGTTGTAATTTTTTTGGTCCATCTGTTGTCCATCCTTCTTGCCAGATGTCCTGTCCATTGCTACAGGAGGGATTTGATTCTGTGGATGTCATCTATTACCTGGGTCTTTTGTCGTATGCACTCTATTCTTTTACGGTCTCTATTGGTTATTTCCAGCATATTTCCTTCCATTGGAACCTGCAGCTTTCGTAAAATGTCCGTTTTAAAAAAATAGAATGTCTTTTCTGTCTACTAGTTCGTTGTACATTATTTTAGTTTTTGTTAAATTTATTTTGAGACCTACTTAATTGCTGGCTGTATTTAGTTCGTTAATTTGTGCTTGTAGTTCTTCAGGACTATTGAAAATTAGGACTATGTCCATCAAAGAATCTTAGATGGTTAAAATATTCTCCAACTATTCTTAATTCTTCTTTCCCAGCCGAGTTAACGGAATATTTGTTCTAATGTTGTATCTCTTAGGCGATATCGTGTTTCCCTGTCGTATTCCTTTGCCAGTTGGGAACTCTGGGGTTGTTTTGTATATCATTACTCTTGCTTTGGCTTCCTTGTATATATTGACGATCACTTTATTTCTCTCTTTGCTTATAAGTAAAAGTTATGAAGAATTTTGAAATTGATGTAAAGTATTTTCTATAGTGTTTGTGATATTACACGATGTTCGGAGAAGTATTTCAGTCTTGAAATTGGCTTGAATAAGACGAAAATTCAAATATTAGACCAAAACGCAACTTATTTAGCAATCAATCCATTGCAACGGTTTAAAATGTCACGTTCAATACTGCTGTTATTCTAAGTTGTTCTTCTGATTTTCCATTCGAACAGATATTCTATTACAGTTGAAGCTTGGAACCTTTGGTTTAGCAAACCTTTGGTTACACAGCAAAATAAAATTACACTAAGTCACCACAATACACCAA
The DNA here is from genome assembly GCF_002938485.1 of Sitophilus oryzae. NCBI lineage: Eukaryota > Metazoa > Arthropoda > Insecta > Coleoptera > Curculionidae > Sitophilus > Sitophilus oryzae. Next base: position 488,281 of record NW_022146735.1, on the reverse strand, counting down.
AACACTTTTACTTTTACACTGGACGCGCGTTTCGCTAACCATGTTAGCATCATCAGCAGATGATTATAAACTTAGTTTATCTAATTAATTACATAATCTTAGTTTATAATCATCTGCTGATGATGCTAACATGGTTAGCGAAACGCGCGTCCAGTGTAAAAGTAAAAGTGTTTTGGTGTATTGTGGTGACTTAGTGTAATTTTATTTTGCTGCAGATATTCTATTCTTCAGACTATATTATACTTATTGCGATATTTTTTCAAAACCACGTTAGCGATCTTAAGGTACGTTTAGACTTGAGCACGCACGCACTGAACGTACACAAACAGTATTCGTTCGCGCTCTCGGCTCCGTTTAAATTAAAAACTTATTTTTCTAAGAATGAAGTGATCCAGTATTGAAGCGAACAGCATTGTTACGCTGGTGAACGTACGCACGCACACACAAAACAAATTACCAGTTCAAACTGAGCGTTCGCGAACACATAAAATCCCTTTGAGCACCGACCAAAAACCGACACCAGACAGCTCGAGTTCGCGGCTGCTCGCGCCCAGAGAGATTCAGAGTGAGCGTCCGCACAGCCATTTACACTTGAGCATTCGCGAAGGATCAGTTCGTGCGTTCTCAAGCCTAAACGCACCTTAATTTTCACCCAAAAGTTTCCAGATTTCATCCAAATATCGACATTAGTTCAGAAATTATTTGGAAAAAATCGAAATAAAAATGAAACTTCTACACCCCGTATCTCAGAAACGAAGCATTTTAGGACATACATTTATACAAACTTTTTTTACTTACTTATATCTGCAGAATATGCTGCAGAAGTTTCCCAATAAATATACAATTCTAACCATCATGTAAAATATGTATCACTAGTAGTGAAATCGTCATAAAAAATAGTTCTTTAGTCTCTTGCTCTATTGAGGCAAATGGATACGAAAAATGATCTAAATAATTTATTAAGAACTGTTGCAAAAAGCCAAATAAAATTTTCTGATTCCTGTTTTATAACGATAACATCCGGACAAATTAAATTGAAAAATTAATGCCATTAGAATTTCGGAAATTAAATTAAAATTCGAAAGAAGAACGGAAAAAAGAAATGGATCGGGAAAAAGTCTAAGGAAAAATGATGACGCTTAAATAATCTCATCTCCTCAGGACCGGCTGCATTACAACAGTTTAAAAAATTAATATTTCCAATTTCATCATTTTCCTTCTTACAGCAACTCCCCTTCCTTATTTTGGTTCCTCCTCAAAAGTCCGAAACTCTAAAAATACGGCTTATGGCGGCACAGAGTGAATATTTGGGATTGGGTATGTACTAAATTTTTGATTTTTTTGTACTTTATAGAAGTAAAAGGTTATATCTTTCGTTGGACAGGCGTTAGATTAATTGTCAGCCGTAGCAGTTTGGTATCACTGCCTCTACAGGGTTTCTTGAAGTTAAAGAGGCATTTTTAGAATTGCAATCAAATGATAAAAAACGCTTATGAGATTAATAGTCTGTTGATGATGATCTAAATAACACATCCACGTTTAAACTTTGTATTACTTCAAAAGTCACTATTTTCCAAAACCTACCATGACTCCACTGAGGCGTCGTTTCTTGTTCACTGTCATGGCCTCTTAATTATTATTAAATATTAATACATCTGATCGACATGTGTGTCAGTTGGGTAAAAAATGTACATGCACTGCCAAAATATAATTTTACTGCTAAGCAACTGCCAATAAAAGGGAAGATGTCTGCCATATAGTTACAGTCGACTGCCGTAAGACTGATGCCTACGGCTACCAGCGACTGTCAAGAGAATATACGTGTAATTCCTAGAGTGAGATACCCCTCGCATCTGACATTATGGTGTTCTGGTATATTATGGATATTAGAATAAATTAATCGCTATTTTATTTTTTATTAAAAATGTTCATTGACTGATACCGTGATATAAAAAACAAAAAGAATCATTTTTACTCCTAATAAAACAATATACAATTTTTTATTGGGATATACTTTTTACACTAATTACTTTTTTTATATAAAAGGTTCTACTAGCTCACAACTTCATTAATTAGCCATCTCCTGTTATATTTATAATTTGTTATTTTTGAACTAATTAACTCACATATTAATTTCAATTAAAATTAACTGTAACGTGCTGTTTTCTTCTCTAAAATAATTTTAAAACTAGAGAAAAAAAAAGAAAAATCACGTGGCGCCTACTTTATACTCAACATCAAAGGTATAGAGAGAGTGTTAGTGCCATTAAAACGCGAACCTGAAAATTCTTTGATGAATTCTGACGTGAAAAAGCGGGGTCCTTGTGCAAATTAACATGTTGCCGTTCCATCTCAGTCTCGAGGGCCGATAAAAATTCGTAAAAATAACATTTTTATAATGCGGTTTTAATTATACCTTTATTTTGAGATAAAGAAGTGCCACAAATATTGGACAAATTGGAGTTAACTAAAATATTTTCTTTACAACCATATTTGTAAAATTGACAATGCTGAAGACATTACGGAGAAAACCTCATGAGGAAACTAATAACAACTAAACTGTTTTGAATGGTGCACCATCTCTTAGATACTAGAGGAAAATCCCGGATGTTGTAATGTAAATAAACTTTCTGGTATCCTTGGTGGGAACTAACTCAGTAGAAGGGTTGAAGCTGATACCTCTTAGAAGAAGAATGTGTGTACAGTTACTAGGAAAATGGCCATTGTAACGGAAGAGGCTATCGTTAAATTGAAGTTAAGGAAGTTTCAGCATAGAGTTTTAGTGGTACATATAGAAGATATTTTCATTTTTGGCATGGATGTGATTGGTCAACATGGATTTTGATCAGCAGAGAACCACCTTAAATATCGAGAATGAAGAGCTCATGTTATCCCACTTCTGACACTAATTGTTACAGATTCCATGGACCCTTAATTGAAAACACACGATAAAATACTTAATCAATTTATTTTCCAATTATTGAAACATCCCCCAATAACTAATTAAATACAACACATTAATTTTCTAGCATCTTCACCAATTACTCCAATTCGCTTATTGCAGAACTCTATTCAAACCTGAATTCGAGCACTGGAAACGCTTTTACTCAACATTTAATGTTTCGCCTAATTTCCAATCCGGAACACTGTAGAATTCTTTTTGTGTCCAGAAAGTTCGTTTACAACATCCGAGATTTTCCACCAATATCAAAGAGATGGCGCACCATTCAAATTTCCATCGGTAATACACTTTAGCGAGTATTAGTTTCCCCGAAAGATATCGCCACGCTGTTTGTTTACTGATTTTTGCCTGAAGGTATTACTACCAGTTCTTCGGTATATTTTGTCTGGATTATATAATTAATATTTTCTGTTTATTTTTTCTGCAAAAGGTTATAGTTTACATCATGTCGTTTAAATTCTATTTATGTACTACCTATATGCTTTTGGCGTAAATAAGGATAATTTTTATGTTTTTATGAAGATCTTAAATCTACGGCAATGACGATATCAAATCTTGAAGAAAATATTTTACAAAGACTGTAGATAAAACAGACTGTAAATAAACAAACTGTGTGTGTATTAGTTAAATTTTGCATGTATGTGAGCTTTAGCTTTCTCTGATTCAGAGAATGATCTTAGATATTATGTAAAGAGAATGATAGGTTGAGAAAAACACTACGCTCGATATAGTTAGTTAAGAGTAATAGGCGATTGAAATGTCGGATCGCTCTTATGTAATTCTGACTACTACGACGGAAAAAAGGAGTTATGAAGGAAATCCAGCATTTTATTTTACTACATTCTCACATCAGAAGTGGGATCAACCTACTAAGGGTACTAAAGTTTTAAGAAGTGCCAACATGCAATGCTGTGTTCCATAAGTGCCGAATAACGAGATAAAATATAAAGCAACAAGTCTAGCAGTGTTAGTGAATAAAAAGAATGATAAAGTAATGTACAACGAACTAGTAGACAGAATATACCTTCTAATAAATAACACAAATTTGGAAATAGTAGAAGAATACATATATTTAGTATATACATACTAATACACAGCTCGGAATCTCTACTACCAGAAATTAACCGAAGAATTAAGTTAGCATGTAGTACTTATGGAAAAAACTCGATCGCGCAACGCTCAGTGTAACGAAATATGCTGGGAATAACCAAGAAAGACCGTAAAAGAATAGAGTGGATATGACAAAAGATCCAGGTAATAGATGTCATCCACAGAATCAAATCTCTCACGTGGCAATGGGCAGGACACCTGGCAAGAAGGATGGACAACAGATGGACTACAAAAATTTCCCACTGTGGTACCCAGGAGGAATTAAGAAACCTAGAGGAAAACCAAACCTAATATGGGACCACGATATTAGGAAATTAGCAGGAATAACTTGGGCCCACATAGCCAACAATAGACAACAATGGCACAAATTACCTATAACAGATGCGAAAGAAAGCGACTGCATCGGAAACCGCTCGGCAAACCCGACACGCCTATTGAGTGGTGTAAGAAACCTATGCTGTGTCGTATTCACTTGCTGGAATGACATAGTGCGTGGTAATATGTTTCTTTTTAAAAACGCGTGTAGGATTTTTGTTGAATTTTTGAACTGTTATTTCTAAGTTTTGGTAATTTGTATATCTTATTTAAAATGGAATGCAAATGTGTTTATTTATGATTTCTTTTTATGGGGGTACATAAAATCTAAAATTTACGGCCATGAACAAAAACAAAACTTGGAGCAGTTAAGGCAGAAAATATTTAATGCCTTTGACACTGTCACCCCTGATATGTTATCCAATGTGAGGAGGGGATTTTATGATCGTTTGGTTTAATGCAAGAGGGAGGCACTTTTGAACAATTTTTGTAATTTTTTAAATTTCATTATCCTGTTTTTTTACCGTTTACCCATTTTACCTACCTTGACGAACATGGGACAACGAAGGTCCTTTTCAGGACCACAAATATTTTGATTGAGAAAATTGGTAACTTTTTTTTGGATTAAAAAACAAAAGTTGTTAATATAATACCAATTTAAAAGTGTTTTAGTAGTTTTAATACACACTATGATATAAGATTTATTATTATTATAATGTACATTATTAATACTATGGTTCATTCGAAATGGTATTAAGGCCCAATTGCAACGATGATTTAAATTTTTCTTAAAGATAAGTAGAGCTTAGAATGAGCTGTATTTATATTTACTTTAATATTCACCTTAAATGAGGGAATTTGACTGATAAAATTTTTGAATTTGAATTGTTTTTAATGATACTAACAATTTTAGTTCAATTTTTAATAAAAATTATTTAATATTAATAGAAATCCAAGAGATTTGAAACCTCTTTTAGCGATTTATAACATTTTCAAATGAATTACAGGTGCCCTTATTTTCTATGAAAATCACACAGCTTTTTTCATAGTCGCTGCAGTTGCTATAGCTATAAAAACTAATTTTTTAAGGTGTGAAAATTGCGACACACGCTAAATGGACTTGATTTTTCGTATGTCTCGAAGTCTGTGGACCTTTTTGTATGCCTCGATAACATATTGGTGCAGATTATATTTTCACCCAAACAAATAATAACCCAAACTATACATTGATGCGGATTGTCTATGAACTCTTTCTGAAGGTCACAGAAACCTGAACGCGTAATTCGGTATTCTTTCGCATCTGTTATAGGTAATTTGTGACAATGGGCTCAACTAGAAAGAGAGTATCTAAATATGCGAGGGAGGCTACACCACAATTGGAAATGGTTGAATAAGCTAAGAGTGATGATGATAGTGATGATGATAGTGATGATGATGATTGTAAATTTATATAAATTTTCACTCAATTTAACATTTAAACTTGCATTCTAAATTTTAGTTAAACCATTTATTATAAATATTAATTGTTTTTTAGATATTTAACAGCACCTAAAAAAATGTTCTCTATTATTCCAACTAGTTACATAGTTATAAACAGGTCTCTACGAATAACAAAAACAGTCTGCTGGGGTACATTTTTTGTTCAAAAAAAGTGTGAATCATGAGAGACAGGGCCGTACGAGGCCTAGAATGCAATATTCATGGACCCCCGTAATTTATGTCGCCTTCCTAGCTCTTCTACCCTTCACCCCAACCCTTAGAGCGCACGCCGAAACGTCCGGCTCTGAATTATGGCGAACGCGTGTCATGGTGGGTAAAAAGGGTGATACAAGGGAAGGGGGGAAGTATCCTGGGACTTATTACATAGATATGCGTAAATTGTTAACTAAATTTTGTTTCATAATGTAAAAATAAAGTTTTTTAATATAAAAAATAGATAAATTTAAATTGTATTATATTAATAAAGTGCAAATCTATGAAAAGTCAATGAGTGTTGGGGTGCACTTCATCAAAGTATCGAAACTATTATATATTAGGTATTATTCTATTATAAATTTCTGATAAATAAAAATATATTTGTTTGAAACTTAGAGCGCACTTTTTCCTTTTGCTTATAATTTTGTATTCTAGTTAAAAAAAATATAGCACGCTGTCACAACAAGTAAACGAAATGGCCGATGACCCGTGTTTTGTTTTCCTGTCCTTATATTTTCTGAAACGCTTCGTATACCGGATGCGTATCAAAGGTGGCTCACCCCTAGACTTTTTTATATTATTAATATTATTATTATTATTAATTACTATTATTTTCGGTCACTTTCTGTTTCACCGGAAATGACTACAACTTTTAATTTTTAAATGGCACCCTCTTTATTTTTTTACTTTATTCGATAGAAAATAACCAAGAAATACCAAGTGTGTGGTATCAAATTATTCGTAAAAAAATGTCTTTTCCAAATATGCTAATGAGCCATACTCGTTCCATTTGAAAAAATTGAGATATGATTAAAAATACGATTTGAGCATTTTCTAACTGGCCAGGACAAGACACTAAAAACATTAGACGATCAAATCTATTTTTTCAAGGCTCCTTGATTAAGAATTAGCATTTTTTACATAGACATGGCACTCTAGATTAAATTTTAAAATACGATTTTTTATTAAGTGAGAATGTCAAAAGTTGACATATGATATGTTATTCTATTCAAAATGTCATTTTCTATTGAATAAAGTAAAACAATACCGAGGGTGCCATTTAAATATCAAAAGTTGCAGTCGCTTCCAGTGAAACCGGAAGTGACCGAAAATAATTGAATACGTCAATGAATCCTAATTTATGTCATATACTAACATACCAAATCTCGTTTTTTTATCTGAAAAAATAAAAAAGTTATAGGGGGTGAGTCACTTTTGAGACGCACCCGATAATATTGTGTCACTTAGAAAAAGGTTCGAAATATTTAAAGCAACTTACCAAATTGGTGAAATAGCTTAAAAGATCCATAAGGGATATACCTGTAAGGAAAAAAAGTTGTGAGTTTTAACAAAGGATTTGAAGAAATACATTATTGAACAGTCAAAAATACATTTTTTATCAGATAAAACAGTAAAAATAGTAGTAATAATCTAATAGATACACTTTTTCGACGGTTATACAAGAATAAAAATATCTCTATATTTAAATAGCTTCAGAGTCTATTATGCTGTAGTGTTCGGGTCGCTCTCAGGGGTCAGGTAAAGCGGGTGTATGTCCGAAGGAAATATATATTATATTTTAGAAATCTGCCTAAAGCTTAGCCCTATCCTGTCGTCTTAAGCCACACCCAAAATTCCAAATACACGTGCTTAGATTAAGTCTCGATTAAGGTATCAGCATTTGCCATAAAATAGCGAACAATTTGTAACAAAACCATATAAATTATATGTAATCACAAAATCCCATAACAGGAAAATTCTCAGCAGAGCTTTTTGCAATATTTAAGGCTATTCAACATATATTGACATCCAGCTCTACAGGGAGCTACAAATTCGAGGTACGAGCATTGGTAACTCAGTAACCGTAGTAGATACGAACATGGTTAAATTGGGGCAAATTTGCGCTTTGGAATGTTTACCAGGATGCAATCAAAAAAGTTTTAAAAACTTCAAGGATCGCTGAGTTTTTTGGAAAAAACGGATATTTTTGAAAAGAAATTTTATTTTTTCCTGTCGTTACTTTTCAGAAAATCAAAAAACTAATTACACATTTTCATAGCCACTTATTTAGGGCTATCTGATAGTATTTTTAGATTTTCAAATCAGCTAACAATTTGTGAGATACAAAGGCCAACTTAATTTTTTTAAATACGGACCTGCAGTTTTTATTTCAGATTTTGAAAGAACTCGCTCTCCTGAGTACAATGATATACCACACTCAGTATTTTTTTTGTTTTGGAAATTTGGACACATTTTATTTAAACTAATTTCAAGTCCGGCTCTGTTTTTTTTAATATTTAATATATTCATCGCTAAAATATTGATAAGCTTTCAAACTTAACAATGACGTGGGTTGAATACGGAAAATCAAATGCAATAATTTTTTTTATAAAAATAATATAAATAAAATGTAAGATAAACAATCAAATCATTTCCCCGGAAGATGGATTGGAAATGGTAGAGCAGTATAATGGCCAGCGAGGTTCCTGGACCGTCTGATGACGTCAAGTAATGCGACAGGTACAAATTTTACAAAAAAATTAAATCAATACATCTCGGCAGTTACAATAGAGTACAAAATGCATTCGAAAGTATAAGAAGATCTATTCAAAAGCTATAAATAAAATTGAACGAAAAATAAATTTGTGCAATAGGGAAGGTGGTGAGTGGTAACCCTTTCGCACATGTAGACTATGTAGAGCATTAGAAACTAGTTTGTAGAAGTTAATTTAGTCATAATAACTACGATTAATACTATGCAAATTATTAGATTTGACACTGACACTGAGAATTTCAAATTCACAATAAGAAAAATTAAAAATAATATCTTTAAATTGCTGATCTGGATATTATTTATTTCAATCTTTCAATTGACTCAATGTTCCTTATTCAATGTTAATTAGCACTGATCAATATTGTTGCGATGAATATAATCAGATTAAATAATTTAAAAAACAGAGTCGGATTTGAAATTTTTTTAAATAATAATTAAATAGCTTTGTTGCTGTTAAGGTACTCAAAACAAAAAAAATATAAAGTGTGGCATATCATTGTACTCAGGAGACTGGGTCCTTTCAACGTCTGAAATAAAAAATGCAGGTCCGTATTTAAAAAAATTAAGTTGGCCTGTGTATCTCACAAATTATCAGCTAATTTGAAAACCTAAAAATACCGTCAGATAGCCCTAATAAAGTAGCTATGAGAATGTGCAATTAGTTTTTTGATTTTCTAAAAAGTAACGACAGGAAAAAATAAAATTAGTTTTCAGAAAAATCAGTTTTTTCGAAAAAACTCAGCAATCCTTGAAATTTTTACAACTTTTTTGATGGCATCTTGGTGAACAGTCCAAGGAGCAACTTTGCCCCAATTTAACCATCTTCGTATCTATTACGGTTTCCGAGATACCAATGCTCGTACCTCGAATTTGTAGCACCCTGTATAAGAGATGGGTCGTGGCTACCGATTCATTGAGTTCCATTTCAATTATCTCCTCTTTCTACTCCAACCATCCACTAGTTATAGCAATGACAGAGCTGACTACTTGGTTGCAAAAACTCCCAACCCTCATAAAACCAACCTTGTTTTCTCCGTGCAAGATCTAAAGAACTATGGCAAACATATGATCGAAAATATAATCCAACTAGAGTGGGACTTGGACATGAATGATAGTAAGGCTTCATGAAATAAAAAGGGACTATTTTGAAAATAATGTAGTTAACTTACCTAGAAGAGATTTCGTTGTGCTCACTAGAATTCGTTTAGGACACACGAAACTTACCCATGAACACCTCCTTAAAGGACAAAATCAGCCCATATGTGAAACATGTAATCTTCCAATATCTGTCAAACACATTATCTTTGAATGCCCAAAGTACGCGTTAAAACGAAGACAACACGGTATCGTGGATAGCCCTGAGGTAGATCTTTCCTTCCAAAATAACAAGGCTATGTTGGATTATACAGGGTTGTTCACCACATACGACGCGGAGTATTGTAGCTAAACGATTAGATTTTTACAAATTGTAAGTTTTGGGTTCGTTGAAGGACTATTAGAGCTACAATTTAAAAATATTTTTACAAGATACAGAGTGTCCCAAATAAATAAAAAATATCAAAGTTGTATTTTTTTAAATGGAACACCTTGTATATTATTACATTTTTAGTTTCTACGATTAAAATAAAGGTAAATTTGATAAAGGTTCATTACACTTAAACCTTACCGTTTTTGAAATATTTTCAATTTTGTGAAATTGCAGTCAAAATTTTAAGGCTTCATTTCTGCCAGGTTATCAAAGTTTTTAATACTAAATATTTACTGAAGTTTATTTATCGATCAGTTATTGTGCTGCAATAATAAAAATTGTACTACCTTATACAGAGTGTCCAAAATTTTATTTTAAATAATTAATATCTTTAAACGGCAATAACTTGTTTAATTTAAATGGAACACCCTGTATGTTTTATGAGAATCAGATACACAATTTAATTATCTATCGAATTGTATTATACCATTTTTACCTATCTCTTCAAGTTTCCGTAGAAAATGCATTTTCTTGTAATTTAAAACTCATTTATCAAACCCATGGAATACTGACATTTTAGATTATTTTTAAAGATGTACCAAATTTTTAAAGAGTACAGAGACTAATATTGTCGATATAGTTTGTTTGTTTCATTAAAAATTAAAAAGAAACTGTTTAAATATTTGTTAAAGAGGACCAATTAATATGATTCCAGTTTTCAAACTAGATTAATTGACTGTTTGCGTTGATTAATAATAATTACTCCAAATACTAAAAAACTGAATTTTGTATGTGTATTAGACAGTGTGGTAAAAGTAACACCTTAAAAATGATATTTCATTTTTTGACAAATGCTTATTTATAACAACAGAGATATTCATTTTCATAACTTATTATTATATTGATTTCTGATTCAAATCCACATTTATTTAGAATAATTTATTAACGAACATAATTAAGTATGTAATTAATTAGTATTTGAGTGGAAATAATAGTGGTATACTTAATTAATGGTATGCTCTTTTATAAAGATTTAAATAGTTTTCTTTTTGCATACAAATGGGCTAGTAATATTTTCATTTTGCTAAAAACGATAATATTACTAGCCTGTACAGTTTGTACCTTTTTTGCTTTAAAAACAATCTAAACTGTCAATATTCCATGGGTATATTGATAAATGAGGTCTAAATTATAAGAAAATGCATTTTATACGAAAACTTGAACGGATAGGTAAAAAGTGGCGTAATACAATTTGATAGGCAATTAAATTGTGCAGCTGATTCTCCTAAAATATATAGGGCGTTTCATTTAAATTAAACAAGTTATTGCCGTTTGAAGCTAGAAATAATTTAAAATAAATTTTTAGACACTCTGTATGAGGTAGTATTATTTTTATTATTACAACCCAATAACTGATCAATAAATAGACTTCAGTAAATATTTAGTATTAAAAACTTTGATACCTTTGGTGAAATAAAGCCTTAAAATTTTGACTGCAATTTCACAAAATTGAAAATATTTCAAAAACGGTAAGGTTTAAGTGTGATAAACTTTAATCAAATTTACCTTTATTTTAATCGTAGAAACTAAAAATGTAATAATATACAGGGTGTTCCATTTAAAAAAATACAACTTTGATATTTTTTATTTATTTCGGACACTCTGTATCTTGTAAAAATATTTTTAAATTGTAGCCCTAATAGTCCTGCAACGAACCCAAAACTTACAATTTGTAAAAATCTAATCGTTTAGCTACAATACTCCGTGTCGTATGTGGTGAACAACCCTATATAAAGAACATCGACTTATATATAAATAATGGGATAAAGTGACGCTAAAAGACTCTACAGTCGATGCGTCTTTGTCACATATCTCTCTCTCCATCTCTCTCTCTCTCTCTCTCTCTCTCTCTCTCTCTATGTAATCACAAAACTTCAATCTATCTCTGTATTGTAACAGAATTTTAAATTATGTCTTTATTTTCGAGAAAATTTAGTCCAAACATAAGAAATATTTTGTTGATGTTCGATCATCAAAATCTTAAAAATAAAGAATTTGTCTAAAAATGTGCAATACGCATATAGTATAATCCTTTATCTTTAATTTCCTTCTTTATTTGTGTAAAAATGCCTAGCCAGTTTTACATAAAACGTTAAATGCCGAAAGCTTAATTTGCTACTTTTTCGGACTAGTGAAATGGACACTTAATTACGTTTTATTCCTAATCCGCCATTATAATACTTCAATCATCGTTCCTAGGACTTATTACTGACTAAAATAAATTACTGTTTAATTAATAGCTCTATCAACAGCACGAATAATTAATACTGAAAACCTCATTTTGTAAAATCCTTTCGCCCAAAAATATCCGGTTTAAAATGTTTCCGCAGCTCCACTTTATTGCGATATTTATCAGTCTGGATTCTTCTCTTTCCCTCTTCTGCCTCTGCTTCTCTTTTAGATTAGACTCGACTTGTTAATTATGGCTCCTTCGATTGGCCGAACAAAACCTTTATTTGAAGTAGAGCGGCTCCCATTCAAGGCCAGGTGATTTAGAGGTAGTTTGGGAGGAAGTTAAGCACACAAATTGCTATTGAACGCAGGATGAAAGTGTTTCTGAGGTTGTAAAAGAAAAGACGGACAGAGATAGGGTAGATTTAGGGCGGATATTACACTTAAACAGATTATTTTAAAACAAAACGTATTCTTTAGGACGTTTAGAAATTTCTTTAAAAAATATTCTCTAGTTTATTCGTACATATACTCGTTGGGTAGATAAATATAGGATATATTGAATTTGGGTGAATACCATTATATCAGGTATCTACACTCAGATACAAACAATGCAACGGAGAAAGTTTTGGTCAAATTTAAAGTGTTATATTTTTGATATTTTTAGCCCTATTTTCATGAATTTTTTAGCAAACTGTATATAATTATGTCAACTTTAATTCGTAAACTCAGTTTTTTATAAAATTTATATAGTATTTGGCGCATTATACAGGGTTAATCGAGGGGTTGTTTTTTAATCCTACATTTAAGACACCCTGTGCAATAATTTCGTTTATAAATTTTCATAAAATATAATTTTAGGGTCAGGACCATGACTCCTGAGCATTTTATTTTTTGATTCACATGCTTTGGTTAATTTTTAAGAGCGAAATGAACTGATCACGATCAATTTGCAATTTTCTAAATTATCATTACTTTTTGATGTAATTTTTTTAATATGGCGAGATAGGTTTGGTGACTATTGTCGTAACGTCACATTATTATTACGCTGCATTGGATACTCTATACTAAATTAAAACGTTAAAGACTAATGATACAGTTCTGGTTCTAATAAACATTCATAACGATAACAGAACTGTTAAAGGAAAAATCTGCTGTAATACTCAAGTATACAAACAGCAAAAAAAAATGTATTGCATTGTAAAAAGACTTTGTATTGCCTCCCTTGACTGCTATAACTGCATGTATACGTCCGTTCATACTGTCATTGAGGCTGCATATATCATATTGCGTTATGCTTTCGCATTCTTCTTTAAGTACCAAACAAAGTTCATTTAATGAAGCTGGTACCGCTTCGCGACCTCTAAACCTCCTACCACGCATTTCCCTAACGTCAAACATAATGGGCAGTTCATAAAAGTATAATAATCACCAAGGCCGCCTTGTCATATTAAAAAATAACTTCGAAAATTAATGATAATTGAAAAAATTGCCATTTGTTGGTGGCATGTTCATTTTGCTCTTAAAAATTAACCAAGGCATAAGTATATTGACATGATCCAAGAAACAAAATGCTCAGGAGACATGGTTCTGACCGTAAAATTATATTTTAGGAAAATTAATAATTAAGGTAAAAAAACAACCCCTCGACTATCCCTGTATAATGCGCCAAATATTAAAGTTTATAAAGTGAGTTTACCAATTAAAGTTGATATAATCATATACAGATTGCTAATATACCTAAATATACTTACTTTGTCAGTTTAAGGTACTCTAAATACTACTAATAAATTTTAACTACTTGTACTAAATTTACTACTACTAATAAATTTTAACTACTTGTTGTTAAATAATCAGTTAGTCAAAAAAAGCACACAAGCCAATACATTTTATCAAAAACACGACAGCACAACGCCGACGTGGCGCACAGTGTTTTGAAGTATAGGGGAAAGTGGACATAAATGGAAAACTCGATTTTTCACTGCCAGAAAATATATTTTCTTGCATTACTAATAAAAGATAACATAATATTTTATATTTTAAACTAATTTTTATGATATAAAAATAAACTAAAAATATTTTTAGCAAAAAAAAATTAATTATAATTTTTACAAATATGGAAAAAATCTCCTGCAGCCCAAAGGGTAATTATTTCTCATTATTAGTAAATAACAAATTAAAAACAAAACGTTCTCCAACTCAGTGTGCGTACATATCAAAGTAAAACCTCTGACGAGGGGTGGGGACAAAAAACTCACAATCTTTTAAGATGTTTATTTAAATTTAATTTGCTTCGAAAAAAGAAGGGGGCGACATGTTTCGGGACTTAACAATTCCCATCTTCAGGCCCAAGAAAGCTAAAATAATTACAATCAGAATAATAAACAAATTCCAATAGTCATACAGAGGTCAAAAAATATAAAATACAATCACAAAACAAATTAAAAGGTTAAACATTTTTTTTCAAAGAGGGTTAAAAATTTATTTCTATCACAATTATTCAATCACAGATAACATTATGAAAAGCTCAGTTTGAAAATTAAAACAATTAAATTAAAATCATAAAGGGCAATAATTTAAGTTCAACAATAAAGATAAAAAAGAAAAAACTTCAAGAACTTTCTCACCTGGAAACGACTTTCTTCTTGTAAAAACGAATCAACTTCTTCAGAACAATCTTCTAAATGTAAACATAACTTAATCTTTTCACAAATTTTTGCCACACTTTCACTTTTGGCATTATTGTACCATTGTTCAAACATATATTTTATTTCAAGTACTGGACATTCTCCTAAAAAAAATCGAATACTTAAAATATCGCAGTTTTCCGCACAAACTGAAATAATGGTTTTAAAGTACAATACTTGGGACAACATTACACGAAAAATTTCGTTTACCATATTATTCCATTTTTTTAAAACCTTAAATAAAATTACACTACTAATTTTCATTCAGACTCGATTTGACTTTTTGTAATGGCCATGTATATAAAAGCAATGATCGAATTTAACAACAACTAATATGGAAAAAGAATGTACTTACTATAAGTGTTTTTTCTCCATTTTGTGCAGCTAGGAAATATTTTTTTTCAACTACACAATATTCACTCCAATTTAATTGAAAAATGCTGTCACTTAAACACACTTCCACTATAATAAAAATACTGATATTCAGTTTTTGGTATTCGCATTGCTGCTCATGTATTAATTTTTTTCATATATTTTTTGGTGATTATAGGCCTTCCTAAGGCGATAAATAATAATATTTGTGTAAATACAAAACAGGTTTTATCTGGTTTTTGTCCATAGATCGCTACACTGTGCGGCGGTGCAATTTAGGTGACAACCCTAATTTAGAAGATGATTTTCCGACAACAGCATAGAAAATACCCGGTATAGTACCAGAAATATACCAGTATATACCGTGTATGTTACGGTTAAACTCCGATGTCCGGTTAATGTCGACATTAACAGGTTAATGTTTGGGTTTGGTTATGTTTTTGATTGTTTAGTGGTATGTTATTCGCGAGATTAACCGGGTAATGACGACATTAACCGGACATCAGACCTTAACCTTAACATATATATATCTACAATAATCCCCAATGGGTATATACCGAGTGTGTCTCAAAAGTGGCTCACCTCTATAACTTTTTTATTTTTTCAGTTAAAAAAACGAGATTTGGTACGTTAGAATATGACATATATTAGGATTGATTGACGAATTTAATTGTTTTTGGTCATTTCCTGTTTCACCGGAAATGACTACAACTTTTGATTTTTAAATGGCACCCTCGGTATTTTTTTACTTTATTCGATAGAAAATGACATTTTGAATAGAATGACATATCATATGTCAACTTTTAACATTATCGCTTAATAAAAAATTGTATTTTAAAATTCAATCTAGAGTGCCATAGTTATGTTAAAAACACTAATCCTTAATCAAGGAGCCTTGGAAAAATAGATTTGATCGTCTAATGTTTTTAGTGTCTTGTCCTGGCTAGTTAGAAAATGCACAAATCGTATTTTTAATCATATCTCATTTTTTTTTCAAATGGAACGAGGGTGGCTCTTTAGCATATTTGGAAAAAGCATTTTTTTACGAATAATTTGATTGACACTTGGTATTTCGAGTCAAATTTTAGTTACGAACCGCAAGTTATAATTTCAAATAAATCATACGAAAATGTTAAAAGTTGACATATGATATGTCATTCTATTCAGAGTGTTATTTTCTATCGAATACAGTAAAAAAATACCGAGGGTGCAATTTAGAAATCAAAAGTTGTAGTCATTTCCGGTGAAATAGGAAGTAACCGAAAGCAATTGAATACGTCAATCAGTCCTAATTTATGTCGTATACTAACATACCAAATCTCGTTTTTTTAACCGAAAAAAAAAAAAAGTTATAGGGGTGAGTCACTTTTGAGATGCACCCGGTATACCTTCTGAGTATATACTAGATGTATATCTACAATAATCCCCAATGGGTATGTATGCTTCTGAGCGAGGGGGAAACCGCTGGGGAAGTTGGTGTACAAAAAGGGGGAAGTATGGGAAGGAAGTACGGGAAGTATGGAAGAAGTAGGAGAAGTATAGAGGAAGTTTAGGAAGTATTGAGGAAGTGCGAGGCAGTACGGGGAAGTACGAGGAAATATCGGGGAAGGATTGAGGACTTCCTCAATCCATCCTTAATACTTATTAAGGAAGTCCGGTGGAGTTCAAGAGAATTATTAGAAATTAAAAAGAAAAACAGAAGGATTTCCTTATATAGAATATAGTTGATCATAGAATCTGATCCCTACTTGAGCTACATGAGCTTAGAACTGCTTTAAGTTGGTATTTAAATAAATCATTTTTTGTCTACGGTTTTCGAATATTTTTTACAATTGGCAACATTGTGGTTTCGACTATACTAGGCAGCAATTCTCTCGCGTTTGTCTTCCAGTTTTGTTTTAAAAGTGAGTATTTTAGGAATTTCACAAAGCGCCAGCTTATTGTTTGTCAGTATATTGTATGGATAATACTTTTACATACAGAGATGTTTTACAAAGATAGAAATATTTAGAGCAGGAAGCTAATTGGTATGGAATAAAAATATTAGGTTTCTTTTTAGATGGCAATACGTGACTTTTGGAACTTTATTTTCGACGAGTCAGTTGACGAAAATGAGGTCGAAACGACTTCTATAATAAATTTGGAACTAATATGGGTGGATCAAATTATAAAGATTAATCGGGATTGTAATTTTTTTTAATGCAACACCCTCTATTTTATTGTATATTGGCTTCCTTCTTGATCACTTTACTAGACTGCATATAAAGTGATTAAAAAGGAAATCAAAAATGCAATAATATACAGGGTGTTCCATTTAAAAAAATCATCTTGACCTACTCACTTTTTCAGCCACCCTGTAGAACTTAAAATATTTTCCTGTAATACATCCTAATACATAGTTTAGGTTTGCCCTTAAACAAAATTCCTAACTTTTTTATTATAGGAGCTACAGATGCTCGACGCACTATTGCCGGACCCTATATAGGCAGGATAACTGATAATCTAGTGAATACAAAGTACGAATTACAGTTTTTACAACAATATGCAAAGCACGATTTGGGGGCATTTAAATGGCCAAAAATCTAATGCTGGAAGTACACACTCGCGCCGAGGCGACCCGAGGCGCGACAAAAAAAGACGGTCCTAGCCAATAACAATGTAGATATCGTGAATTTTTGTCGCGCCTCAGGTCGCCTCGGTGAGTGTGTACTTCCACCATTAAGGCGCATTCTCACGACTCGTGTACTTGACAAACATTTGTAATTGGTATACAAGGTATACACGGTGCGTCGGGCATCTATACGAAATTTTTAAGTTATTTATTATAGGAGCTACGCCGCACTCCCGCCAGACCCTGTATGCCAATAAAAAATACTTGCCAAGTACACGAGTCGTGAGGATGCGTCTTTAGATGTAGACGAAAAATATTTTTTATAGCCTTATAAATTTCCTTAGCAACGACTCTTAAAAACGATTTATTTAAAATTAGTAGACACGACAAAGTCAAAATACAAAATATTTATAAAACGTTAAAAAAATGATTTGATTACATATTTTTATTCGAGTTTATTTTTGTATTTATGTAATTTGAACAGAATTTGATTCAATGTATTTGTTTTATTATTATTAAAAACTAACTAAGCATTTTAGGGCATACATTTATACGAACTTTTTTACTTATTTTTATCTGCAAAATATGCTGTCAAAGTTTCCGGAATACGATGCGGACCACCCTATATATTATTCGTTATATTATTTGAACGCCTGTAAACAATTAAATTTTCGCTATTATTTAGGGCTTTTTTTATAACGCTGGCTGTTTTTGGTAGCCCGATTCAGTGGATTAATTGAGATATATTTTAAATTACATACCTTGGTTTAACGGGGAAGTATTAAGAAAGTGCGGGGAAGTATTAAGGATGTACGGGGATATAATGAGGATGTATGAGGAAATATGAGGAAGTATTGAGGATGTAAAGGAAGTATTAAAAGGGGTAGAAGGAAGTAAAAAGGATGTAAAGGAAGTATCAGGGATGTATGAGGAAGTTTTTTGCATAAAAGGGAAGTTGGTGTACAAAATTTAGGTCAGCGGTTTTCCCCTCGCTTCTGAGTATATAGGTACTAGGCGTATATCCAAATTTTATTTACCTACCCGTTGGATGTTTACCTACCGCCCATCCACTGTGGACAACAAATTTTATTACCTCAAAATAAATCATAAATAATGTGCTGAATTAGTCCTGTTTTACATCACAATGAATTGAAACTCACAAAAAAGTGTTTTTCCAATATTATTATACCAAAACAACGTATAACATCCACGCCCAATTAAGCCGTTAAGCGCCAAATTTGGGGATCAAAGAGAACATAAAAAAATTTGCATACAAAAAAGCCAGGGCAATATTTTACCTTGCCCCTAAAACAGAGTGAAAGAGAGAGCTTCAAAACAGGTCAAAATAAAACTTTTAATAACTTTGCCCTCTAAACGATTTTCGAAAATGTTTTATAAAAAAGTGCTTCTAAAATTCCCCGGCTAAATATTTAACATTTTTTCTAATGGGGCTTGTGGCACGCTTTAAAAAACCATTTCAATAATATGAGAGAAAAGTTCATG
Source organism: Sitophilus oryzae (assembly GCF_002938485.1). Classification (NCBI taxonomy): domain Eukaryota; kingdom Metazoa; phylum Arthropoda; class Insecta; order Coleoptera; family Curculionidae; genus Sitophilus; species Sitophilus oryzae. The sequence continues at coordinate 468,772 of NW_022146735.1, read as the reverse complement.
AAATGTTTTAGTGATATCAACAGGCAGACAAATATGTTACAGCAATATAAAATACTAAATTACCACAATACACCAAAACACTTTTACTGGTTCAAAATGCATTTAATCAGTAGATGAAATTTAACAGTTAAAAATGTTTAATGATATGTATTTTTAAAACCAAAAACTATACAAAAAAATACTGTTGTATCCTGTAAAGTGAAAATCTAAAATTATGAAAAAATATCAAACATTATACAACCATAAATTAAATTTAGTTAACAAAAATATATCAATCTACAATTCATGAGCATATGTTTTAATAAATATTAATTTTATAGGTTTGGTTTATTAATATTTCAGCGCCATTTTACTGGAAACAATTTCTGTGGTGTTTGGTTTAATTTTATATATTTATATGAAAGGTTAGCTTTACATAATGTATCACTTTAAAATATTGAATATTGCACAGCCAAATGAAAATGAACAGCCAAATATTATAAAAGTAAACTATGCATGAATTTAATTATGGTTTTGAAATATTTATAACTAATATTTTTACAGTATATTTTTTTCAATTTAAACAATTTTTGATATCTACGTTTTTATAGTAAAGAAAATGTATTTTTAATCGACAAGGTGTTGTCCAGCATTGATAAAAAGTCAACTAACTCCTATCGAATATTTTGTTCATCATTTTACCATTCGTAATTTAACTATTATTTTTAAACTTCCTAAAAATTATTTAATTTTATTGAGTTAGTAAATTTTTTATCGCTGTTACATAACATCAGAATAATTAAAAAATATTTTTTACTTTTTAGTTCAATCTACTACATTTTTAATTCTTTGGTCAATTATTTTGTTTGTTTATTTCGCAAATTCAGAAATCAAAACTAGATTAGATATTTACTTTAGATGGTCTATACTTAATTTGCTATAAATATCGCAATCTTAAATCATACAGGGTGTTCAAAATTCTACGCCAAACTTTCTAAAATATAAAATATGTTTCCTTTGTTTTTTTAAATGTAACACCCGGGATATTATTTTTTTATTAGATGGAAAATTAAAAAAAAAGCATTTTTTGTATTTAAAGTATTTAAAAATATTTAATGGTTTCTGGGTGGCTTTAATAAAAATTTACTGTGGAAAATGCCATATAAAATATTAAACCGCGAATATCTGCGAAACAGTTAAAAATTTTGAAATACTCTAAATAAAATAATGTTCATTTTATATTTCCATCTATTGAAAAAATAATATACAAGGTATTCCATTTTTTTATTTATTAATTAATATCTCTAAAACTATCAAAATGGATTTACTGATATCTTAGGATTATGTAAAATGCTCGGTAAAATGATATGAAAGGAAGCCCAAAAAGGAAATAAAATACAAGGTATATAATATGTAGAGTGTTCCATTTAAAAAAAATATTCCAATCCACTCCTCACACTTTTATGAACCAACCTATAGACCAACGACATCCCAAACATGGCAGAAAATACAATTTCTGTGTGAAATAAAATGGCAGAAAAAAATCATCCCAATCCACTCACACTTTTTTGAGACACCCTATAGAAGTTAAAATATTCTCCTGAAATACATCCTAGAACATACTTCAGGTTTGCACTTAAACAAAGTTCCCAAGTATTTTACTCTAGGAGCTACAGATACCCGACGCACTATTGCCGGACCCAGTACAGTACATCTGCTGGATCTGTGTCTATGAAAGGAATGCAGACAAAAAACATTTAAACAAACAGCAATATATTTTATACGTTGATTTGACAAGTGCGTCACCGCAAATCGCTCCGCCCACTCATTTTATTGGCTACTTGCAAATTTGTTGAATTTTTATTGATGAAACGCGTCGTCTACTTTTTTACGAAAAACATCGAGAGAATATCGTTTCCCCTCTCACGGATACCCCGCAGCCACAGAACGGACAGACGTACTGTATACATACATATACAGTACCGAGCAAAAGTAGAGAAACATTATATTTTCCAAATAAATAACCAGGAATATTGACTAGTGCCACTTATCACTAGATCAACGCAAAAACATGTTTATCATTTTTAAATTTTTGTTTATAAAAAACATAGGAATGTATGTTTATTTTTAGAGGAGCAAAAGTAGAGAAACATTTTTAAATTACCTAGTTTATATACTTACTGATGAAACCGAATAGACAATATTTTTTACTGTCGTGTTAGTAAAGCATAATTTGTAAATATGCCTCGAGGAATTATTGTGCCGTTATATGTAAAACAATTGATAGTATCAAAATATCAATCAGGCATTAAACAAGCAACAATCTCCAGACAGCTTAATTTAAATCGGTCGGTTATTTCCAAGATTCTCAAGTTATACCGTCTCAGAAAAACTTTGATAAGTCCACCTAAGACTGGTAGGCCCAGAAAAACAACACCTAGGATTGACACCAAAATTAAAACCATGTCTCTTAAAAATCCGTTCAATACAGCTGTCGATATAAAAGCTCAACTTGAAGAGCTGGATATCAGTTTGCATACCGTACGAAGACGTTTAAGAGACAGTGGTTTACCAGCACGAAAACCATCCAAAAACCCCTTCATATCGAAGCAGAAACTTGATATTATGTTAGCTTTGAATTACATGTATAATTACGATTTAAACAAACAAAGAGTGTTGTCTTTAATTTTGATATATTAATAAATTTATTGCAAAATCAAATGTTTCTCTATTTTTGCTCGGTACTGTACATACATAGTGCCATTACTCGCTGACGAGTAATTGATACTCATCAGAAGATGGTCACGCAAGGCGTTTTCTTTCATGAGCTTTTGTGTGACTGAAAAGCCCGATACGTTATGTTATCTGCCTACCACACTCCGGACATTCAAAAATCTCATTGCTTTGTTGCCTCTTTACTTTTTGGTTGTCGCTGTTAACTCAGTTTACAATTCTTCTCCATTGAGTTCTATTGTGAGCTGCTTCTTCCCACTCATGCTGCATGTTAGGTTTGTTAACGAAAACTTAAAGGGGAAAAGCTTCCGTGGAAAATGTCCTTGTACCTTTTCAGTTATCCACCCGGTCTCCTCTTACGGTCTACAAGCTCAACCTAAAGCAGAGATTTTGGCATACGTTTGACACATGATGGAACCATCGGATTCTTAAGAGTTGTCTAAGGTGTCTCTGTTGCAACTTGTTCAATGCTTTCATGTGTCGGCGGTACGGCGCGGCACCCCGGTTTCGCTCCCATATAACATGGTGGGGATTATAATTGCTCGGGACACTGCAAGTTTCGTTTTTGTACTCTTGAGGTGCTGCTAATCCTGTGCCGAATTCGATATTGGCCTTTTCCGAAATCAAAATGCCGAGGTAATTGAATTCCGCTACATATTCCAATAGCTCTTCTCCGTTTTAATAGCATTGTTGTGATCTTCCGGGGGAGTTCACATGATTTTGGTTTTGTCGATGTTTAGCTTAAGGCCCAAAGCCTCGTATGCCCAGGTATATGAGTCCCACATTTCTTGTAATTTTTGTAATGTGTTTGCAACTAGAGCGTAGTCATCAGCGTATTGAAGTTTTGTGATGAATTTTGTACGAGTTTTTGTATGTTGAACAGACCGCCGTCGTATCTGTATCTAATGCCCAATCCTCTCTCCTGCAGTTTGCTGTCCACTATAATGGAGAGCGCTGCCATGAATATGTTGAGTAGGAGAGGCGCTAAGACACATCCCTGCCTAACTCCTGTATTTGTTAGAAAGGGATCGCTCAATGATCCATGATGTGACTTGTTGTTGTTATGGAGGCTTTTACACACTGTAAGAAATTTGTTGGGTACTCCGAACTTTTTCATAATTGCCCAAAATGCATCCCTGTTTACAGAGTCGAAGGATTTTGTTAGGTCGATGAATGCCAGGTTATGCTAGGTTATGCCAGGATAAATGCTTTTGTTCGGTCGGTGGACCCAGTATATTTAATTTATTTCAGTTGGTAATTTCAAAAGTGAGTAGTGATTATATTGCCTGCTGTAATTAATGCATATCAAGAAACTTTTTAATTATACGGTCGCAGTTATGCACGCTATATTGATATTAATACTACTAATACCTTTGATCGACTATTAATATGAAGCAACAGACGCCCCATGCGGAGATACATAGGATAATTAATTTACCTCAAAGCAGAGACAAAGCAACTGGTCACCGGATTTGCTATAACATGCTCCGACATTTACGTCTAGTCTTTTCAAGTAAATTGAACGACATATCATATAAGCTGCCTTATTAATATACGCGTATGTATCGTGGATTCTGTTCGATCCCCCACACAGTTCGTAATATAATACGAGTATATTGACTGGAGCCAACCACGCGGAATAATGTCTATAGATGTAATTATAATAAAAGCTTATTAAGTAAGTTAGTTATATGGATTTTAGTCTAATTGAAATGTAATTTACTCCTACGTATGCCATGTTAAATACGTATCAAATATACACAGTGTTCCATATAAAAATGTACATTAAGTGATAAGGGATTCAAAGTAAGTTAAATTAGAAAGAAGTTGCGCCTTGCTAAACCTCACGTCATACTCTAAAAAATCTGATTAGTTTCAAAGTTATTTGGAAAAAAATGACCTTTCCCGATTTTTTATTTGTTTTTTTATAAATAAAAAATCGGTTAAAATATTTATAACTGTGATTTGCCTGTGAAAGGAATTTCAAGAATGCAGACACACTAATGGAGTATGATCAATTTACTACAAAACACATTTAAATAAACAGCAAAATATTTTATAAACCCCCACCTACAGGGTATCAAAAAAATAGGGTATTGAACTTTGGTGGGTACTAAAAATCTGTATAACAGTACCAAATATCACTAAACACGGTTTACCAATGTTCTTAAAAATGATCAAAATATATTATTTTTATTTAACCTTTCGAAGGCTGTATCTTCTTCGCTAAGCATTTTAGGGTATATGTTTATTAGAACTTTTTGTTTTATTTTTATCTGTAGAATCACCCACCAAAATTAGATACTTACACTACTAGATTTTTTGACATCCTGTAGACACGCGACGAGTCCACCTGGACTTGACGAGTATGTCACCGCAAAATACTCCGCCCACTCACTACATTAACTGCTTGCAAATTTGTCGAATTTTTATAGATGGAATGCATCGTCTAATTAAAAAAAATCAGACAAAAATTGTGTGTGCACTATGTGCGCATATTTGAAGTGAAACTAACAGCTCAACTAGCAAATATAGTTTCCAGTCCTTTTTAAAATGTCACTGCCCCTAAAGTACTCGTATAGTTCCTAGGCCCACTCTGTTACTCTATAAGGAATAGTTACTTTAAAGAATATTTCAAGAGTGACCGGTTAGTGCATGCCTACCTACCATAAAAATGGAAAATAAACACTCCGATTGAAAGTCGCAAACATGTAATTTAAACAAGTGGCTGGAACTACCCGAATCTTCGAATATGACACCATAAAAGACCAAAAACATTATAGTAACTTTTCAAAGTAGGGGTTACTAACAAGTGCTACCATAATGCCTCCATTTTTACTTTATAGTAACAATTTAAGTTACGGGGTAGTCGCGACCACGACACCTAGTTACTTCTAATTTATAGTAGCATTGAAAGTAGCAAAATGGTTACTGCTACCTTCCTAGGTCATTATAAAATAGCCATCGCTCATTGATTGCCATTAAAAAGTCACGGGGATCAAAAACGGCTATTTTGTAGTGACCATAACTTAATATACCCTAATAAATGTAATTGCCTCAGATTGCATCGTGTGCTGCTCTGTTTTAGTGTTTTCTTTTACTTGCTCTTAAGCTTAATTAAGATTTTGTAAAATGCCTAAGGTGAATAAAAAGAAATTTATATATTCTAGTACTTTCTACCGAAGAATTAAACAAAAGGAATAACTGCGAGCCGAAGCATCAACATCAGAAACACTGAGACTGAATCTCAGAGAAGAACTAATCTGAGAACCAACAAGAATTTAAAACAAGAGCTAAAAGAGTGGGCGTTAAAATACTCTATACCTCATGTAGTTCTGATCGATTTATTCAGGGTATTGAAAAACGAACTCGAACTTGAAGAATTGCCAAGGAATAGTAGAACTTTAATTGGAACACCAAGCTCTTGTCGATGGCCATGGGCGATAGCCATTTTTGGTATAATGAAGTGCAAAAAAAATATTGTTCCATTTACAAATGACTAAAGAAAAATATACGAAATGAGTAACACTTATTTTTAATATTGATGCATTGCCTCCTTTCAATAGGTCGCCTCTAGAGTTTTGACCAATATTACTAAGGGTGCAAGAATTCCCACAAATTCGTCGCGTCGCCAAATGGGAACTTCAAAGGACGAGGCGGAAGGTTATAGTGGCCACCAATGGAATATATAGAGTGGTGACAATTTCGATGCTCAACATTGGCATCTCAGAAACTACGATAGATACGAATTCGGTTAAATGGAACAAAAGTTGCGTAATTAAAAGTTTGACCAACACCTATGAAGAAAACCCCGGTATCTTGATTAGTTAATGAAAATAATACGTTTATTTTAAATGACAATATCTTCAGAACTATTGTATCTATTGCAACGTAATTTGGTAGTTTTATATTTTTGACTTCGGTCAATTAAATGCCGTTTAGAAGAAAATTTCTAAGCCATCTAGATCTTGCACAACAACAGTCAGGTTTTTGTTTTCTTATGGCCGCCATTTTCAATTTTTATACTATTAGATAGAGCAAAAAAAAATCTATACAGTGGTATCTAATTTTTATTCATTATTATGTAAATTCGCTAAAAAATAGATTTTTTTAAAAATTCGCTCAAAAGATCAAGTCTGCTTTGGAAATACTATTGACGATTTATATGACAGCAAGTTAATTTTTTTTACACTATTAAGTGTCAAATCTGGACACAAACATTTATAATAGATAGTGTAAAGTGTATTAACAGTCAACAATATGTTTACAAGTGAGGAAATACGAGATATGTGTGATGTTTACTAAAAAAATTATAGAAATTCCGATATAGCATGCGCAATTTATGGAACATTGTATCCTGAAAGGACACAACATCATCGTACTATTTTCGCATAGAATTTAGCAGTTGCTGGTAGCTTTAAAAAACAAGAGGGCAATATTTTAAAACGCTTAATGATATTAATACAGGGTGGCCCATCGAAAACGTTCCGCAAGGCATAACGGCGAGGGTATTGTTTTTTCAAAAAATTCAAAAACACATCAATTTTGTTTGTGAGGGGGACAACTTTTGACCCAAAAATGATTGCGAAATCTTCAACCATTTAAGCGGGGGTGTCATCCCCCAATTTTTTTCAAATGGGAAGGGGGTCAAGTCGCACCGCAATGAAAAGATCTTTCTATTCTTTGTATTTCCACGCCTCGTTTTTGAAAATCCGTCGGGTCATTGAGAAAATATGAAGGATTGAAATTTGAAAAGTTTATTGAAACATTTATCAGAGTAAAGGATAAGGATAAATGCTTTCGACCAATTCGAGGTTTTTTCTTATTATTTCTAGATGTTTACGCATTTTTCACTTGCCACAAGGTTGAACGATCAGGTGTGGTAGTTGCTAGATAGCTGTTCTGTGACTTGTGCGTTGAAGTTCTTCTCAATATCGTTAAACTGACTCACAATAGAATTTCCAAAAATACCAGCCCAACCGTTCAATTTATAAGGGTTTTGTGTGTGCACCTCGTGAAACCCTGGGGTTGTCTTCAGCCCAGTACCGACCAGTTGTTCCGATTAACTACACCGTTCAAAAAGAAAGTACACTCATCCAAAAAACACACATTAAATAGAAAATTATTATCATTCGCCACTCGTTCACTCATAATTTCACAAAATTGCAAGCGACGATCAAAATCGTCTTCGTTGTGTTCTTGTACCAATTGAATTTTGTACGGGTGGAACTTCCGTTTTTTTAATATCCTTTGGATACTTTGCTACTAACTCGCGAACAATTTTGCCATAAAGGTGGTTGTCAGGATGGCGTTTATTGAATATCTGCGCAACCCGATTGCCACATTCATTATTTTAAAATAAAGTTCGATTATTTCCACTTTTTCTGCAAGTGAGTACACCATAATAATTGTTAAAAAATTTAACGATATTGAGAAGAACTTCAACGCATAAGTCACAGAACAGCTATCTAGCAACTACCGCACCTGATCGTTCAACCTTGTGACAAGTGAAAAAATGCATAAACATCTAGAAATAATAAGAAAAAACAGCAAATTGGTCGAAGAAATTTATCCTTCTCATTTACTCTGATAAATGTTTAAATAAACTTTTCAAATTTCAATCCTTCATATTTTCTCAATAACTCGACCGATTTTCAAAAACGAAGCCGGAAAGTATAGAGAATATAAAGCCCTTTTCATTGCGGTACCACTTGACCCCCCTTCCCATTTTAAAAAAATTGGGAAATGACGCTCCCGCTTAAAGGGTTGAAGATTTTGCAATCATTTTTGAGGCAAAAGTTGTCCCCCTCACAAACAAAATTGACGTGTTTTTGAATTTTCTGAAAAAAAATTACCCTGGTCGTTATGCCTTGCGGAACGTTTTCAATGGGCCACCCTGTATACCAGCTCAGATTGAAATAAGTCGTAAAATAAGTCGCGAGTGTTGTAGAAGCGATTCTTATGTAGGGAAAATTATCAAAAAACATAAATATCAAAATTTAAATGTGTACCAAATTTACATTTTTTTACATGCTGGTGATCATAAGATGTTACAGTTTTGCAAATGGTTTCGGGAAAGTGTTCAAGAAAGCCCCCGAAGATTTTTTATAGAAAAATATTATGGACGGATGAACCTTTATTTACAAATTCTGGTACATTTAAAAGAAAAAAACTGACATTATTATGCAAAAGAAAATCGTCATTTAATTAGAGAAACCAGACTACAAATAATCTGATTTGGTGATATACTGATATCCATATGAGACAGTCATTTTAATACAATTCCCTGTATTGAACTCTACTATACAATTTTTGTGCATCCAGATTTGACACTTAATGGAATAAACAAAAAATATTTTTCTGATATATAAAGGTGCGTATTCATTATCCGAACGAACGAATGAACGAACGAATGAACGAACGAATGAACGAACGAATGAAAGTGCGGTATATTTAGACGGGGACAGAACGCATGCGGCCGTTCGTTCGTTCGTTCGCTCGACCATACGTTTCGAGTCGGTACAGCAAAGGAATTCGACAAGAAATGCGTCCGGTCTTCTCGTGCGTTCGTTCGTTCGGATAATGAATACGCACCTTTATCCGAACGAACGAACGAACGAATGTTCGCTAGTGGTATGGACGGGGACCGTACCATAGAACCGCACGAGAAGACCGGAGGCCTTTGATGTACCGACTTGAAACGGATGGTCGAGCGAATAAACGAACGAACGGCCGCATGCGTTCGGTCCCCTTCTAAATATACCGCACTTTCATTCGTTCGTTCGTTCGTTCGGATAATGAATACGCACCTTAATGAATACGCACCTTAAAGTGTCAATTGGATTTCCAAGGCAGATTTGATCTTGGGCGAATTTTTAAAAAAAATATTTTTTTAGTGAATTTGCATAATAATGAACAAAAATTAGATACCACCGTATAGACTTTTTTTCGCTCTATCTAATAGTATACAAATTGAAAATGGCGGCCATAAGAAAACAAAAACTTGATTGTTGTTGTGCGAAATCTAGAAGAATCTGAAAACGGCATTTAATTGGCCGGGGTCAAAAATATAAAACTACCAACTTACGTTGCAATAGATACAATAGTTCTGAAGATATTCTCATTTAAAATAAACACATTATTTTCATTTTTTTGACATAAATCCGAGACTAATCAAGATACCGGGGTTTTCTTCCTAGGTGTTTGTCAAACTTCGAATTACGCAACTTTTGTCCCATTTAACCGAATTCGTATCTCTGTTAGTTTCTGAGATGCCAATGTTGAGCATCGAAATTGTCACCACCCTATATATTATGATCTAGGTGTTTGACACTAAATACTGCTAAAAACGACAAAATCAACATACAAACAACATAAAAAACATCAGTTTTACACGTATAAGCGTGAAAATTTCTTTTATTTCTATTGGTTTTCCGGAGCAAGAACACCATTTCGCGCTCCAAAACGGTGACGATAAACGCCAAATTGATATGTCGAGGGTATAAATAACAGTTTGCCCAAGTATAATTCTGCTAAATTGAAATGCGTCGTTGCATTTAGTAACGTACGCACACACACTCGCACCCACCGGCCCGGTGCGTTTAGCGCATTGTTTACATCAAACGGGCGATTTCGATTGTTGTAATTGGAAACAAAGGGCGATTTTCATTAAAAATGCCCTAATTAGAATTGGCGAGGTAACGCTTTGTGGCCGACCGATATCTGGCAACGATATACTGCTGGAAAACCCGCAGATACGCGTACGCACACAGACAGCTCGACAGGAAATGGATAGCTTCAATATTACACTAGTTTTATAACAAAATTAGCTATTTATATTCCAATTCAAATTAAATCTTTAGCAAAAAATTTTTTAGTTAAAATATTAGTAGGTTTAACTTAGTTTCAGTTGGAAAACATTTATAGCTCTTTTTTAAGTATCTTAAATTGATAATAACAACACCCCCTGTTTGTTTCTGATATCTCACCTCAGTTTGCATTTTTACATAATTATATTTATTTTCACGTGAAAGAGATAATAAACTCACCGGCAAAAAAAACCGGCCACTAAAAACTAGACCCAATTTCAAAGTTGGATTTCTCGCGAACCACTCATTAGATTTTGATGATTTTTTTTAAATTGTAAATTAATTCCTTTTTAACGGATGCTACGTCAGAAATGCTTATTCCGAATTTATTTTGAGCATATACAGGGCACAACAATAAGACGAAGTTTTTTGCCTGATCTTTGTAACACCCTGTAGGGTGCAGCAGCGGTAGTAGCTAGTGCTAAATAAAATCACATTGTAACCTCATTTTTTGTGAGCATTTTGTTTTTTTAATCACCACATTATCTCTTTTTGTAGTGGAGATATGCTGTTTTAAAACGAACGTCTCGGAAAAATTCAGAATTCATCTCGGAAAAGGCAGAAAGTTTTATGTATAAATAATCAAGGCGACATAGGTGAAAACGGATTTATGAGTATTTGGAATATGAGAAAAACGGTTGTCAAATTAAAAAATGCCATTATCTGTAACAAATGTTGCTCGTATTATGGCTTTAATTGGATGGCCGAAATCAACGTTATGTCTCCGATACCCTGGGTATATTTCGAACAACAGTCCAGGATGCCTGGAATCGGTATAGGGAAACGGGAAATTTCAACAGAGTGGATACTAGATATTAGTCCCTTTAAATTTCTTTACCTTTTTTTTAATTTTCATGTTTTAGTTAGTTTACGTCTACGTTCTGATGTTTGATTTGATTTTAAAGCTTTTTTCGAGGCGTTTGTTTTAAAGCAGCGTATCTCCAATACAAACAAGGATAATGTCGTGATTAAAAAAATAAAATGCTCAAAAAGATGACGCTACAATGTGATTTGATTTAGCAATAGCTACTACAGGTGCTGCACCCTACAGGGTGTTACAAAGTTTGGACAAAAAACTTCGTCTTATTGTTGTACCCTGTATATGCTCAAAATAAATTTGGAATAAAAATTGCTGACGTAGCATCCGTTAAGAAGGAATTAATTTACAATTTAAAAAAAAATCATCAAAATCTAATGAGTGGTTCGCGAGAAATCCAACTTTGAAATTGGGACTAGTTTTTAGTGGCCATTTTTTTGCCGGTGAGTGTATTTAAGGCAAGTGTATTGAAGGTTAAAAAAAATGACACATCACTACATATTTTAGCAAACAACTTTATTATTGGTTTAATTAAAGTTGGTAAAGCAACATAGGAAACACAAGCAAAGAAAAAATAATGTAGAAGACAGAAAAAATGGTTCAAGGTATGCCCCATAGTCAGGCTTAAAAGATTAATTTATAATTTGTTTATTACAGGTTGATTTTATCACAGACTTACTATACTCCTAGATATAATCCATTTTTAAGATTTGACAATAAATATTATACAGGGTGGTCCGAACTGTATTCCGGAAACTTCGGCAGCACATTTTGCAGATAAAAATAAGTAAAAAAGTTCGTATCAATGTATGTCCTAAATGCTTAGTTTCGGAGATACAGGTTGTAGAAGTTTCATTTTTATTTCGATTTTTTTCCAAATAATTTCTGAAGTAACGTCAATATTTGGATAAAAATTGGTGTCCGGACGTTTTGTGACATGAGAAATTTGATTTTGATGTCAATATAACTCCTACTTGTATAGAGTGCCACCTACATATTTTTTAACTGGTTTGAAGAGTAATAACTTTTCGTCCATACCTGTATAAAACTATAGAGTGAAAAAATATAGATTTCCGTTACTTTTTACGTAAAAAATGTCGCTTGATAAAAATCGCTGCGAACAACCGTTCTCAAGATATTTAGAATGAAAATAGTCAATGCATGTCATTATTGACAAAAAATAAACACGTTGAGTAGATAGTTACTTGACTAAAATAATAAATTTGGGATTATTTTTTTAAATTAATCATAAACTTTTCTGCGAAAAAATGATGATAAAACAATTTCTGTTGAACTTTTGGCACAAAAAGATTTCAAATTTATGATTTCAGTCTAATAACTATTTAATCAACATGTTTAATTTATGTCAATGTTGATAGGTATTGATAATTTCGATTCCAAATATCTCGAGGACCATTACTCATAGCGATTTTTACCAGAAAACCTTTTTTACGTAATAAAGGTCGCAAATGTATATTTTTTTACTCAGTAGTTTTATACAAGTACGGACGAAAAGTTATTACTCCCTCTAGAAGTAGGAGTCATATTGACATGAAAAACAAATTCAAAATCAAATTGACATCAAAAAAAGTCAAAGCACTCCTAGACCCTAATTTTCATCCAAATATTGACGTTACATCAGAAATTATTTAAAAAAATTGAAATAAAAATGAAACTCCTACACCAAAAACTAGACGTTTTAGGACATACATTTATAAGATTTTTTTTACTTATTTTTATGTGCAGACATATTCAAAATAGACATTTTAATTAATAATAATTCGCATAGAGCTGAAAATTGGTACAGGTCTTAAATACACTATTATAAATGATATTTGAAAAATCCCCACCTATCCCACGTCTGCTAAAAGAAATATTCAAGGTCAAAAGTCAAAAAAATGTTTTTTTTTGCTTTTTTCTCTTAAACAGTAAACGCTATCGCAAAAGTACCTTAAACAAATGTTGTAGACCATTAAATTTTCTACAATAATGCTTGTTATATTTTTTTCTTACCAACCACCATTCCTCAGATATGGCGATTTCAAAAGTTGAAAAACTCGTATTTTTCATAATATGCACACATTTTTGCACCACCTGTGAGGTACGCGTGTACTTGGCGCGTTTTTTTAACGTGGTTTCCCCTGTAGGCCTAGTCCACGATCTATTGTGATTAAGTTTAATTACACATTATACTATTAATTTAAAAAAACGGTGCTCTTGGTAATGATTATAGTCGAACGGATTATTGTTGACTTTGGGAGAATTTTAATCTGAGTGGTAATCTTCAAATGATACTTCAACAGTAATGTCTTCTTCGCTTTCTTCTTTCTCGTCTTCTTGCGGAATATCTGGAAATTCATCTATGACAGATGCATCAGTTGTCTCCTCATTAAAATCCTCATCTGTATTTAAGTCAATGTTCCATCAAGACTACCTTAACAATTAGTACATATTGGTGTACAAAACAATCTGACTCTTTTACAACCACAGTTTGCGCTACAACCCTTTTTGCAATTGCAAAAAAATTGTGTCGTCAGTAGTTTTTCTGGAGAAGGTGGAAGTAAAGTTTTAATCAGCTCCAAAATATTATTTATTAATTTCCAACCCCAGTCTTCTGGGTTCAGTTGATTACCTAGCCACAATTGAACTTGATAGTATACACGATATAAGCGTTGAAAGGCAGAAGCAGATGTTGGAGGAAGACAAGAAAGTTGTACCATTTTATTGTTCTGAGTATTTTTAACAAAACTTAAATATCTATACTTATCTATAGAATCAATTTTTTTTGGAGCATCATATATAGCAAGAAGCAAGCGAATTCGACTTGTGATGATGACTTGTGGAGAAGAGTCAATCTTTTTGAATACGTCTGCGCAGACATTACTGTTGAAGTATCATTTGAAGATTTCCACTCAGATTAAAATTCTCCCAAAATCAACAATAATCCGTTCGACTATAATCATTACCAAGAGCACCGTTTTTTAAAATTAATAGTATAATGTGTAATAAAACTTAACCACAATAGATCGTGGACTAGGCCTACAGGGGAAACCACGTTAAAAAAACGCGCCAAGTACACGCGTACCTCACAGGTGGTGCAAAAATGTGTGCATATTATGAAAAATACGAGTTTCTCAACTTTTGAAATCGCCATATCTCAGGAATGGTGGTTCGTAAGACAAAAGTATAAAAACCATTATTGTAGAAAATTTAATGGTCTACAACATTTGTTTAAGGTACTCTTGCGACAGCGCTTACCGTTTAGAAGAAAAAAGCAAAAAAACATATTTTTGACTTTTGACCTTGAATAATTTTTTTAGCAGACGTGGGAGGTGGGGGGACGTGGGATTTTTCAGATATCATTTATAATAGTGTATTTAAGACCTGTACCAATTTTCAACTCTATGCGAATTATTGTTATTTAAACTCCTTTTTTTTTGTTTATTTTGACTGGGGTATAAATGAAATAAACATTTTTTAATAAGTAAATGATATTTCAGAACCTGTTTATATCTGGTTTGTATATCTTGGATGCCAGTAGTGTTTATACATTAAAATTTGTGTATTTATGTTATTTGTCTGAGGTGACATCCTTTATAAACACCTTATATCTAAAAAATAAATAAAGACATTTTACTAAAAAAAACGTTGAGAAAGTTCTGTAATAAAATAAGTTTCTAAAACTTTGTTTACTCAGTTATAAATCAATATTAATCGCAGTACCTACAATCTAACTGAATTTGAAGTGTCATTATACATTTCCTCGAACGTTTCCTGAAACAATTTTAGACCAACTTACAAATTCCTCGCATAATAGATGAATATATGACAAACAGTTGTTTGCAGCGTAAAGAGATAATAAACTAACCTCAAGTGGAACAACAAGACTTGGTGTTTACGCGCTCAGAACTTCGGCATAATACAGATTTGTTGTGGAAACAAAGGGCTGAGACCCTTAACATATTAATTTGTTGCCTTTAGCTGCTCTAAACCACCGCGGTGCGGCGTCACTATTTCGCCGACTTTCTCTCTAATAACACGAAAAACAATTAGCATTCGTTAGCAAACATATGCACAAGCTCTATACGTGCGACGTGACAATTTCGCAAATATTGATAAATTTCAGTACATAGTAGGAAGAAAATTTGAAATCACACATACCAAACAAAAGCCACTAAGTAGATAAAATCATAGACATGTATAAAAGAAAGAGACTAACAATATAAATTTGTTTTAGCCACACATATAAGGGCATGATATAAATTACCGTTTAATAACCATTTGTTTATTTACAGTTTGGTTTTGACCACAGATTAAATCATATTTTTTTAGAATGAAAGATTTGACAGCATCATTGGCGTTGGCCTCAGGCTCTTCATATAAACAAAAAAGGTGTTAAATAAATAATTCTTTCTAGGAATTTTATTAGGAATTATATAAATAGAATATAAATGACACATAAACGTATATAATTCTTCAATTCTTCGGTACAGTTACTTCATGTTAGGTTATTATGAATTATTGATACAGTAAGAAATAAACACTATTGTATTAAAACACAAAAATTTGAAAATCTCTAAAATAAGTGCACTTTAAAAACACTTACATCTAACAAAAATAAGTGAAGAAATTTTACTACGAAAAATGTTAGAAAGTTAAAAGTTATGATATATTACTTATATACAAAAAAACATATATTTCTTACCATTAAAAATGGTCACTTGTATATTTCCATTTTGTGAAATTCCTAAAACACCATTTTTGATGGAATTTATTTTTCTTTTAAAAAAGCTTAAAACTCTCAAAGAGTTTTTAAAACTTTGCCTACTCTATTATAAATCACAGTACAATATAATTGAATTTGAAGTGTCATTATACATTTCCTCGAACATTTCCTGAAACAATTTTAGACCAACTTACAAATTCGTCGCATAATAGATGAATATACGACAAACAGTTGTTTGCAGCATAAAGAGATAATAAACTAACCTCAAGTGGAACAACAAGAGTTAGTGTTTATGCGCTCAGAACTTCGGTATAATACAGATTTGTTGTGGAAACAAGGGGCTGAGACCCTTAACATATTAATTTGTTGTCTTTAGCTGCTCTAAACCATCGCGGCGTCACTATTCCGCCGACTTTCTCCCTAATGACACGAAAAACAATTAGCGTTTGTTAGCAAACATGTGCAGAAGCTTTATATGTACGTGACGTGACAATTTCGCAAATATTGTTATATTTCGGTACATAGTGGGAAGGAAATTTGAAATCACACATACCAAACAAAAGCCAGTAAGAAGATAAATTCATAGACATGTATAAAAGATAGATACTAACAATATAAATTTGTTTTAGCCCAACAATATAACAGCAAGATACAAATTACCGTCTAATAACCATTTGTTTATTTACAGTTAGGTTTGACCACTGCTTTAATCATATTCTTTTTTTAGAATGAAAGATTTGACAGCATCATTGGCGTTGGCCTCAGGATTTTCATAAAAACAAGAAAGGTCTTAAATAAATAAAGGTATTATTCTAGGAATGGTATTAGAAATTATATAAATAACACATAAACGTATATAATTCTTCAAATCTCCAGTTCAGTTACTTCAAGTTAGGTTATTATTAATTATTGATACAGTAACAAATAAATACTACTATAAAACACAAAAATTTATAAATCACATGCACTTTAAAAGTGAACACATTATATCTAACAAAAAAAACTGAAGAAATTTTACTAAGAAAGATGTTGAAAAAGTTAAAAGTTATGATATATTTTGCGAAAAACATATATTTTCTACTATTAAGAGCCCCTTTCACTAGTCCGAAAAAGTAGTAAAATAAGCGTCCGGCATTTAATGTTTTATGTAAAACTGGCTAGGCATTTTTACAAAAATGAAGAAGGAAATTAATGATAAAGGATTATACTATATCCGTATTTTAACACATTTTTAGACAACTTCTTTATTTTTAAGATTTTGATGGTCAAACATCAACAAAATATTCCTTATGTTTGGACTAAATTTTCTCGAAAATAAAGACAATTTAAAATTCCATTACAATATGGAAATAGATTGAAGTTTTGTGATTACAGTGATATATAATTTATATGGTTTTGTAACAACTTGCTCGCTATTTTATAGCACATGCTGAAGCTCTACAAACCTTAATTAAGCCTTTACCAAAGCACGTGTGTTTGGAACTTTGGGTATGGCTTAACACGACAGGATCGGGCTAAACCTTAGGCAGATTTCTGAAATATAATATACAGGGTGGTCCGAACTGCATTCCGGAAACTTAGGCAGCATATTCTGCAGATTAAATTAAGTAAAAAGTTTGTATAAATGTATGTCCTAAAATGCTTAGTTTTGGAGATACAGGGTGTAAAAGTTTCATTTTTATTTCGATTTTTTCCAAATAATTTATAAAGTAACGTCAATATTTGGATGAAAATTGGTGTCTGGGAGTTTTTTGACATGACAAATTTGATTTTCATGTCAATATGATATATATTTATAGAGGGCGCCACCTAGATATGTTTTAACTAGTTTGAAAAGTAATAACTTTTCGTCCATACCTGTATAAAACTACTGAGTAAAAAAATATACATTTACAACTTTTTCTACATAAAAAAGGTCTCTTGGTAAAAATCGCTACGAGTAATGGTTCAATTGGTAAAAATCGCTACGAGATATTTGCAATTGAAATTATTAATACCTGTCATTATTGACATAAATTAAACATGTTGACTAAATAGTAATTAGACCAAAATCATAAATTTGAAACCTTTTGTGCCAAAAGTTAAACAGAAACTGTTTAATCATCATTTCTTCATGGAAAAATTTATTATTAATTTAAAAAAATAAAAATTTATTATTTAAGTCAAATAACCATCTCAACGTGTGCTTATTTTTTGTCAATAATGACATGTATTGACTATTTCCATTCTAAATATCTTGAGAACAGTTGCTCGTAGCGATTTTTGCAAAGAGGCGTAAAAAGTCATGGGAATTTATATTTTTTTAGTCAATAGTTTTATACAGGTACGAACGAAAAGTTATTACTATTCAAAACAGTTAAAACGCATGTAGGTGGCGCCCCCTACAAATAGGAATCATTTTGATATCAAAATCAAATTTCTCGTGCCACAAAACTCCCAGACGCCCGTTTTCATCCAAATATTCACGTTAATTCAGAAATTATTTGAAAAAAATCGAAATAAAAATGAAACTTCTACACCCTGTATCTCCGAAACTATGCATTTTAGGACATACATTTATACGAACTTTTTTACGTATTTTTATCTGCAGAATATGCTGCCGAAGTTTCCGGAATACAGTTCGGACCACCCTGTATATTTCCTTCGGCTACACACCCGCTTTACCCGACCCCTGAGAGCAACCCAAACAGTACAGCGTAATAGACTCTAAAAATGGTCACTTTGTAAATTTCCATTTTGTAAAACTCCTAAAGCTCCATTTTTGATCGAATTTATTTTCCTTATGGAAAAGCTTAAAACTGTCAAAAAGTTTCCAAAACTTTGTCTACTCCATTAGAAATCACAGTACAATATAATTGAATTCGAAGTGTTATTATACATTCCCTCGAACATTTCCTGAAACAATTTTAGACCAACTTACAAATTCCTCGCATAATAGATGAATATATGAAAAACAGTTGTTTGCAGCATAAAGAGATAATAAACTAACCTAAAGTGGAACAACAAGAGTTGGTGTTTACGCGCTCAAAACTTCGGCATAATACAGATTTGTTGTGGAAACAAGGGGCTGAGACCCTTAACATATTAATTTGTTGTCTTTAGCTGCTCTAAACCACCGCGGCGTCACTATTCCGACGACTTTCTCTCTAATGACACGAAAAACAATTAGCGTTTGTTAGCAAACATGTGCACAAGCTCTATACGTACGACGTGACAATTTCGCAAATAATGTTATATTTCAGTACATAGTGGGAAGGAATCATACATACAAAACAAAAACAAAGATAGAGATAAAATTATAGACACGTATAAGAATATAAATTTGTTTTGACACTTTGCATAAAAATATTAGGCTTTATTGGACAGAACCAACATCATGAGCCCCAATTTTTTAAAGTTGCATTTGATGTTTCAATTTACATATTTGAATTTGATTTGAATTTTTGAGCTTATTTTGCATTATGTATTATTTATTCTACAATATTTTTGAAGCGAAACTTCTCTACGCACGTTGGGAGTAAAAATTCAAGGCCGTGACACGACACGACACACGAGAAAAAAAGTGACAAAGACAGCCTAGGGCTTAAAAAATCATCGGATTTAAATAAAATTTAGTATGTCGATAGATTGGACCAAGGCCAATTTGATTCTAGACGCACTAAAAAAATTGCCTTTTTAAATTTCAAGTGTATCTCTGCATTTTATTTTTCTTAATTTAATCAACAAATAGCTAGCATTTTTCTGTTTATTTCTGGTACTTATATTTTCGGTATCTTTGTTTATTATTATAATGTTTGTCTATTTATATTATTTGTCTGGGGTCTGCAACAATACAATATTATTCTTGCGATGGCTAATATTTATTCAGTTAAATTTTAAACTGTACTTTACATTTTAATTATTCAATATAAACTATCAAACATTAATTATTGTTCCTAAATTAATTATTGTTCTTTTTTTTCAGGTAAGCAACATGGATAAAAAGCTTGAGACTGGCTCTAACTTCAGAAAGTTGGTAAAGTTAAATATATTTACTATAGTATTAAAATCTTTAGATTGGCTAAATTAAATTGATTACAAACTTTTACCAGACTGTACAAAAACGCTGCTTTGAATACAGAAAATAATAATTCAACTTAAATACTTGTTCTAAAGTAAACAGTTTTTGTAGTCTATTTCTTCAATCTCGTTATATACAGTCAATAGAGGACCTTATTTTTTAAAAGAAAAAATATTTCAATATAAAATCATATACAGGTTGGCCTAGTATTACAAAAAGGTTCTATATTGGGTTAATTCTATTTAACGTAGGATGTACAGGGTGTGCATGTATATTACTGCCAATAGCGGTCTCCGTCAATATTGGTTTTAGAAAGGAATTCAAATTATTTTGTCCAATTTTCGAAATAAAAAAAAATATCAGAGAAAAATTGGAATGTTTGTTTTAAGTAAATATTATCATTAAATCCCAATCATCCCAATGAAAAACAATCAATAATTTTTGATTTGTAATAAACTTTAAATTTTTAAATGTATAATAGCATTGGAATTTTATGGCAAAGTCACTGAGCAACAAAAACAACTTAATAAAATTACAAGTTTTAGTAAAAAAATATACACTTAAATCACCCTGTAATCCACGAATAATATATTTAAAATGTACCATATAGGTATGTAATGCAAGCATATTTTATATAAAAAAAGATAGTCACCATGTAAAATTGGACGCAAAATTAATTTGAAACAAACTTTCGAAAGCAAGACAAAATTACAAAATTAATTTATCCAAAAGGTGCAGGACTCTTCAAATATCAAACAAATCTGAACCTACTTCAAAGAGAGCACCTGGTGGAGAGCTAATGCAAATGCCACATCAAAGCTTCACTCCGCTGTTTGCACAGTTGAGTGTAAATATTTTTTGATTTTCCTACTACACTGCTATTAATACGTTTTCGATTTCAACTGCCATGTTTTTGCCATAATTTTGTCGACTTAAATTTTAAATATGACGAATAAAAAATTCTCTTTTATTTTAGAGATAAAAATTTTATGGAATATTTAAAAAAAACTGATTAAAATAAACCTAATCCTTAGTTTTGATTGGTTTCTATAAAGTATATTATTTTTAATCTTTTTGCACAGCTTTAATGTTAAAATTTAACTTCATTATAAAAAAATAAAAATATTTCAAAATATCTCCCAAATTTCTTATGGGTATTTCACCACTGTAAGAAAATCTAAAAAATAAAATAGTTATTTTCTGTAAACACTGCTGCGTTAATCCAATGGAGACTAATTGTCAGCAGTGGTTAACTAATAAACAAATTTGCCTAACGGATAAAAAAATGCTTAACCTTTCGGGAAGTATCTCTCTTCCCGTCGTCGGAACCAAAAAAACACAAAGAATAAAGAAAAAAACTATTTAAAATATATAAATGCAACTATTCAAGAACTTTATAGTTTTTTTTTAAACAGATGCGTCTATAAAAACCGTTGACGTTCTGCTAAAATTACATTATATCAAGTTAAACTTCAAGATTAATATAGCTAAAGACACTCAGATAAGCCACAGACACTCAGAGATCAAGACCCCAACCACATTCTCAATAATCTAAAGCAGGGCATAACTACAGCAACAAAGAAAATATGTAGTAAAATAAAACAACCTTCGGAAACTAAATTAAAACCAGAAACGACAAAACTAATAAGGGAAAGAAGAAAGACTAACAGAGATGCCCCAGAATATGACACCTTAAATAAAACAACTAAAAGAGAAATAAGAAAAAATCTAAGGGATTATAAGAGAAACCAAATTTTGGAAACAATTGAAAACAATAGAAGCATGAAAGTGTTAAGACGCAAGCAAATGCGCGGAAAACAAAAAATAATAAAGATAAGAAACACACATGGCACTATAACAACAGACAAACATGAAATTAGAAATGAAATACACAAATTCTACGAACAACTTTATCAGTCTGTTATACCAAACAAAGATAGAGTACAAAAACACATCACAAACGTAGGATCAGAAGATATGCCAGAAATATCAACCACAGAAATTAAATACGCACTTCAACAAATAAAAAATGGCAAAAGCCCAGGAGAAGATCGTATTACACCTAAATGCTGAAGATGGGCGGAAAACCATTAGTGGATGCCGTGGAAGTATTGTTAAATAAATGTCTGATGGAGGGTAGAATCCCGGACGCATGGAAAAACGCAGAAGTTGTGCTATTATACAAAAAAGGAGATTTTACAAATATAGAGAATTATAGACCAATAAGCCTTCTCTCGCATCTATACAAGCTCTTCACTAGGATTATCAACAACCGACTGTCTACGAAACTAGATTCCTATCAGCCAATAGAACAGGCAGGCTTTCGAAAAGGTTTTAGTACCATCGATCATCTACAAACAATTAAAACAGTCATTGAAAAAACAACAGAATACAATATACCTCTACATTTGGCCTTTGTAGACTACCAAAAAGCCTTTGACAGCATCGAAACCTGGTCATTTCTAGCTGCAATGGAGGACGCGAGAATTGATTCCAGATATTATTCCATTATTAAAAATATCTATGATAGTGCAACCTTCCAAGTTAAATTAGATGATGACCTCAAAACAGAAAAAATACTACTCGGCAAGGGCGTGAGACAAGGAGATACCATCTCTCCCAAGTTATTTACACTGGCACTGGAAAATGTCTTCAAGAAATTAGAATGGGAAAATAGAGGTCTAAACATCGATGGGGTACACCTTAGCCATCTGAGGTTCGCAGACGATATTGTCTTGCTGAGCACCGACATTCAAGAACTAAACACCATGCTAAATGAGCTAAATGACCAATCCCAGAAAATTGGCCTTAAAATGAACTTGAAGAAGACCAAGATAATGAGCAACAATATCCATAACATTACCGTTGACAACGTTATTATTGAAAACGTAGACCATTATATATATTTAGGTCATAAAATCAAGCTGGGCAAGGAAAACCAAAATACGGAGATCAAACGCAGGATCCATTTGGCATGGGTAGCATTTGGAAATATGAGCAATATTTTCAAGGATAAAAAGGTGCCCATGAACCTAAAGAAAAAGGCTTACGACAGCTGCATTCTACCTGTGCTTACGTATGGCTTAGAGACTATGGCAATTACCCGAAAAACAGCAGAACAACTACGAGTAGCACAAAGAGCCATGGAAAGAATCATGTTGGGAGTCACCATTAGGGAAAAAATACGGAATACCCACATACGTCAAAAAACAAAATTAATAGATGTCGTTAAAAGAGTGGCAAGTCTAAAGTGGCAATGGATAGGACATGTGGCAAGACAGGATCCAGACCGATGGCCCCAAAAAGTAATCCTATGGAGACCTAGGGGAACAACAAGAAGTGTGGGCCGACCAAAAAAGAGATGGGTCGATGACGTCAGGGCAGTGGCGGGAAGACAATGGATAAGATTGGCTAGAGATCGCGAAGCATGGAAAAACCTAGAACAGGCCTATATCCAACACTGGATGGAATCAGGCTGAGAAAGAAGAGAGAAGAAACTTCAAGATTAACAATTACTACCTGATAACAATTACTTAATAAGGCAAAACCAAAAAGCTTCAAACTTTCTGTATGATTATTTTTTAATTTGTTTTTAATTTTTACGTATGCTATGTTTATTTATGTTATGTTCTTTACAATCAAAGAAGCGCTTGCCATATTAGTCTCCATTGGATTAACGCAGCAGTGTTTACAAAAATTAACTATTTTATTTTGTAGATTTTCTTACAGTTGCGAAAAAATATCCACATGATTTTTTTGGAGAGATGAATCCGCCACAGAGGTATGGCGGACTCATCTCTGGATTGTCTTTACAAGAGGAAAAACCTTTTTATTATTGATTTTTTGAAAAAAAACATTCTTATAAACGAGATTAACCATTTTAAATTTAAAATTAATACCACACAGAGTATAAATGAGATTAACCATTTTAAAACAAGCAAATTTTTTTATGAAGAATGCATTTTTTTCAAAATGTCTTTCATCGTTTTTCCCGTGTGCTTCTCATATAAAATTCACACTCTTTACATACAGTATGTCCCCGGATTGTCTTTACAAGAGGAAAAACTTTTTTATCATTGACGTTTTGCGAAAAATGCATTCTTCATAAATTTTTTTGCTTGTGCTGTAATGGTTAATCTCATTTATACTTTTCCAAATATCCATACCGTTTTCGAGAAATTAAAAAAAAACATAAAAATATAATTGAATTTTTCCTAGAGTCATAAAAATCAAAACGCGTTTCTATGGTGTAGTGTAACAAAAGCTTCTTCAACAAAGTTGAAGAGGTAATATTTTGGCCAACTGTATAAAAAGAAATTTAAGTGAAAGAAAGGAACCTACGTTGTGTTAAATATTTTTTTATATGTGATTACCTCGGATGCACCTGGACAGAAGCAATATTTTGGGAAATTTGAGGAGAATAGGTTAGGTAAATAAAACGCTAAATTTGTTAATAGCCCTACTTATTTTATTAAATGAAATGAAAGAAGTGCCGTACTCTGCCTGGAATTCACATGTAAAAGAGCACGGCAGAGAAAAACATAATCACTATTCCAGAGACTCTAACTATGCTGTCCTTAACTTTAATAAAAGAGAAATAATAATAATATAGAAACTGTCCTCATACCAAGGTTTGTAGTTATGCATTCAAAACATGCCACATTTATATCATTCAAAACTGAAGAAGTTTTGGTTAGTTAGCAGGTCACCGCCCGCAGGTATTAAGGTCCTGGTTTCGGATCTCGAAGCTAAAGTTGGATGTTTGGTGTAAATATCTTAATATTATATTTATTGCTTTCAGTTGCCCTCTGCGAGCTAAGATATTCGCCCAGTCACGGTGGAAAAATATTAGTACATTCAACAAGGCCCTTGTTCTCACCCCGAACCACAAACCGAACCACATTTTTTTTAGTTCTCACCCCGAACCACATTTAACATTAGTTAAATAATGAGAAAATATTTACTTTACCTTTAATAACATTCTTTGTCACAAAACTTACGAACCAAAAATATCATCAATGCGTCTCGAATGGTAGTCTCAAAGCTCTTATCTAACAACTATTATCTCTGGTCGTCGCCTGATTTCCCTCTCCCTACTTTTGCGAATAATATTTTAAAAATCAATAATTTTATTTATGTATACAGAGTGTTTTAAAACTGAATATTTTAGATTTAAAGAAATATGTCTATTTTTAAATAGGCGGTAATATAATGTTTTGTTTTCATTATTGATAAAATTTTAATTAATTACATAGTTTAAGTAGACAAAAGTTATTTAGTTAAATGTGATACTTTTACAACAGCAAAAAATACGACGTTAGTTAAAATTAGTAATAACCATCTCTAACCATCTATCAAAGAATGAGATCAAAATTATATTGCCATAGACACGACTTTCTTCTACCTACTCTCTCTTTCTAAAACGGTGTGGAAATTTGGAAAAGTTTAAACAGAACCAACCATTTTAGAACAAGCAAAATTTCTTAAAAAGAATGCCTTTTTCTCAAAATCTGAATATTAAAAAAGCGTTTCCTCTTGTAAAGGCAATCCGGGGACATGCTGTATAATAAATATTTCGCATAATAAATAATGTTTATACAAATCGCCATATTCAATTAGGAATTCAATCAAATGACTAGCAAAATTATTAATATTAAATTTGCGACTAAATTTTCATAAAATAAATATACAACCTAATAATATTTGTGTATCGAATAGCGAATTAAATTTTTTATGGTATTTTTATGCCGCTGCTATATTACATCTATTAATAATTATGTTATTAAACGTTCATATAGAAATGCTTTCGAAATTATTTAGTAAATAATATAAGCTCGCTTGGCTTTATATTATGTTATATGCAAAATTGGTTTCAATTTATTAATACAGCAACATTTTAAAACTTAATTTTAAACTAGTATGATATTAAATTCTATTTGATTTTTTGCTTGTTAATAAATCTGAGTCTATAAACAAGGTTATTGTTTTTTTACGATTAATTTCGCCAAAAATTTGACTGTTTTAAGTTAAAATTACATCCAGTTGTACTTTACTTTAAAAGTATTTTCCTCATTCTAAAACTTCCGTTTTGACCGGAAGTGTATGACAATTTGCTTATTTTAAATAGAACAAACACCCTATACATATTTTTTTTTTAATTATACATCATATTTAAACAAGCGGAAATGTAACCATATAGGCTTGGTGCATTTCAGTTGATTTTAAAAATTCTGACCGCAGCGCTTGATACGGCAGAAATTAGAAGTTTTTGAATAAAGTATATCTAACGAAGTCCCGTACCGTTCATTTCTATCGCGTTGAAACAATATTAAAGATCGAAACCTGAATAATAATCGCCGCTGGGTGTGAGTGATTTTGCTTTCTGTTTTTAATACACTGTTGCCATGTACTTGAATGACTAATAATATTGTAATAAAAATAAATATTTATTTTAAACACATTTTTAATACTTTCGTGTATAATTTAATAGTGCTGATTTTGTTTCTTTAACTCCGACTTTGAGACTAATCTGGCAACCCTTCAGCACACTTTCAGGCCAAATGAAACCAAGTACCTAATTCTAGCAAAGTCTAGTCTCTCTTTTTCGGCGGTCGATCATTGAGATAAAAAATATATTTTGTTTTACTTTTTAATAGCGTATTTTCACCGAAAATAAACTGTAATATTTTAAGTTTTTATGCGACATAATATCCAGTTTTAAAAAGTTTATTGTTTGAGCTCAGCTTAACTAATAATCGAAAAAAATTGTTAATGATGATTGTTTCGGATTTTCAACCTCTTTCTCTTGTAATAGAATTTTTTCTATTGTGATAGAAATTCTCCTCGTAATAGAAAAATATTAACTATTGAAATTTTACTTGAGGCCTACAACGAGTCAGCTATCGCTTTAAAAACTGTTTGAAAAAAAAATGAAATAAAATATACAGCAATATTGTTATTATTCTTGTTGGCAAATTCTGCAAATCATTCACTTTATACCTACGTTCCAAAGAAATTTAAAAAATTATAATTAATATACCCCATCTAAACATCTAAACAAAACAATACAAAAATAAGTAATGTATTTCTGTTCAAAAATGCCAGGTTACTACTCTAAAAACCGATTATTATTGTGAGCGATATGCGAGCAAGTGGTTAAACGGTTATCCTCTATCCTCTATATAAAAGGTTTCAGCATAAATCGCCTGTACAGCGAGGATCAGCAAATACGTCACACCCGATATTAGTTGCATGCCGAGTAATCCTCGAGGATCGACAAAAAAAGGTTTCAGCATAAATTGTAAATTGCCTGTATCCTCGCGAGCAGCGACGACGGTACACCACACCCGATGTTAGTTGCATGCCGAGTAATCCTCGAGGATCGACAAAAATACTCGAGACATACCGAGGATAGGAATACTCGGGTGACCGAGTATTTATCACTCGAGTAA
The DNA here is from genome assembly GCF_002938485.1 of Sitophilus oryzae. NCBI lineage: Eukaryota > Metazoa > Arthropoda > Insecta > Coleoptera > Curculionidae > Sitophilus > Sitophilus oryzae. Next base: position 441,138 of record NW_022146735.1, on the reverse strand, counting down.
CCCCATCACAAATTAAAATCGTTGCTTTGTCATAATATTTAAGTATTTTAGTTTGTGCTAGTATACAGTTATTGAAACTATAAAATACTCAGGTACTAGGTTTGTGTGATTTAACGCTGTTTCGGGTAGTAAAAATTAAGTGAAAAATAACCCGAAGTGTTAATAAAATTTCCGAAAGAATTTAACACGTAAAGGAAAGCGTAATTACGTGGTTGTTGGGTACATTATCCCCCCCCCCATTCAATAACACAATTTTTCCGGATATTCAACTCTCCCGAAACAACATTTTATAGCTTAACAGCTTCTCCCACCGATTTGATCAATACAAAAATGTATTCAAGCAGTTGAAGCAATGAATCAAGTGAGTAAACAAAGTGCCCATTACATAACCAAAAAATTAATTAGGCATACTACAATGGGAGAATAAAATCAAATTTGCAATATTAATGGTATGCTTTTCTTAATCAACTAATGCTTAAATTTTTTATGAACATCTTCTAAAATTATATGTGTCTTTAAAAATTTCGTTATAGCCGAAATAGCCCCAATTATGACCCCACTTACGAAATTAATAACAAACAAATAACAAACAACAAAAACTCACCCAAAATACAAAGAATATGATATCTTTGCGAAAAGAAATGTTAAAACAAAATAACAGAAACTCTAAAGACCTGAGACAATTGAACAAAACAATATCTGAAGAAATCAGAAAGGACGTAAGAAAACTTAATACAGATAATATAAGGCAAACTATAAAAGAGAATAAAAGTATGAAGGTGTTGCGGGGAAAACTATCAAATGGAAAGAGAGAGATCTTTAAACTAAAAGACAACCAAGGGGTCGTGACAACAAATAGAGAAAGGCTGTTGAAAATAACAGAAAACTTTTACACTGAACTATATACAAGTAATCACCAACAAACATACAACAGTCAACAACGTCTGTGCAAAAAGATAGTTAACCAGGGGATCAGAGGATATACCGGAAATAACTACAGAAGAAATCAGAAACTCCTTAAAAAAAATGAAAAATAACAAAGCCCCGGGCGAGGACGGCATAGTGATTGAGGCTGTAAAACTCGGAGGAGGAACACTATTAAAATGGATTAAAGACTTATTTAATCTATGCCTTGAAAAAGGAATAATCCCGTCTCAATGGAACAACGGCATAACGATACTTCTCCATAAAAAGGGCGATATCACCGAGCTTGAAAATTATAGACCGATAAGCCTTCTTTGTGACTTGTATAAGCTGTTTACCAAAATCATTGGCAAACGTCTCGAACGTAAACTAGATTTCTATCAACCAAGAGAACAGGCAGGCTTTAGGAAAGGTTATGGAACAAACGATCATCTTCAAATAATTAAAGTCCTGATAGAAAAATCTGTGGAATACAACAGGCCCCTAGCATTGGTGTTCGTTGATTTCCAGAAAGCATTTGACACAGTAGAATTAACATCAATAATAGCCGCATTGGAGCAGGGAAGAGTAGATTATAGGTATACAAGGCTTATAGAATACATATATAGTAATGCCACCAACTGTAAAACTTCACGAAACAACAGATAAAATTGAGGTAGGCAGAGGAGTTCGACAAGGGGATACTATTTCGCCTAAAGTTTTTACAGCTGTCCTTGAATACGCAATGAAATCACTCTCTTGGGAGAATAGGGGCATAAATATCGATGGTGAAAGGTTGACACATCTATTCGCAGATAACATCGTCCTTGTCTCACATAACATCGGAGATTCAAAGCAGATGCTCGAAGAATTAGTGCAGGCCTTATTAAAAGTCGGTCTCCGGATAAATACGAGTAAAACGCAAATAATGACAAACTTAGTGCTGACACAGGACATTAGAATAGGTGATGCCGACATAAAAGAAACACATATATACAAATATCTCGGGTACGAAATACAAATCGGAAAGAACAACCAAACACACGAGATACAGCGCCGAATAGGTTTGGGTTGGGCTGCTTTTGGCAAACTGCGGGAGACCTTTAAAAGTGATATACCCATATGCTTGAAGAGGAAAGTTTATGAACAATGCGTCTTGCCGGTAATTACAAATTACATATGGAGCGGAAACTCTAACATTAACGAAAAAGTCAGCAGAAAATTTAAGAGTAGCCCAGAGAGCCATGGAGAGAGTCATGCTTGGAATAACTAAAAGAGACAAAATTCCTAATAACACTATCAGACAAAAAACCAAAATTAAAGACATAGTGGAACACGTAACTCGAATGAAATGGAGATGGGCAGGTCATGTGGCGAGAACATCTAAAGACAGGTGGACTAGAAGATTATTAGAATGGCGACCTCGAGCAAATAAACGTAGCAGAGGCAGACCACCGACACGCTGGAGCGATGATGTAAAGAGGATTGCTGGAAATTGGATGATGACGGCCCAAAATCGAGAGACATGGGGAAATATGGAGGAGGCCTACGTTCAGCAGTGGACAACGATGTCTACATGATGATGATGATGATGACCCCACTAGCCAAACCGGTACGTAAAACTATGCTACCGTAGTTATCTAAAAAGTTTTTTTTAGCTGGAATAATAAATTATAATACAAGTTAGACCATCTAAAGTTATCAAAATATTTGCTTTTTTATTTTTATTTTCAGAATTTTCACCATTCAAAATTAACACTTTTAGAATAATTGCTTAACACATTTTTCGTGTATTCTCTATTTAACAGTGTGTTTGTTTAGTCCGCTGTTTACGGTATTCTCCGATGGTGGCAGCACCGGCGGAGAATGCATGAAGCCTATACACAAAAAATAAAAATACAAAGACAAAGGAAAAATAAACTGTAATTTAATATTGAATATAGTTACACAGTTTATAATTCTCACAAACTCTACACAAACAAAACTCCTTCTTTTCAGTTAAAAACTAGCTTGTTTCAAATCCGAATCGTATTTAAACCGTCTCTTTAATCGTCACGTGTGCACGCTACCCCTTTATAGTCTCCCAATCTGTCGAAACTCTAATTGTAGCTTTAGATTATTGAATTATTTATTCGCATTTTAATGAAACTCGCGTGTTTCGGCGGCGCCATTACCAATTGATGAGTTTGCAATGGGAGAAATAGGATTTAAATGCGACGGTGTAACTGAAATTTATTCATTGAACCTCATCATCGAGTTATGTATAAAATAACTCGGCGAAACAGGATTAAATTAGACTTAAGTTTATTGAATATTTGAACTGTTGTGACATTAAATTTTAACATTTAATGTTACAACAGTTCAACTTATTTTTTTTGTAATTTGTGGATTATAGATCGTATGGGAGGGGGAAAGTTAATCACCGCGACGATATAGATCTATTCTGTCTCCCTGTCTTGGAGTTATATTTCATCATACAGTCTCAGAGTTTGACAAATGCCAATGTATTTGAAACGGTTTTACGGAGGTTAGTTTTCTGGAGACACTGAGTGAGAGTCGCATCGATCATCGATACTCCTCAATCATAAGACATATATATGATAATGCCAAGGCAAACGCAAGAATATCGACAAATCAATGCACAGACAAATTCAATATCGATCGAGAGGTAAGACAAGGCGACACACTGTCCACTAAACTATTCGTTGCTTTGCTAGAAAGTATGTTAAAAATTATAAACTGGGGACTCAACAGGAATTAACATCGATTGCAAATTGATAAATCATCTCTGTTTTACAAATGATATTGTTTTAATATCAGACAACATACAGGAAGCACAGAATATGCTGGATATGCTAAATGATGCTTCGGAAAAAGTCGGTTTGAAAATTAACTTATCAAGGACACAATACATGACAAACCTAGTACTGAGTGGAAATTTAAACACCAATAACATAATTTTGGAACAAGTACATATATATAAATACTTAGGACATGAGATCGGTATTAGAGAGGATAAACACACGAAATTCTACGAAGAATAGGTTTGTCGTGGGCTAGTTTGTCGGTAAACTAAATCATAAACTGAGATCTGATCTTCCAATATGTTTAAAAAGAAAAGTCTTTAACCAGTGTGTCTTGCCTGTCCTCACGTATAGAGCTGAAACACTTGCTTTGACAAAAAAGAACATACACAAAATACAGGTCATGCAACGGAAAATGGAAAGTTCCATGTTGGGAGTTACACTTAAGGATAAAATACCCAATCATACCATAAAAAATCGAACATGAGTAAGAGATGCGGTGATATCTGTCTTACATCTTAAATGGAATTGGGCAGGACATGTGGCTAGGATAAGAGATGGACGGTGGACAAAGAGACTTGTGGAATGGAGACTAAGACACGAGGCCTATAGAAGCAGAGGAGGTCCTAGTCGATGGACAGATGATATTAAGAGAGTGGCTGGAAACTGGATTCAAGCAGCACAAAATAGAAAGAAATGGCTAGCGTTAAGGGAGGCTTTTGTTCAGCAGTGGACGGAATAAGCTAAGTGATGATGATGATAGTTTTCCATCTCCGATATCAGTCGTTCTAAAGTCTATGGCACGATTGGTTGTCGTCTCGGTGCACTCAATTGCCGTTGTTTCTTAGCTTTAATCTACTGAGATGTTCATTGAGGGAGAGTGTCCTGTTAAAAACCTCGTGGACAATTCGAAGATTGTTCTTACTTAAATTTAGGAAAATCTTGCAAAATCTAAATAACCCTTTCTTGCAAAATCTAAATAATTTACCAAAGATTGCATCGTATCAAATAAAATGTTTAAAGAAATTTGGTTAGGTACTGGATTTTACTATACAGGGTGCTACAAATTCGAGGTACGAGTATTGGTATCTCGGTAACCGTAATAGATACGAACATGGTTAAATTGGGGCAAAGTTGCGCTTTGGGATGTTCACTAAGATGCCATCAAAAATGTTTTAAAAATCTCAAGGATTGCTGAGTTTTTTGGACAAAACGGATTTTTTTGAAAATTAATTTTACTTTTTCCTGTCGTTACTTTTAAAAAATCAAAAAACTAATTGAACATTTTCATAGCCACTTTATTAGGACTATCAGGTAGTATTTTTAGATTTTCAAATTAGTTAATAATTTGTGTGATACAAAGGCCAACTTATTTTTTTTAAATACGGACCTGCATTTTTTATTTCCGGTTTTGAAAGAACTCGGTCTCCTGAGTACAATGATATTCAACACTTTATACTTTTTTTTTGTTTTGGGTATCTTAACAACAAAAAAATTATTTAATTATTATTTAAAATAATTTCCGACGAATAAGTCCGACTCTGTTTTTTTTTAATTATTTAATCTGATTATATTCATCGCAATATTGATCAGCGCTAATTAACATTGATTAAGGAAAATCAAGCCAATTGGAAGATTCAAATAAATTATATGCAGGTCAGCAATTTAAAGATATTATTTTTAACTTTTTTTATTATGAATTTGAAATCTCAATGTACGATCTAATAATATGCGTAATATTCATCGTAGTTATTATAAATAAATCAACTTCTACAAACTAGTTTCTAAAGTTTTACATGTTCGAAAGGGTTACCACTTTATTGTAAATATTGGAATGTATTGATTTCACTTTTACAAATGACGTGAAGTAATGTATTCATTTGTCTATTATTTTTTATTATTTTATTGCATTTGATTTTCAATATTCAATGTTTTACCTCACACCAATGTTAAGTTTGAAAGCTTATAAATATTGTAACGATGAATAGATTAAATATTTATAAAAAACAGAGCCGGACTTGAAATTAGTTTAAATAAATTGTGTTCAAATGTCCAAAACAAAAAAAAATTATGTATGGTATATCATTGTACTCAGGAGACAGAGTTCTTTCAAAATCTGAAATAAAAAATGCAGGTCCGTATTTAAAAAAAATAAGTTGGCCTCTCACAAATTATCAACTAATTTGAAAATCTAAAAATACTATCAGATAGCCCTTATAAAGTGGCTATGAGAATGTGCAATTAGTTTTTTAATTTAATAACGTGTAAAGTAACGACAGGAAAAAATTAAATTCATTTTCAAAAAAAACCGTTTTTTCAAAAAAACTAAGCAATCCTTGAAATTTTTAAAACTTTTTTGATAGCATCTTGCTGAACATCCCAAAGCGCAACTTTGCCCCAATTTAACCATGTTCGTATCTATTACGGTTACCGCGATACCAATGCTCGTACCTCGAATTTGTAACACCCTGTATTCTTGTTGCTTGTTATGAAATTCAAATAACGCAAAGAGCAAAATTTGTAACATGAATTTTATGTAACAAAGTAAAAAGTGTACGAAAATCAAAGTAAATTTATTAATACTCATGCCTTCACACAAAAACTTTGAATAACTAGATTAAGTAAGGAGCATAATACTATTCATGTATTAATGCATGGTAGACGGCATGGCAAAGGGCCTAGAGTGGGGATCACTGAAAGTTCTGTTTGACGGTTCGTTTGACACATTTGAATTTGATTTGAAATTTTGTGGATTTGTCAGTCTCTACTGAGCTTATTTTTTGTTATTTATTCTGCTACTGATAGTTGTTTTAAGGTAGTAAATCTAGAAGGAAATTGTGGCAGAACTTAAATTGACAGTAACACTATTGCGATTTATCGAAAAAGACTGTAAAATAGTTGGTTCTGTAGCGTGCCGTAGATCTCGGTCAAAAATCGAGGGAATATTTTTTCGCTAGTAAGCATACCATATAATATACATACAGGTAGTAAACCGATCATTTGTGAAATCCAGTTAAATTAACTAATTATATATTTTTTCTTGCATTTTTGCTTTTATTTACTATTTGTCAAAAATTAGAAGTCAAAGAATTTAGTCAATTTGATTTACCTGTTTCATGAGCGTATCGAATGTTTGTGTTAATAAATAATTATAGTAACTTACCTATTTTTATTAGAATTATATATTTTTATAACAACTTTAATAACTAGCAACATTTATCGAAAACGTAAAATAAAACAACAAATTTTTGAGTCTACTCAACATCATATTTTTACATGTTTTGAAGAAAATTAGAACGGCACTGATAAACCGGAATTTAAGTCGGCCATTTTAGGACCCCGTGACGTTCGATCTAATATTTTGGATATGGTACTTCCTTAGTATTTTTATTCAAAGCACACAAACAAAATTTCCATAAGCAAACTGACATACCGACACTGTTGTCAGATAGATAAGCATTTAATACTTTACTATCAGAATATAAACAAAAATAAAATAAAAAAGTTTTTGCCCTGACCCGGATTCGAACTCTGAATCCTCGCTTGATAGGCGAAACCTCTACGCGCTGAGCTATGCATACTCGGTCGGTTTATATTCAATATTAGAATTTAAAGGACTAATAAAAATATAGGATCTTCTTTCAATGCGCAGTAGGGAACGCAACGTTTACCGGTAACCAGACGGGCCGCATGCTGTTATAGAGAGCATAGTAAAAGATATATCAAAGTGCCAGACGTCTTAAAATACTTGTTTTTCCGACGTTGCTAGCTCTCGTACTATTAGATCACTAGGCAATACTAATAACTTGACTGAAAAGTGTTTTTAAAACAGATACGTCTACAAAAACCGTTGACGTTGAAAAGTGTTATTTAACATCGATAATAATTAGTAAAAAAATCCATTTCAATTAGCTCAAAGTATTATTTAGGTTTTCTCTAACAATCCGTTGTTAGTTTTTCATTTCTCTTCAATACACTGTTTACTGCAAACCAATGATATTTACATACTAGTGCCCCTCTATGATTATTTGTTCCTCTGAGCTCTATATTAAATCGAGATAAGCCTCTAATGAGTATTAAAGTGCGTTATAATTACTTGAACGAGATATATAGAGCTAATTTGATATAATGCCCCACTGTAAATCACAAATTGGTATATGCTCGCATCGATAACACATACGAATCGAGTTGAAATAGACAATATTAATATCGGTTTATATTAAAGTCTATAAATAATCTAATTTTGTACGAGCCACGAAATTTATAGTATGTATTATTAAACATTTACACGGCAATTAAACATTATTCAACCAAAATACTAAATAATTTAGAGTCGCAAATTCAATGAACAAATATTTAGAAAATCCGCGCATCCCAATTTTAATACCTAATATTTTTGAATAGTAATAATTAACCGTAGAGTAAACGCGTCTACTCATTTAGAACACAGAATTTATAAAAGAAATGCCAAAAATAACATACAAGCTTTTTATCAATATTACGAGTAAGTTGAATACAACTTTGAAGATAATATAAAATTCCAGTTTTCTAAAATACCTCATTATAATAAAGTTATTAATAAAAAGATACAACAGTTAGTATGAGAGCTATCAATGTCGAGAAAAGAAGTATTTTAAAAGTTTTTTTGGCTCTTTGATATGTCTTTTACTATGCTCTCTAGAACAGTGTGCGGGCCGTCTGGCTGCCGGTAAACGTTGCGTTCAGTACTGCACATTGAAAGAAGATCCTATATTTATTAGTCCTTTAAATTCTAGTATTGAATATACACCGAGTTCGTCTACATAGCGCGGCGCGAAAAGTTTCCGCCTATATAGCGAGGTGTCCGATTTCGAGACCGGCTCGGGGTATAAAACTTTTTTATTCTATTTTCGTTTATATTCTGATAGTAAAATATTAAATAACTCTGGTAATTCAAAAAAACAAATACTTAATAGGTACTTTGCTATCAGAATATAAACGAAAATAAAATAAAAAAGTTTTATACCCCGAGCCGATCTCGAACACCGACTTCTCGTTTCATAGGCGGAACCTCTGCGCGCTGCGCTATGGAGACTTGTTCGATTTATATTCAATACTAGGATTTAACGAACTAAATAAAAAAAAAGATAGGATCCTATTCCAATGCGCAGTAGTGAACGCAACGTGTATCGGCAGCCAGACATCCCGCATGTTGTACCAGAGAGCATAGTAAAATATATATATATATATATATATATATATATATATATATATATATATATATATATATATATATATATATATCACAGAGCTAGCTTTCTTAAAATACTTTATCGAAAACATTGCTAACACTTAGACTACATAGACTTTGTGCATTCTCCGCCGGTGCTGCCACCATCGGTAAATATCGTAAACAATCGGTATATACAAATACACGGGTTTATATAGCGAGTATACGAAAAAGGTTTATATAACCATTCTAAAAGTGTTAAGCTTAAATGAATGCTTTCGATTACACTTTATACTTTTTAGTTTACGATCATTCACAATGTCTAAATCACAGAATTTAAAATTAATAGAATATCCTAGTAACAGCTTGCGGTAGTCAGTGGTATCTATAGAGAAAGCCTAATATTTAGCTTAATAAATAAGAGCCAATGGTAGCTTTGCTGTAAAAAATGTCAAGTGGCAGTCAAACATTGTTTTTTAGAATCTCTTTTAGTGCAAAGTGTACAAAATAGCTTAATAGCCGTAAAAAACTCATCGCAACTTTATTAGATTATTTTGAACGGAAACGTGATAATAAAGGTCCTTTATGTCCCTTAAGTGCTGTTAAGTAGGTGAGTTTTGTTGATGTAAATAATAACTCTATATTTATAATTAATTTATCTTTGTTCCCTAAAATATTTTGATTAAAAGAAAATACTTAAAAGTGGGGAACGCTGTACCGGTGAAGCTTAATCACGTGACTAAAAGTTTTATTTGGTATGAACTGTATATGTTACGGTTAAGGTCCGATATTCGGTTAATATCGAAATTGCCCGGTTAATCTCGAGAATAACACACAACAAAACAACCAAAACCCTAACCAAACCCAAACACTAACCTGTTAATGTCGACATTAACCGGACATCGGACTTTAATCGTAACATATACAGAACGTCTGTCCGTTCTGTGGCTACGGGGTATCCGTGAGAGGGGAAACGATATTCTCTCGATGTTTTTCGTAAAAAATTAGACGACGCGTCCCATCAATAAAAATTCGACAAATTTGCAAGCAGCCAATAAAATGAGTGGGCGGAGCGATTTGCGGTGACGTACTCGTCAAGTCGACGTATAAAATATATTGCTGTTTATTTAAATGTTTTTTCTCCGCATTCCTTTCATAGACACAGATCCAACAGACGAACTGTACAGGTTGTTAATTTGTTTATTACTCGCGGCAAGAGCTTTATAGTTGAAATATGGCAACCTCGGCCCGCTCGTCGAGAGACGACGCGACGGGACGAGTCGGCAGCTTAGCTTAGTACTCATTTGGAATGTAGGCAGTGTTGCCATTCTGTTCCCCAATAAGTAACCGTCCAGTTAACAATCTGTATATCTCTCAAATGGTAATATAAACATCACGTAGCAAGAAGGACTGAATAAAAAGATGAAGCAATACAGTAGTACTGACAGGCGTATAAAGATCGAGGCATAATAAGGCACCACCAAACAGTATAACAACGAAACACACTGGCGCAAATTAAAATAGAATATGCAGGATAAAAATATCACCATAATAGATAATAAAATTAAAGTTAAATATATTATAATAAAAATATTTTTAATATTTGAATAACAAATTAAATTACTTTATGAATAGAGCGACCTGTGGAAATTTTTTCATGCCCCATTTAGTGTTACCTATACACATATCCGATACAAAGTTAAACAATTTGTTACCTCTATTCCTGTTTTAACTACCTGAACAGAAAAGTTAGAGGATAGTAACGTCTGCATTTGATGGACAGATAGTTAAATATATAGGTACATTTCCGACTCCATTCTATTGCTTTAGTTACTAAGCAAAATATATAGTACTATTTTGTAGTCCTGTAATTGCCTCTTTCGAATACAGATAGTTACAAAGTTTCTACAATCAATTCTTATTTTTCTCTTTTTTTTTCATTTTTTTTTTGTTTCATTTATTCTATTATTGTACATATACGGGGTGTTGCAAACTCATGCATTATCAATGGAATCTCGGAAACTAGAAAAGATACGAGGTCGTGTAAGCTGAGGTAAAGTTGCACAAATTGATGCTCATCAAAATGCCACTTTAAAAGTTTTAAAATCCGAATATTTGCGAATATTTTTGGAAAAAAATCAAATATTTCCGATTTCATTTTGATTTCTTTAAGACTCTCTTTGAGCAGAACAAATAAAATTTCACATTCATATTGCTACTCTTTTTGTTCTGCAAGATGGTGTCATCAAATTTTATTTATTTTTCTGAATTTTCATTACGGATTTTAAGAGCCTCTAGTTTAAGAAGCCAGAAAAAATGGTGTATTGTACTTATTAAAAAAATCATATTAATAGCATTTTTCATAATAGTCTAAGAGCTAGCAACGTTTTCGAGAAAGTATTTTAAGACGTCTGGCTCTGATATATCTTTTACTATGCTCTCTGGAACAGCATGCGGCCTGTCTTGCTGCCGATACCCGTTGCGTTTACTACTGCGCATCGGAAGAAGATCCTATATTGTTTATTAATTTAGTCCTATAAATTCTAGTATTGGATATATATCGAACTTGGATATATATCTTTCTCTCTGGACACATGAGTTCTTATAGTACGAGAGCTAGCAACGTCGGAAAAACAAGTATTTTAAGACGTCTGGCTCTTTGATATATCTTTTACTATGCTCTCTAGAACAGCATGCGGCCCGTCTGGCTGCCGGGAAACGTTGCGTTCCCTACTGCGCATTGAAAGAAGATCCTATATTTTTATTAATCTTTAAATTCTAGTATTGAATATAAATCGAACATGTCTCCATAGCGCAGTGCGTAGAGTTTCCGACCACGAACCGATGATTGAGAGTTCGAATCCGGGTCAGGTCAAAGACTTTTTTATCTTATTTTCGTTTATATTCTGATAGTAAAGTATTAAATAATTCTGGTAATTAAAAAAAACAAATATTTAATACTTTACTATCAGAATATAAACAAAAATAAAATAAAAAAATCTTTGCCCTGGCAAAGACTTTTTTATTTTATTTTCGTTCGAATCCGGGTCAGGACCGGATTCGAACTGTGAATCATCGGTTCGTGGTGGGAAACTCTACGCACTGCGCTATGGAGACATGTTCGATTTATATTCAATACTAGAATTTAAAGGACTAATAAAAATATAGGATCTTCTTTCAATGCGCAGTAGGGAACGCAACGTTTACCGGCAGCCAGACGGGCCGCATGCTGTTCTAGAGAGCATAGTAAAAGATATATCAAAGAGCCAGACGTCTTAAAATACTTGTTTTTCCGACGTTGCTAGCTCTCGTACTATAAGAACTCATGTGTCCAGAGAGAAAGACAGAGAATAGGTTTTTGATAAGATCTTACCAAAATATAATTTAATGTACCATTTAAGTTTGGAAAGTATTACTTTGGAATATCACTTAATGACTGTCTCACTAACACATGATATCTTATGAAAAGTGCCATTGAAAAAAGCACTAAAATTAGATTTAGACATACTAATAAATACACAACTCTGAAAATAGTAGAAGAATATTATACATATATTTGGGACAACTAATACACAGCTCAAGATCTCTACTACCAAAAGTCAACAGAATAATTAAGTTAGCATGGAGTATTAATATGGAAGAAACTCAATCATGTTCAAATCTAGAATAGATGCCACTTTATCTAAAGCAGAAAACATTGAACATGTGTACTACCAGTCAAAATGCATGCAAAACCTGCAAATTTAATGCGGACATCATAAAGAAACTACAGGTCACACAACGCTCCATGGAATTAAATATGCTGGAAATAACCAAGAAAGACCGTAAAAGAATCAAATCCCTCAAATGGCAATGGGCAGGATACCTGGCAAGAAGAACGGACAATAGATGGACCACAAAAATTACAGCATGGTACCCACGAGGAATAAATATAGACCTAGAAGAAGACCGAACCTGAAATTGGACAATGATATTAGGAAATTACCAGGGATAACTTGGGCCTGCATAGCCAACGGCAATGGGCCCAATAACAAAGAGATTACTTAGATATGTGAGGCGGGCTACACCATAATTGGAAACGGTTGAATAAGCTGATGATGATGATGATAAGGAGACACAATTTAACACCAGATTTAGTGTTCATAGACTAGAATTGAGCGTCCGGATTGCACAACGACCTTAGCGCCTGGCCGCGGGCAACCCAGTAGGCAGGCGAGACAGCGACGCGTTGTTGCGCGCCGATTTAACAAAGTAAATAATTTTAAACCTGCCGTCATTTCGTTAATAATTATCGTATCGTGTTGATTTTTGCATAGAAACACTCATGAGTCTTTAGCGCTTCCGACAAGCCTAAATAACTGGATTATTTTTTATATTTTCGATTTGTTTACATTGCTCGAGCATATTATAACTTTGAGATAAAAATCTCTGTTATAAATTTTAAAACTGACAGATATGAATACTATCATTTAATTAGTTATACATTTAGTTACAACATATTCAAAATTTAGGTCTATCGGTTTATGCTAGCAATAATAACGAGTATAAATAAAAAAAATGGTCAGTACAACGCTCGCCGTGTTTTGCACACGTTCAGCTTTGGTTTTAGTTTTAGCGCTATTTTTACAGAAAATAAATTCTGAACTTTGATCAAATGACAAGAACATTATCATTGCCGATATCTCCTGGTTATAATGTAGTTCTTTTCTCAAAATATTGCATTGTTTTAGCTTTTAATAAAAACTTGAATTATGCGGCTTTTTTTGCGAGAGCTACCGGCGCTGTGTTAATAAAGAGATGGCTATGTACGTCATTCGAAAGACAGTATTGGGATAGTCTTTTGTTTACACGGAGTATAGAAAAATTTTGCCACAGCTTGTTTACTACCAGTAGTATTTGTGCGTTTTTTAAATTATTTATTATTAAATAGAGGGAAATGCGACCGAAAAAAAAGGTCAAAAGTTAGTAGAAATCCGGATAAATTGAAGTGCAATATTTCCAAAAATCTCGTGACTAGGTAAAATTACAGTCTATTGTGGCTATGATTGGCGTACATAGCCATCTCTTTATTAACGCAGCTCCGGTAGCTCTCGCAAAAAAAGCCGTATAATTCAACGCTTTTAAGCTAAAACAATGCAATGTTTTGAAAAAAAGAACTACATTATAACCAGGAGATATTGGCAATGATAATGTTCTTGTCATTTGATCAAAGTTCAGAATTTATTTACTGTAAAAATAGCGCTAAAACTAAACCCAAAGCTGAACGTGCGCTAAAAAACGGCGAGCGTTGTATTGACCATTTTTTTTATTTATACTCGTTATTACTGCTAGCATAAACCGATAGGCCTAAATTTTTAATATGTTGTACCTAAATGTATAACTAATTAAATGATAGTATTCACATATTTGTCAGTTTTAAAATTTATAACAGAGATTTTTATCTCAAAGTTATAATATGCTCGGGCAATGTAAATAAATCGAAAATATAAAAACTAAGCCACTCATGAGTATTTCTATGCAAAAATCAGCACGATAGGGTAATTTATTAACGAAATGACGGCAGGTTTAAAATTATTTATTTTGTTAAATCGGCGCGCAGCAAAGCGTCGATAAGCCACGCGCTAAGGTCGTGCAATCCGGACGCTAAATTGTTCAAGAAAGCATATTTCAACAAAGAAAATATATTTATTCAAAACAAAGCTGATATTTTGTGCAAACCAGTTATGTATAAATTGAGTAACCTATAGGATGTTAGTTTTAGCGTTTACTTGATCATGCAGAGTTATACAGGATGTGTCTTAAATAAGTGCAAATATATTAGGGATTATATTTCGAACTCAGAAACACGTTTATGAGATTTTTTCGCAGAAAAATTTTAACAAGGAAGAAAACCCAGAAAAGATCCAGTGGTTCTAAAAATTTAAGCGAAAAGTAATTTTTTCTTTAAAGTAATAATTTCTTCTCGGTTATTTTGGACCTATTAAAAAAAGGGTAAAGAGAAAATATATATCTTTTATCGAGATCTAGTAGCCCTGAAAATATTTGCACTTATTTAAGACCCACCGTGTATCACTAATTCAAAACGTTTTGTTTTAATTCTGTAGGTACATCAGAAAATAAAAATAATGCAAAATTGACCTAATGGTTTTCTTTCCCAATTTATTTGAACTAATTATACTAGTAATTTATCATTATCTTAATTTAGCTAACATTTCGAGTAAGCATTAGTTCATTAACATCTTATACTTTATACCTTTTTGAACCTATGTCTCCTCACCGCAGAACAAGGCAACAAAACCCCGAAACAACCAGTCGAGTTCTCCACATTTTACTCCCATCTCCATTTCTGTATTCTCCAAAACACGGTCCGGCATTCATTCAGTCGTCCATCCATCTCGCAGACCCGTCACTTTTGAGCCATTAATTTGAGCTTATAACTAGACACACAACCTAAATTTCTAGACGTAAAAAGTTGGGGAAACGCCATCGCACGGATCCCCCCATTTGTTTCGGGGGATTTGGGCGGCTCCACAAAACGCCGACCCTCATTATCTCACGGACGTAACGATGAGGAAGTAATGGGGCTACAGCTTACGAAACATTTTTTTTTACTTTGGCGAAGGAAGATTGTTTAGTCTTCTGTGTTTATTTTTTTTTCTATCAAAGCATCGATAATTTTTTTTAAGATTTTTATATACAGGGTGTGTTTTGTATGATGTTCTCTATGGGTATTTCGGAAACTACTGGACGTAGAGAGTTGGTTAAATGGGGAAAGAACTGCAATTTTGTGGGGTCATAAATATACCTTTCAGATTTTTAAAATACACTTGCGTGCATTGAAATCGGCCCAAGGCAAACTTTTGAAGTTAACTATATATTTTTTAGAATCTATTTGTCAGATTAAGAAAAAATATATGCTGTTTGAAAGACAATTTCATATTCTTTGAAAAGAGTTTAGAGATATTAATTTGTATTTTGGTTTCTTTGGATCAAAATTATTAAATTAATGCATGAAACCAGTTATCGTTTTTTATTACTAAGAGGTATGTTATTATTTATTTATTTTTTTATTTATGGACAACTAACTAAACTAAATTTTCAATAATGTGTATGACAACCTCTTGCTCTAACAACATATCTCATACGATTTGGCATAGATTCGATCAAATTTGATATTATTTCTTGCGGGATGTTAAGCCACTCTTCCTCTACTGCAACAATGAGCTCGGGGATAGAAGTTGGGGCTCTTCGTCTAGCACGAATTCTTCGTTTTAGCTCATCCCATAAATGTTCTATCGGGTTTAAGTCTGGACTGCATGCTGGCCATTCCATAATCCGAAAACCGACTTCTGAAATGTAATCGTGTACGATTCTTGATGTGTGTGCCCTCTAATTGTCATGCATAAAAGTGAATTCGTTTCCAATGTAATCGACGTAAGGTACCACCATAAACTGCAAAATCTCCTCAATATACCTAGCACCAGTTAAACCTCCTCTCCCGTGCCGACGGTCGCCTCAATGGAAGAAAACTGGGTCGGTTCGCGCAGTCATAGAAATTGCAACCCAGATCATGCAGGAACCACCTCCATAAGCAATCCGCTCCTCAATGCAGTATTCTGCGAATCGCTGACCTGGCCTCCGGTACACTTTTCTTCTTCGGTCGCTACCATAGAGGCATATCCCGGTCTCATCTGGGAATAGAACAGATTCCCATTGTTCTAGTGTCCAATTCAATGTTCCCGTGCAAAACGCAGGCGTGCTTGACGATGAGCTGGGGTAAGTTTTGGATCAATTGTGTTTTAGGGGTCATGTTACTTTCCTTCAATCTTCGTCTTACTGTCCACTGACTAATAGTCACTCCTCGTGTTTCACGGAGCTGTTAATTGAGTAATGCATTAAGACACCGATTTCTTAACATTGTTGACATACTAAAGCGGTCATCACGATCTGTTGTATATCTCTTTCTACCAGTTTGACACGTCGCGTACGAAAGGATCGGGTCTCCTAATATCGTTCACACACTCTTCGAACCGCTCCGCCGAGCTACAGCCCTCTGTTTAAGTCCATTTTCGATTAAAGCGATTACTTGGGCGGCTTTTTCCGGTGATGTATGCATTAAATTGAAACACTAATCAAACAATGAAACACAACTAATTAAAGAATAAAAGAACAAATGTAGTAAATGCAATATATGACAAGTTTGTTATTCTTATTGTCGCAACAAGACTAATACCTTTCATTTGTTTACCCCACTACAGATATAAACGATAAGTACTCTGGATAAATTTATACTCATATTAAAGCATATTAAATTGTCTTTGAAACAGCTCATATTTTTACTTGCTCTGATAAATAGATTCTAAAACATACAGTTAAAACCAAAAGTTCACAGTGTGCCGATTTCTATGCACGTAAGTTTAGTTTATGTTCTGGCGTTCTGGTGTTTCCTCATTTTCCCCACAGAATCGGCATTCGCCGTTGTTTCTTAGCTCCAATGTATTGAGATGTTCATTGAGGAGACCGTACCCTGTTAAAAACCCTGCGACAATCCGAAGATTGTTCTAATCCTTTATTTTTCTCGGTCGTAAGTTCTGAAAAATGTCTTCGAGTGTCTTAGACCGTTGAAGGATTCCCAGGTTGAAGGATTTTCAGGTTCAGAATTTTCGAAGTTCTTCTTTTAGTACTGCTTTGAGCTGGTTTCCACTTGGGAAGCTAGTGATATCACCCAAGTGTTCGCTCTTTTTCTAGCTAGATAGTTTGCTTTTTTATTGCCTTCTACCCCTTATAGTGCCCCTACCCAAAGTAGGAACACTTTATTTTTTTTACCCAATTTATTTAGCTTCTCTAGGCACTTCTTTGCCCAACTTCGAATGGGTGGTAACTCAGTTAATCGCTTTTAATGCCGTTGCTCTATACAGGGTGAATCTTAAATAAGTGCAAATATTTTTAGGGGTAGTATATTTCGACCTCAGAAACGCTATTATTAGTTTTTATCGCGTATCATTTTTTTTTAATTCTTGGAAATTTTTTTAGTTTTTAGTTAAAAAAAACATAATTTATTGATAATAGGGCAACATAAATGGCAGATTAAATTTACAAGAAAGAAAATCCAGAAAAGATCCAGTGGTTCTCAAAATTTAAACAAAAAATATTTTTTTTTGGAAATTTTCAACGTAAAATAACTCGTTTATTTTGGATTTATTTGAAAAATGGGTAAAGAGAAAATATGTTTCTTTTATCGAGATCTACCAGCCCTAAAATTATTTGCACTTATTTAAGACTCACCCTGTATAAAGACCGTTGCTCTATCAATCTAAATTATCTTAATATTTTTTTCTATAACCTATTTCTATGCCTCATACGAAAAATATTAGCTAGTATCTTTGATATTTTAAATAAAGCACGTAGTATAGTATTACAACTTTGGGAAGGACATTCTTTTTTTCATAATTTCATAATTACTTTTCTATATCTATTTCCAACGCAATTCGATACGGAGTATTGCACCTAATTTTAAAAATCGTCAATAATGATGTCGTTGACTAATAGAACCACAAATTAAAATGATCTTCAAAAGGTACAGAGGGTCCCAAATAATATACAATATCAAAGTTTTATTTATTTAAAATGAAACACGCTGTATATTTTTTTTGAATATGGTGCCACAGTATCTTGCATATTAAAACATTTTCAGTTTCTGCGATTATAATAAATGTAACTTTAATAAATGTTTACGCACTTAAATCCTATTGTCTTTTAAATATTTTGTGAAAATGCAGTAACAATTTTAATGCGTTAATTCTCTAGATTTATTTAAGTTTTTAAAACCAACAGTAAAATTAAACACTAATTCACCACAATACACCAAAACACTTTACTTCTACACTGGACGCGCGTTTCGCTAACCACATTAGCATCATCAGCAGATGATTAAAACTAAACATTTACAGTATATTATTACACAGTATACATTATATATATTTACTTTATTTTTAAATGACGCCTACTGCCAGTTGGTCTTAAGAAGGTTTTAATTTATCTTCATATTGAGTAATTTTTTTTTTAAATGGTGTAGTTTAAAATTCGAGAAAATATATTTTTTTGAAAATAGATTTGTGTGTCTGGAAACGTTCTATCTTTTTTTAATAGTCCTGTTAATTTTTGGCAAGTTTTATGTCAATTTTTAGTAAATAACGTCTAGAGATTAACCTCGCCAAAATTATCATCGATTGTCACTCCATAGCCGTCTTTGACATCGTTTTTTCAATCATACGGTTCTTCTAGACAAAATAAAAGTAAAATTACAGAAAATTATACTAGTAAAATTTTACTAGATTTGTTCCAAAAGATTTCAACTTTCAGCTTAATTGTTTTATTAAAGAAAAGTCACAAAAAGCATTTCCCCCTCTCAAAAGAAGACAATAAGACATCAGAAAATCAATCAGAAATATTTTCCAGATAAAATATTTTACCACACTAGCACGTGTCACAACAATCAACACTCGTCGATTTATTTCAGTTGAGGAGGGCGAGATCCAATCGGTCAAAACGTCGATGTTTTTTATTAAACGTCCGATAACCGTCTTTATCCTTCTATCGAACATTTCCCCATGTCTAATTCGACACATTTAACGCTTTTGTAGTAGAGATGTACTACATTTACATTATTATAGTATCGATATTTTCTAATTTAAGATATCGTCTCAGCGCACTTAGTGATGAGGTGTTCTGGTGGTCCATTTTTCCCACAGAATCTGCATTCGCCATTGTATCTTAGCTTCAAGCTACTGAGGTGTTCGTTGAGGAGAGAGTGTCCTGTTGAAGACCACATTACAATCCGAAGGTTGCTCTTACTTAAACCAAGAGGAATCTTTAATTTTTCTAGGTCTCCTCAGTTCTAAGAAATTTCTTCAAGTGTCTTAGATCGTTGGAGGATTCCTATTCCAGGTTACGGATGGTCTTCCAGGTTCTTGAGTTCCGTTGTAAGTTAGTTTTCACTTAGGAAGCAGAACAAGTCTGGTACAGTGATAGAACATAGTGTGAAAACACTCCACTCAGTTTTCTTCTTCTCTAGCTAGATTGTTTGCTGTTTCATTCTCTTGTATCACTTGGTGAGTCAAGAATGCCTAGATAAGCTGAACAAGTTGGGTAAAGGAAATAAAGTCCTCCTAATCTGGGTGCCAGCAGATTAGGAGGACTTTATTTCCTTTACCCAACTTGTTCAGCTTATCTAGGCATTCTTTGACCAACTTCGAATTGAGTTACTGATTTGACCATTTTTAATGCTGCTTGACTATCGGATAAGATGACTATTTATTGTTTCCAATAGTTTCTAAATAAGATAAGTTGTACGCATCTTTCTAAAGCTTCATTCAGAACCTCGAAACCAGTGGAATAAATTAGTAGTTTCAATTAGCCGTAGACAGGGCCGGATTTCCGCCTAGGCCTGCAAGGCCCGGGCCTAGGGGACCAGCCAGCCTAGGGGCCCCATGCAATGAGTGGCGCGCAACTTTTATATATAAGCTCAAAAGCCTGGCTTATCAAAATGTTTTATCGAAAGTATTAGCTTCGTTATCAAGAGTCATTAAACTCGATTAAAAATTATATGTTCTGTACTAGTGTATTTAATTCGGTAAATTTCCAAATTGGCTATGACATGGGGGGGCCCCAAATGTCAAGTGCCTAGGGACCCTGGATGTCTAAGTCCGGCACTGGCCGTAGAAGTTTGTTCACCTAATTTTAATGTAAGCATTCAGAACGTCATAATTAGTGGTATTAATTTTCAATTATTGGAAAAAGTTAACAAACTTTTGACTTTTCCACTAATTATACTTCAAAATTTGCGAGGAATGTCACTTTGTCCTTTGATTATCACCCGTCAAAAATAATTTTGGTTAGAAATCAAAAGTTTATTGTTTATAAGCTAAATATTATGCGTTCTCTATGTATACAACAGACTACGGCAAGCTGTTGCCAGGATATTTTATTAATTTTAATTATATTTTTGAGACATTGTGAATGATCGTAAACTAAAAAGTATAAAGTGTAATTGAAACCACTAATTTATTCCACTAATTGCGAGGTTCTGAATGAAGCTTAAGAAATCCAAATTAAGTATTTGGATGTAGTTCGCTTTTGTTTAGTAGATTGTATGATTTTGACATAGCAGATATACTTGTGGATGAATTAGCACTTATATTACTATTGGCACTTATTGGCATCATTATATTATGTCAAAAATTTCAACCAAAATTATCCATACCCTTATCCATACCATTACTAAACATACTTATACAGGGCGAGTTTCCTACGATGTTCTCTATGGGTATCTCGGAATCTACTGGAGATAGAGAGTCGGTTAAATGGGGAGAGAATTGCAGTTGTGTAGGGTCATAAACATGTGGCTTTCAGATTTTTGAAAAAGTTCATGGCTTACTAGATATTTTGAAAAAAACAAATTTCGGCTATTTTAAAAATTGTCCCTAATTCCATTATAATCTATTTTAGACAAAAAAATTTCAGATAAAAGTTGTAGATAATCACATTCTTAATGACATTGTACCCTCCGTTTTTTTCTAAAACCTGTCATTTTTGCCATATGAGACAAACATATGTTTATTTAAATGGAAACCATAGTTGGCCATGACTTCACAAAAAGCGCCATTTTTTAGGCTTTTTAGCGATATAAGCTATAATATGTTTATTTCGTTACAGCCAATTCTCATAATTTTTAAACAATTTCACTTAGTTAGCCATGGAAACAAGTTCAATTGTCGTTGTTCTCAGAGATGTGAAACTATCACATCCAAATTTTATAAATTAAAATAAA
Organism: Sitophilus oryzae; assembly: GCF_002938485.1. NCBI lineage: Eukaryota > Metazoa > Arthropoda > Insecta > Coleoptera > Curculionidae > Sitophilus > Sitophilus oryzae. Next base: position 419,393 of record NW_022146735.1, on the reverse strand, counting down.
AAAATTGTAAATATGAATTTTTCAAATGAAGAAAAGTGCGTAGTATTATTGGTTTAACTTTTCTTGGCCATACATTTTCGACGATACGTTGACCGGTGAACGTTACTTACGTTTTTTAGTAAAGTTAAATTTAAATACTTGCGCTTCAATAGAATGGTTCCATCATGACTTTCATTATTCTTTATGACACCCCTATAAAAATGAGAGTAATGTTAAAAATTATTTATATCATAAATATGCAAACTCAGAGATTGGAAGAGGTGGACCAATTGCATGGGCCTCCTCGATCACCTGACCTATCCATTTTAGATTTTTTTAGGCGGTATGATTAACAGTAAGGGTTACAAAAGAACTTATGAATTAAGAGAGGCACTCGAAGAGGCGGTGCGGGAGAAGTTTATTAAAGTCGACCGGCCGTAGTCAACCGTTCTGTGGAAATTCATAAGTTCTTTTGTGACCCTTACTGTTAATCATACCGCCTAAAAAAATCTAAAATGAATAGGTCAGGTGATCGAGGAGGCCCATGCAATTGGTTAACCATATCACCTAAAAAAAATCTAAAATGGTCAGGTGATTGAGGAGTATAAATAATTTTTAACATTTCTTTTATTATTAGGGGGAGTGTCATAATGAAAGTCATGTGGGAACCATTCTATTGAAGCGCAAGTATCTAAATTTAACTTTTCTAAAAAACGTTCACAGGTCAACGTATCCTCGAAAATATATGGCCAAGTAAAATTAAACCAATAATACTACGCGCTTTTCTTCATTTGAAAAATTCATATTTACAATTTTAGTTTAATTTAAATTATAAAGTTTGGATGTGACAGTTTCACATTTCTGAGAGCAACGACGATTGAACTTGTTTCCATGGCTAACTAAGTGAATTTTTTTTAAAATTATAAGAATTGGCTATAACTCAGTAATTTTTTGAAAGAAACATATTATAGCTTATATCGCTAAAAAGCTTAAAAAATGGCGCTCTTTATGAAGTCATGGCCAATTATGGTTTCCATTTAAAAAAAATACGTTTGTCTCATATGTCAAAAATGACAGGCTTTAGAAAAAACGGAGGACACAATGTCATTAAGAATGTGATTATCTACAACTTTTATCTAAAAACTTTTTGTCTAAAATAGATTATAATGGAATTAGGGACAATTTTTAAAATAGCCGAAATTTGTTTTTTTCAAAATATCTAGTAAGCCATGAACTTTTTCAAAAATCTGAAAGGCGCATGTTTATGACCCCACAAAACTGCAATTATTTCCCCATTTAACCGACTCTCTATCTCCAGTAGTTTCCGAGATGCCCATAGAGAACATCGTAGGAAACTCACCCTGTATATAAAAATGTCTTTTAAAACGTCCTTTGACGTTGTGTGATGCCTAGCACGCAGATCCCTTGAGCTCATCGCCTTCTTGACACCCTCCATCCAGTTTGTACTTTGTCTTCCCCGTTTCCTTCTCTTTTGTGGAAGCCAGTTTAGCACCTTCTGAGGCAGTCGCGTGTTGTCCATCCTTCTCAAATGTTCACACCATTTCAGTTGGGCACTCTCCTTTTCCTCTACTATAGTTTTCTGTCTTCCCATTTTGTCCCTGATTATATCGGTTTCGTACTCTATCCAGCCTTGATGTTCGCCAGTAATTTTCTTTTGTTATTCCCCACTGAGTAATTTTCTTTTGTTATTCTCCGTTAACCTCCATGCCCCAAATAACAGATTGCTCTTGATTATCGCATCATAAAGCCTTAGTTTTCTGTCTTTACCCATCTCGTTACTTCAGAATATATTATTCAGACATGAAGTCATGACTCAAAATCAAGAAACCGATACTTACTGTAGTTAAAACATTTTCACTCACAACATTGGAAATACAGGCAACTTCTAATCAAGCAGCTCAGCAAACTCAGCTGACAAGCTCAGCTAGCGACACGCTGTATACAAAATATCGATACTATTAGAAATACGGCACATCTCTATATTTAGAGGCTGGGTTTCATCCCGGGCCCGTTTTACTAGCGTACAATGTAATTTAATAGCTCATTATTTTCGGCCTTTCGTCCAGAAATATAATGGCGATTATTCTCCCTTTCTATCCAGCAGGCCGAGGCAGTTCGACAATTGAGGCCGATTAGTCGCTGTAAAGAATGGACCAATTTAAGTGCGCCCGCTTTTTTTATCTCTCCTTTTTTTATTAGCGCCTTTCTGTCCCTTAAAGACCTTTTTTCCTTCTGGATTCTTGTCTAGTGTCATGGAAAAAGACTAGGTTTTTTATTTGTTTTGTTCTTATCGGTAGATAAATGTATGCCGTAGTCAGGTTTAATTTAAAATTCTTTTCCTTAAAAATGTTCACCAGTTGATGTCTATGTAAAGCTAGGTTGACACAAGTAGTGAAGCACGCTCGTGTCTCACACTTTCGTGACCTACAAAAGTACCAAAAAGCCATTCGTGAAAAAAGAATCATCCAGCGATTATATGCTGTTTACACGGCAAACGTGCCAGTCTTCTATATAGTTCTTTCAGTGGAAGGTTGTACACGTACACTAATGTGCCAAATATTACGACGCTTAAAGACAAGTAAAAATAATTAATTATGGCATTCATGTCAATATCTCTTCACAGAGTTGCCGATATTTACTATCTTACGTCTTTTCATCAGACATTTCTAATTTACTTGCGAGTGTCATTACTGTATACCGGTTGCGTCTCAAAAGTGACTCACCCCTATAACTTTTTTTATTTTTTCAGATAAAAAAAACGATATTTGGTATGTTAGTTATGACATAAATTAGGATTCATTGACGGTATTTAACTGTTTTTTTCCTGTTTCACCGGAAATGACTACAACTTTTGATTTTTAAATGGTACCCTCTGTTTTTTTTTACTTTATTCGATAGAAACATATCATATGTCAACTTTTGAAATTTTCGCTTTTGTGTGTTAAAACAATAATTTTTAATCAAAGAGCCTTGGAAAAATAGATATGATCGTCTAATGCTTTTCGTGTCTTATCTTGACCGGTAAAAAGATGCCCAAATCGTATTTTTAATCAGATCTCAATTTTTTCAAATGGAACGAGAGTGACTCATTAGCATATTTGGAAAAAGCATTTTTTACGAATTATTTGGTACCATACACTCCTTGGTATTTCGAATCAAATTGTCGTTATGAACCGCATGTTACAATTTCAAATAAACCATATGAGAAAGTGTCAAAAGTAGACATATGATACGTCATTCTATCCGAAGTGTTATTTTCTATCGAACAAAGTAAAAAAAACCGAGGGTGCCATTTAAAAATCAAAAGTTGTAGTCATTTCCGGTGTAACAGGAAGTGACCAAAAACAATTGAATATGTCAATCATTCCTAATTTATGTCATATACTGCCATATCAAATCTCGTTTTTTATCTGAAAAAATAAAAAAGTTACAGAGATGAGTCACTTTTGAGACCCACCCGGTATATAAAAATTCAATTTATATTTAATTTAATTTTTATAATCATATATATATTAATCATATATTATATATATTACATAATCATATATTTATAACCATATACAGGGTGGTCCAAATTGTATTCCGGAAACTTCGGTAGCATATTCTGCAGATAAAATAAGTAAAAAAGTTTGTGTAAATGTATGTCCTTAAGTTTCGGAGATACAGGGTGTAGAAGTTTCATTTTTATTTCGATTTTTTCCAAATAATTTCTGAAGTAACGTCAATATTTGAATGAAAATTGGTGTCTAGGAGTTTTTTGACATGAGAAATTTGATTTTGATGTCAATATGACTCCTATTTGTAAAACCTACCTACCTTTGCACCAGCTACATGTGTTTTAACTGGTTTGAAGAATTATAACTTTTCATCCGTACCTGTATAAAACAACTGAGTGAAAAAATGTGCATTTCCGTGATTTTTTACGTAAAAAATATCTCTTGGTAAAAATCGCTACGAGCAACCGTTCTCAAGATATTTAGAATTGAAATAGTCAATACATGTCATTATTGACAACAAAATAAACACACGTTGAGTAGATAGTTATTTGACTGAAATAATAAATTTGGGAAATTTTTATTTTTTTAAATTAATAAAAAAAATTTCTGCGAAAAAATGATGATAGAACAGTTTCTGTTGGACTTTTGACACAAAAACATTCCAAATTTATGATTTCAGTCTGATAACTATTTAGTCAACATGTTTAATTTATGTCAATGATGACAGGTATTGATAATTTTGATTCCAAATATCTCGAGAACCATTACTCGTAACGATTTTACCAAGAGCACTTTTCTACGTAAAAAAAACGTCTTAAATGTATCGCTACGAGTATCGATTTTTACCAAGAGACCTTTTTTACGTAAAAAATGTCGCAAAGGTATATTTTTTACTCAGCAATTTTATACAGGTACGGACGAAAAGTTATTAGTCTTCAAACCAGTTACAAAATATGTAGGTACCCCCTACAAGCAGGAGTCATATTGACATGAAATTCAAATTTATCATGTCAAAAGACTTCCAGACACCAATTTTCATCCAAATATTGACGTTACTTCAGAAATTATTTGGAAAAAATCGAAATAAAAATGAAACTTCTACACCCTGTATCTCCGAAACTAAGCATTTAAGGACATACATTTATACGAAGTTTTTTACTTATTTTTATCTGCAGAATAAGCTGCCGAAGTTTCCGGAATACAGTTCGGACCACCCTGTATATGTTAAAAAATGTAACAATTAAACATTCGAAGTGGTTTTTATGCAACAAGGATTATGATCGGAAGTCAATCAATATTTTCTAATGCGAGAATAGTGCTAATATGCTTTTTTACCGCAACTTCCTCTGCAACTTCTTATTCACTATTGATTTGCTACGTGAAATATCTAACGCATTTAATTTGCTCATTCACGATCGTGGCGTCTTTCGTATTGATTCGTTTCGATTCATCTTTCACGAATCTACCGTTGACATGAGGCGTTATCCATACAAGTGTTGGACACGAGCGTGCTTCACTATCCGTGTCAACCTAGCTTAACGGTAAGTCAGATTAAATTGAAATTTTCCAAAAACGGATGGCAATACAATTGACGGTAGTTCCCTTTGGGGTTGGTCCCTTGGACTTGCACTCTTAATGTTCTCAACAACACTGAGAACATTAAGAGTTTTTAGGGTTTTCCTCGCTAGGGGGGGTTTCCCTCTAGCGGTTACCGCAAGCGTTAGTCGGTCCACCTCTATAAAGCCCCGCATGTAGAAATAAGAGAGACGAAAATACAATGTGTCCCGCAAGGTCGAGACAAGTAGATGCTAGTCTTCTATCTAGCCACGTATCCTTTTGACCTGGTTCAGCCATTGATGGATTTATGTTTTTGGTTTTTGGTGAGGTGGTCCGGGCGGTTAAGCCAAGACCTTTCAAACCAAACCAAACCCTCTGTCCGTGATACAAGACCACAGACAGTAGAGGTTGCGTGATATGACGAACAGAGTAGTTCCATCGCGCATCGTTATACGTATTGGCCACGACGCTACAGCCAGGGAAAAAAATTGGGATGCTCGTTAGACCAAGCTAAAGTGCTAGGGGGAATTCCCCCTAGCACCTGACAAGGTCTCGCATCTCCTAGAGGACGTCGGCTTTCCGAGGAAGGACTTACAGGAAGCAGAGCTCCTGGCATGGGATAGCCTCTTAATGTTAAAAAAATTGGATAAAAGTGCGTCACTAATTAAAGTATGACCTGGTCTTTTTTATCTCTCGCCTCGTTTTATTAGCACCGTTCTGTCTCTTAAAGACTTTCTTTGCAATTTAAAGAACATTTCTTCTCTACACCAATTGAATTTGTAAACATATAAGAGGAGAAAAGGAAGCTTTCTATATATTTTTTATTTTCATATTAGAAGTGTATAAATAGATATTGAATAGCCAGTTTTTAAAACTTGTAATAAGAAGGTTCTTATTAGAGAGTAAAAAATATTTAAAAATTATCAATTTTTTTAATACTAATATTATTTATCTTTATTCAATCAAACCTTTTTGATTTTTTTTCTTTTTAATTTAGTGTTCACACTTTTGACACTCAAATTTTCTGCGACTTAACCCAAAGTTCTTCTGTTTTATATCCGCACTGATAAAATATCAATAAAGAATTGGCTTAACAATAATATTTTTGAAGGTAATTGTGTTTTCAATCGCCCATAATCAGAGGTTGATTATAATTATATGTTATTAATTTTTAATAAATAAAAAGCTTAAAAAATATTTTTGCTTACACTAAAATAGAAAATTTTCACCCTCTCTTTCGTTATGTAAAGCAGCCCATTGTACACCCCTGAAATATTTTATATAAAACACCCTGAATAAAGGGGATAACACATTTTGGGGATTTCATTACTGCCTCTAACGACATCTTTTGTTCGATATCCTAAAATAGTACCCCGGGTTATAACTTCTCACCCTTGCATTGTTAGAGACAGGAACGATAACCTTCATTGATTATCGATCTTGAAAAATATGTCAAACCAAATCACTACCACATGAAAAATTCTTATATACCGGGTGTTTTTCACAACTTTTTTATTTTTCACATAAAAACGAAATTTGATATACAGGGTCGTCCGAACTGTATTCCGGAAATTTCGGCAGCATATTCTGCAGATGAAAATAAGTAAAAAAGTTCGTATAAATGTATGTCCTAAAATGCTTAGTTTCGGAGATACAAGGTGTACAAGTTGCATTTTTATTTTGAATTTTTTCAAATAATTTCTGGAGTAACGTCAATTTGGTGTCTGGGAGTTTTTTGACATGAAAAATTGGATTTTGATGTCAATATGACTCCGATTTGTAGGGGGCGTCACGTGTTTTAACTGTTTTGAAGAGTAATAACTTTTCTCTCGTCCATACCTGTATAAAACTACTGAGTGAAAAAATATACATCTCCGTCAGTTTCTACGTACAAAATGTCTTCTGGTAAAAATCGCTACGAGTAACCGTTCTCAAGTTATTTAGAATTGAAATAATCAATACATGTCATTATTGACAGAAAATAAACACGTTGAGTAGATATATAGTTATTTGCCCGAAAAAATAAATTTCAGAATTTTTTTTAAATTAATCATAAATTTTTCTGCGAAAAAATGATGATAAAACAGTTTCTGTTGAACTTTTGACACAAAAAATTTCAAATTTATGATTTCAATCTAATAACAATTTAGTCAACATGTTTAATTTATGTCAATGATGGCAGGTATTCATCATTTCCATTCCAAACATCTCGAGAACCAGAACTCGTAACGATTTTTACTAAGAGACCTTTTCTACGTAAAAAACGTCGTAAATGTATATTCTTTTACTCAGCAGTTTTATACAGATACGGACGAAAAGTTATTACTCTTTAAAACAGTTAAAAGATATGTAGGTGACGCCCTCTACAAGTAGGTGTCATATTGAAATCAAAATCAAATTTCTCATGTCAATAAACGGCCAGACACCAACTTTCATCAAAATATTGACGTTACTTCAGAAATTATTTGGAAAAAATCGAAATAAAATTGAAACTTCTACACCCTGTATCTCCGAGACTAAGCATTTTAGAACATACATTTATACGAACTTTTTTACTTATTTTAATGTGCAGAATATGCTGCCAAAGTTTCCGGAATACAGTTCGGACCACCCTGTATAAATATTTTTATTGACACAAAATATCTATGGTTGACTAGATAGTTATTTTTATTTTTTTACATTAATAAATGACTTTTAAATCTGTCTGTATTATTTGGAACGTTTGGAATTGTTTAAAAAATTATTTGTGGCGCTTGAAAATAAAAATAGCATGTTCTATTCGGAGTAAAAATTACTTTTTGTGACGAGAGGCTGTACGTTTGACAACTCCTAATAAAACAATCTACTATTTTATTAAATCGAATAAAAAAGTTAAATAAATACACATTTCTAAAAACCAAATACTTCAATTTATTTAAATAAAAGCCAATAGACCAAAATAAAAACGATATAATTTCCATCTTTTGCCTTTTTGACGGTTTAAAACTAAGCATGTTTTAACCATTTTCCTCCATTTTTTTTCACTGACATCGTCGAGACAGTTATTCGCGAACATTTGCAATCGTCCCCAGGGACATTAAAGTGTCTCAAATGGCCCTAAATTTGGTTTAAACGCTCTCGAAAAAGATAAGAGGGGCGCGAATGGCCCCCCTCTCTTTTCTCGTTATGGCCACCTTTTTGTATCGTTCCATGTTTCCATACAATACCGGAATATTCATTTGGAGGGTTATAACGTTGTAGTTAAGCCACTGCCTCGACCTTTAGTCCCCACATTGTCGTAGATTTGAGGATTGCGACGACGATTTTTACACTGGCATACATTTATTTTGAATTTTAAACCCTCCTCATTAATAAGGGTTATTTGTTTTATAATTTGAATTAAAAAGTTTCTCTAACAGAGTGTTGGAAGTTGGAATTATTAGTTATTTTTCATACAAGACGATAAAATGGTATTTCATCGTCGACCGAAGATATTAATTCACGAACGATGAAATTGCGAGTGAATTAATTTCGGGAGACGATAATGCAACTTTATCGTCGTGTATAAAACAATATTTTTTCTATAGCGAGTTACGTTTTAAAAAATATTCAGAAATTATTATTTCAAGGAATTTATTACAAGTAGAAAAAATATTGTCCTGGGTTGGCGTTGGTTTCTATGTAATTTGACAAATAAATAAAGCTGCCTCTTTAGTTGTCAGTTTTGAGTCAATATTTTATAATTTTCTTGCGTGTCGATTGCTGATTGAAACCAAATTGGAGCCAGAAATGGCTCAAAACGAAATATTAAATTACCAACAGATATTCATGCTGAGGCGACAAACGCCATATCCAAACCACTTCCATTTAAATCCCGAATAACTTATGAAGAAGAATACAAAAATTTTCAAAAATGGAAGCAATTAAAAAACGTGCGAGAAGAAATAAAGTTTTTGACCTATCCTCGCTGTTAAACTCTAAATATTTAATCTACCCTTGCGGTTGAATTACTATTTTTGATAGATATAAGTATTTTAACAGTTGCTATAGAAAAAATATTAAATTTTTAAAAATTAGGTAAAATATAATATTAGTAAGCCAAATTGATATAAGACCAACGTTTGATTTTAATGTCTGTCAGCAACTACAAACTGTCTATCTCCAGTAGTTTCCGAGATACCCATAGAGAACATCATAGGAAACTCAGGGAGTCAGTTAAATGGGGAAAAATTGCAGTTTTGTGGGGTTATAGATATACGCCTTTCAGATTTTTGAAAAAGTTCATGGCGTACTAGATATTTCGAAAAATAAAACAAATTTCGGCTATTTTAAAAATAGGCCCTAATTCCATTATAATCTACTTTAGACAAAAAGTTTTCAGATTAAAGTTAAGTTAAATAATCACATCCCTAATGAGTTTATGTTCCATTTTTAGCCGTACCATACCAACAGGTATGGAAGGCTATTAAGATCGACAAAAAAAGTTTTTTAATTTCACTCAAAATGAGTTATTTGGGTCATAAATGACCTAAATACAAAACATTTTCATGGTGTCTGTCCGTCTGTCTGTCTGTATGTCCGTCTGTAACAAGATAACTCAAAAACCGCCTAATCTGGCCATTAGCTTTTGGTGGGAGAGGGGGTTAAAAATTTTAAAAAATCGTAACTCCAAAATTGCAGTAGCTAGCAAAACGCAGTTTTCAATTTAAGATTAGGAATAATATTTGCAACAAAATTTGTAATAACATCAAAGTCAGTCAAAGTCGCAGTTTTTGAGATATTCCGTGATTCCGTAGTCCGTTTTTGAGAAAATCCGTATGGAGAACTCCAAACTCCCATCGGACGCGACCCCAGGTGGCGAATAGGGGAAATAACCGCGAACCAAAATTGGAAAAAATCCTTTACTTTGAAACTAACAGAACTGCCTACCAACTTTTTATTAACATATTTTAGTATGGGCGGCTATACGTGCCTTCCGGCGCCAATTTTTTGTTTGTGGTTTCCATTTAAAAAACATATGTTTGTGTCATATGTCAAAAATAACAGGCTTTGGAAAAAATCGGAGAACACAAATTCATTAGGGATGTGATTATCTACAACTTTTATCTGAAAACTTTTTGTCTAAAATAGATTATAATGGAATTAGGGACAATTTTTAAAATAGCCAAAATATGTTTTTTTTTCGAAATATCTAGTAAGCCATCAACTTTTTCAAAAATCTAAAAGGCGCATATTTATGATCCCACAAAACAGCAATTCTTTCACCATTTAATCGACTCTCTATCTCCAGTAGTTTCCGAAACACCCATAGCGAACATCGTAGGAAACTCACTCTGTATAAACCTATCCATAGTTAACTTAAAAAATATTATAACTTTTTTTAGCGAAAGAAATGGATTGGTATGGACGTCATCTGCTTTTTTCTGTCATCGTCTGTCGAAATCTTATCTGTGTAATAAAACAGAGTATACTTCTAGTTGAAAAAAGTGTTTGTTAAAAAAATGTGCATCAACTTAAATACCAAAGACGTTAATTTGGTTAATAATAAAGAAATCAATAAAATTAGTTGATTTTTTGAGATATTTCTTGTCCTTCTATTATTTGCCCTTGTGATTATTGGTTGCTCTACAACCAATCAACTGCAAAGATTTTTTTTGTGCAATTTTAATCCAATTTTCTTATATGCAAGCCTTTTTCTTAACTCATTTTTCTTTAAATAACTCTCCTAAGCATCCCTAGCTTATCAAAATCCTCATAAAGTCGCTTCCTTAAATTTATACCCTCTCTAAAAACAAAAAAGAAGAGAAAAAACACAAAAAGGGATAAAACCACCCTAATAAAATGGAATGATTTTGCAATTTTAATTTAATATATATTAAAATTTTCGTAATTAAAAATTGAGAAATTGCACTGCTTTTAAATTCATTATCTTCTTGGAGAGCTTGGGCGGTTTCGCTAGCCGAGAGCGAAAAGCTTTCAAAACTAAATGAAATATTAGACCACTTTTCTCCGAAAATAGCGAAAAATATTTAACGGCTTATAAACTATTTAAGATCAGTTTAATACTTTGCTAAGTTACGAGGGAGAATATCGCTAAAAATTGCGCTAAAGTACAAGAAGGTATTAAACCAATATAGACAAGAAGTTTAACAGTTATGGTTTTCTAAAAATTCGATTATTGTGTTTAAATTGCATTATAAAATGTTATTTCTAATATAATTTAATAATGAAAAGTTTTTTTAATATAAATCTAGAATATTTTATTAAAGTAAGAGTTAAAATCATAAACATTACCCTACAAATTTTCTAGAAGTAATGGAATGAAAGAGTCGCAAATGGGCTAACGATATTTTGGTCTACCCTAATAAAACAGCAATGATATTTTTGATGATGCCCAGAAGTAGCATTCGGACTGTAAGCGAAATTTTATTAGAACATCCATTGTCTACTTAATGGAAAACTTATAGAATGTAGAATGTTTAGTAGATGGGTCAATCACCACGACCTTACACATCTATTATGTGTTCCCCTTTCTTGAGTTATAACGAGTTACAGCTCATCAAACAGTCTCATGGATTTAACAAAAGCCAGTATCTGACGGCACCACAGGGGCAGCTCCCCATCTCCGACATCAGTCGTACCAATGTTTATCGCACAAACGGTTGTCGTTTTGGCGTATTCAGACTCAATGATGAGGTGCTCAGGTGTTTCCCATTTTCCCCAAAGGATCTGCCCCCGCCGTTATTTCTCAGCTTCAATCTACTGAGGTGTTCGTTGAAGAGACAGTGTCCTGTTAGAAACACCGTAACAACCCGGTAATTGTTCATAATGAAACCAAGGAAAATCTTTGATTTTTCTTGGTCGTAAGTTCTGAAAGACTTTTTCAAGTGACTCAGGCCGTTGGAGGACCCTCATTCCAGGTAACAGTTGGAGTCTTACAGGTTCTTGAGTTCCGCTTCAAGTTGGTTTCCGCTTAGAAAGCAAAACGTTCTGCTCCAATTAGTGGAGTGTTCGCTCCTTTTCTAGCTAGACAGATTGCTTTTTCATTGCTTTCTATACCTTGGTGAGCGGGCACCTAGACTAGGACTTTACTTCCTTTGCCTAAAATGTTCAGCTTCTCTATGCATTCTTTGACCAACTTCAAATTGCTGGTTACTGAGCTGATCGCTTTTAGTGGTGCTTAACTATCGGATAAGATAGATATTCCCTAATTTCGTTAATTCCTATCTATTGGAAAACTTATCAAAATCAAACTAAACAAGCATACCACTCTGCAGAGGACATAAATAAAAAAATTAACATGTCTGATGCTACTATCAGGGTCTGTCCTTAATCAGGGAGTTCAGTCTAGGTCAAGCCTGGCCTACTTTTTTTTCTAATAATCAGACCAATAGCATAAGTTCAACATTAAAAATATTTTAAACTAAACTCTGACTATTTTTCATTACTTCAATTGTCACCCTATATTAAAAAAAGATATAAAACAGTAGTTATATTTAGAAAACGCACATAATGTAAAAAACCCACTAAATTAAATTTTACCTACAGCGATCTAAAACCTATGGGCATAATTTCTGATGTCATGATATACACATTGTTGTTTTGTTTTATTTAGGAGTATTGAAACTGAGCACTTAAAAGCATGATTTTATAAAATATAACCAGTGTAATTTGGCACTAAAAATTTTCTCCCCGAATTTAAAATATTAACTAAAAATAAAATTTTGTTGTAATCGTTCGCATAATTAAAAATTAATATATAATTAAAAAAATTCCAGTATTCAAACACATGGTATATCGAAACAGATACAAAGCTTAACAGTTATTTCATTTATTTATACAGGGTGTTTCAAAAAATATGTGCCATCTCTCGTGGAGAGATTCATCACGTAAAAATAAGATGCATTTTTCATATCAACATAGGTCCGATTCTGCTTTGTTTCGTAACTACAGGGTGTTAAAATCTTAATAATCTTTTGATTTATTAAAATTTTCTTCCAAGTACTTTCAGTGATTCGAATGAAATTTTGAGGGTAAAAGTTACTATAAGTGGTACATATTTTAATGCTAAAAAGGGACGTGCATATGGGTTATCACTAGAATATTTAAAAAAAAATGTGCGCCACTGACTTTTTTTCTTTTAATATCAAAATTGTGTAGGCCGCTTAATGCCAATTAAAAGTTACCTCTTGATATTTAGTCGAATTTGGCCTCCTTGAGGAGACAAACGCAATTTTATTAATCACAATTAATAAAATTTAAATAAAAATTCAATTAATAAATTATATATTTTGCGTAATTTATTATTAAATATTATTACTATTTGTTATTATTACTATTAGTCCAACATACAGCAATTGCAAATAAAAGAAAATAAAGGCTATTAAGATAATTAAAAAAAATCTAATTTTAAAAAGTTTTAACATCCTGTAACTTTAAAACTATGCATTTCCATACCCATGTTTATAGGAACTTTTTTTCATATTTTTTGATGAGGGATCAATGAATACTTATTTTAAACCTTCGCAAGTTAATGATATTAAAATTTTTAAAATCTCATCAAGGAGGCCGAAATCGACAAAATATCAAGAGACAACTTTTAATCGGCATTAAACTGCTTACACTATTTAGGTGACAAGAGAAAAAATGGTCAGTGTCGTGCAAGCTTTTTTAGAAAAATATTCCAGTGATAACCCATATCCACGTCCCTGGTGAATATGTCAAGATTTTTTTAGCTTTAAAATATGTCGTATTTACAGTAACTTTTATTCTCAAAATTTCATTCGAAACGCTAAAAGTACTTGGAAGCAAATTATAATAAATCAAAAAAATATTAAGGCTCTAACACCCTGTAGCTACGAAATAAAGCAGAATCGGACCTATGTTGATATGAAAAATAAATTTTAATTTTACGTGGGGAATCTCCCTACGAGAGATGGCACATGTTTTTTGAAACACCCTGTAGATATTAGTATATCTTAGTTACTTTTCGGGAAGCATATATCTTCACAAAAAAACAAATAAAAAAACTATTTAGAATATCGATATACAATACTTTAGTTTTTTTCAACAGATACGTCTGTAAAAACCGTTGACGTTCTGTTAAAATGACATTATACAAGTTAAACATACATACAAGTTAAACTGATAACAATTACTTAATAAGGTGAAACCAAAAAGCCTCAAACTTTCCGTATATGATTATTTTTATCATAGAACCTCACTGTATATATTCAGTAGATTTAAACAAATAAATATAGATATGTTTTTAAATAAAACGTTGTATAAATAAAACTAAACTAATTATGGGTTATTTAATATACTTTACACTTACCTAGTTACATAGTTATCTTTACCAATGTACCTAAATTATTAAAAACTTTATCTAGCTCTAAAACTCGCGCAAACTTTAAAGTTCTTAATTTATGAAATAATGACACACGCCGCTTTGTTTTATTTTACGGCGATACCTTAATAAACGAAAGTTTCAAAGTTCGTTAACACTTACCCAAAGTTGTTTTATTAGGAATAGTCGGTATAATTTTGTTGGGTTAGGTAAAGGTTGAGAAGGCTTTGTTTATCAAACTTAATGGAATATTAAAAGCAAATTCAAATTAAGTTTGACACAAAGTGAATCAAGAATTTCAGAGAGTAAGGATAATTGAATTCAAACTGTGATATTTTATGTTCTAACTTTCACAAAACATATATTTGATATCAATTAAACTTTTAGTTACGTAATCGAGGACGGGATTTTCAAATTCATTGTTGCCAACTATATTGGGTGTCGGGCTGACTAATTGGAATTTAAATTTCTCGCTGGGGATTCAGGTGGTAGCTCTGCTGTAAAAAATGTCAATTTACCACATTTATTTATTCATTTTCTTAAATTGTCATTCGTTTTGGCACTTTAGTTTTGTATTACGAGTTTTTGGTTTAAAGTTTAGCGTTGTGATTTGAACGTTTGTAAAGTACGTCTACTGGATCTGTGTCTATGAAAGGCATGCGGACAAAAAACATTTAAATAAACAGCAATATATTTTATACCTCGACTTGACGAGTACGTCACCGCAAATCGCTCCGCCCACTCATTTTATTGGCTACTTGCAAATTTGTCAAATTTTTATTGATGGGACGCGTCGTCTAATTTTTTACGAAAAACATTGAGAGAATATGGTTTCCCCTCCCACGGATACCCCGTAGCTGTAAATAGACGTTTACTAACAGACCTTGCAGTCAAACATTGTTCTCTTTAGAACCTCTTTTAGTGCCAATTGTACAAGATAGCAATAGCCGTAAAAAACTGATCACAACTTTATTAGAATATTTTGAACGGGAAAGCGGTAGTAAAGGCCCTTTATGTCTCTTAAGTGCTGTTAAGAAAGTGAGTTTTGTTTCTGTAAATAATATAACTCTTTAAATATTTATAATTATTTTTTTCTAAAACATTTGGATTAAAAGAAAATATATAAAAGTGGGCAACGGCACACGTCAAGCTCAATCACGTGACTAAAAGTTTATTTGATATGAACTATTTATCATCAATATTAATGTTTTTTTTTATCAATACAATCCTCAAAACATATTAAATAAAATATACAAAGTATTCCACTTAAGTTCTTGCTACTTAAATCTAATTTATCAATGGTTTGATATTTCTTTTTTCTTTCTTTTTTTTTTCTTTCATAAATTATGAATTTTTATATTTATTATTAACCTAAATTAGAATATCTATGTTAATTGGATATCCATTAAATTCATTACTAAAAAAATACATTTCATATACCGTATGTTTGAAAAAAACCGGCATCAGAGACGGCTGGGGAATGACAATCGATAATAATTTTGGCGAGGTTAATCTCTAGATGTTATTTACTAAAAATTCACATCAAAAATGAACACTAATTATAGAAAAATTATACAAGTATATAACGCTACCAGACACACAAATATATTTCCAAAGAAATGTTTTTCTCCCATTTTAAAATACGCTATTTAAAAATCATTTTTAATAAATTACATCCTTCTTAAGGCCAGAAAGCGCCATTATAATAATAATAATAATATACTTTTCTTTTCACAATGTCACAAAGGTATTAGTTTTTGCGACGTGTTTGATAATATAAAAAAGTAATTTTAACGCCTAGATATAAAAGTAAAGCACTTTTACGCCTAAGCATAAAAGTACCAAAATATATTATTAAACTGACAAAAAGTGTCAAATTCAACGACCGTAACCATAGTTTCTGGATATATAAAATAATACATACAAGGTATTACTTTTAAATCTTTTTGTACCTTTTGGAACGTTTAAAATCGTTTAAAAATTACTTTTTTTTTGTGGCTCACCTGCAGTCAAACGTACAGCTTCGACACATAAAGTATCATTTTTACTCCTAATAAAACAATATACTATTATTAGCCGAACAGGAAATCCCAATTAAAAATATTATCAAAAATTAACAGTAAAAACAGAAGTTTTTCAGTAACATTTTTTTTAAATACAAATAGACTAAACACTAATAACTTTTAACAAGTCTGAAAAAATAAATATTTTATGGAAATTAGTACATTGGGAGGCAGAGCTTAAAACCAAATAAAATATGTATACAACAACCCTATTCTGTACAAAACCCACTCATTTATTTTACCCGTTTTGTCCCCGGGGCTGTTAATTTAAATAATTTTAAAATAAACACTAGATAGGTTACAAAACAACCGAATGAGTTACAAGTATTCGGTTTATTTTCAAGTAAGTGACATTAAAACTAATGAAATTAAATTATTATTGTGCGCCATAATCCGCAATATATGCACTCGAACGATAATATAAATGCGCAGATAATAATTCGTTAATTGTAAAACATTAATAGGTTAGAATATAACTGTTTAAACAGCTATTTAGTTTAATAGTGAGCGTTAAATTGGGCAGTTATAATAATCATTATAGGTCATTAAAAACATAAGTATTATATTATGGAGTTCTATATTGTTTGTTTGAAAGTATAGAAAATGAAATTAAATTTGAATCTTGTTTGGACTGACTTTGTCTTTTATTTTGAAATCTTACACATTTCGATCAAATACATCACTGAATTTTAATCACCCCCACACTATGCCCCATGTGTTTCACGAAATATTTCGCCAAGCATTTCTCGAAACAGTTTCTTTGGCTTGTCTTGGCTGCAAATTCCGGAACAGATCGAAATCGACCGAGACAAGTAGCATAGGAAGGAGAAAAAACCATCGACCACGGAAAATTAACCACTATTTGGTTAAATTTTACTAATGCTTAACTTAATTTCTTGTAGGGAATAAAGTGCGAGAAATCTAAAAATGAGGTGGTAAACTAGTTAATATTAGCCTAAAATTATGCCTTTGAAAAGTAGCAACGTTGGTGTTAGCTGGCATTGTTAAAATCTAGTTACTGATAACCTATTGAGGGCATTAAGACTACAGGGACTTAAAGTGGGTCAAATGTTACTTTATTATAACCTCAAATTTGTCTCGGGGGTCGAAGGCATTGTTTGGTTTTCAAGTTATGTTAAAATTTAGTTGTTAATAACTTTAAATTAGACCTTATTTGGAGGAGTTCAAATTAGGTTGAAAATTTAATTTATTTCGACCTCATAAGTTATGCTTCAAAAGTAACTTAATTTTTTGACTTGGAAGAAAGTCAGACATACGGCAGGTTAAAAATTACCTTTTTTAATTTCCTCGGGGTGATTTCAGTTTAAAAAGTTTTCAATTCGAGGGATTATTACGTCATAGCACATTACCTTGTTCCCACTGGTTGGGAACGAAAGAATATTCAATGCGTTTCTTTTTTATTACCGCCACAATCTTAAACGTGTCCATTATGTGCAATAAAAACAAAAAGTCCTCTGTAATAACACTCACAATCCCAAAACACAAAACTTTTAAAAATAATAAGCAAAGAAAACTAATTTAGTTTTCTAGTTAGTTAGTGTTCTAGTTCAGGCCAGTTCGGTAATTGCATCGGCCAGCAAAAGGATAAAAATTTGACATGTCACGTGACTCTCAATAAAGATTCTTATTTTAGGACAGATAATTACTGCGAAAAGTTAATCGGATTGCTCGAAGATGTAAATACCGAACTTAGCACAAAATATAATTGTCAACTGTCACTGTCACTCAAAGAAAATAAAAGTTTTCTGTTTTACCGGCGATACTCCAACAATGTAGTAAAGACTTCGAGAAATGAGCTTCGACCTAATGTAGCCCATTTTTTAACTCGTACCTCGAAGGAAAAATACCTTAAGCAAGAAATCTTAACCTTTGAGGTTATTAATTTAAAGAAATCTTAACCTCATACAAAGAAAGCGGATTTTAAGGTTTTAAAATTATGGAAAACCTAACTTCATAGACGAATAGTTAAAAACACCATTAGAGCGGCCATTTTCTTATCCAATTTGTTTTCAAAAAATATTTTTTTGTGATATTGTTCTAAACTATGAATAATACTACCTACCACAAGTTAAATTAACTAATTAAGAATTTTAAAAGTGTACCAAGGAAGTTAGCTGAAAAAAAGTTAGGTTAGAACCTTGAAAATAGCGATTTATTCTAAAATTAATTGTTGGAAATACATAAAATTTTAATGGCGCATAATTTTTTAGGGCCTATCATATCTCACAGAAAAATTTTCTCCGCAGACATAATTATCTTGGGAATTCAGTAATCCACTTCTTACCAATAACTTATTTATATTTACTAGGAAGTACATATACGTAGGTATTTCATCCATATCGGATTAATGTTCAAACGGCCATGCCAGTTATTACACTTTTTTTTCTTCCTGGTTCATTATTGGGAAATTCATTTACATACACATATTAAAAAGAAAAATACTTTACCTTATTCTTTCTCTTTCTTTCCCATGTTAAAATGTAGGTAGTATAAATTAGGACTATTTTTAGTCAAATTCATCCCTATTTTATCGTGTTATGACCTCAGGTCGGTTATTTTTGACTTCATAGCCCATATTTCATACAAGACATCATAACCTGTTAACCTGTTTTTAACTTCCAAATTACTTTAGTTTTATTTTCCACTTTGGGAATTTTAACGTCAATTCTAGGAAATTTCGACCAATTTCCAGTTGGTCAATAATAGTCCAGGTGTTTAACTTCAAATGTTTGTTGGGCAGTGTCAACAAAACCAAACAAACCAAACGGAGTTGAAATTAAGACCTGCGAAAAATACTTCACAGAATTATACAGCACACAAGATACAATTCTTCTTATTTCAGTGCCTATCCTCTAGGGATATTGGGATTCATGTTGGTCCATATAATCCTATTGACAGCCGCCCTGAATAAATGTACGGTAGTCATTCCCGTCCACTCTCTAATATTTTTCAGCCATGATGTTCGTCGGTGTCCCTGCAGTATTAGTTGAATAAGTTGGTATTTATCATTACGCATCATTAATTAATCGCATCGTCCGATTAACGTGTGTTCCGATTAAAAAGGTTGCATTATACAGGGTGTCCCAAAAATAAGTGCAAATATTTTAAGTGGTGGTAGATCTTGATAAAAGAAACATATTTTCTCTTGATCGTTTTTCAAATGAGTCCAAAATAGCATAGTTATTTTACTTTGAAAATTTCCAAAAAAAAATATTTTTTGCTAAAATTTTGAGAACCTCTGGATCTTTTCTGGATTTTCTTTCTTGTAAATTTAATCTAATACCTATGTTTTCATATTATCAAGAAATTATGTTTTTTAACTAAAACTAAAAAAAAAACAAAAAAATGTTTTGGTTTGGTTTGGTTCGCGAAAAAAACGTCATAGGCGTATTTCTGGGATTGAACTATACTATCAGTTAAAATATTTGCACTTATTTCTGGGATACCCTGTATATTAAGATATTTTTTTCACAACACTATGTAACTCTGTATAAGTGTTTGTTTATACCACCAGGCAAAATCAACCCATGCTAATTCAATATGACTGTAAACAACATAAAAAACATATATATTTAGAACAACCCTCTGTATAAAGCCAGAAAAGGTCAAAACGCCCTCAAAAGACATTTTTGGCCCCGCAAATAACCCTTTTCCAACGACTGTTGGCCCGTTTCGCTGGAAACAAGGAATTTTCCTATTTTCCCAGCACCGAAAACTCTTTGTCGTTCGTTGGCCAAGCGAACCCGTCCGGGCGTACGTTGCGGAGCTAGTTTAATATTCCAATGACATATAAACGCTTTTTCTTCCCTCTAAACGTAATAAAAATGCTCGCTAGAAATGCTCCCCGGCTCTAAAGCTTTATTTATACGGAGTAGGACAAAGTAGATTTGGCTTTTGTGCGGTTTTAGGAAATCGCAGATGCAACGGTCGAGTGGTAGTAAGGGGAATATAAGAGGAAACAACGGTATCGCGTGTTCTATTTGTATCGTGTTTGTTTAGGACTGGATATTAAATTCTGTTAGAAATAAAAATATTTTATTGCTTAATTTTGAAATTAGTAATAGTATATAATAGTATGCGACGCGCGACAGCGACGAATCGGTCAACGCGATCGTAGGCCGATGCTAGGTGGAAGTGAGGAGTGATCGCCGTATATTACCGGTCCTGGACCGAAAGCACCGAGAGGAACTAGAGGCACTAATTAAAATACTAGTTCACGGGAATCTATTCGGTCCGCAGTATCGAGATATAATGCGACGATGACGGATCCGGCCTTGTCTATGGCCACAGCCGGCGTAATTACCACAGAAAATTATCGTAGATACTGTTTTTAATTTTTAGTTTGTTCTTTAAATACTTTATGGGAATGTTTCACTTTAGGTCCCGGATTGAAATATTGAACTCGAAACTACGAACCGAATAAGTTCCTGTGAACTAGTCTTTCAATTAGTTCTTCTCGGTCTTTTCGGTCCGTGACCGGTAACATACGGCTGACACTTCCGCCTAGCATCGGGTTACGATCGCAGGGGCCGATCCGTCGCGTCGCCGTGGCATATTATTATATCTCGGTCACAGTCTCGGTTCTCGGAATAGATCCTGAGGAACTAATCTTAAACTTAAATTCCGGTTCCAATTCATTCCTTTCGTTCTGGGGTCGGAATAATTCATTGGAACTGCCTCTGCCCTAAAGACATGCCAATTACGTAGCACTCGTGACAAGCTTGAACTTGAATGTATCAATCAGTTCACTTCGAACCTCTAATATCTACGTCTAAAGATCATACGTTTAGCGAATCAGTTTTTTCATTAGAATTCGAACTTTGAAATCTATAGTGGTGGAAGTAAAACATGTAATTTGGAACTTAAAAGGCAAAGTTAAAAACGGTTCAATAAATTATGTCTAAATCTTTGCAGTTGTTTTATTTCTTTAAAAAAACCTGGGTACTTTTCCAAGAAACGAACCCGCGCTTTAAGATTTGTCAATTGTCTGCTTTCATATATGTATTGATTAAACATGGGTAACTAATACTAGCTATAATATGATAGCTATTATATACAGGGTGAGTCTTAAATAAATGCAAATATTTTCAAGGCTGGTAAATCTCGATAAAAGAAACATATTTTCTCTTTACCGTTTTACAAATAAATATAAAATAACCGAGATATTTTACTTTTAAAAATTCCCAAAAAATATTTGTTTGCTAAAATTTTGAGACTGGATCTTTTCTGGATTTTCTTTCTTGTAAATTTAATCTACTACCTATGTTGTCATATTATCAACAAATTATATTTTTTAACTAAAAACTTTAAAACATCCAAAAAAATTCTTCAAAAAACCTCATAATCGGGTTTCTGGGGGCGAAATATACTACCCCTTAAAATATTTGCACTTAATTAAGACCCACCCTGTATAACGTTTTATATAACGAGTTTTATAAAAACTATGTTCATTTATCTCGTAAAACACAGGTTGTTCTTTTTGAAATAGTAAAAAATACGTCTAGGTTTTATTCGTTCTTGTATCTCCCAAGAAAAAATAAATAATAGTTTACTCTAATATTAGGCTTGAAGAGAATACTGTTATTACACACAATTTGCCATTCTATATGAGTGAGCTCTAATGGCACAGAAAATTTACTTTAAAAATTGTCATACAAAAATTGTATATCAAAAATCACTGGTATCAATGAAACGTTATGGCAAATCTAGAGAATGAATAAAAAATCAGCATTTCTACCACCCTGTATATTCACCAAAATATTAAAAAAAGGATTTGAAAAAAATTAAAACACAAAATCTGATATTCATCAGTTTTGCTCTGTAGAGCAAAAGCGGACGTTGAGAAATGTAATAAAGACAAACTTACCATATTTTTTAACGCTAAAAATATGAGCTTTTTTAAGAATCCACAGTTACAAAAAATGCACCTGCTTCGATATGTTTAAAAAAATCCTTAGTAGTTTTCAATTGAAACAGAAATCTAAATAATAAAAATGATATTTGGAAACGTGTCAGTCGTTTACTTATCGTATACTTAAGCAAAAAATACTTTTCTACTACTCCATCCAAGGATTTTAAGAGAAAATACAGCTTACTCCACATCCAACTTTTGCTCTAAAACAAACGATTTTTTCCACTTTAACCTACTTTTTCCTCTGCATTCTCGCCGGCCAAAAAGCTGCTAAAAACCGCAGCTTAAAATCTAATTAGTAAAACACACGTGTCCCCGGAAAATAATAAGAAGAGAAAAACGGAACGAACGGAGAATGCGGCAGCGGCTTTAAAGCTCTTTAACAGGCTTTTCTTTAAAGAAACTTTCGGAACGGATCACGTCACGGTGCAAGTCGGATTCAAGGAATCTTTAATGAGATTTAAAAGGAGTTTCTCCATGTCCGATCATTGTCCTCGTAAAAATTAAAGTTTAAAACTCTGAAAATACAATGATTTGAGTCGATACTAAAAGAGACATGTTAGTGAAAGATTTTAGAAGTTTATTTGGTTTCTTCGTATTTTAAAATAAGACAAAAGTGAAACTATTTATTTGGTGTCTCTGATAAAAGTCTCATGATGGCTATCTCGCACTAAAGCCAAGGGGGTTTATTGTGGCTCAAAAATTTAAAAAATTACATATTGCTCTCAATAAACAACCTCGATATATGAACTGTATTGCGGTATATCACCACTGTTTTGAATCAATACATACCCGTATATAGGAGTTACAAGGAGTTGCATGTAACTCTGATATACGGGCTGCAGAAGAATTTGTGACTACAATTTTGGCGATTTGTAATTGTTTGTGTGTAGTGAACTTTGTATAAACTTTATTACAATGGTGATTAGTTGTTCAGCTTTCAAGTGTAAAAGCTGCACCGACAAGAAAGAGCCAGGAGTTACGTTTTATACGTAAATAAACAGTCACTCCACCTTTTTAGAGGTTTCTTATTGAATTCGATAATTATTTTCTGATATTATATGTACTTGATGTTTGCTATACGTCGATACTAGTTTTGTACCTTTTGTTAACATTTTAATACGTGTTTTTCGCAATTAATTAGTATGATACCACCGTATACACCATAGGCGTAGTCAAAACATTCATCAAAAAATATAAATATCTCTTCAAACAGCTAAGTTAATAAAAATATGTGCCACGACACTGTTTGGTGATATGGCAACAATTTGCTCTCGGGTGTTATTTGTCCTTGGACTCTTTAGTCATTAGTATTGAATACATACTACTGTATGATCGAAAAAAACGGCGTCCAATTGGCTAGGAAATGATGATCGATGACATTTCCCATATAAATTTACATATAAAATGACAGCGATCTTCATGTCATAGCCATTTCTGGCGCCGTTTTTTTTTCGATCATACGGTATATTACCATATGGTATACAGTACTAGTATTTCATGTATTTTATTTAGTCCGACATTTAACGAGCATTTTTTTTGCTTTATTTAATATTACTTTCAAATTGGAGATCTTTTACTGACACTGACCGACATGACAAATCAACACCTTAAAATTTTCATGATTTTTAAATTTTAATATATTTTGTTTTACTGGGCCGACTTTGACGAATTTTTAAGCAATTTGTAGCAAGATATTTTACTTTTTAGCCTATTTTCCTATCCTAAGTTCCCATCTGTCTATTTTACAAAAGAAATAAAAATTTTGTTATTTTGCCAAAAGTTTGAAACATCCTTTCAAATGATTTAACAAAGTAAGGAATTTAAAAACCTCTTAATCAAGTCTCCAAAAAATCCTTTATGGGTATTTCGCCACTGCACTGCAAGAAAATCTACAAAATAAAATAGTTATTTTTTGTAAACACTTCTGCGTTAAACCTAAACGGACAATGCTTGTCAGAAGTTATGTTTACAGTTATACAAATTTGCCTAACAAAGAAAAAAATGCCTGACGTTTCGGAAAGCTTATCTCTCTTTGAATTTAAATATTTTAAATAGTTTTTTTCTTTATTCTTTGTATTTTTTTTGCTTCCGACGACGGAAAGAGATAAACTTTCCGAAACGTTAAGCATTTTTTCTTTGTTAGGCAAATTTGTATAACTGTAAACATAACTTCTGACAAGCATTGTCCGTTTAAGTTTAACGCAGAAGTGTTTACAAAAAATAACTATTTTATTTTGTAGATTTCCTTGCAGTGCAGTGGCGAAATACCCCTAAAGGATTTTTTTGGAGAGATGAATCCGCCACATAGGTATAGACATTTTTTACTCTTTATCAAGGCATATTTTGGCAATATCTGAATTCCTGACAGTGGCAGTTGTGTCTGATACACCGTCAAACTTATACTTACACAGTCCAATTGTATTTTCTGTCATTTTTGAATGTCATATGTCCAAATCTGCTTTAATTCATAACACTCCATAAGTTGTTACCTGAAATAAATTTTAAGATTATTTCAAAGATCGATTTTCTTCATTAGATCGTACATTAAGAAAAATAGAAAATACACTCAGATGCAAAAAAAACGCAACGGAGAAATTTTTGGTCAAATTTAAAGTGTTATATGTTGGTTATTTTTTGTCCTATTTTCATGATGATTTTTTAGCAACCTGTATATAATTATATCAACTTTAATTTGTAAACTCAGTTTTTTATAAACTTTAGTATTTGGCATATTATACAGGGTTAATCGGGGAGTTGTTTTTTTTTGCCCTAACTTTAAAACACCCTGTGCAATAATTTCGTGTGTAAATTTTCTTAAAATATAATTTTGCGACCAGAACCATGTCTCCTGAGCATTTTGGTTTTTGGATCGTGTCAATATATGCCTTGGTTAATTTTTAAGAGCGAAATGATCTTGACACCAACAATTTACAATTTTTTCAATTATCATTTCTTTTTGAAGTTATTTTTCAATATGACAAGCCGGCTTTGGTGATTATTGTGAACTATATACTACTATGAACTGCCTATCATGTTCGACGTTTGGGATATGTTTGGCAGGAGGGTTGGAGAACGCAAAGCGATACCAGCTTCATTAAATACATTTCGGTTGGTCCTTAAAGAAGAATGGGAAAGCATAACACTATATGATAGACGCAGCCTCAATGACAGTATGAACCGACGTATACAGGCATTATATCAGCCAAGGGAAGCAATGGAGAGTATTATGGTATTTTTTACAATTTCTTTTGGGTTTTTATACTTAGTTTTTATACTTAAGTATTACAGATGCTTTCTTTAATATCGTTAGTTCTGTTATCGTTATTAATTTTTATAAAAACCAGGACTGTATCGTTAGTCTTAAACGTTTTTTTTTTAATTTAGTATAAGGTATCCAATGCAGCGTAATATGACATTACGACAATAGTCACCAAAACCATCTCGTCATATTAAAAAATTACATTAAAAGATAATGATGATTGAAAAAATTGCAAATTGTTGGTGTCAAGTTCATTTCGCTCTTAAAAATTAACCAAGGCATATATTGACATGATCCAAAAAACAAAATGCTCAGGAGACATGGTTTTAAAAGTAAAATTAAATTTTAAGAAAATTTAGACACGAAATTATTGCACAGGGTGTTTTAAAGTTAAGGTAAAAAAACAACCCCTCGATTAACCCTGTATAATATGCCAAATACTAAAGTTTATAAAAAACTGAGTTTAAAAATTATAGTTGATATAATTATACACAGTTTTCTAAAAAAATCATGAAAATAGGGCTAAAAATAAAAAAAAAATATAACACTTTAAAATTGACCAAAAATTTCTCCGTTGCGTTTTTTTGCATCTGAGTGTATTTTAAAAAGAAAGTACATTTCCAATTATGGAAATACTCTTATCCCGTGACGCAGAAAACACTGAAAAAGCAGATCTTGCAGTCGAACATTGTTCTTTTTAGAACCTCTTTTAGTACGAAGTGGTGTAACATAGCTTAATAGGCGCAAAAAACTCATCGCACCCTTATTAGAATATTTTGAACGGGAAAGCGGTAGTAATGGCTCTTTATGTTCCTTAAGTGTTGTTAAAGAGGTGATTCTTGTTGATTAATTTATAATTAATTGATTTTGTTTCCTAAAATATTTTGATTAAAAGAAAATATGTAAAAGTGGGCAACGCTGTGCCAGTCAGGCTTAATCACGTGACTAAAAGTCTAATTGGTATGAACTTACTTAAGTTATATCTTAAAAAATAATTATAAAATTAATTAACTGAACAAGTTGCGTACAACATGTATAGTTCGACATTTACTTGCAGTCTAGCTTAGCACAAACATTTATTTCAAAATCGAAAATCTCCATCCAACACCAAAAGTTATCAATACACTCGTAAAGTAACAAATAACAGATAAGAACCACAAAAGTGTAAAGCGGATAATATGATAGGTCCAGGGAACATACAAGATCAACAAAATGTTATTCCTCAAATGGCAATGGAAAATATCTTCCATAGGGAAAATACCGCACAGCACTTTTTATGTTAAAGAATTTACATAACCACAAAAAACAAAGCGAATTTACGCCAGATTGTCTGTCAACGTTGCCAACGTTTAGCACAATTTAATATGTTATCCTTATATTACCTACTAGCGTGTACCAGCGACTTCGTTCGCGTCAAATTAATCATTTGTAATGGTGATGATAAAGCAAAGCAAGAATTTCCATTAACATACCAAATGGATAAATTTTTCTCACATTTATGTCAGCATGAGAAAAAACAATATGGCGATATTATTATATAACTTGGTAATATTTGAGGGGTAGTTTCATCTCGTTGGAATTTGACTTTCGAAAAATCCGTTTGCCAAAAATAAGCTTTTTACGTCAAGCAATTTAAGCAGAATCGTGGTTAAGAAATTACCCAACTTTTTGTAACACCCTGTATGATTTTTTAAAAAGTTTCAAAATATGTAAAAAAAACAAATAAATTATGCTTGTCCAAGCGTTTTCCCGAAAGACTAACCGTTTTTTAAATAACAAATATTGTAATATTTGAGGAGCGTTTTCACCCTCTTGGAATTATACCCTCTTATCGAACCTCTACACAGTCAATCCGTTTGCCAAAAATCAGGTTTAAACGTCAAGCAGTTTAAGCAGAATCGTGATTACTCAATGGTCATATTTTATGAAACACCCTGTATAAATTTATAAAAAATCTTAAAATATGTAAAAAAGAAAATAAAATATACGTGTTTAAGCGTTTTTTCGGAAACTTGACCGTTTTTTAAATAAAAAATATTGTAATATTTGAGGGGTGGTTTCACCCTCTTGGAACTGGAATATCGATAAATCCCTTCTTATCGAACCTCTACACCCTAGAATCAACCTGTATGCCAAAACTGAGCTTCTTACGTTTAGTGATTTGAACAGGATCGTGATTAATCAGTATGTCAGTCACTTAAGGATTTTATATATTAGTATAGATTATTTAACTTATCCTTATTTATCCTTATATTTTCCAACATGTGGCGATCGCGCTAACTGAATCTTTCAAACTCACTAATACTACTACACTGAATCTTCATTCACTAGTAAAAGTTGGTGTCAAAAATAACTGTTGAACTTTTACTGGCGTAGTCTTAGCAAATCAGTGAATGTGAGCATTTACTAGTAATTGTTAACAATCACTGATTTCCAACTTTTACTGTAACATATAGGGTGATTCCTATAAGTCGGTCATGCTTTCGGGGAATGTTAGGGGACGTCAAAATATTAATTTTGATATAGCACACTATGGGTGGGAAATGCCTCTTACGCAAGATACAGGGAGTTAAAATTTTTAAAAAATTTAAGATATTTTTAGTAGCTTTTTAACAGTTGAATGTATCGTTATAAAATTTTAGTATAGGAGTCACTAACAGAGACACTTTAAATGCAAAAAGAAGAGGTTTTAGTTTCAACCAGTGGCATGTGAGAGACATCGGGTAATATTAAAAAAATAGTACGCCACTGATAAAAAATAAAATTTCAGAGTTTTTTATTTACTTGTTTTTTTCCAAGAAAAAATGTCTCTTGGAACTTTCTCCTATCTAACACAATCTTGTCACAATTTAAAATTAAATTCTTTTTTAACTGCATCATTAGCTCCCTTCATCACTTACATCTGAATTTAAATAGCCCAAAGTTAGAATTAATCACCTTGGGTAACTTTAGTACTTTTTACTATTAGCTCCTTATATAATTTTTAAAAAAAATATATAAATTTAAACTAGAATTTTTTATTTGTTGTTAATAATAAAATGCTTAGTTCTAAGGCTGTTACAAAAATTCGCATATTTAAGGGTTTTATTAAAAAAATTATTTATTTTTAAATTATGACAAAATGGTGTTAGATAAGAGAAAGTTGCAAGAGACATATTTTCTTGGAAATAAACCTAGTAAATAAAAAACTCTAAAACTTTTATTTTTACCAATGGCGTACTATTTTTTTTTTGAAAAAATTACCTGATGTGTCTCACATCTACGCCACTGGTTGAAACTAAAGCCTCTTTCTTTTACATTTGAAGTGTCTCTCTTAGCTAGACTCCTATAATAAAATTTTATAATTGTTAAAAAACTATTAAAGAATATCTTAAATTTTTCAAAAATTTTGACACCCTGTATCTTGCGTAAGAGGCATTTCCGACCCATAGTGTGCTATATCAAAATTAAAATCTTAACGTTTCCTATCATTCTCCGAGAGCATGCACTTACAGGAATCGCCCTGTATACAAATATTATAATTTTTGAAATCTTTGATATTCAAAAACATCGAACGTAAATTTTGCTAGATTCCCTCCGATAGTCGAAATTCCTTCTCCACGCTTAAGGAACGTCTCCGAAACCCGTCAATGCGGATTTTTTCCTCCTCAAAGCAATAATTCCGGCTTTATATATATCGTCGCTGTCGTCGTATCGGTTTCTTCTTCCGCCGATCCCAAATCCCTTATTTATGTTTCGTTCACTGTTGGGCCTCCAGAAAAGATAAACTAATAATCGATAGATATATTTTCGAGGCACGACTACCCAGCACGCGTTTAACTTTCTTCCTTATAAAGAAAAGATCCGATTTGAATTAAACATGAAAGAGGAGCAACGATACGGAGGACAGGAGAAGGGATCAAAAGATATGAGTGAGTTTGGGAACTTTTCTCCAAGGTAATATCAATATAAGTCGAAATGGTAATGTTTCTCTGACATTATTTTCCTAAACCTCGGAAAATACTACTATAGGCATAAAAGATAGATTAATAATATAAATTGCTTTGATTTTTTATCGAACATATACAAGCAGAATGTAAACAAAATGTTAGTTTATTTATAGTTTAATTTTGCTACAGGCTTAATCATTTTCCAACATTTGATAGCGTCATTAGGTTGTTTAAAACATTTCACAAAAATAAAACAGAAAAATAATTAAATAAATATTTGTACACTCACCAGCACTATTCCACGGATTTTAAAGTTTTATATATTATGTTCTATTGGACCGATTTTAATGATTATTTAAGCAATTTGTAGCTAAATTATATGATTTTTTAGTATCTATTTTAAATTAAAAATGAAAGTTTCGGTCATTATTTATTAACATTGATAGGACAGTTTAATTAGTTAATTAAGAAAACAACATATAATATGACATGGACAAATATATTGTTTTACATCCCCTGACGTTTACAGTCATAGGCTACTGGTTAAAATCAAGGAAAATATACGCTTTAAAAATACTAAATAAGTTAAAAATGACTTATTTGGGGCATAGGAACATGTATAACCAAAAATGAACGAATTAAAAAACTTTTTTTACTAGTGAAATAAAAATTAGGTTTCCATTTGGAAAAAAATGATTTATAATCATTTTTAATCCCTCAATTGTATGACAGCCACGGCCAATATTATATGCCATTCGAACAATTCAATTTTTAAAATAGATATCCACATATCTTTCCTTTATGTCACAATGGGGGGCGGTAATAACTATATTTGACGGCTGTACAAATTTTTGATGACAGGCTGTTTTCTTTCTCCAAAAATTTTAAATATATTTTTTCTCAAAAAATGGTTAATGTTAGGTATAAGATAGTGTTTGATATCAAAATTTATAAAATTTTACAGGTAATTCAAGTATGTAATAAAAAAATGGGATTACTCATTTAAAATAAGAAAGTTACTGTTACCGTCATCAAACTGTCCTGATAATTTCTCGAAAGCTTGACAAAAATTCAAAAGTAGTTTTATTAGCCCATGTGAGGATTATTCACTGCATCCTCACTAAATTTAGTTTTTTTCGAAACAAATTAATATACAGGGTGGTCCGAACTGTATTTCGGAAACTTCGACAGCATATTCTGCAGATAAAAATAGGTAAAAAATTCGTATAAATGTATGTCCTAAAATGCTTAGTTTCGAAGATACAGAGTGTAGAAGTTTCATATTTATTTCAATTTTTTCCAAATAATTTCTGAAGTAACGTCAATATTTAGATGACATGAGATTAGTTTTCTGACATGAGAAATTTGATTTTGATGTCAATATGACTCCTATTTGTAGGGGACGTCACATACATGTGTTTTAACTATTTTGAAGAGCAATAGCTTTTTGTCCATACCTGTATAAAACTACTGGATGAAAAAATATACATTTCCGTGATTATTTACTTAAAAAATGTATCTTGGTAAAATCGCTACGAGCAACCGTTCTCAAGATATTTAGAATGGAAACAGTCAATACATGTCATTATTTACACAAAATAAATATGTCTAGTAGAAAGTTATTTGACTAAAATGACAAATTTGGGGACTTCCTATTTTTTAAATTAATCATAAAATTTTTCTTCAAAAAAATGATAATAAAATAGTTTCTGTTGAACTTTTGGCACAGAAACATTTCAAATTTATGATCTCAGTCTAATTATTTAGTCAACATATTTAATTTATGACAATGACGACAGGTATTGACAATTTCAATTCAAAATATCTCGAGAACCATTACTTGTAGCGATTTTTACCAAGAGACCTTTTCTACGTAAAAAACGTCGCAAGGTTAATTTTTTTCACTCAGTAGTTTAATACAGGTACGGGCGAAAAGTTATTACCCTACAAACCAGTTAAAAAATATGTAGGTGGCGCCCTCTACAAGTAGGAGATACATTGACATCAAAATCAAATTTCTAATGTCAAAAAACTCCCAGACACCAATTTTCATCCAAATATTGACTTTACTTCAGAAATTATTTGGAAAAAATCGAAATAAAATTGAAATTTCTACACCCTGTATCTCCGAAACTAAGCATTTTAGGACATACATTTATACGAACTTTTTTACTTATTTTTATCGGCAAAATATGCTGCCAAAGTTTTCGGAATACAATTTGGACCACCCTGTATAAAGCTTAGTAAAAACTTGGCAACCTATATTATTTCTGTTTACATTTTGTTTTCGCATCTGATCGCACTATGATTTTTTGTATTTCGCTTTGATCTTTTGTATTTTGATATTATTTGTCTGATGCATAGAGGTTAATAATAATTTAAAATGATTCGATGGAATCAAATTAAAAACGCTTAAATTTCTATAACTATTTCCTTTCCATTTAAGAAAATTACCGAAATTATTACTTTCCCTTCAGGCTTCTTTACTTTTTGCATTTCTCTTTAACATTCATATTTCTAAAACTAAATCTACAGGTCTGATAAGCCTGTACACAACACACTAATTTTTGAACAATAAAAGTTTTAGTACTTTGCATAATTTACATAGATATGATACACCGGAGAATATAAAATATTCATAAATTCTATGGAAAGTCGTAACATTTACAAATAAAAGCTACTAAGAGAACATTAAAACGGCATCAGTGATACTGAACTACCTCCCTTCTCCATTTTTGCATCCTACTTTTGTATTAAAAACATCTTTAAAACTAAACGAACCTCGGAATTTCTTAAACTAATATCTATTAAAGCATTTATTTGTTATTTTCCCAACGTACACCGACATCCCTCTTTTAAAACCTTTGCAGAAAAAGAGAGATGAGAGTCTGTTATTAGATCTAGAAGTCTTTTAATCAAGCTCTCCCTGGAGAATTGACCTCTGAAGCCAGCAAGATCGACGCTGGCCTCCTTTCTCAAATCTCTAGCGACTGCACGACGTTGTTAGTTTTTACATTTTAAACGATGCATTGTTGGAGAGCTCTTTTTACTTTATTTATTTACGACATTTTTATTTTACTCCGTGATGAAGCGAAATAGAATACTTGTAAGAGTTGTTCAGCTTTCACGTAGTTTTAATTTAAATTTAATGGTACTGGTTGATATTATTTACTCAGCTTTTTTTTAAATAAATGATAATTAAGAATATAAAAATAATATAACCATAAATTCATTGTGCCTTTCTTTTCAAATCTGTTTCTATGCTTTGTTCGGTAAATTGTTGTTATGAACTACTGATTTTTATTACGTTTGGTAACAATGGCAGTCGAGTGCCTATATTCATTTTCAATTTTTAAATAATAGCGTTTTTTTCGGAGAAGTTCTTGCAAAAATTATGTCAACACACCTGCACACCCTCCCCCCCTTCCGTTGATTCCATATTCTCCGTACGTATGAAAAGTAAAAGAGCAGCAGTGTAATCTTTATGTTGCATTTATCGATCTAACAAAAGTCTTTGACTCTGTAAACAGAGATGCGCTTTGGGTAATTATGAAAAAGTTCGGAGTCCCTAACAAATTATTATTACACTGTGTAAAAGCCACCATAACAACAAGTCAAGAGTGTAACATCATGGATTCCTGAGCGATCACTTCCTAACAAATACAAGAGTTAGGCAAGAATGTGTCTTAGCGCCTCTCTTATTCAACATATTCATGGCGGCGCTCTCCATTATAGAGGCCAGCAAACTGCAAGAAAGAAGAATGGGCATTAGATACAGATACTGTCTGATTAACATAAAAGCACTCAGGGCAAAAACACGTACAAAATTATTCACAGAATTTCAATACACTAATAACTGCGCTCTAGTTGCAAAAACGTTACAGCAATTACAAAAAATTCTGAACACACATACCTAGACATACGAGGCTTTGGGTCTTAAGCTGAACATCGTTAAAATTAAAACCATGTGCACTCCCCCGGAAAATCACAACATTGCTATAAAAATCGGAGAAGAACTATTGGAATATGTGGCGGAATTTAATTTCGAAAACGGAATTTAATATCGATTCTGAAATTCAGCACTGGATTAGCAGCAATAATAGGCAGTGTACCGAGCAATAATAATCCCCACCATATTATATAGAAGCAAAAGCTGGGTTCGCCCACACATGAACGTATTAAACAAGTTGCAACAGAGACACCTCAGACAACTCTTAAGGTTCCACATCAAATGGTTCCACCATGTCTCAAACGTATTGGTCCTTGAAAAAGCTAGAAAGTCATAATTACTAAATCCCGCTTAAGATGGGCTGTTGACACATGCAGGATGCAAGAAAACGACCTACCAAATATCCCTGCAAACTATCCCTTCTTTACGGTGAGCTTGTAGATGATAAGAGGAAACTGGGTGGACATGTGGACAATTCAAAAGATACAAGGATATTTTCCACGAAAACTTAAAGCGGATAATCTGTGCAGAACAGCAGAATCAGTGGCCAAAAGGCAGAGCACTGAAGAACGCAATGGAGAAGGATTGTAAGCTCAGTTAACAACGACAACCAAAAAATAAAGAGGCAACAAAGTAATGAGATTTTAAAATGTCCGGAGTGCGGAAGTGAGATAACATCACGTATCGGGCTTTTCAGTCACAGAAAAGCTCATGAAAGAAAGTGCCTTCCGTAACCATCTTCTTGTCAAATACTCATCAGAGAGTAATGGCAGTAGTAGTAGTAATGGTTTAGATTTAAGCGCGATTCTCACTACAACGTTCCGCCACCGTTACGTTGAGCCGCCGGCCACCACGGTAAATATTCTTAAATGGTCAACAATGAACATATTCGCTCTACCCGTAATGTCGCCGTTCCATCGTGACAACGTCCATCTTCCATTTACTTCATGTTATCTGTCGAGTAGGCGGCGGCGCACACTGGAACGACTCAATGCTAAAGAGTGGACATTGGCTGTTTTAAAAAGTTCGAAATTTCTAGCGTTTTACAACACTTTTTGTTTTAAGACATATTGGTCTTCTAGTAGAACATT
This sequence comes from Sitophilus oryzae, assembly GCF_002938485.1. Classification (NCBI taxonomy): domain Eukaryota; kingdom Metazoa; phylum Arthropoda; class Insecta; order Coleoptera; family Curculionidae; genus Sitophilus; species Sitophilus oryzae. The sequence goes on along the minus strand of NW_022146735.1, from coordinate 384,788 downwards.
ATAATACACTTTCTGCTACTACCACGTTGAAAGCGGGACAATGATTTTGGTAGAAAGTAAAAAAAAACGTTTAAACAAGGCCGATTTTACATCAACTTTGGTTGTGATTTAAAAATAGAAACAAAAATGTATATCTATTTTTTGTAAAGTGGATAGTAAAATGACTTCTTGGGATACAATTAAACAATGAACAGTCCAGAAAGAATGTATCTCAGTGATGAGGTGTTTATTTAACTTTATTACTGCAAGAAAAGTAAAAAAAAAAATTTTTGGACTATAAAAAAATGTAACCAGATGTAATTCACGGCATCATCTATAATATATAGAACTTACCTTACACTAACTTACTAAATGAAAATTAGCTGCAACTTTAAGAAATATTATTTTTATAACGCAGGTCTACCTCATTTTTGATGCACTTGAATCTAAAACTTATGATATCCTAATTAGTGTTAAAAACTTAGCTATTGAGGATAGTTATTTGTGTATATACCAAGGCCTTAAACTGACCTTTTTGGCCGAATCCAAATATTTATTATTAAACAGTTTTCCTCAATATGTTTCTCAATTATGTTTTCTAGGTGTACGCCATAAGTGTACGCATTATGCAACTTTAGATGTGATTATAGGCCGTAGCTGAGGTACAGCAAATTTCTGCCCAAAAAAGATCATTCGGCAGTGGTTGGGACACGATTTTTGACGACCCTTTTTACCAGTTAGATGCGATATATTATCAAAATGTCTGTTCTTAAAAAAAGAAATAGGTAAATGGCACTCTAGTAGGCGAATTTGTAAGTTTTATTAAAGTTGCTATGTGTAGCGGCAAACTGGGAAGTATGACAACAGCGCTAATATTGATATTTGATATTCAAGTCCGCATGCTCAAAACTCTTAAATATCCAATTTTTTAAACACAACTTTAACGAGGATAATTATTGACATTATTAAGTCTCCACCTGTATATGTACTAAATTTGTCCACCATTTTGAGTTTTATTAAATGTTCAATTTTATAATAATTTTAAATTATATGGAGTACTATTCTTTCTTTAAACTGCCCACAATTCTCAAAATCAAAGGTGTTCCTCGCTTTTGCTCATAAACTATAATAATAATAGGTGTCTGTATTTATAATAATGCCCGCCATCTTAGATTTTTAGCAAATGTCAAATTTCATAATAAATTCAAATATTGTAAGGTGTTCTCTATACGAATTGGTCAAAACTATTAAGATCGGACATTTCATTGCAATGTTAGAGCCAATGTCCCTATTTTCCTATACCTTGATCCACCGTGCGGCGGCGCGGCGCGGCGGCTCAATGTGACGGTGACGGGACGGTATAGTGAGAATCACGCCTTAATCGGCAGGCAATCATGCTGCCATTCTTTACTATTGTTAGTAAACAAACGCGCGTCCAAAGTTCGTAGTATAATGTTTTGATGTATTATGGTGAAATACTACTAATTTAAAATAATAAGAATTTATAATAAAAATAACAAAAAGTAATTTTGTTATTTTTAAAACAACAAAGAAAAGAATTTTGTTATTTTTAAAACATTATATAAAAAATTAAATAAAATTTCATACGTATCAAAGTACGCTTGCATTATTACTATTGCCTTTTAAATTCAAAGCTCGGTGAACTCCGTAAAGTGCTTTACTAAATATTTAATTTAACAATTAAAAATGACTAATGGCAGCCGAGGATAATTGCCTCACTGTGTAGCGATTGTATGGAATATTAAAACGTCCTGCTCTCGCAGCTAGACGCTAAAATTAACTTTTTCTTCATTAATTAGCCAAATTAGCGTGAAAAATTAGTTCTATGCCCTCACCGACGCTTCTTTAGAAGTATAAGAACGAAAAAAACAATCATAAAATGTTCGCCTTCATTATTATTCATTAGGTAGTGGATATCAAACAGGAACCCAAACGGTATGCAGTGGCCAAAACATCTGTAAAAAGGGCTAAATTTCATGTTTACCTAAACATATTTAATGTAAAGAATGTTTATACCTTTAATTCTTGAAAAAAAATCGTCACTAAAAGAGAAATTTGTTAAATAAAAAAGTTATTTTTTGTAAACACCACTACGGTTGAAAAAACTATTAAAAATGTTTTTTTTTTCTAATGCCGGAACCCCATTAGCCAACACGCCACGCCACGCCACGCGATACCATTCTACCCCACGTCGTGAAGATCTGTGCCTCTGTTTCCCATTTAATTACACGTATTGCGTACGCACTAGGCAACACGCCACGCCATCCGACGCTATAACACCCTATCACACGTGTGATGGGTGATTCGTCAGTCCCAGATCTCACCGATGTATGTTACGGCGTGTTGTTCCCCGCTTGCCTCCCTAGTCCCGCCGCTATCTATTTTTGTAGTTGATGTAGGAATGTCCCAAAATTAAAATAAATCGATATTTTGAATCGATTCAACATCGGATATAACAAAATAGATCCAGAAAAAATCGGCAACAAAAGATTGATTTTATTAAATACCGATATTCGACTCTGAATATATTGGTGTACTGGTATTATGATTATAATTTAATATCGGTATGGGTATCGATACTTCTAGTATATTTTAGTAACCCTACTGATAACTTTTTTAACTCTAATAAAAAATTCAGGCGTGTTAACACGTGTTACAAAATGTGTACACCCATTCCCACGTCGCAACACGTGGCATCGCGTGGCATGGTATCGGGTGTTCGCTAATGGGGTCCCGGCTTACTGTTCAAGAATACTGTAGTTTTTAGCACATACGTCAAACAAATATTAGCTGATCACAATTACTTAATGAGATAAAACCAAAAAACTTTCTGTATATGAGTTTATGTTTTAGCAATACAGCAATACATTTATTTATATTTGATTGGATTAAAAAAATCCTCTGTTATTTTTCATTTAAATGTGTGTATAATTTTTTGTCAGTTAGATTAATTTGTTTTACAAGTAAATATCCACAGACAAACTAGTTTCTGCTTGGATCCAAGGCAGTTGTTTTTAAAAAAAATAACTTTTTTATTTGGTAAATTTCAGTCCCAGTGGCGAAAAGCCTAGACTACTTTCAAGAAATTTATTATAGTTATGCAGAAAAAGTTATTTAAGGGGATCCACTGTCAGATAAAAATTCCATATTATTTTATGTTTGAACATATATTTTGACTTTGGCAACCGCCGCACGGTGGGGTATTAGCATGAAAAAGGTGATCAAAATTCGAAAAAGCAAATGTGTTTAAGATTTCCCAAAAAAAGATAAATGATAAGTTAAATCATGTCTGCCATGAATGGCGTTGCTATGGGTATGTTTAATTGCATTCATTCCTTTCAACGAAACGTCAAAGTTGTTACTTCTCACAGATAAAAGGTAAATGGCTAAATTTTATGTTTAAAATTATAAATTGTTGTTGTTCTTGTGTTCTTTTTACGTTTATATTATTGTTTTAATTGAAAATGGCTCAGCAAGCTGCAGGTATGTATTCTACAAAAACGTATTATTTATTTTGATATTCTCTATACTAACGATTTTTTTGCAACTAAAAGTTAGGCGTTCTGAAAATTTGATTAAATTTGTGACATTTTTATTATACTTAGAGATTTAGTTGCGCATTTCGAAGAATTCAGCATATTGTCTATATACGTTTTACTTAGTAAACATTGGGCTTTCATACAGTAAAATAAAATACTGCGACTTTTTGCGACTTTGCTGATAAAATGAGAAAAACATTCTTTGTTTCCTCTAATTTGCCAATCAGTGATATACTAATGCGAGGTGTAAACCGCGATGGCATTGTTGTGTACAAAGCGATCGCATTAGTGCCATTAGCAGTATAGCACAATTTGGCATTAGGAGCGACTTTAGTGGTATCGGCATTGCTCTCAGTCGTAGCATTAGTAGTATTAGTTGCGATATTACTACTGGCATTAGTAGCATTGACCGTGGAAACACCGGAACAGTGATTTTTCTTTCTATTTTTTAGAATCGACGAATTATCCTTTATTTTGTTCATATTATTTCCTCTTTATTGAAAATAGTAATACTTTATATAAGGTCTACATAAAAAAATTTCGATCAACTATCTGTGTCAAATACCCCACTGTGCGCCGATTCCATGTGAGATTGTATTCATGCTGACATGTAACAATTGGACTGTTTCCAACTCACATTCACTATAGTCTCTCAAACGAGAGGATGCATGACAGTGAGAGTTGTGTCATTTTAATTCACCGGCAAACTTTTATTTTCATTTTTTGAAGTCTTTTTTTTTGGATGTCGTTTGTCGAAATCTTTCTTGACTCGTTAGATAGACTTTGGCTCCAGATCTACGTAGATCTGTATGTATGTACAGGATAGCCCAGTAATAGAGGACGGCAACTATAACTCGAAAACCGTTAATGATAGAGTTTAAAGAAAAAATTTAATAATAAATTATGTTGATATCTCCTTTAACATATTTTAATAAACTTAATGTCAAAATAAAGGTGCATTCTTAGTTGAAAATTTATTTTAATTTAATTTTAACGAAATTACTTTCTATCGCTGTTGAATAATATCTCTTCTTCTACTTATTGCAGATTTAGTCGATCTGTTATTTTTAAGGCTGCCTCTGTAGGAGTTCTTGGGATATGCAGACTGGCTAACTGTTTTTCCATCTTTTTGGTGGTCTTCCCTGCTGTCTCTTACACATGGACTTCCCTTCAAGAGCTATTGTCTTACCACTGTCTTTTTCTTCGTCTACCCCATCTCACTACGACCTGAATTCCACATTGTTGTCTGATATTTGTGTTTCTAATTTTGTCACTTCTAGTCTTCATTGTGGTTTACGTTCTTCATTTCAGCAACCTTTAACATGCTTTTGGTTATGTTTGTTTCTTCACCGATTTATATGCCATATGTCATTATTGGTCTGATGCCAGGTCACACTATTTGCCTCAGACATCCTGACAGGGCCGTCGCTCTGTTTATTTGGCTTCGCAGGTCTTTCTCTAGACGACATATCTATTCCTAGGTAGCTAAACTGTGATATTTGCTCAATAATTTTGTTCTCTACTACCAGTTTGCATCTTACCGGCTCTTTAGAGAAAGTTAAGCATTTAGTTTTTTTTTTCTGTAGAGATGATCAAGTTCAATTCTTGGCTTACTTGATAGAATTTATGAAGCTGTCCCTGCATGTCGTCGTCTGTCTCCGTGATAATGGCTGCATCATCAGCGTAACAGTCCATACTAACACTGTTGTGTCCCATTCAATAACATTTATTCATTGATAACTTTTATTCCTCGATGAATAATGCCACAATAACTAAAAATGATTTGTAATTTTTCAGTTCAATCTGCTAAAAAAGTTTGTTTTTACAAGTAGGAGAAAAATGAACAAAATTCATCACAGAACTTCAATACGCTGATGACTGCGCTCTAGTTGCAAAAACGTTACAACAATTACAAGAAATGTTGAACACATATACCTGGGCATACCAGGCTTTGGGCCTTAAGCTAAACATCGACAAAATCAAAATCATGTGCACTCCCCCGGAAGATCACAACAATGCTATAAAAATCGGAGAAGAACTATTGGAATATGTAGCGGAATTCAATTGCTTCGGCAGTTTGAGTTCGGAAAAGGCCAATATCGACTCTGAAATTCTGCACAGGATTAGCAGCGCCTCAAGGGCATTCTGGAGATTAAAAGACAGGGTTTTCTACAATCACGACTTGAGTACAAAAACGAAACTTGCAGTGTACCGAGCAATTATAATCCCCACCATGTTATATGGGAGTGAAACCTGGGTGCCGTATCGCCGACACATGAACGCATTAAACAAGTTGCAACAGATACACGTTAGACAACTCTTAAGAATCCGATGGTTCCATCATATCTCAAACGTATCGGTCCTTGAAAAATCTGCGAGAGTATTGAAGTCATGGTTACAAAATCCCACTTAAGATGGGCTGGTCACATATGCAGATGCAAGAAAATACCAAAATATCTGCTCTACGGTGAGCTTGTAGACGATAAGAGGAGGCCGGGTGGACAACTCAAAAGTTACAATGACATTTTCCACGAAAACTTAAACGGTAATATGCAGAATGAGTGGGAAGAAATAGCTCACAATAGAACTCAATGGAGAAGAATAATTGTAAACTGAGTAAATAGCGACAACCAAAACGTAAAGAGACAACAAACCAATGAAATTTTTGAATGTCCGGAGTGCGGTAGGCAAATAACATCACGTATCGGGCTTTTCAGTCACAGGAAAGCTCATGAAAGAAAACGTCTTGCGTGACCATCTTCTGATGCATGTCAAATACTCGTCAGCGAGTAATGGCAGTATGTTTGTATGTATTCATCGATAACGTTTATTCCTCGATGAATAATATCACAATATCTAAAAATTATTTGTAATTTTTCAGTTCAATATGCTAAAATAATTTGTTATTACAAGTACAAGAAAAAACCTCTACACATTTTCCACTATTTCGCACCACTGTGCAACGTACTACAGTCCAAATTTTCTCCAACAAACGAAAACAAGCGATTCAAAGTTGGCGCTTTTGTTGAGGAATACAGACGTAGATAGAGGAAGAGGGAAAATATTAGAGGAGGCCGGAAGTGTTCTTCAACTGTTTTCGAGGGTGCAACGGTGTTGGAATAAAAAGAAGACCGAAAGAGGTGCAAGAGGGAAAGATAGGAGAAGGAGATGGGTGGGGCAACATCGTCAGGGATGGGTATATGTTGTAATATTAGATTCATGAGCGTCGCCAGGATTATTTTTAAGGAAGTGCACCTGCGGCACGTGCTTGTTGAAGGTTCAAACGATAAAGCAGGACACTAAATTACGACAAAGTAAAACAAAATTGGATAACACAACAGATGCCTTGAATATTAGAATAGTACATTAATAAAAAATAAATCTCAAACATTTTTAGACAAGTCTTACTGTATAAAAAAAAGATATCCAAGATATATAACCAGCTGTAAACAGTAAAATGCTAGATTGTCACTTATTTATTAAAAAAATATATTAACAAAGATCGTATAAAAGTTATTATACCGACTGTTTCTTAAAATGGCTCACCCCTATACCTTTTTTTATTTTTTCAGATAAAAAAACGAGATTTGGTATGTTAATATACGACATAGATTAGGATTGATTGACTTATTCAATAGTTTTCGGTCACTTCTTGTTTCACTGGAAATGACTACAACTTTTGATTTTTAAATGGCACCCTCGGTATTTTTTTTTCTTTATTTGATAGAAAATAACACTCTGGAAAGAATGATATATCTAGGAAAATGAAAGTGAAATAGCAAAAGCGGTTCCATCGTTTCCACCAGAATTTCAAATAAAATAGTGTCGCTAAGTGGCAGTGCAATTAATTTTTAGGTTAGAAAATTGCTAGTAGTTATTGCCAGAAGACGTTAAATCAGAATTTTTCTGCAGTTTCCATAGTTTCCAACGGCCAGTGTCATCAGGCCCTAGACACTGAATGGTAATTTTATAGAACTACAAATTTAGTTTCTTCTGCATCGCCAGGCGCAAAAGACATTAGACAGGTTTCAAATTTATATATGAAGATGACATAATACTTTCTATGTTGACTACCGTCTATGGTCTAGTTTTGGTGTAGTTTACAAAATGTTGGTGGTCCATCCATTATAAATCATTAATAATTCAGATATTCTTGACTTGTCGGAAAGTTTTCAGTGATTTGTGTTTTTATTAGTTTGTTCATTCTGATATTTACAGTCGATCATCATTTTCGTGTTAGATACTAAACTTTTTTTTATTAAAGTCATTTTGACATTTTAGAAATGATAAATTTATGAACCAAATAAAAAATAGTTTAATCATAAATAAGTAAGTACATAGTTGGTAAATAATGGTAATAAATATTATTTTTTAGTAACAGTTAATAAGTAGTCTATCATATTTTTACTATATTATAATTTATTTGTTAAAACAAAAAAATAGGAGCTATGTACTCTATTGTTGGTGTTTAAAATGTATGTATTCAGAATTTTAATTTTGTTTTGACTATGTTATACTTCTAATGATCTAATAAAACATAAAAGGTAGTAAAAAAGTCTATACTTATTATTTTATATCTTACAAGGAATAATTTGGCGCTTGAATAACGTTACCGTTTTAGTTATTAATACTTAATATTAAATTATGTTATGCCAAAACTGTACATTAGTTTCTTCCGGATCACCAGGTGGCTCTAAATGACGGTCCAATTTGTTTTATATCAGTGTCCAATCTATCTCTAGTACATGACATCTACGATTGTCATACTATTGTCAAATTCTCAAAAAATATTGTCATTGGCATAACGCCAATCATATTATCAAATGATTATCAAAACGATTTTCAAAGTATAATTATTATTATATGGAAAATAAATTTCTTGCAGTTTTTAGGTATATAATAAAATTTTATAAGAGTTTCTTGCCTTGAACTGCTAATATAGAAATTAATTCCACATTATGTCGAACACAGCCTGGAATTTGTTTATTAAACTCTTATATAATTTTATTATATAGCTAAAAACTGCGAGAAATTTATTTTCAGGCGGCTATCTCGCGATGCGGGACTTAATATCTTACCGCTACTTTACGACAAGTCGTGTTTATATACTCTGCGCTGTGCTCGACATATTGTGGAAACGACCCAAGCTCACCTGATGATAGGGTAGGGCCCCGAAACCGGTAGTGAGAGCAGGTTGATCCACATTATGTCGAACACAGCGTGGAATTAATTTCTATATTAGCAGTTCAAGGCAAGAAACTATTATATAATTTTATAATATACCTAAAAACTGCAAGAAATTTATTTGCCATTATATAATTTGGGCTAGCCGAAAAAAGCCTTTATTTACTATTGATAGTTGTGCCTCGGTGGTACGAAAGTACTACCATTGCACGCAGGCCGCTATCTCGCGATGCGGGACTTAATATCTTACCGCTACTTTACGACAAGTCGTGTTTATATACTCTGCGCTGTGCTCGACATATTGTGGAAACGACCCAAGCTCACCTGATGATGGGGTAGGGCCCCGAAACCGGTAGTGAGAGCAGGTTGATCCACATTATGTCGAACACAGCGTGGAATTAATTTCTATATTAGCAGTTCAAGGCAAGAAACTCTTATATAATTTTATTATATTATTATTATATGTGTTTTAATTAGACAATTCTTTTTGCTAGTGGTCCTAAAATATAATGTAAGTCTTTTACTTTTCCATCACTAAGCAGTAGTTCTAAAGTACATATTTATATTTACTCTATTTACAAAACTTTCGGCGTATTACAGTCTTGTTTTATTATAATAAACGATGTTTATATATTTGACTTGTTATTTTTTGTAGGTATGAATTTTACTATTAAATTTTATTTCTTACACAACACATAGTAAAGCTTTGCATTAGAGATGATTTTTGATGATAACGATGGTTTTCATATTTAAAATGATAGTTTCAAGTGAAAATAAATTAGAATATTTAAATTCAGACCCTCACAATAGATGGCGCCACTAACATGAAACCATTTTTAGTAAGGCTCTTTCGTTTCTTTTTCTTGGTATATTCTTTAGATATATCACATGTCAACTTTTGACATTTTTGCTTAAAAATAGTATTTTAAATTTAAATCTAGAGTGCCATGGCTGTGTTAAAATAACTAATTTTGAATTAAGGAGAATTGGAAAAATATATTTGATTGTCTAATACTTTTCATCTCTTATCTTGGCCGGTTAATCATATCTCGATTTTTTCAAATGGAACTAGGATAGCTCGAAAATACCGACGGCGACGGTGTCAGTTAAAAGTAGGAAAGATCAGTAGTAAGAAATTTAATTTCATCATCTACTTGAATAGCCTACATCTACCTACATCTACCTAAATCTACGAATCATGATAAATCTCTCCGAAACTTCGTAGCCATGTAAATCGGAAAATAGATGAAACTTTAACATAACAATTTGACTTCAAATGAAACATTGTCTACCACCTTTAAACAAATTGATATTTCGCTACATACCCGACCCTGGCCGATCCCGAGCGCGGCCAACTTCAAACTGAAAGAGTTAAAATTTTCCTTAATGGGCCATTTGAGCCGGGAGAGTTTTTGCACTTTGCTTTTATCGTTGCCAACAGCCGGAAGAGGGAGCCACGCCACGCTTTTTTTCTCTCTCTGGCATAATGGGATTATTCAGACGAAGTTAGTTGTACGCTGGCTGGGCGATGAAACCGGGGATGAAATTAAGTGGGGGTAATATAAGGTGAATCGCTAAAAGTTTCAGTAAAGGAGGGTAATTAATTTTTTTGGATGTTTTGATTGTTGTTCTTCAGAGAATCAAATCAAGGTTTATTGCTCTTGAGAATAAATAATTTTAAGATATAGTCAATAAAAGTCATTTGATATTTTAAAGTTTTTTTTTTTAATTTTATGTGAAAATAATTAGATTCCATGATTTATAACATGCAAACCAATATGCAAAACCAACATGCAAACCAATAGCTTCTTCAGCTAATCATCTAAGAAACATTATGTTTCAAAGAGTTTATTTTATAGTGAGATATTAGTGTTTTAAATATTTTTGTAAAATTAATATTATAGAAGATTTTCCTGAGAACACATGCTATCCACTCCTAAAAACCTTCGTGTTACCAAGAAGGTTTTACAATAATTAGATATTGATGTTTTAATTATTTTTAAAAGAATAATTACTTTATTCTAGAGTTGCGTGTTTCAAAAAACATGTGCCATCTCTCGTTTTAAAAATGTGTCATCTTTTTTTTTAGGGGGGGATTCCTTTCCTACGTAAAAAAAAAGATTTATTTTTCACATCAACATAGGTTCTATTCCTGGGTCTGAGTAAGAACAATCTTCGGATTGCCACGGGGTTTTTAACAGGACACTGTCTCCTCAATGAACACCTCAGTAGATTGAAACTAAGAAACGGCGAATGCAGATTCGGTGGGGAAGATGGGGAAACACCAGTACACCTCATCACTGAGTGCGCCGAGACGACAACCATTCGTGCCATGAATTTTGGTACGACTGATATTGGAGATGGAGAACTACCCTCTATAAAACCGTCCCAGATACTGGCTTTTGTCAAAGCCCTGGGACTGTATGATGAGTTATGATTCAAGAAAGGGGGACACAATGGATCTGTAAGGTCGAAGTGATTAACCCCCCTCCCACTCATTCTAAATTCTAAATTCTAGGTTCTATTCTGATTTGTTTTGTTGTCTTCATTTTTTTTTTAATTTATTATAATTTCCTGCCAAGTAATTTTAGTGATTCGGATGAAATTTTGAGGGTAAAAGTTACAATAAGTGCTACATATTTTAATGCTGAAAGTGTCGATAGATTCATCAGGGACGTAAATATGGGTTATCACTGGAATATTTTTCAAGGAAAAAAAAACATGTGCGCCACTGACTTTTTTCTTTTGGTAGCAAAATTGTATAGGCCGTTTAATGCCAATTAAAAGTTGTATCTTGATATTTTGTAGATTTTGATCTCCTTGATGAGATAAATGTAATTTTATTAATCACAATTAGTAAAACTAAAATCAAAATAAAATTAATAAATTATTTACTTTATCTACATAATTTATTATTAAATATTATTACTATTAATCCCAACTACAGCAAATTCAAATAAAAAAATATTGGAATTTAAGATAATTCCAAAAGACCTAATTTTAAAAAGATTTAACAACCTGCAATTTTAAAACTACGCATTTTATTGCACCTATATTTATAGGAACTTTTTTTCATATTTTTAGCCGACCATACCAACAGGTATGGGCTATTAAGATCGGAAAAAAAAGTTTTTTTTAATTCCATTTAAAATGAGTTATTTGGGTCATAAATGACCTAAATACAAAATATTTTCATGGTGTCTGTCCGTCTGTCCGTCTGTCTGTCTGTCTGTAACACGATAACTCAAAAACCGCTAAACCGATTTTAACCAAATTTGGCACAAAAACACTGTGGCACCCGAGAATCTGGCCATTAGTTCTTGGTGGGGGTGGGGGCTTGGTAAGGGGGTACAGGAGGGGGTTAAAAATTTAAAAAAATCGTAACTCCAAAATTACAGTAGCTAGCGAAACGCGGTTTTCAATTTAAGATTAGGAATAAAGTCGCAGTTTTTGATATAAAAAAAATTGGAAAAATGCCTTTACTTTGAAACTAAAAGAACTGCCTACCAACTTTTTATTAACATATTTTAGTATGGGCGGCTATACGTGCCTTCCGGCGCCAATTTTTTTTGTGGGGAATCAATGAGTACTTATTTAAAGAAGGCGTCCATTCTTCTCAAAGAGAGCTGGTTTAAATTAAAAAGACTAATTAAAGAAACATTGAGTCATTTTTATACCTCTTTTTAATGAGTACTTATGTCAAACTTTCGCAAGTTAATCATTTTAAAATGTTTTAAGGGTTGCTATTAGACTGAGATCAAAGCAAATTAATAAAATTGCAATTATCTCATCGAGGAGGCCGAAATCGACAAAATTGCAAGAAACAACTTTTAATTAGCATTAAACGGCTTACACTATTTCGCTAACAAAGGAAAACAAATCAGTGGCGTACATGCTTTATTTAGAAAAATATTCTAATGATAACCCATATGCACGTCCCTCGTGAATCAATCATCCAAAACTAGCATTAAAATATGTCGCATTTTAGTAACTTTTACCGTCAAAATTTCATTGGAGTCGTTAAAAGAACTTGGAAGAAAATTAAAATATATCGAAAAAATTAATATTTTAACACCCTGTAGCCACGAAACAAAGCAAAATCTATGTTGATATAAAAAATAAATCTTATTTTCACGTGAGGAAAAAGGAAGCCAAAAATGCAAATAATATACAGGGTGTTCCATTTAAAAAAAGTCATCCAGATCCACTCACACTTTTTTGAACCACGCTATAAAAGTTTAAATATTTTCCGGAAATACTGGTACATACTTTAGGTTTGCACTTAAACAAAATTCTCAAGTTTTTTATTCTAGGAGCTACAGGATGCCCGACGCACTATTGCCGGACCCTGTATATGTATTTCTTTAACTAATTCTTTACTGCCGATGGATATATGTAATTTACTTTTATAGAACGCGATGATATAAAGAGTTCTTGTTATTGGTATACTCGTATATAGATAAATGAATTAAACTCATACATAATATTCTGTAATACATCACAGAAAAACTAATTTATTTATAAGCTTTTCATATTCTGTAATACATTTATAACATCCACTTCAATAGTATACTCTTTCATCTAATAGATTACTACTTATTTCTCCATCCACTAAATATATTTTTCTAGAACTAGTTTTATTAAAAACCTGAGTAAATAATATCAACCAGTACTTCAAATTACAATTAAAATCACGGGAAAGCTGAACAACTCTTACAAGTATTTTATTTCGCTTCATCTGAGAGTAAAATAAAAATGTAACAACCGTAGATAAATAAATAAAGTAAAAAGAGCTCTCCAACAATGCTTCGTTTAAAATGTTAAAACTAACAACGTCGTGCAATCGCTAGAGATTTGAGAAAAGGGGTCAGCGTCGATCTTGCTGGCTTCAGAGGTCAATTCTCGAGGGAGGGCTTGATTAAAAGTCTTTTAGATCTAATAACAGGCTATCTCTCTTTTTGTGCAAAGGTTTTAAAGAAGAGATGTCGGTGTACGTTAAGAATAACAAATAAATGCTTTAATGTATATTAGTTTAAGAAATTCTAAGGTTCGTTTAGATTTAAAGATGTGTTTAATACAAAAGGAATGACAAAAATAGAAAAACTAAGCAGTAGCATACCATTTTCATATTTATACCGATTTTCCCTGAAAATGTCAGTCTAGTAAACTTTACAGGTTTATTTTAAATTCGATTAGGCGGTAAATTTTAAATGATTCGGATATTTTATGGTTTCTACTATAAACCGATAATATATTCTTGTTCTACAAATCTTTTCCTCAAATATTTGCCAGCATTTAAATCAAAAATGTTTAGACATTTTTTTATATTTTTATTGAAACTCATGTATTAAAAATATTAACCAACAACTCTAAGTAATATTTTGAGGACTATTTTTTGGAAGATTCTCTAAAAATTTAGCTTCTAATCTTCATCAATAAGAGAAATAGAATAAATTGTATCTTATTTGACTTTTTGAATTATAAAGTTCTATATTGCATAATTTGTCGAGATATGATTTACCAGATCTTGTAAAAATAATTATAAGTCGATTAAAAAATTGTAATATATATTTATACTTATTAGCCGACCATACCAATAGGTATGGTAGGCTATTAAGATAAGATAAGAGCAAAAAAAAAGTTTTTTTAATTTCACTCAAAATGAGTTATTTGGGTCATAAATGACCTAAATACAAAATATTTTCATGGTGTCTGTCTGTCCGTCTGTAACATGATAACTCAAAAACCACTAAAACGATTTGAACAAAATTTGGCACAATACTGTGGCACTCGAGAATCTTGCTATTAGTTTTTGGTGGGGGTAGGGGGTTGGTAAGGGGGTATGGGAGGGGGTTAAAAATTTTAAAAAATCGCAACTCCAAAATGACTGTAGCTATCGAAACGCGATTTTCAATTTAAGGTTAGGAATAATATTTGCAACAAAATTTGTAATAACATCATAACCTTAATAGTCAAAAAGACTCGTAACCTTAGTCAAAAGACTCGTATCCTTAATAGTCAAAAAGACTCGTAACCTTAGTCAAAAGGCTCACAACCTCCAAATGTCAGATCTGTGACAAAACATAACACAACACTAGTTTACAGTCGGCCGGCCCGTCTACTACTGACTGACCTGCCGCGCGCCGGCAAGCTAAGCCTCCTCTTACATCACATTTTTACCTGATCACAAATATTTACTTTGCTTGCCAATGAATCATACTATTGTCTCTAATCGGCTTTTAAAATAGAGTGTTTTAGCATTACTAAATAAATAAATAGAGAGTGTCCGAAGGAATGCATATTCTTTATTAGAATAGTGAATAATAAAAGCATTATTATAACGAACTTATTTTCCACGTTTTACAGTCCCTGCTTAAGATCTTTGATCAGGCAAAAACAAATAAAAATTTGCTATAATAAAATGTAATTTTGTAGTAAACTTGAAATTCAATTTTGTATTTATTAAAATCCCAAAAAGGGTTGCTATAATAAAACGTAAATTGAAAGTAATACAAATGCATAAACCCGTATTTAATTTGGAAGAATAAAAAATCAAATATCTCAATATCGGCTAAAGCAAATTCAAATTTCCTGTAATAAAACCTAAATCTGTTGTAATACCAATGCCAGATCCCTTATTTAATATTGCAAATAAAGAAAATCAAAGAAGAATACATACATATACAAGCAAACGCACGCAGAGTAAAGACTATTGAGGCTAGCAATACTATTGCTCCCTCATAAAACTTTTATTAGCTGACCCCCAAGGTTTACTCTCATGTTTTATTTAAGATTGTGGCTCCAGATAAAGGGTCAGTGGAGGTTTCTAGACCAGCTGGGTAAAGAATATGATTTTTTGTTTCCCATTTCCATATTTATACGGATTTTCCCTGAATATGTCCGTCTGGTAAACTTTCCAGAATCATTTTAAATTCGATTAGACTGTGAATTTTAAATAACTGAGATGTTTTATGGTCTCTACTTTAAACAGGTAATATATTCAATTTATGCTTATATAAACCTTTGGCTCAAATATTTTCTAGCAGAAGTTACAATTTAAATCAAAATGTTTACACATTTTTGCATTATTATATAAAAAATATTAACAAGTTTAAGTAATATCTATATTTTAAAGGCTTTTGTAAAAATCTAACTTCTAATCATCAGTAAAGGGCCGGCTACACGTACAAGCTTTACCACAAGCTAACCTGCGCAAACCGGTTTGTATCGGGAACGCGCTGTGTGTAGACGGTAAAACGGTAGCACGCACAAACCAACAAGCTCGGCCTGCGTAAACGTCGCGCTGCTAAAGATTTTAGTTTGCGCAAACCAGTTTGTGCGGTGATATCATACGTGTAGACGGGTATCAGCGAGTTCAAGGTACAGTTTTGTGACTTTTGTGGATTTTGTGTTATTAGTTATCAACTCTTAGAAAATGTCTGATATTCGTACTTATTCCAATAAGGAGTTTATGACAAGTTTTATTGAAATATATTGATCGTTGCCATGTCTATCGAAGATAAAACTGAAAGATTATTCCGATAGTAAACGTCGCGCTGCTAAAGATTTTAGTTTGCGCAAACCAGTTTGTGCGGTGATATCATACGTGTAGACGGTATCAGCGAGTTCAAGGTACAGTTTTGTGACTTTTGTGGATTTTGTGTTATTAGTTATCAACTCTTAGAAAATGTTTGATATTCGTACTTCTTCCAATAAGGAGTTTATGACCAGTTTTATTGAAATATATTGATCGTTGCCATGTCTATCGAAGATAAAACTGAAAGATTATTCCGATAGTAAACGTCGCGCTGCTAAAGATTTTAGTTTGCGCAAACCAGTTTGTGCGGTGATATCATACGTGTAGACGGTATCAGCGAGTTCAAGGTACAGTTTTGTGACTTTTGTGGATTTTGTGTTATTAGTTATCAACTCTTAGAAAATGTCTGATATTCGTACTTATTCCAATAAGGAGTTTATGACGAGTTTTATTGAAATATATTGATCGTTGCCATGTCTATCGAAGATAAAACTGAAAGATTATTCCGATAGTAAACGTCGCGCTGCTAAAGATTTTAGTTTGCGCAAACCAGTTTGTGCGGTGATATCATACGTGTAGACGGTATCAGCGAGTTCAAGGTACAGTTTTGTGACTTTTGTGGATTTTGTGTTATTAGTTATCAACTCTTAGAAAATGTTTGATATTCGTACTTCTTCCAATAAGGAGTTTATGACCAGTTTTATTGAAATATATTGATCGTTGCCATGTCTATCGAAGATAAAACTGAAAGATTATTCCGATAGTAAACGTCGCGCTGCTAAAGATTTTAGTTTGCGCAAACCAGTTTGTGCGGTGATATCATACGTGTAGACGGTATCAGCGAGTTCAAGGTACAGTTTTGTGACTTTTGTGGATTTTGTGTTATTAGTTATCAACTCTTAGAAAATGTTTGATATTCGTACTTCTTCCAATAAGGAGTTTATGACGAGTTTTATTGAAATATATTGATCGTTGCCATGTCTATCGAAGATAAAACTGAAAGATTATTCCGATAGTAAACGTCGCGCTGCTAAAGATTTTAGTTTGCGCAAACCAGTTTGTGCGGTGATATCATACGTGTAGACGGTATCAGCGAGTTCAAGGTACAGTTTTGTGACTTTTGTGGATTTTGTGTTATTAGTTATCAACTCTTAGAAAATGTTTGATATTCGTACTTCTTCCAATAAGGAGTTTATGACCAGTTTTATTGAAATATATTGATCGTTGCCATGTCTATCGAAGATAAAACTGAAAGATTATTCCGATAGTAAACGTCGCGCTGCTAAAGATTTTAGTTTGCGCAAACCAGTTTGTGCGGTGATATCATACGTGTAGACGGTATCAGCGAGTTCAAGGTACAGTTTTGTGACTTTTGTGGATTTTGTGTTATTAGTTATCAACTCTTAGAAAATGTTTGATATTCGTACTTATTCCAATAAGGATTTTATGACGAGTTTTATTGAAATATATTGATCGTTGCCATGTCTATCGAAGATAAAACTAAAAGATTATTCCGATAGTAAACGTCGCGCTGCTAAAGATTTTAGTTTGCGCAAACCAGTTTGTGCGGTGATATCATACGTGTAAACGGTATCAGCGAGTTCAAGGCACAGTTTTGTGACTTTTGTGGATTTTGTGTTATTAGTTATCAACTCTTAGAAAATGTCTGATATTCGTACTTATTCCAATAAGGAGTTTATGACGAGTTTTATTGAAATATATTGATCGTTGCCATGTCTATCGAAGATAAAA
Organism: Sitophilus oryzae; assembly: GCF_002938485.1. Taxonomy (NCBI): domain Eukaryota; kingdom Metazoa; phylum Arthropoda; class Insecta; order Coleoptera; family Curculionidae; genus Sitophilus; species Sitophilus oryzae. The sequence goes on along the minus strand of NW_022146735.1, from coordinate 366,776 downwards.
CTGAAAGATTATTCCGATAGTAAACGTCGCGCTGCTAAAGATTTTAGTTTGCGCAAACCAGTTTGTGCGGTGATATCATACGTGTAGACGGTATCAGCGACTTCAAGGTACAGTTTTTGTGACTTTTGTGGATTTTGTGTTATTAGTTATCAACTCTTAGAAAATGTTTGATATTCGTACTTCTTCCAATAAGGAGTTTATGACCAGTTTTATTGAAATATATTGATCGTTGCCATGTCTATCGAAGATAAAACTGAAAGATTATTCCGATAGTAAACGTCGCGCTGCTAAAGATTTTAGTTTGCGCAAACCAGTTTGTGCGGTGATATCATACGTGTAGACGGTATCAGCGAGTTCAAGGTACAGTTTTATGACTTTTGTGGATTTTGTGTTATTAGTTATCAACTCTTAGAAAATGTCTGATATTCGTACTTATTCCAATAAGGAGTTTATGACGTGTTTTATTGAAATATATTGATCGTTGCCATGTCTATCGAAGATAAAACTGAAAGATTATTCCGATAGTAAACGTCGCGCTGCTAAAGATTTTAGTTTGCGCAAACCAGTTTGTGCGGTGATATCATACGTGTAGACGGTATCAGCGAGTTCAAGGTACAGTTTTGTGACTTTTGTGGATTTTGTGTGTTATTAGTTATCAACTCTTAGAAAATGTCTGATATTCGTACTTATTCCAATAAGGAGTTTATGACGAGTTTTATTGAAATATATTGATCGTTGCCATGTCTATCGAAGATAAAACTGAAAGATTATTCCGATAGTAAACGTCGCGCTGCTAAAGATTTTAGTTTGCGCAAACCAGTTTGTGCGGTGATATCATACGTGTAGACGGTATCAGCGAGTTCAAGGTACAGTTTTGTGACTTTTGTGGATTTTGTGTTATTAGTTATCAACTCTTAGAAAATGTTTGATATTCGTACTTCTTCCAATAAGGAGTTTATGACCAGTTTTATTGAAATATATTGATCGTTGCCATGTCTATCGAAGATAAAACTGAAAGATTATTCCGATAGTAAACGTCGCGCTGCTAAAGATTTTAGTTTGCGCAAACCAGTTTGTGCGGTGATATCATACGTGTAGACGGTATCAGCGAGTTCAAGGTACAGTTTTGTGACTTTTGTGGATTTTGTGTTATTAGTTATCAACTCTTAGAAAATGTTTGATATTCGTACTTCTTCCAATAAGGAGTTTATGACCAGTTTTATTGAAATATATTGATCGTTGCCATGTCTATCGAAGATAAAACTGAAAGATTATTCCGATAGTAAACGTCGCGCTGCTAAAGATTTTAGTTTGCGCAAACCAGTTTGTGCGGTGATATCATACGTGTAGACGGTATCAGCGAGTTCAAGGTACAGTTTTGTGACTTTTGTGGATTTTGTGTTATTAGTTATCAACTCTTAGAAAATGTCTGATATTCGTACTTATTCCAATAAGGAGTTTATGACGAGTTTTATTGAAATATATTGATCGTTGCCATGTCTATCGAAGATAAAACTGAAAGATTATTCCGATAGTAAACGTCGCGCTGCTAAAGATTTTAGTTTGCGCAAACCAGTTTGTGCGGTGATATCATACGTGTAGACGGTATCAGCGAGTTCAAGGTACAGTTTTGTGACTTTTGTGGATTTTGTGTTATTAGTTATCAACTCTTAGAAAATGTTTGATATTCGTACTTCTTCCAATAAGGAGTTTATGACCAGTTTTATTGAAATATATTGATCGTTGCCATGTCTATCGAAGATAAAACTGAAAGATTATTCCGATAGTAAACGTCGCGCTGCTAAAGATTTTAGTTTGCGCAAACCAGTTTGTGCGGTGATATCATACGTGTAGACGGTATCAGCGAGTTTCAAGGTACAGTTTTGTGACTTTTGTGGATTTTGTGTTATTAGTTATCAACTCTTAGAAAATGTTTGATATTCGTACTTATTCCAATAAGGAGTTTATGACGAGTTTTATTGAAATATATTGATCGTTGCCATGTCTATCGAAGATAAAACTAAAAGATTATTCCGATAGTAAACGTCGCGCTGCTAAAGATTTTAGTTTGCGCAAACCAGTTTGTGCGGTGATATCATACGTGTAAACGGTATCAGCGAGTTCAAGGCACAGTTTTGTGACTTTTGTGGATTTTGTGTTATTAGTTATCAACTCTTAGAAAATGTTTGATATTCGTACTTATTCCAATAAGGAGTTTATGACGAGTTTTATTGAAATATATTGATCGTTGCCATGTCTATCGAAGATAAAACTGAAAGATTATTCCGATAGAAACAGAAAAAATGATGCGTACAAGAAAATGGTTTTCTATTTAAGTCAGTTTTTACTCCACTTGTTGTTTTTTCTTTAACAATAAGCAATAAAAAGAATAATTCGTCACTTGACATTCCCACGAACGGATCCACAAATTCATAATAAAAATAATGATGAATGTACGCTCTTACTTGCATCGTGTGGACACCGCACAGTGTTCCTTCTAGTTTGCGCAAACTATACCGTGCAGGCAAGTCGCTGTCGTGTAGCCGCCGTTTAAGAGAAATAGAATAGATTGTGTATTAATTGACTTTTTAAATTATGAATTTATATATTACATAATTTGTTGAGATAGGATTCACCTGATCTTGTAAAAAGACTCAGAAATCGACTAAAAATTGTATTATATATTTATACCTATTTTTTACTATATAAAACATTATTTATAATAAAAATGTAGTCCCTGCTTTGTCCAAAATCTTCGATCGGGCAAAAACAAATAAACATTTGCTATAATAAAATGTAATATAGCAATAAAGTAAACCTGAAATTCAATTTTGTATTTATTAAAATCCCAAAAAGGGTTGCTATAAACGTAAATTGAAAGTAATACAAATGCATAAACCCGTATTTAATTTAGAAGAATAAAAAATCCAATATCTCAATATCAGCTAAAACAAATTCCAGTTTCCTGTAATAAAACCTAAATCTGTTGTAAGACCAACGCCAGCTCCCTAATTTAATATTGAAAATGAAAAAATCAAAGAAGAATACATGCATATACAAGCAAACGCACGCAGAGCAAAGACTATTGCGGCTACGAATACTATTGCTCCCTCATAAAACTTTTATTAGCTGACCCCCAAGGTTTACTCTCATGTTTTATTTAAGACTGGGGCCCTAGATAAAGGGTCAGTGAAGGTTTCTAGACCGGCTGGGCAAAGAATATGATTTTTTGTATACCATTTCCATATTTATACCGGTTTTCCCTGAATATGTCCGTCTGGTAAACTTTCCAGAATCATTTTAAATTCGATTAGACGTTGAATTTTAAATGATTCGGATGTTTTCTGGTCTCTGCTATAAACCAGTGATATATTCTACTTATTCCTCTATAAATTTTTCTGTCTAATAAAATTTTCTAGCAGTGGTCACAATGTAAATCAAAATGTATATATTTCTTATAACAAATAAAATAATATAATTGATTATAAAATGAATTATGACAAATTTAATTATGTTTAATTCATATTAAAAAAACAGGTTGTGCGTGAATTGGTGAACTCGATGAGAGTGGTCAGGGTTTTAATAACTATTTGTTCTGCAGAATAAATTGCTCAATTGAGGCTAGAAGTGAGTAATCGCATGTTGAATCGTCTCATCGTTCTCGTGATGTCCTGTAAGTTCTCAATGTCCAATTAGAATTTCAGTTACAATCTGATGACTGCTTTTTATTGAGTTATGTTAACATTCCTTTGGGGTATTTATACCTTTTCGATTGATTTCAGAATTTCTAAAATTTTTAGGGTAACATTTTTAGAGTAAGAAGATTTTTAGTTCTTTTTCACTGAACTCTTCAGTAAAAAAACACATAAATGACATAATAATATAATAATCAATTCCAGTTCATATCAAATAAACTTTTAGTCACGCTTGACCACAGCGTTGCCTACTTTTACATATTTTCTTTTAATCAAAATATTTTAGGAAACAAAAATAAATTAATTATAAATATATAAACAGTTTTTATTTACATCAACAAAACTCACCTTCTTAACAGCACTTAAGGGACATAAAAGGCCATTACTACCGCTTTTCCGTTCAAAATAACCTAATAAAGTTGCGATACATTTTTTACGGCTATTAAGCTATCTTGTACACTTCGCAGTAAAAGAGGTTCTAAAAAGAACAATTGAAGACTGCAAATTCTGGTAGTAAATACTTTTAAGATTAAAGTATCACAACACTGTTTATTTAAACCAAAAATTTGTCATACAAAACCAAAGTGTCAAAACGAATGACAATGTGAGGAAATAAATAAATAAATATGGCAACTTCACATTTTTTACAGCAGAGCTACCACCTGAATCCCCAAGGCGAAATTTAAATTCCAGTTAGTCAGCCCGGCATCGAATATGTCCATGGTTTGCAACAATGAATTTAAAATTTGCGCGTAACTAAAAGTTTAGTTGATATCATGTATATAATTACATCAGATGAAATGTCAACATTACATATGTAGAGTTATAAATAAGATCTATTTTTGTCATTAAAAAATTACACTTACACAATTTAATACCATATTTTACACACTGTATGTTTAGACCCCCAAAAAGTTGAAGCTAGGGTTAAAAAATGTTTTTGTTTGTTTAGGATAATTAATTTCTGAGCTCTGTTCGATGGGAGGCTCAAATTTTATCAACAGTCGCCAGACTTTTGCGTTATCTGCGATTTAAACGATTAAAGGCGTAGCTAGAGAATATAAAAAATTGTCTCGGCTTTCCAGACATAATTCCTAAACAATCTTCGGACGCAGTATCTGTTTATCTTATCTTTGAAGCCTTCCCCACTAAACTTCGGGAAGGGTTCAATATAAACTGGCTAAACTAAAACAAGACGATAGTCACGTCAACAAAAACTTCTAATCACAGTTCTGAAATTTACTATAGATTCTTATTAATAAAATTTACTAATGATGGGTGAAATATTTCAGCCACAACATTGAGAAAACCTGTTATAATAAAGTTGAATTTTTGACTCATTATCTGAGTTTGTACAGGGTGGGTCAAATTCGACGCTTTTAAATGGAAACACCCTTTTCTTTAGGAGATAGATAAAAACTAATATCGGTGTCTGGAGCTCAATTTTTGTCAAAAACATGATTGTGAAAACCGCATATCGATATCTGTTACCGTTTCGGAGTTACGGGGTGTTTTTCAAAAATATGCATTTTTAACAAATCGCTGTAACTTTTTTGCTATGGAAAATTTTGTATTTTTATGAAAACATTTCCAAAGCACCTTTTTACGTAGAATTTAATGGTTTAAGTATAATTTTTTTAAAATTAATAATTTAAGAATTATCAACAGAAAATTTGATTTTTTATATGGGGCACCCTGTATATTTTTAATTTATTGAAAAGAATTTAAAATTACCTTTCCAAAAACATAACACACTTGTTATTTTGCTCGATTCCTCTTCGAGATATAGAGTATATAGAAATTCGCCCGCTTTAAATAAGTAGGCTTTGAACGACATCGGCTGTAATGCAAAAAAATTCTAGCTGTGAGCATCAATTAAAACGGAAATAATATTTGCTATGAGAGATGCAGAATTTTATAACAATTTAAAATATATTTAACCAACATCAACACATTTAAACTATATCTAATAACAATAAAAATAAATAGCAAACCAAGACATGAGATTTTGCTAGAGGCGTTCGACATATCAACCGTCCTCTGTTATGGAGTGACGGGGTAGTTTTTGAACATTTCTCGCGGAATTCATTAACTCAATGGGGGTGAAAGATACCCTCTCATAACTGCTAAGTATTTCTAATTCTTGTCTAGATTATACGGAACAATAAGGAACCTTTATTCTTCCGCAAATATATCCATAGGATTAGATCCATGGGCACTAAGTCAGGTGGCCTCGACGGCCAACGGCTGGGATCTTGGTTAGCTATTCAATTATTCTTGAAATTGGCTGCAAAAATGTGCTGATAACTTCAGCGTTCTGAGGCGGTGCCTCTTCTTGCTGGAAAATATGTTTTCGAATTCCATTAAGGGCATATCATCAATGAGGGGTCCAAAGCCAACTAGTTAAAAGTGGCGAACTTTTAAAAATTCTGTATTTCGAAGGTGAATATAACAAAATATCAAGTGTGCTATATTTTTGGAAGGGTAATTTTAAATTCTTTTCGGTTAATTAAAAATATAGAGGATGTCCCAAATAAAAAATCAATTTTTCTGTTGATAACTCTTAAATTATTAATTTAAAAAAAATTATACTTATACTAGTAAATTCTACGTAAAAAGGTACTTTGGAAATGTTTTCATAGAAATACAAAATTTTCCATAGCAAAAAAGTTACAGCGGTTTGTTAAAACTGCACATTTCTGAAAAACACTCCGTAACTCCTAAACGGTATCAGATATTGATGTGCGGTTTTCACCATCATGTTTTTGATGAAAATTGAGCTCCAGACACCGATATTAGTTTTCGTCTATCTGCTATAGAAAAGGGTGTTTCCATTTAAAAGCGTCGAATTTGACCCACCCTGTACAATTCATGAATGGTAAAATTTTTGAAAATTTGATCTTCTTCATCAACATAAAATATTTTCAGCGTTACAGTATTGCCGCTTTATTTGAAAATCTGTAACGTTTTTATTAATTTGAGTATTACACCCGGTACATTATCTCATTTTTGGAAATTACTTTCATATCTCATAATATAGGTGCGTCTTAAAAGGGGCTCACCCCTATAACTTTTTTTATTTTTTCAGATAAAAAACGAGATTTGGTATGTTTCACATAAATTAGGATTGATTGACGTATTCAGTTGTTTTTGGTCACTTCCTGTTTCACCGGAAATGACTACAACTTTTGATTTTTAAATGGCACCTTCGGTATATTTTTACTTTATTCGATAGAAAATGACATTCTCTGAATAGAATGGCATCTCATATATCAACTTTTGTAAAAAAAAATTGAATTTTAAATTTCTATCTAGAGTGCTATGGGTGTGCTAAAAACACTAACTTTTAATCAAGGAGCCTTGGAAAAATATATTTGATTGTCTAATGTTTTTCGTGTCTTATCCTGGCCGGTTAAAAGATGCCCAAATTGTATTTTTAATCATCCCATTTTTTTCAAATGGGCCAAGGATGGCTCATAAGTATATTTGGAAAAAATATTTTTTTACGAATAAGTGTGTGGTACCAAATCCACACACTTTGTATTTTGAGTCAAATTGTCGTTATGAACCGCATAATATCAAATAAACCATAATATGCTAAAATGTCAAAGTTGACATATGATATGTCATTCTATTCAGAGAGTGTCATTTTCTATCGAATAAAGTAAAAAATACCGAGGGTGTCATTTAAAAATCAAGAGTTGTAGTAATTTCCGATGAAACAGGAAGCGACCAAAAATAACATAATACGTCAATCAATCCTAATTTGTGTCATATAACTAACATACCAAATTTTGTTTTGTTATCTGAAAAAATTAAAAAGTTATAGGTGTGAGCCACTTTTGAGACGCACCCGGTATATCTTGAATACAAGACTCTTGAATCAGCATTGGTTAAATCATAAATTCGGCATATTGATAGCTGAAATTTAGTATATGGGTTAATGAAAGTTGACATATTCGATCTATCTATATCAACCGAGTGGATATATCAAACAGGGAGGTTTTAGAACTATTTAATAACAAACAAGCTGAATAAAAAAATACACCTTGATATATGTGTCTAAATAGCTTAAATACATATAAAATACATTTAAAAGTCCTTCGTTTCTGCTGTGCAGCGTTTTCCACAAACGTTGGAAACTCGCGATTATTGAGGTAAAACCAACAAAACCGGAACCACTCTTGCTGCGACAGCCGTTTATAACCGGGGCCTAAGACGGCTTTAGCCTTTGCTTCTGCTCTCCATAAATAACTAATCTCGACCTGAGCACGTGTGGTTGCATAATTAAAGGTTTACGCCGAAGCTTAGGGCCGATTCACGGCGCGGAAACGTGAGAAGTGCGCGGCGACGGGTCTCAGACCTTGTCTCTCTCTATCGGTTGTTTCGTGTACGATTGCGGCAACATAATATTCCATTAACAGATTTAGATTCGAGATGTGTCTCGTGCTATTAGAATTCTAGCGTGTGCAGTGCTGAATTAATGTTATGTTATGCCTGACGATATAACTGCAATTTAAGTTTAATTCCGATGCAGTTTAGTCTATGATTATTTAAGAAACGTACATTTTTTCGTTGGAAAATAATGTTTAATGTCAAATGATTTGATTGTGTTTATAAAAACATGCAAAATATCGTATGATCGAATAAAAACGGCATCGATAGTCATTTCATAGCTATTGCTGACGCCGTTTTTATTCGATCATACGGTAGATTAATATTATAAATGAAAGGTCCAGAGAAAAAACTTGCTAATCGCCAATTTCTTAATTTTAGGATTTTACAATATTATAGTAGGTCTAACTAGTAGAGGAAAGTCGCCTAATATGAGGATAGTGCCTAATATGCGGCAGGTCGCTTTTGCGGAAGTACTGAGTCCAACATCTATTGTATGTATTGTTTACTAACCGCCGACATGCCAGGAGGTGACCATTCTCTTTTTGGCCCAAACTTGTGCTCTGTTTTGACATTTGAGGTAATAACAGTTTTGTGTAGTAAGCAAAGTTTTTTGGCCGTGCTGCATTTTGGGTGTATAAGGAGACTTAATGGTTAGTTTTTAAAGTTTTGATAATATTATTCTATACAAAATTTAGCGTAGTTTATGAAAATAGTTAGGTTTTTTAAAATACAAACACACTTTTTGCAAAAAGCCGCCCCTCCCAAAATTATAGTTTATTCCTAATATGGGGTACCTGCCAATTCTTAATTTGGGGTACCCCATATTAGGAGATTATTTTCTATTTTGTGTAATACCAAAATATTTTCATTCAGATGCCTAAAAAAACGGATGGCGTGGAATAAGGAAGGAAAGATTTCCGCAATTTTAGCTGTTCGCCAAGGAGTTTGGGCTACATGAAGAGTGCTCGAACTCACAATGTACCTCAAACGACCTTAGAAAGATACATTAAGATGGAGGCGAGTCCTGAAGACATTGTGAATTGTCATTTAGGACGAAAAATAGTCTTTTCGGAGGAAATGGAGTCAATGCTCGCCAGTCACTGTTTAGAAATGGAAAGAAGATTTTTTGTAATTACACAAAAAGACGTACGAAAATTAGCATATAGCTTATGCAAAGCAAATAATATTTTTTAATGTATAATAAGAAAAAATACATTTTTGTTAGATGCAGTTTTTTAAACAGATGTATTTTATATGTTACTCCTAGATAAGTAAGTTTTTTGACTCATTATAAGAAAAAATACCTTTTTGTTAGGTGTAGTTTTTATATGTGAGTTTTATAAATAAATAGTTTTAATCCAAAACAATCCAAAATAATTCAAGTTTTTTTGAAATTTTACATTGTAAATTGTACCCTACATTACGAACCTAGTGTACCCCATATTAGGATACCCTATTCCCCTAATATGGGGTAGGGAATCTTTTTTTTTAATGCTGCATATTTCTTTTCTCTATTTCTTTTTAAGCTATTTCTTCTTACTAAATGCTTAAAATGTGTCCAAAAAAACGTAAAATTCAGAAATAGTTTCCAAAAGTTATTACGCTTTTTATATAAAGTGTTTTCAAAAAAAAGTACCCCATATTATGCGACTTTCCTCTACCTACAAAATGTATAAACTCTGCAGGATAATAAATTGTTAAATTCTATGATATATGCCGCGTAAAAGTATAAAATACATGAAAAGAACCCGATAACCACCAGCCGTCTAGTGCTCTCATGTAAAATTAGTAAAATGGCGCTTATCATGTTTTTCCCCTGGACCCTTCAATTTGAAACAAAGATGAACACCAGTCTCTATCACATTTTAACCATCAGATATCTTAGTAAGGAAATGTCAAAATTACATGCCGTCTCGTGTATTCTTTAACCCATAGCGTTTAGGTTGTGTCCTAGCAAATAGTCGCAATCACATTACTAAAATTTCCGAAACACTTTTTAATGTCGAAGAACCAACAAGATCTACTAAACTACATTATCTTGAAACTAATTATTGAAAAAGTTACATTTGCTAAATTGGCTCAAAACTAGCAAAGCAAGGTGTTATTTTTGTCCCAAAAATTATGAATCATGAAATTATGGATCACTCCAAGTGCCCTGAATAGATATATAAAATCCATCAACAATGGCTTAGCAATTAAGACAAAAGCAGTTTCTGAATTCGAAAATTCGGACAATTAATATTTAATTCGATTAACTATTTAAGTTTTTCAATGTTTATAGTTAAATAAAAAATTTAAATAAATGGGTATGACATCAAAATTATTATTTTTTGTCATGTTTTCCATCAAAACATAATTGGGGTATTGAAATATCCCACGCCAGTACTTAAGTAGAAATAGGAGGCGCAAGTGATGAAAGGTTAAGAACGTGTCACCCAATATCAATTTCACCATCGAAGTAGAAAAACCAACCGATATTATCTTCCTTGGCCGTACGAGGTATATGGGCAAGAACATTGACGTTTGCGATTTCTGGAAAGTAACTTGCATTGATCTACAAAAAAACTACCCGTATTGAACAATGCTAACTTCTGGAATGGCATATCTTCATAGACTAATGGTATTTAATTTTAAAATCTTGCACAATGTTTCGGTCAGACGTATATATCACTGACCTGTTTGACTGACTGTTCTCTGACTTGTTAACAAATACTAACGTCACCATAAATAAAATGAAAAATAAAAGCATATTGTTGCAGACCCGTGTGAACCCGGTCTAAGCTGACTAATACACCTGGCGCCATTCAAGGACGAATGGGAAATTCTCGGCGGCAACGGATTATTCGAGAACCAGAGCTGTGGGTATATAAACAGACGGCTGGGCCTGAAGGAGGACAGACATAAATAGACGAGTATAGTTGACGCGCTAAAATTAAAACAAAATAAATTCTTTCTAAATAAATAGTTATAAATCGTTTGTAAATAATTCTTTAAGTCTTTTATCGTTATTGTTTTTGTTAATTAGTGTTAAATAAATTGTGACTTTCTATCCACACGGAATCGACGAAAAACGTAACAATTGGTGTCAAGTGTGGCGTGTGTGATAGACTTGAAGAATAAAAAGACTGACAATGGCTCTGAAAAAATTATTGAAAGACTTGAAAGTGTCCGAACTGAAATGCATACTGAAAGAGAGAGTGTGCGAAACAGATGGAAAAAAAGCAATTTGCAAGCTAGACTGAGAGACGTTTTGGTGGAGAAAGGTGAGGATCCTGACATATTTTACTTCGAGCTGGAAGGTGACCTTGACTCGTCATTGAAAAATTTGCAAGACAATTTGAATAGTTTGAATAATAAAATTATGGAAAATTCCCAGGATTTGCAAGAAACTTTAAATGATAAAATGAATATTTTAGAAGATAAGATCGCAGAAAATTCTAAAGACATACAGGCCAGCTTTAATAATAAAATACTTAATTTAGAAGAAATTTTATATAACAAGATAGTAGAAAATTCCAGGGAATTAGAAGAGAAGATAATAGATACACAAGACAAAATAACAGAGATTGAGGAAGATGTAAATAGAAAAATCGAAATTTTAAGGAAAGAAATAACAAATTCACCAAAATGTCAAGAAACATCGGAGGAACCGAAACTAGTCGAAAATAAGTATACCTCACAGTTATGAAGCCTCCACAGTTTGAAGGAAAAACCGCTTGGGCCAACTACTTTTGTCAATTTGAAGCCGCTGCGAGAGCAAACGCCTGGACAATCGCTGAAAAAGCTACCGCTTTGACTATCGCACTGCGAGGAGATGCGACTGACATCCTGCAGACACTGTCACCATCGGAACAGGGACATTATCATCAATTGATACGACATTTAGAAATGTGGTACGGCCAGGCTCATTCAGAGCATGTCTACCATTCCCACCTCAAAAATCGTGTTCAGCAGCCTAATGAGACCCTAAGAGAATATCAAGCTGAAATAGTCCGCCCTGCTATTGATTAACTGGAAAAACGCGGACCAGAGACCGCAGAACGGAACGAAGACAGGATTCGCAGAACGTGAAGTTGTACTGGTGGAATTCATTGGTATTAGATAACGGATTACTTCGCTGTGTGATCGAGATACCAGAGGAACAAGAAGAGAGAAGACAGATCGTCATTCCAAAGATGAGGGTCCCGGAAGTCTAGGCGGAAGTTCACAATGGAACCAGCGGTGGACATCTTGGTGTTACCAAGACCCTTGGCAAGCTGCGTGAACGGTTTTATTGGGTAAACTGCACAAAAGACGTGAGGGCCTGGTGTAAGAAATGCGACGTTTGCGCTGCTATCAATGGGCCACAAAAGCGCGGTAAAGCTCCAATGCGCCAGTACAATGTAAGCAGTCCTTTCGAATAAATAGCGATCGACGTGGCTGGTCCTTTCCCGGAGACGAACGATGGCAACAAATACATTGTGGTAGTGATGGATTACTTTAGCAAATGGGTCGAGGCCTAAGCGTTGCCAAATCAAGAAGCATCCACCATTGCTGATGCCCTTGTTAAGGAATGGATCTGCAGGTTTGGTGCTCCCATGGAGCTGCACTCAGATCAGGAAAGAAACTTTGAGTCCAATCTATTCCAAGGTGTCTGTGAAGTCCTCAACATCCGCAAGACCAGGACGACGGCCCTGCATCCACAATCAGATGGGATGGTTGAACGCATGAACAGAACCATCAACCGTTATTTGGTCAAAGTAGTATCTGACCACCAAAGAGACTGGGACAAATTTCTTCACCTGTTCCTGTTGGCCTATCGTTCATCCGTCCAAAAATCTACAGGGCAAACTCCAGCCAGCATCGCTATGGAACGGGAAGTGCGCCTACCTTGTGATGTGAAGTTTGGATGCCGACCGGGAGAAGATGTCGCCGGAGAAGACTATGTCCATAGACTACGCCAAAGGATGGACGACATTCATCAGCGAGTCCGCCTAAATATTCAAAGCGCTAGTGACCGAATGAAGGAGCACTACGACATTCAAGCTGAGCATGGAGGATACCAACCAGGAAATTTGGTGTGGCTATACAACCCGCAGGGACGTCGTGGATTATCTCCGACGCTACAATCCTCGTGGGAAGGGCCATACGAAGTCATGGATAGGATTAATGATGTCGTATACCGTATCAGGAAATTGCCAAAACGAAAACCAAGTATCGTCCATTTCAATCGTTTGAGCCCCTACCAAGGCGAAATAGAAGATCGTGCTGGGACCGTGAGAACCTCCAGCTTTGATCTCCCTGATTCGGAGATGTCTTTTGACGACTTCATGGCCCGATACTACAGCAGTGAGAAGGCTTGCTATGGTGTGACTAAAGAAGAACAACGGAACCTCTTTTCCGTGCCTCCTGATTATTCGCTCGCTCACTGTATGGCCCGAGATTTGCGAATGTCCAGAGGAATAGCTGCGATGTTCAATGAAAAGTTTGGGTGTGTCGGAGAACTACGCCGACAGGATCCAGAGGTTGGAAGCGTCTTGAGGCTAGCCGATGATGCGCACGGTCAAGCAAGACACATCTTCTACCTGGTCACCAAGAAATGGTGACCGAGTAAGCCGACTTATCTCAATCTATGGAAGACTTTGATTGAACCGAGAGAAACCCTGCTAAACAACAACATTACACGATTAGCCATTCCGAAGCTGGCGTGTGGACTCGATGGTTTGAGTTGGCGTACAATCCGGAACATGATTGAAGTCTTGTTTAGATTTACGGGTATCGAGATCCTCGTTTGCTGCTACAACCCATAGCTGAGATTGGCGAGAGAAAACTGTAGACTGCTATTTCTACCAGACTTCTCAATGTGCCAGGGGCCAGCTTTGCAAATACCTTCATTCATCGTATGCATCACGGGACGAGCATGTATCTAAGAAGGGGGCAGCGTCGCGGACCCGTGAGAACCCGGTCTAAGCTGACTAATACACCTGGAGCCGTTCAAGGACGAATGGAAAATTCTCGGCGGCAACGGATTATTCGAGAACCAAAGCTGTGGGTATATAAACAGACGGCTGGACCTGAAGGAGGACAGACATAAATAGACGAGTACAGTTGACGCGCTAAAATTCAAAATAAATTCTTTCTAGATAAATAGTTATCAATCGTTTGTAAATAGTTCTTTAAGTCTTTTATCGTTATTGTTTTTGTTAATTAGTGTTAAATAAATTGTATTTAAATAAATTGTGATTTTCTATCCACACGGAACCGACGAAAAACGTAACAATATCTAAAGAGAGCATAACGAAAAACCTATATAACAGAAGGAAACATAACTGTGTAAGTACACGTATATGATTTGGCGATTGACGATTTTATTTGTAGCTAGAATGTAATTTCACATAAGATTCCAGAAAATATTTTTATACCGCCCTAAACCTTTGTCCAATATTTTATATCTCCCTTTGTTTAATTCCTTGTCCTACTTCAATCACAACCATCACTGCCCGTACTTTCGATCTTCTTCCCTACGTGACTAAACTACCTTACGGCTAGATACAAATAAGAAAGGGTAGGAAATACTATCCCTATCCCAAGGGGAATACTGCCCCCACCTCTTTAGTTCGTGCGCGCACTATTGTAAAGTAATATAAATGTGAAAGCAGCCCGCATGGAGTACAAAGAGGACATTGTGGACCGCTTTTGTTCGGCTGGGGATGTAAGGCTGAGAATGGAAATGCCCTAGAACGGAATAGTAATTCTGGATAAAGGAATTTAGGGGTGTGTAAAGGAAGGAGGGACGCTTTTTGTCGTTGGGGATGTTCAGCATAAAGAAAAGAAAAAATATCCCAAAACGGGACGATTTTATGTAAATTAAGTTATGTCGTTTTCGTGGCTCATTTTTTATCCAATGTCTTCAATTCTTTTTTTGTCAAAGATTTTTTATTTTATCACTGTTTTGAAATAAATTAGTATTACAATTTAATTAGAAAATATGACTACAAATAAATGTTAAGTTAGTCTTAGCAAATCAAAACATTGCCGGTATTTCCAAATGATGAACAATCCAAGAAACAAAATAATTTTGTAAATTTATAGTGATTAATGTAGAGGGCAAATGTCAACCAACATAGCAAAGTTACTCATATCAAAATACTTCTCATATTCCTTTCTGAAACTGCTGTATCTGTATCTAGAATATAGGTTATGTATTTTGCAAACATCCGCAATTATTTACATATTCAAACAAATCAAGAAAATATATTTACATCCCTCGGAACCCTTGTCCAACATTCGATATCTCTCTTTCTTTTACTCTTTGTCCTACTTCAATCACAACCATCACTGCCCGTACGTCGATCTTCCTTCCTACGTGACCAGAGTATCTTACAGAGATACAAAGAAGAAAGCGTGGGAAATACTACCCCCACCCAAAGGAAAATACTGCCCGACCCCTTTAGCTTGTGCGCGCACTATTGTAAAGTAATATAAATGTGAAAGCAGCCGACACGTAGAGTACAAAGAGGACATTGTGGTCCGCTTTTGTTCGGCTGGGGATGTAAGGCTGAGAATGGAAATATCCCAGAACGGAATAGTAAATCTGGATAAAGGAGTTTAGGGGTGTGTAAAAGAACGGAAGGAGGCTTTTTGTCGTTAGACATGTTCGTCATAAAAAAAGAAGAAAAACATCCTCCAAAACGGGACGATTTTATGTAAATTAATTTATGTCGTTTTGTTAGCTTATTTTTTTTTACTTTAGAAGTTTTTTTTATTTTTATGGTGTCCAGTGGCGTAGAGGTACAAGCTCTCGTCTACTAATCTCAAGGTAGTGGGTTCGAATCCTACAACCGGCATTGCATCACCCGACTATTTTTATTAAATAAAAATAGTTTGAGTACCTAGGTCGACTCGGCCTTAAATGAGTACTTGGGATTTACAATCCTGAGGTAATAACAGGCGGTTGAAGCATAGTGCAAGTCACATTACCTTCCTTGTATACCGAACGGCTCAAGTATGGCAAGCTGTACCTTGGTACTCCCAAGGCGTTAAACGCTATAGACGGGAGCTATTATTATTATGTTCTTGAATCTCGGGCTTTCCGGTATTTAACGTAGTCGCGGACTTAAGTCAAGCGTCAACGCTTTTTACTGTGTATTTAAGACTTGTCGTGTAATATTACATGTGTGGAGGATAACTGTTTTTTGAATGGGTATATAAAGTTTTGGTGGAAGTTCAAGGCCTTTCAGACTATCATGTAATGATTTTGGGATCAATCCTGTTGATGACACTATTATTGGTATAATTTTTACAATGTCCTGGTGCCACATCTGCCTTATTTCTTCTGCTAGCGGTATATATTTTTCAATTTTTTCAGTGTGTTTCTTCTTGACATTTTGTGAATTTGGTATGGATATCTCTATTAAGTATGTCGTTTTGGTTGGTTTGTGGATGAGCGTGATGTCGGTTTGTTGTGTGGTGTGGTTTTGTCTGTGATTATATCCCGGTTCCAGTAGAGCTTGGCTGTCTTATTTTCTAGAACGTTAGCTGCTTGATATTTGTAGTATGGTGTATGGTAGCAGATGAGTGAATATTTCTTTGCTATTTCCTGATGGATTATTCTGCAAACATCGTCGTGTCTTTGGGTATATTGTCTGGAAGCAAGTATAGGGCATCCCCCGGTTATGTGTTCTATTGTTTCGGTTTGTGTGTGACATAGTCTGCATTTGTCTGTAGGTGTTTTGGGGTCTTTGATTATGTATTTCTGGTAATTACGTGTGGCGATGATCTGGTCCTGGATTGCTATTATGAAACCCTCGGTTTCTCCAAACAGGTTACCATGAGTAAGCTATGCATTGGATGCTGCTATGTCAATGTGTGGTTGTGTTAGTTGGTTTGCATGTTTTCCATGTAGGGCTTTGGATTTCCATTTTTCAATTTTAGTCTTTGTTGTTGTAATTGCATCAACTGGTATGAATGCTTCATTGTTGAATTGTAACGGTGTACCTGATGTTGTTAGGTTAACAATGCTTCGGTGTAGTGGGCTGGTAACTGCTTTCTCTCTGAAATATTCTCTGAGTGTGTGTATTTGCTTGTAGTTCATGTTCTTTAGATCCATGAATCCCCTTCCTCCTTCTTTTCTTTTTAGTGTAAATCTTTCTGTTGCCGCGTGTATATGGTGTATTCGGTACTTGTTACATGTTGTTCTTGTTAACCTGTTTAGTTCTTCTAATTCTGTGTCACTCCATTTTATAACGCCAAATGAATACGTCAGGACGGACGCTGCATAGGTATTTATTGCTTTCACTTTGTTTCGACCGGACAGTTCTGTTTTGAGTATTTGTTTTATTCTGTTTTTGTATTTGCTTTTTAGTTGCTGTTTTATGTTGGCATGCTCTAATCCTGTTTTTTGTAGGTATCCGAGGTATTTGTATGTCTCATCCATTTCCATATTCTGTATGATATTTGAGTCTTGTAGAATGTATTCTTCCTGTATCGAGTGTTTTCCATTTATAATGCTGTTTATTTTACATTTATCTGTTCCTAGTTTCATTTGGATGTCTTCACTGTATGTTTCTGTAATATTGAGAAGGTTGTTGAGATGTTTTCTGTTGCTGCATAAAGCTTTAGGTCATCCATATATAGCTGGTGCGAGATGGTAGATGAATGTGTGAGTGAGGATATTTTATAAGCATCTTGGGGCGTTTTGTTGAGTAGGTTCGATAGGGGGTTGAGCGCAATACAGAACCAGAGTGCACTGAGGGAGTCACCCTGAAAAATTCCTCTATTAATTTGAATTGGTCCTGTGTGGATGAGTTGTTTTTTCATTTTGATGTTTAGGGTAGTTTTCCATGTTGCCATTATTCTCTGCAGAAGTTGTATGATTTGAGGGTGGATTTTGTATATTTGTAGAACTTGTATGAACCAGGAGTGTGGGACGGTGTCGAAAGCTTTCTGATAATCTATGTATGCAAAATGTAGAGACTTACGTTTTAATTTGGCTTGAGTGTGTATTTCTGCATCTATCACCAGTTGCTCCTTGCAGCCCCTAGATCCCTGACAGCATCCTTTCTGCTCTTCTGATATGATGTTATTATTCTGCTGGTGAGTGTTGATCTTTGTTGTTATTATTGCCGTTAGTAATTTATAGGTTGTTGATAAACATGTTATAGGGCTGTACTTAGATGGGGTGAAGTGTCCGTGCCTTTGGGTTTAAGGTAGGTAACTCCCTGAGTTAAAAAAGAGGGGATGGCTTCCGTTCCTTGTACAAAATTTTGTAATATATTCGTTAGTGGTTTGTGGATGCTTGTGAATGATTTTAGCCAGTAGTTCTGTATTTTGTAGTCTCCAGGTGCTTTCCAGTTGTGTGTCTTGGATATGGCAGCTTTGATGTCTTCTAAGGTGATTGTTACATTTGGCATGGCTGTTGTATTTATCTGCTTGTTTTCTTCTTCTGTTATCCATTGAGCTTCTCTGTTGTGTTCTACTGCTTGTGACCAGATATTTTCCCAGAAGTTTTTACTTCTGTAATTGATGGTGGATTGTTTATTTGCTGTTCCGTTGTTTCGAGAGATCTGTAGAACCTTTTTTCATTTGTGTTAAAAAGTTTGTTTTCTTGTTTTCTTTGGTGGCTCTTCTTGTATCGTTTTAGTCTTTTTGCTTGTGCCTGTAGTTGTTGTTTTTTAGTATCTAATATTTCTACTACTGATTCTTCTGAGCTGATATCTGGTAATATGTTTTGCGGGGGTCTCTTTTTTAGGTTTCCTTTCAAATGTTGTGTGATGACTCCAATTTCTTTCCTCAGTGTGGCTATCTTTTTCTGGAGCCGATGCTGCCATGGGGGTATTGCTGCTTTAGTTTTAGTTAAGTCGTTGTTTTTATTCTTCTGTTCGTGGGTTCGCATAGTTGTTGCTGCTCCACAGTATACGAGCGTGAGAATTTCTTCAATGTCTAGGCAGCTGTTTGATTCCTCAATCCTTTTTCCTATGATGTTATTAATTATTGCAATGGTGTTTTTGATATTTTGTGTGTTTTGTGGTCTGGTAATGAAAGGTCTGGATGATGGGTTTGCTCCCTGGTATTGGGCGTATAGTTCATTAAATGTTTCATCAATTTGATTAGATGGTTTGCATGTGTCTGTTGGCGGGATTAATGTTTCGTGTTGGGTGTGTCTTATCGACGACTCTGCTGATGAACTTTGGGTGTTAGTCAGCATGGTATGTGTTCGGGTGTTTCTGGTGTGATTGTTTGTGGGTGTGATGTAGGTGAAGCTGATTGTTGTGCTTGTGGTTCGTCTTCATTTTGTATGGCTTCGGCCGCTTGTCTTCTTATAGTTTCTCTTTCTGTTGGAGATATTCTGTTGTTTCGTATTATGACTCGAATTTGGTCTGATAGTCTTTGTTCTGTGATCATTTCCCTAAGTTCTGGATAGATGTTCATAAAGGCCTGATATAACTGACTTCTATATCCTGTTGTATTTTGTTGGAGATTAGTAACGGTGAAGTAACAGAGGAGTAGGTTTTTGTTAATTTCGTCGGTCCATTTCATCCTCTGTCGTGCTTTACCTGCTAGGGTGGTTGTAGGGCGTATGTCCTGCAAAACACTTCTAGCGGGTTCTAGTCCATTATTCGGTGCTGGGTCGTCATCTGTTGCAAGCTGATCATCACGACGGTTCCGAACAGGAGCAGCTTGCCCTCCTGCCCCGCCTCGATTGCTTCTTACATTTTTTGGAGCAATATTTCACACTACATGGGTTGCTAACCCACATAGCGGTACCAGAGCCCAGTTGGCCGGCTAAGCCGTTTTCCACCTCCTACGACGTGGACGTTGGGTTGGAATTTAGGAGGCTAAACGCTATAGACGGGAGCTATTATTATTATTATTATTAAGTTTTTTTATTACTACGCATCTTTAAGTGAATTCTTATTAACGCTTTATTAGAACCTGCTCTAAAATTTGTAGAAACGTTAAGTCTTTAAGAGAAAAAAAAATAAGTAAACAGAAAAAAATCTTAACTTATTAATAGGCATTACTGTTTTAAAGTGAGATGAAAAAAATTACAAAGGGCGGTTAATGATAACTTTTATATCTTAAATTAGATTTTTCCTACGTTAGACATATAAGAGGTGAGTGCTAGATGCTCTCGCCACCTAGCGACAGCTGTAACAACTACAGATCGTACCGCCGAAAAATAAAACCGGCGGCCTACTGGACATTCATGCTTGCTTCATCTATGTGCTTCCGTTTTTTTTCCTAAACGGAACCCTAAAAATTATGTCACTTTGTCATAAATACAGGAGTTAATACGCCAAAAACCATTTTCGATTGCCGTGTAAAAAGCCATTGTGACTTTTTTTCGATCATACCTATTATAAAATGAATAATTAGAATAATATACTTTATATATGATATTCTTATATCCAATGCAGTAAATCAGCACATAAACAATAACACACACAACATAAACAATAACCTGAAATATAATATTCCCGTCACCTCCTGTTCCTCTGTTTATTGTTCGCCGCCCTCAAACACTAACCTAAAATAATTCGGTCACGTTTTCGCCGGAATCCTGCGGATGGGGCCCAACAGATTTCGCTGCCTCTGATTGGAGCATCGGCCAAATCTCTGGCCCAACAAAAACAACAAGCGCTTTGTATTTTTATCCAAGGGAAAGATTATAGAGAACGCCCGGGCATTGTTGTTGTTCTAAGGCCGGTCCTGTAATCAGGCCCTTTGCTAGGTTTCTCTATCGGTTTCAGTAAGTCTTTTGCTTGATTTACGATTTGTATTGGTTTAGAGGAAAATGGATGTTGCGAAAAATAAAGCGGTATGGGAAAAGTATACTACAATTTATGTAGAAGCGTGTTAGAGTAAATTAGTGTTTACGAAATAAATAAAAAAAAATCTAAAATGTTATTGATGGAGAGTAGTGGCGACGCGTGGTTCAATACATTCAGGATGCACAATTTTAGAAATTAAATTGTCAAGCGACCATGCTCAAAAAAACGTTTTTTGGGCTATCAAATCGTCGCGTCGCGTCGATCCAAAACTGCGCACTAAATTGACGGAATTTTTTTTTTCATTTTTTTTTAAGTGTTATATTTTTTATACTTTTAGCCCTGTTTTCATTAATTTTTTAACAAACTGTATACAGGGTGTCATTGAAATAATGTGAAAAAAAGTAAAGTACTCCTAAAAATAGTAAAAAAAAGTTCCTATAAGTATAGGGCGGAAAATGCATATTAAGGGAGTTAGGGGCACTGAAAGGGTGAATTTAAAAAACGGTTGTTTTGAAATTGTAGGCTTAAAAAACGAGATAGAATTTCGAAAAAAAATGCTGTGCCATAAATTTTGACCCTAAATCAAATGGTGATACTGAAAAATTATTTGAAAAAGCGGAAAGGGTAGTTTTTGCAAGGGTAGGGGGTTCTTTTGTGAATAACTTCTTAGAGGTTATTTTTTTTGCAACGTGGGTTCGTTTTTTAAAAACTACATACTTTTTCCTACAAAAAAGGTACTCTTGTTGCACATCGCCCAGAGCGATGGTTTTCGAGAAAATCGAAGGCAAAGAGTTTGCTCTGATGGGTTGGTATCAACATAAACTTGTGAAAGTTATGGCGGTTCAAAAGTAACCAAGTAGTTATCAAATAATTAATTGAACAATCAAAATTTCATGATTTTTAAAACATCTTATTGCTTTAAAAACGAAATACACCAATTACCAAAATTCCTTATTAAAATAATGCATTCCTTAATTCATTCATAGTAAATGTTTAAAGTGACCACACCATTCATTTCAATGCAGGCACCCGCTCTTCTTTTCCAAGATCTGCGTACCCTGTGGAATATCCTTGGTGTTTGTCCGAATTTGATTGGCACAGTCAATAATGCGTTGCCGTAGTTGCTCTTCCGCATTAATCGGCACTGAGTAAACCAAAGCTTTCAAAGTGGCCCCAGAAGTAGAAATCTAGTGGATTATTTCGTTTTTTAAAGCAATAAGATATTTTAAAAATCATAAAATTTTGATTGTTCAATTAATTATTTGATAACTACTTGGTTACTTTTGAAGCGCCATAACTTTCATAAGTTTATGTTGATACCAACCCATCAGAGCAAACTATTTGCCTTCAATTTTCTCGAAAACCATCGCTCTGGGCGATGTGCAACAAGAGTACCTTTTTTGTAGGAAAAAAGTATGTAGTTTTTAAAAAATGAACCCTCGTTGCAAAAAAAAATAACCTCTAAGAAGTTATTCACGAAACAACCCACTACCCTTGCTAAAACTACCCTTTCCGCTTTTTGAAATAATTTTTCAGTATCACCATTTGATTTAGGGTCAAAATTTATGGCAAAGCATTTTTTTTCGAAAGTTTATCTCGTTTTTTAAGCCTACAATTTCAAAACAACCGTTTTTTAAATTCTTTCACCCTTTCAGTGCCCCTAACTCCCTTAATATGCATTTTCCGCCCTATACTTATAGGAACTTTTTTTACTATTTTTATGAGTAGTAGGTACATCACCCCCTGATTTTTTTTACACCATTTCAATGACACCCTGTATAAACCTGTCAACTTTAATTCGTACACTCAGATTTTTATAAACTTTATTATTTCACTGAATATAGAGGGTTAATTGAAGGGTTGTTTTTTACCCTAACTTTAAAACACCTTATGCAATAATTTCGTTAATAAATTTTCCTAAAACATTATTAGATAGACTCACGTCGACATAATATGCCTTTTTTAAGAGCGCTAACCCAATAACAGCTAACCCAATTTTTAAGAGCTTCATTTCGCTCTTAAAAATTGGCCATCAATTAGTCACTATCTGAAGAATATCTATCATCGACTGTATAAATAAAATAGTAAATAGACCATCGCTCCCGGAAACAACAGCCCTACAAGAGCCGATTTAACTTGTCAATTTATTCCTGGAAATTGCCAGTACCTGTCTTCGAAACGAAATTTTCAAGCCGTATTCTCGCTTGAACCGTCAAACGCGATGGAATTTGCAAAAATTTCCCCAATACGTAACACTTCATCTTTTCATTTTAACGATGCGACGAAATATTTTCCATCCCGATATCAATATCAATATAAATATCAATAAGACTCGTTCCGCTTGCAGTTCTAACCTTAGACCATCGAACATAAATAGACATATTTTTTAGTCAGTGACTTTGTAATAATATTATTTCAATTTTTATGTTTTATATTTAGTTTATGTCTTTTGTTTTGATCTAGCATAAAAGTGCGTATTAAATTATTCATTTTTCTTCAGGGAACTAATATACACGTAGAAAACCTTTGAAGATTCCCAGAATTTACGATCGAGAATAATCAAACATTTTTTATTTATTTAAGTAAGAACAATCTTGTCACGGGGTTTTAGCAGGACACTCGCTCCTCAATGAACACCTCAATAGATTAAAGCTATGAAACAACGGCTAATGCAGATTCTGTGGGAAAATAGGGAAACGCCAGAACACCTCATCACTGAATGTGCCTATACCACAACGATTCGTGCCATAAACTTTGGTACGACTGATATCGGAGATGGAAAACTAGCCTTATAACTCCTTAAAACTCAAGAAAAAGGGACAAGCAATAGATCTGTAAGATCGCGGTTATTAACCCTCTCCCAAACATTCTATTACACATGTGCTTTAAAGACCGAATGTGATTGTTTTGGCCGAAGCCGAAGATATTTTTATGAAGTGGTAAATTTAAATTAAAAACAAAAATATGACGGGAAATGGAATATGGAAGAAAGTCAAAAATAAAAGTATCTTGTTTTGAATATTATGTAATATACAGTTGGTATTACGGTTTCAAAAAAGCAAGAGGCTTTCGTGGTTGAGGAACTTGCGGCAATGGACAGGCTTGAGTGCGGATGAATTACTCCATGTAGCGCAAGATCGAGAGCGATACAGAGATATTGTTAACATGGCAGTCGTTAACGTCCACTAAGAACATCACACTTGAAGAAGAAGAAGAAACTCTTTGCGTATGATTTTTATGTTCGTCAAGTCGCACATCTAGAGGACGTTTCGTCTCTCCAATATACGACTCACCGCACTCGCAAGGTACCTGGTAGATGCACTTTTTCTCTTGGTTTGATGATTCAGGTTTTGTTTTTGTTAGGACACTTCTTAGAGTAGTCCCAGATTTAAAAAAAATTCTAATTTTATATTGCTTAGCTATTCGCCTGATCTTCTCCGATGTTCCTTTCCATATGGAATCGTCAAGAGAGAGAGAGAGAGAGAGAGAGAGAGAGAGAGAGAGAGAGAGGCTGGCTGGCTCGTCAGGCTGGCGCACCAATGAGTCGGACCTGCAATTCGATATAATATTGTCTAGGGATTTTGCAGAGTAACCATTCTGAAGCAAATCGGTTTTAATATTATTTAGTTCAGAATTCAGAGATTCTTGGTCATTGCATATACTGATTGCTCTATGACATAATGTTTTAATTATACCTCTTTTGGTTGCTTCAGAATGGTTCGACTGAGAATTTAAATACTGTCCTGTATGTGTTGGTTTTCTATATACAGAAGTGTGTGCTAATGGAACCATCGCCTCTACTTACAAGAACATCCAGAAACGACAGATGGAAGTTTTTCTCTTTCTCAATCGTGAATCTGATTGAGTTATTTCGTGAATTAAGATGATTAAGAAAGGAATCCAACTGTCTATCGGTTCCGTTCCAGATTATAAAGGTATCATCAACATATCGAAGCCAGACTTTGGGTTTGACGACCGCGGTACTAATGGCATCGACCTCGAACCATTCCATATATATATTTGCTATCACTGGAGAGAGAGAGAGAGAGAGAGAGAGGGTAACCCATAGATAAACCATCATTTTGAGCATAAAACTTTTCTTTAACTTGAAAATAAAAATTATGCAGACAGCACCTCAAGAGCTTCCTCTAAGAAGCAGCGAAGTCCTTTCGGAAAACGTTACGTCATCCCTCAATCTAGCCTCGACGATGTCTAACGATTCCTCTAAAGGGCCGTTGGTGTATAAATTCTCTACGTCAAAACTGACAAATTTGTCTGAAGGACCTAATTCTACTTTCTTAAGTACATCTACAAAATGTTTACAGTTCTTAACAAATGAAGATGTTTTTCCTACCAATGGTTGGACAATTTGAAGGAGAAATATACTTAAATTGCTAGTTGCTGAATCTCTTGAACTAGTGATAGGTCACACCATCTTTGTGAATTTTTGGTAACCCATAAATATGTGGTGGTTTACTGTGATGTGGTGTAAGCGATGTACTTAAGTTATCAAGTATGAAACTCTTATATTGTCGTATATTGGAGAGTATATACGTCTATAAAACTATTGTTACACATAAAAACTACTTTTTACGCATAAAAAATATCTTTTCCGCGTAAAAAACTATTTGGTACACGTAAAAAACTATTTTTTACGCGTAAAAAAATATATTTTTTTATTTATTACTTTTTCAACATTTCAAACTCCACTTTTTTAAACATGGCCTTCAAATTCCTCAATTTAATAGTTGTTAATAAGAAATTTCTCTTCAAATATGCGCCCATAATGCACACACCATTTTTTTATTTAAAATTACCCCCCCCCTACAGAATTTTCTTCTAAAACCGCCCTTGATTCTATTCATTCAATTCCTCCTTAATTTCACAAAACCGTTTCTAATATCTAATTATTCTAGATGTTTAAATGGAATTATCCATTAACCAGAGACTGCATTGTCTCTATACTGGAAATACGTATGGCAATTTGGCGTATGGCCGTTGCGACTGCACGTACGCAATTGTCGCATTATATATGCGCGTTGTGTTGCATAATATACAATTAAAGGAGAGCTATGAATAGAATACGGCATCAGGTCGAGTACTAATGTGCTCTAAGGTCTCAGAGCTCATTGTAGTTGGCTTGAAAACCTTCACAGAACTAAATCAGATAGTTTGAATTACTTATTTATGTAGTTAGAAATAATGTACGGTTGTAATAATATGTGAATACAGTTGAATATATGGAATGTCTTATTTTAGAATATATTTAAAATATACAGTGTGTTTGAAAAAATTTATTTTTCATACCGGGTGCGTTTCAAAATTGGCTCATCTCTATAACTTTTTTATTTTTTCAGATAAGAAACGAGATTTGGTATGTTAGTAGGTACATGACATAAATTAGGATTGATTGAAGTATTCAATCGTTTTTGATCGATATTCGATAGAAAATAACACTCTGAGTAGAATGATATATCATAAGTCAACTTTTGAGATTTTTGCTTAAAAAATCGTATTTTAAATTTCAATCTAGAGTGCCACCTTTTTTTTTAAAAAACACTAATTTTTAATCAAAGAGACTTGTAAAAAAAGATTTGATGGTCTAATGTTTTTCGTGCCTTGTCCTAGCTGGTTAAAAGATGTCCAAATCGTATTTTTAATCATATCTCAATTTTTTCAAATGAAACAAGGGTAGATGATTAGCATATTTGGAAAAAGTATCCTTTTACGAACAATTTGATACCACACACTTGGTATTTCAAGTCAAATTATCGTTATGAACCATATGTTATAATTGCAAATAAACCATATGAGAAAATGTCATGACATATGGTATGTCATTCTATTCATGTCATTTTCTATCGAATGAAATAAAAAGATACCTACATAAATCAAAAGTTTGATTTCCGATGAAACAGGAAGTGATAAAAAACAATTGAATACGTCAATCCATCCTAATTTATGTCACATACTAACACACTAAATGTCGTTTTTTTACCTGAAAAAATAAAAAAGTTATACAGGGTGAGTTTTCTACGATGATCTCTATGGGTATCTCGGAAACTACTGGAGATAGAGAGTCGGTTAAATGAGGAAACAATTGCAGTTTTGTGGGGTCATAAATATGCGCCTTCCAGATTTTTGAAAAAGTTCAAGGCTTACTAGATATTTCGAAAAAAAACAAATTTCGGCTATTTTAAAAATTGTCCCTAACTCCATTATAAGCTAATTTAGACAAAAAATTTTCAGATAAAAGTTGTAGATAATCACATCCTTTATGAGACTATGCCCCCCGTTTTCTTTTAAAGCCTGTCATTTTTGACATATGACACAAACATATGTTTTTTTAAATGGAAACCATAGTTGGCCATGACTTCATAAAAAGCGCCATTTTTTAAGCTTTTCAGCGATATAAGCTATATGTTTTCTTCGAAAAATTACAGAGTTATAGCCAATTCTTATAATTTTTAAACAATTTCACTTAGTTAGCCATGGAAACAAGTTTAATCGACTGTGCTCTCAGAAGTGTGAAGCTGTCACATCCAAGCTTTGTAAATTAAAATAAACAAAAATTGTAAATATGAATTTTTCAAATGAAGAAAAGCGTGTAGATACTCCTGCATCATTAGAGTGGTTCCAACATGACTTTTATTACGACCCCCCCCCTCATAATGAAAGAAATGTTAAAAATTATTTATATCATAATTATGCAAACTCAGGAATAGAAAGAGGTGGACCAATTGTATAGGCCTCCTCAATCACCTGACCTATCCATTTTAGATTTTTTTTTATGTGGTATGGTTAACAATAAGGTTTACAAAAGAACTTGTGAATTAAGAGAGGGACTCGAAGTAGTGGTACGAGAGAAGTTTAATTAAGTCGACCGGTCCTTCTATGAGAATAGGTAGTAATTCAGTTTTAAAAATATGCAACTCAAAACAATGGTGGATTTTTTGAATATTTTCTAAAATAACTTAGTGTATGCAATGATATTATTTTTTAAGTTTTAGTTTGTGTAATGTAAATTGTAAGGAACCGTTTAGTAATATATTCTAACTTTTTTAAAGTTTTATAAATCATAATAGAATACGAATACCATGCAATCCAATTGATATTAATCAAGAAAGATCAGAATTGGCTATAAGTAAATGTAACTTTTCTAACATGTCTTGAAAACCGTTCTCTAAAAAACGTAACATTCACCGGTTAACGTATCCTCGAAAATGAAAAGATCAACCAATAATCCTACACGCTTTTCTTCATTTGAAAAATTCATATTTACAATTTTTGCTCATTTTAATTTACGAAGTTTGGATGTGACAGCTTCACATTTCCGAGAGCAAAGACGATTAAACTTGTTTCCATGGCTAACTAAGTGAAATTGTTTAAAAATTATAAGAATTGGCTATAACTTAGTAATTTTTCGAAGAAAACATATTTTAGCTTATATCGCTGAAAAGCTTAAAAAATGGCGCTTTTTATGAAGACAAGGCCAACTATGGTTTCCATTTAAAAAAAATGTTTGTGTCATATGTCAAAAATGACAGGCTTTAGAAGAAAACGGAGGGCAGAGTCTTATTAAGGATGTGATTATCTATAACTTTTATCTGAAAACTTTTTGTCTAAATCAGCTTATAATGGAGTTAGGGACAATTTTTAGAATAGCCGAAATTTGTTTTTTCCGAAATATCTAGTAAGCCATGAACTTTTTCAAAAATCTGAAAGGCGCATATTTATGACCCCACAAAACTGCAATTCTTTCCCCATTTAACCGACTCTCTATCTACAGTAATTTCCTAGATACCCATAGAGAACATCGTAGGAAACTCATCCTGTAGATGTGAGCCGCTTTTGAGAC
This sequence comes from Sitophilus oryzae, assembly GCF_002938485.1. Classification (NCBI taxonomy): domain Eukaryota; kingdom Metazoa; phylum Arthropoda; class Insecta; order Coleoptera; family Curculionidae; genus Sitophilus; species Sitophilus oryzae. The sequence goes on along the minus strand of NW_022146735.1, from coordinate 338,073 downwards.
GCGCCCGGTATAGAAAGACACTGTATATCTAGCAAATTTATTCTTTAAATGTGCATTACTTTTGCCCACATAGTTTATAAAAAGAGTCAAAATTGGCTTACATGGATAGAAATATTCTCTTGTACAGGGTGGGTGAAATTCGACGCTTTTAAATGGAAACATCCTTTTCTATAGGAGATACACAAAAACTAATATCGGTGTCTGGAGCTCAACTTTTGTCAAAAACATGATGGTGAAAACCGCATATCGATATCTGTTACCGTTTCGGAGTTACGGGGTGTTTTTCAAAAATATGCATTTTTAACAAATCGCTGTAACTTTTTTGCTATGGAAAATTTTGTATTTTTATAAAAACATTTCCAAAGCACCTTTTTACGTAGAATTTAATGGTTTAAGTATAATTTTTTTAAAATTAATAATTTAAGAATTATCAACAGAAAATTTGATTTTTTATATGGGACACCCTGTACATTTTTAATTTATTGAAAAGAATTTAAAATTACCTTTCCAAAAATATAACACACTTGATATTTTGCTCGATTCCTCTTCGAGATATAGAGTATATAAAAATTCGCCCGCTCTAAATAAGGAAGGCTTTGAACGGCACCAGCTATAATGCAAAAAAATCTAGCTGTGAGCATCAATTAAAATGAAAATAATATTTGCTATGAGAGATGCAGAATTTTATAACAATTTAAAATATATTTAATCAACATCAACACATTTAAACTATATCTAATAACAATAAAAATAAATAGCAAACCAAGACATGAGATTTTGCTACAGGTGTTCGACATATAGACCGTCTTCTGTTTGGACAGACGGGGCAGTTTTTGAACATTTCTTTTTTTTTTCTTAATTCAAAGATATCCTCTCATAACTGCTAAGTATTTTTAATTCTTGTCTAAATTATACGGAAAAATAAGGAACCTTTATTCTTCCGCAAATATATCCATAGGAATAGATCCATGGGCACTAAGTCAGGCGGCCTCGACGACCAACGGCTGGGATCTTGGTTAGCTATCCAATTATTCTTGAAATTTGCTGCAAAAATTTGCTGATAACTTCAGCGTTGAGAGGCGGTGCATCGTCTTGCTGGAAAAATATGTTTTCGAGTTCCATTAAGGGCATATCATCAATAAGGTGTCCAAAGCCTACTAGTTAAAAGTGGCGAACTTTTAAAATTCTGTATTTCGAAGGGGATTATAACAAAATATCAAGGGTACTATATTTTTGGAAAGGTAATTTTAAATTATTTTCAGTTATTTAAAAATATAGAGGGCGTCCCAAATAAAAAATCAATTTTTCTGTTGATAACTCTTAAATTATTAATTTTAAAAAAATTATACTTAAACCATTAAATTTTACGTAAAAAGGTGCTTTGGAAATGTTTTCATAGAAATACAAAATTTTCCATAGCAAAAAAGTTACAGCGATTTGTTAAAAAGGCACATTTTTGAAAAACACCCCGTAACTCCGAAACGGTAACAGATATTGATGTGCGGTTTTCACCATAATATTTTTGATGAAAATTGAGCTCCAGACACCGATATTAGTTTTCGTCTATCTCCTATAGAAAAGGGTGTTTCCATTTAAAAGCGTCGAATTTGACCCACCCTGTACATCAAGAGTATAGGAATCTAGCTCTATAAACTTGAAACAAAAAATACCTGTATCGTCTATTTAAGAGTGATTCTTTAAATGAAGTAAGCGTTATCTTAGAGAATTTAGTTAGTTCAACCAAAATATCAAAACATCGACATATAAATATGAAAGTCATATGGTTTTGGGATGAGAGTATACTCTTTATTCAAGAAAATATTTTTATTAGTGTATCTTTTATAGAACATGTCAATCATAAACTGCAAAGTTGTGTACGTGCTTTAAAACGCAATTAAACAAAAAATGTTGTTTAACTTTGTTATCAAGTATTTTATTTATCAAGTAGTTTACACTAAGTGGAAATTGGAATTTAATTTTTGAAGTTATTTAGTGGGTCTGGAGACATGCAATGAATTGTTTTTCTTTTCTCGAAAACAGTACTAGATAGATACAGTATTTCCGAAGTCAGTTGGAAGTATTGAGAGTTTTATGTCCTTTGTCCAGCCGATACCGACAAAGGCACCGACAAAGACTTTTTGAAGTGAAACTTCTTTACGCGCGCTGAGAGTAAAAATTGAAGGCCGTGATACACGAGCTAGCATTAGGAAACGCGTCACATAAAGTGGTAAGCCAATGAGGACGTTGAGATCTTTGGAACATCGTAACTTGGGCCCTATGTGAGCTAGAGGGCTGAAACTCGGGTACAATCTTTTCATGATATTTTGACGACGTTTCGTGCACTATGAAACATCATCGTCAATGGCGAAAAAATCGTCCGATTTAAATGAACGACACGTGTCACTGTGACAGTTAATTTTGACGTAAGAAACGTCAAAAGTTGATGTCATCCGATCGCAAATTTGGTGGGTAGACTACGTGAGCACACGGTCCCGCTCTGCAAAGTTAGATACGACATTTCGTTTATATCTTCATCAGAGCACTAACGGGGTACAGGCTACAAGATAACTCTCTCGACGTTTCGAACCGATGCCTCTAAATGGACGAAATCATCAGGATTTTTCTTAATTATGGATCGATTGGAACCAAACTCGGTATGTGGATAGAAGTACCCGAAAGGAGTCCTCAGACGGACAGATGGTCATTTTAATACAAATTTTGTGAAAGTGAATTAATCATTTATTACTTTTTCATTATTTTAAACTACACTTTTTCATACATATCCTTCAAATCCTTCAATTTAATAGCTATTAATAAGAAGTTTCACTATTAAGTGAAACTTCAAGCAAGCCTGATATTAATCAGGCTTAGAGCGTCATGATGAGACGTACTTCTCTCAATTTATATTATTTATTCCCCCATTTCCTCATGAAGGATTTTTTAACAGAACTACTGTATCTACCAATTTTAACCTCCGTTATTTTATAGTTGATTTGTAAATTATGTTCTTTGGTGAATTGTAAAATACTCTGCAAATATCACGTTTTGAGGATTTGAAGAGTCAAATCCAGACAGGATATGGGTGTGATAATATTTTCAAAAAGTATAATATTAAGTAAAAGGTTGCCGCAATATCTAAAGCAATAATATCTCGCCTTTTGGGTAGGGCAATTTATTTTAAATAAATAAAAAAGGATTTTTTCTTTCTTTTCTTTGCACAGGGCTTGATCCTAATCCGAGATGATTACGTGAAAAATGTAGTCTCAGTCCTAAAGCGCTAAATGATACATCGGGCTTTTCTCTAGACGAACCATTACTTTTCCTCCGGAGGTCCGGACTTTCCCGGAGTTTTTCCCTCATCCGCGCTCTGGCTCGGAAAAATCGTTTATCATTGGAAATTTACATCCTTCTACCTTTATTTGTCGTTGTTCGTTACGTGCAAAGTTTGTTCTAACCTAACTTAGACTATTTGCTCTATGGGTGATTCTCAAATAAAAAAAATGTTCTTCGGCTGACTTTGTTCTTAATTTTGAAATATTACACCACAAAGTTTTGACTTGTCTATATCACTAATAACTATCAAGCAAAAACTAAAGCTTTATTAAGAACCTGGCAATTAGTGGAATAAATTAGTGGTTTAAATTAGCGTACAGTACGTCTGCTGGATCTGTGTCTATGAAAAAAATGCGGACAAAAAACATTTAAATAAACAGCAATATATTTTATACGTCGACTTGACGAATACGTCACCGGAAATCGCTCCGCCCACTTATTTTATTGGCTACTTGCAAATTTGTCGAATTTTTATTCATGGGACGCGTCGTCTAATTTTTTACGAAAAACATCGAGAGAATATCTTTTCCCCTCTCACGGATACCCCGTAGCTACAAACGGACAGACGTTCTGTATAAGTGTGTTCCTTTAATTTCAATGTAAGCATTCAGAACGTCAAAATTAGTGGTAGACATTTTCAATTAGTAAAAAATGTTATCAAACTTTTAACTTTTCCACTAATTAAAATTTGAAATGTCATTTTGGTCTTTCATTATATTCCGTCAAAAGAAATTGTGGCTCAATATTAGGGTTTCTCTATGGATACAACTGACTAACGCAAGCTATTGCTAAGATATTTTATTAATTTTAATTGTGTTTTTTAAATATTGTGAATGATCGTAAACTAAAATGTATACAGTGTAATGAAAATCACTCATTTATTCCACTAATTGCGAGGTTCTGGATGAAGCTTAAATCATATTAATTTTATGCAGTAAGTTTGGAGCCACTGTAACTTTTTCCATAGTTGGGCGTCAACTTTTATTATTGAGTTCGACATGTCGATTACGTCTTAACCATAGATTTGGCTACAATACTCCTTGTCGTATGTGGTGAATAACCCTGTATACATTAGAATATAGAATCCGATCCCAAACCAAACCAAATCAATTCGGCGAATTTTAGAATAGAACATTTTGAGTCAACATGCAAATGCATTTAATTAAAATATTGCAAGTTACAATTCGAATGCTTTTTATACAAAAAAATATGAAATATTTTTGCGAGAATTCTATTAATATGAAAATTCACTTACTATCTAATAGATACTTTATGGTTTGATAATTGAATTTATCCATCTATAAAGTACGACTAGTAAGAATCCATGCTCATGTTCGCTTTTGTTCTACATCTTGGTAATTAATTATTTCAAACACAACGTTATTAAATCTACTTTATAATCTCTGAGTAAAATATCATAAAATCTCATATAGTCTATAAAGTGCTCGATACTTAAATTTGTAATTAATTTCTAATTCATTTTAAACCAGTCTGAAGTAGTTATTTGTCATTGCTGTTGTTTACGTTACATTTTAATAAACATAACTTGATGTTAACATTTTCTATTTATTTTGTTTATTATATTAAATCTTACTTAATAAAATCTTTATTCATGTTTTTTTTTCACAATATGTTAGTATCTGATTCACATTTTCTTTTTCTTTTCAGGTCACGCGGACTTAGTGGGTCTACCTAACCACGAAGCATCCGAAAGTGGTCACACAAAAGGCAAATTATCGGAAACGGTTTCCGGCAAGCCCCAGAAGCCCCATTTCGACGACGTAGGACCCAGAAACGTTACAGCGGTGGTGGGGCAATCCACTATATTGAGTTGCAGGGTTAAACATCCAGGAGACCGAACGGTAAGATAGACTTTATAACGTTATATTTTTTTATAAGAAAAATAAATGAATTAACATTAAAGAGGAAAATAAAAAAAAATATATTCACTCAGATGCAAAAAGAAACAACACAAAAATTATTCGTTAAATTTAAAGTATTTAGTGTTTCTTTTTTAGTCATATTTTCATAGCCCTGTTGGTAAAAAGCAAAATGTATACCGGGTGGCGCATCGTCGCGCGTCGTTGGAGACATACGAAATTCCATGCAAATTTTGAACTGTATTGGCTCCTCTATTGATTTTAAATAGATTTTCTAAAGGTTTAGGTCTGGTAAACACACATACCAAATTTGAACAATTTTGGACAAGCAGATTTTGAGTAATTTGAAAAAACTGCATCTATTTTTAAATCAAAACTGAACAGGTAATAATCAAACACCAGTCAAAAATTGACATACCTGAAGTTGTCAATGCCATTTTCAAACGTAACTTAATTTTAATAAAATTTTAATGTTCAGTACTAGTATACTCTGTTTTTTTTTCTCAGGTAAGATTGCGACAGACGATGACAGAAAAAAAGCAGATGACTTCCATACCAATCCATTTATTTCACTAAAAAAAAGTTTCTAATATTTTTAAGTTAATTATGGATGGGTTTATAAATAAATACGTCATGCGTCGTCTCTTGTTGTTTTTAACCAGTTTTATTGGTTTATTTCAAAAATGACAGATCATATTTCAATATTATTGGCTTGACGCAACGATGAACGACAAACGGACGCCTATGCGTATTAACTCGACTTAAGATTTTTGAGAATTGTCAAACTCTTGCCAATTATAGGTTATAATTTTGTGTCAAATTATGTCAAATAGAAATGATAAATATTTTGCGTTTTGCATTTTTGACGGTGATGTTACTTGTGTTTCGTGTTTTTTAAAATTAAGTGGAGGAAAACTCGAGGGCAAATTAAGTGTTGTCCCAGACCATAGTTTACAATTAATATTCAGTGCGTGCAGAGACTATGGCCAGAGAGAGTTGTGTTAGCCACAAATAAAATTGTATACCATTTCGTATATGGTACCAAAAACTGGAGTATCTGTAAAATAACATCACACGATAGGTAAATAATACATTTTAGTACTGCAGAAAAAAATTAAGATTAAAATTAATTAACCAAGATTAAATTTCAGTCCTATACAGTTTTTTTCACAATATTTTTAAGTAATCACTTGTCACTCAAAATTTAAATATATTAATTAATAATTAATTAATTTAAATATATTAGTCAAGGATCTTGTCGTTGGAGAAACTATAATAATTTATTGTTATACAGGGTGTCCCAAACTGAGAATGCATTAGAAGTTTCTAGAGAATCACAATTTCTAGACCGGAGATTTTTTATACATTGTTGTTTTACAACGAGATCTATCGATTAAAAATAATTTCAATATGGCGGCACTTCCGGAAATACCGGCAGTTGACAGCAACTTTCTTATTTTAAATGGGTGCCCCCATTTTTTATTACATACTTAAATTCTTTGCAAAATTCTATGAATATTGATGTTAAACACTCTATACCTAACATTAACCGTTTTTGAGAAGAAAAAAATATTTAAAATTTTTGGACGAAAAAATCTACCTGTCAAAAAAATTTGTATAGTCTAAAAGTCAATTTTAGTGATTACCACAGCCACTGTGACATAAAGAGAAGACTGTAGCTATCTATTTCAAAAATTAAATTGTTTAAATGTCATATAATAATGGTGGTAGCTTTCATGGAATTGAGCGATAAAAAATTATCATAAATCATTTTTTTCAAATGGAAACTCACTTTTTATTTCACTAGTGAAAAGGTTTTCCAATTCGTTACTTTTTGAGTATACATGTTCCTATAGCTAAAATAAATCGTTTTTAAGTTATTTAAGATTTAGTTTGAAAACGTATATTGTTCTTGATTTTATCTAGCTTCCTTTGACATTAAGTGTCAATTTCAGTCAGTGTCAAAACAGTCGGACAATTTATTTTCGTCAGTGAGAAAATATATTAATTCAAAAAGTGTATTTATAAACATATATCCCATATTTTCGCTCTTTAGTGATATCTAATAGTTGATATTATTAATAGATCGAAAAAAAAACAGCGCAAAGTTGGCTTGGAAATGATGACCGATAATATACTGCTTTTTGAACAAAGTAGCATAATATGACATGGCCAGATCTATTGTTTTACATCACCTGACATTTAAAGTCATAGGCACTGGTTAAAATGAAGAAAAATATACGCTTTAAAATTAAATTTTAAATAACTAAAAAACAATTGATTTTAGGTATAGGGACATGTTTAGTCAAAAAGTAACGAATTATAAAGCCTTTTCACTAGCGAAATAAAAAAGTGGGTTTCCATTTGAAAAAAATGATTTATGATAATTTTTAATCGCTCGATTCCATGACAGCTGCGGTCATTATTATATGACATTCGAACAATTTCATTTTTGAAATAGATAGCCACCACATGTCTTCTCTTTATGGCACAGTGGCTGTGGTAATCACTAAATTTAAGGTTTAGGCTATACACATATTTTTGACAGGCACTTTTTTTCGTCCAAAAATTTTAAATATTTTTTTTTCTCAAAAACGGTTAATCTTAGGTATAGAGTGTTTAACATCAAAATTCATAAAATTTTACAGCGAATTTAAATGTGTAATAAAAATGGGGGTACCCATTTAAAATAAGAAAGTTGCTGTCAACTTCTGGTATTTCTGGAAGTGCCGCCAAATTGAAAATATTTATAATTGATAGATCTCTTTGTGAAACAATCATGTGGCAAAAAATATCCGATGTAGATATTGTAGTTCTCTAGAAACTTCTAATGCACGCTCAGCCTGGGATACCCTGTACACTTAAAAGTGAGCATGTTACATATAAACACATGATACATATAAATACTACGCGGGAAATAACTTAGACCAGTATATCTGACATATTTCACTTAATTTCCCCTGAATATTAAAATTAAATTACTTTTAACAATGACAGAATCATAGTTTGTAAGCCTAAGGTATGTCGGTTTTTGACTGGTATTTGATTTTTACCTGTTCTGTTTCGATATAGAAATAGATGCAATCATTCTTAAATTGCTCAAAATCGACTGGTCCAAAATTGTTCAAATTTGGCATGTGTATTTACCATACATAAACCTTTAAAAAATATATTTTCCACTTCGTTGTAAAATCAAAAGGGGAGTCAATATTTGAACAGTTCAAAATTTGCATGGGATTTCCTATGTTTCCAACGATAACGATACAAAATTTTATAAAAAACTATGTTTACCAGTTAAAGTAGATGTATTTATGTACAGTTTTCTAAAAAAATCTTGAAAATAGGGCTAAATATAAAAAAACATAGTATATTTATATTGAAATATATAAATTTTTCCTCTCCAAAAAACTCATATGGATATTTTGCCACTGTAAGAAAATCTACAAAATAAAATAGTTATATTTTTTAAACACTGTTGCGTTAATCCACCGGAGATTAATTGTCAACAGTGATTTAATAATAAACAAATTTGCTGGACAGACAAAAAAATGCTTAACATTGCGAAAAATATATCTTTTTCCGCCGTCGGAAGCAAAATAATAAAGAAAAAAACTCATTTTTTTAAAAACGTCATTTTGTAACAGTCAAATTTCCTCGCAACGACCTCTGTGTGCTAGCTCATAAAATATCGCAAATAGCTATTATTTTTGCATCATGTTTACTATAATTTTATTGGTAAATATTATTTTATTTAAATTTTACAATTATGCAACCCGATATACACCGCGCTATAGAGCCACAGAATATTATCACTGGATGCCGCCCAGCATTAGAATCACTTGTCCCTTGTCACTGTCAGATCAAATCAGATGTTTTTGGATTTATTTATCCTTTGTTTTGGTTATTGAAATTTTATAATTATCAGATAAAATTTCGTAGTTAAATTGGTTATTTTTGATGTGGATCGCAGTGTGCAATTCGTTCATTTAATGGTGGGAATTTGTGAATAAGTTCGTTCATTGACCGGATATGAAATATGACAATGAAAAATATTCTAGAACGTCGTTTTTTTATTTATGCCTTTTTGTGAGTTGGACTAGTCGAGATATATAGTTCTCTATCTATATCCTGGAGGGAGATTTCCGGTTGAAATCTGGTTTTGTGAAGGAAATCGAATCCTTGCATCACTTCTTGTGTATCCACCGACTGAAGAGTGTCGTCGTGAAGAACTGGCTGTCGTTTCGTGAAGCATTTCCTGTTGGTAGTTAACAGGTCTTCCTAGAGAAGGATTAAGGCTTCCGAAACACATTTGGTTAGAGACGTGGTTGGATTTTGTTGATTTGTATGGACCACCGACCAATTTCCGTAAGGGATTAAATAGCCAAATTTTCCGACCGATATTCCGATTCCACGTGCCCAAGAAGTCCCCGACAGTTCCAAGGTATGCTATAATTCTTCTGCCTATTCTAAGTCAATGCTCAACTGATTTTTGTTCATATTGTTTTCTGGTTTTCGACTTTTCCACGCCCACGTGGTGTAGAAAGATTAGTTGAGTGTTATCTTTCTTAAATCTTATTTGGTTGTTCGTAATTGTAGAGCAAGAAGACCGATCCAGACCGTAGCACAAGAACAGTCCAGAATTCCATCCGTTCCTGTTGCCCGTGTGTAGAGTTACCCGATGGACATCATAAACTCTCGTTGAGGTAAAGTTCAGATTTGATTAGTCCTTCTTTATTACCTTTATTAACTCCTACACGTTGTGCTAGTCCTTGTTCTATAATTGAGGCTCTTTTCTAAGACAACCAATATTATTTAGGGTTTTTATGTTCACCTTTTGAAGTCCTACACCTGGCCGGCATCCGTACGTCTGCTGACATCCGTGGGCTCCAGTGACAGTACACCGAGCTGCTGTGCACCGCCGTAGCCACCCTGTAGCTATACACCGTAGCTCAGCCTGAGGAACTTCCGAGTTGTTTCAAGATTGTACCTCGATTAGAGTAAGACTGTTTAGATTTAGTTTGATATTGGTAATCTACCCAGGATTTTGTACTTAGTTTAAGTAAGGGGGATTATGACGTCATACTTTTAGTTTTATTGATTTAAATTTCATTTCACTTTACATCTATTTTCATTTACCTTCAATTACATTTCATTCATTTCTTTTCTTTATATAATAACTTCTTATATATCCTATTTAACTTTTTAATATTTCAATATATTGCTTAAATATTTTTAGTAGTATTATTTACAGCCTAGTCTCATAGTTAAGTTAGAGTCACTTAAGTACAGAGAGTTAGAGTGACTTAAGTGTTAAACTAATTACAATGGATAATATGGCTCCCCTCACCTTAGAAAGATTTTGAAAGGGGCAAATCTTGAAAATAGGGCTAAATATAAAAAAAAACATAGTATATTTATATAGAAATATATAAATTTTTCCTCTCCAAAAAACTCATATGGATATTTTGCCACTGTAATAAAATCTACAAAATAAAATAGTTATATTTTTTAAACACTGTTGCGTTAATCCACCGGAGATTAATTGTCAACAGTGGTTTAATAATAAACAAATTTGCTGGACAGACAAAAAATGCTTAACATTTCGAAAAATATATCTTTTTCCGCCGTCGGAAGCAGAAAAACAAAGAAAAAAACTCATTTTCTTAAAAACGTCATTTAAACTAATTACAATGGATAATATGGCTCCCCTCACCTAAAAAGATTTTGAAAGGATTTTCCCAAACATTTTCAAAGAATTGTTGTTTAGTTAGGCTACTTGTTGAACTTAAATTTAGTATTATTGCCTTTTGTGATTGTAATTTAGTGGTTTTAATTTTAAACTAAGCTTGCCATAAGATGTCTGTGATTAAATAATTGTGATAATAGTTATTTATGATATAAGTGCTAAAAGTGGTATTTCGAACAAAATAAAATCACTTTTAGCACACATATCATACACTATTTTTTCTACAAACAAGTTTATGCTGGTATATATCAAGGTATTATTACTTTTTACGTTAATGAATAATCCATAATATGTCATTTTGAAATCAATTATGAAGTTTATAGTTGCTAAGGTAATTGAAAGAAAGTGTTAAAAGTAAATCACGTGACTTACTTTTAGCACCAGTGCTAAAAGTAAAGGCTGTACTTAAACTGCCCTTAAACGGTAGCTTACTAAAATGTCGTTAATAGGTATGACGTCGTTGATGTGACGCACTTGACGGCTTTATGAAATATAGGAATTTTATAAGAACTAACCAACGCTATCCACCCCACCAAATAACCAACTTAACCAACTAACCTCGACACTGATAAAAAAAATTTAAAAATCAATTATAAATTAGTAAAAACCAACCAACCCCACCACAGAACTAACTAACCAATGAATTAACACCCTCCAAATAACCACGCTAACCAACCCACCAAATAACTAAACCAATCCAACAAAAAAAAAATGAAACCAATGCCATAAGATCACGCTACAAGCAAAAAAAAATATAAAAAAGTCTTGGTCGGCGTGAGATTTGAACCCCGGACCATTCGCTCCCGAAGCGATAGCCTCAGCCACGGAGCCACAATTGCTCTTGCAAAATGCTTATGGCTAGGCATTACTTTCCGCCGACATGAACGACGTCAAAATATCTATTTTAGTAGGCTACCGTTTAACGGCTGTTTAAGTACATCGAAAAGTAAATGACTTTTACCATCAGTGACATAATGCCACATTTTAGGCACTGACAGCATGCATTAAAATTTTTTACTTTTTTATTTTGACGTTTGTAGAAAAAATAATTTTTAACTATTTTAAAAATCTTTTAACCTTTTTAATCTGTTTGTGATTGTATTTTATAACTTGACCTCTATAATGACTATATTAGAATTGTTTACTATTCTGATTGTAATTTGATTAATTTAGCTTTCTGGGCCGGAAGATGGGAATTAAATGAATCTCGAAACATGTCGCCCCATTTTTGAATCAAATTAAATTTTGAAATAAACATCCTAAAAAGATTGTGAGTTTTTTGAGTCCCCTACCCCTCGTCAGAGGTTTTACATTGATATGTACTCACACTGGGTTGGAGAACCTTTAGTAAGAAAAAAACTATTTAAAATATTTAAATGCAACTATTTGAGAATACTTTATTTTTTTTTTAAAACAGATACATGTACAGGGTGGGTCAAATTCGACGCTTTTAAATAGAAACACCCTTTTCTATAGGAGATAGAGGAAAACTAATATCGGTGCCTGGAGCTCAATTTTCATCAAAAACATGATGGTGAAAACCGCACATCAATATCTGTTACCGTTTCGGAGTTACGGGGTATTTTTCAAAAATGTGCATCTTTAACAAATCGCTGTAACTTTTTTGCTATGGAAAATTTTGTATTTCTATGAAAACATTTCCAAAGCACCTTTTTACGTAGAATTTAATGGTTTAAGTATAATTTTTTTAAAATTAATAATTTAAGAGTTATCAACAGAAAAAATATTTTTTTATTTGGGACACTCTCTATATTTTTAATTAAGTGAGAAGAATTTAAAATTACCTTTCCAAAAATATAGCACACTTGATATTTTGTTAAAACCTCCTTTGAAATACAGAATTTTTAAAAGTTCGCCACTTTTAACTAGTAGGCTCTGGACCCCTTATTGATGATATGCCCTTAATGGAACTCGAAACCATATTTTTCCAGCAAGACGACGCACCGCTTCTGAACGCTGAAGTTATCAGCAAATTTTTGCAGTCAATTTCAAGAATAATTGAATAGCTTACCAAGATCTCAGCCGTTGGCCGTCGAGGCCGCCTGACTTAGTGCCCATGGATCTAATCCTATGTATATATTTGTGGAAGAATAAAAGTTCCTTATTCTTCCGTATAATCTACACAAGAATTAGAAATACTTAGCAGTTATGAGAGGGTATCACCCCCACTGAGTTAATGACTTTCACCCCCACTGAGTTAATGAATTCCGCGAGAAATGTTCAAAAACTGCCCCGTCTGTCCATAACAGAATGTCGAACACCTGTAACAAAATCTCATGTATTGGTTTGCTATTTATTTTTATTGTTATTAGATATAATTTAAATGTGTTGGTGTTGGTTAAATATATATTTAAATTGTTATGAAATGCTGCATCTCTCATAGCAAATATTATTTTCGTTTTAATTGATGCTCACAGCTAGATTTTTTTTGCATTATAGCCGGTGCCGTTCAAATCCAAAGTGTGTTACATTTTTGGAAAGGTAATTTTAAATTCTTTTCAATAAATTAAAAATATATAGGGTGACCCATATAAAAAATCAAATTTTCTGTTGATAATTCTTAAATTACTAATTTTAAAAAAATTATACTTAAACCATTAAATTCTACGTAAAAACGTGCTTTGGAAATGTTTTTATAAAACTACAAAATTTTGCAGTTACAGCGATTTGTTAAAAATGCACATTTTTGAAAAACACCCCGTAACTCCGAAACGGTAACAGATATTGATGTGCGGTTTTCACCATCATGTTTTTGATGAAAATTGAGCTCCAGGCACCGATATTAGTTTTCCTCTATCTCCTATAGAAAAGGGTGTTTCTATTTAAAAGCGTCGAATTTGACCCACCCTGTACAAAGCATCTACTAGCAAAATACATCTTGATTATATTCCAACATACAACAATCGACAATACACATCTACAAAAACCGGGCAACGGCCCAGCTACGTCGAAACACCGGTTCCCATTAGAACACCCAAGTTAAGCGACGTAACGCGATACTAGTGGATGGATGGGTGACCAGTTCGAAACTCTGTATCGTGCTGTTGTCCAAAAAAAGGCAAAAGTGTAAAATCTATTAACACACACTGCTCATTCACGCCGGTTCGAGGCCGGATGAGATCGGATATCTCGTTAGTAAGAGTCGATTTAGACACTTGCCAAGTCGGTAGGCCATTGACCTTGATATGGCCGAGGACCGGGGTTCGGATTCCGCGTAAACAAAGTAGGCCCTGTCCAGATTAGCCCTGGCAGCAAAAAGGAGACGTTAACTTGAAATCTTTACTTTACTTTTCTACAAAAACCGTTGACGTTCTGTTAAAATGACATCAAATAATATAAATATATAATATTATATATTTATATTATTTATCCGACGACGGAAAGAGATATAATTTCCAAAACGGATTTTTTTATCTTTTAGGCAAATTTGTTTAATAGTAAGCCACTGCTGACAATTAGTCTCCGTTGGATTAACGCAGCAGTGTTTACAAAAAATAATTATTAAAAAAAATACTGATAGGACATTTTTGGAGAAATGGATCTTCCACAGAAGTATAGACATTTTTTTTTCGTTTTTTTCATCTGGAAAAGAAAAAGAATTGTTTTACAAAAGGAAAAGCAAAAATATTGTTTATACGATAATTATGGATTTCGACAACGAAAATACTTTTTTAAAAAATTTTATTTTTCATAAAGTATGTTTAACAGATACAATGAATACAATAGTTAAGAACAGAATAACAATTTTAATGCGCTTGGTTATATTTATAAGTTCGGTTTCGCTCGCGTCTTCGTGGGAAAACCATGCTATTTCCTCTCACATAACTCGATTCTCAATTTGAAAAACTAAAGTGTAATAGAATTACATCTCTTCATACTCTGGTAAAACCGCAACTATACTATTTTATCCTCTCATCATCAGAATCGATATGGCAAAATCCAATTTATTTTTTTCCTTTTATCAGAGGCGGTAGAGGCGTGCGAGAGAGGGCAAAAAAGTTTAATTGAATAGATTTCTAGGTTTTTCGATTTATTGTGCTGCGAAAAAAGAAACAGGCTTTCGATACAACCGGTTAACAAGGTCTCTCAAAGCTGGTTTATCGATGTTTTTTTATTAATATCTACGCCAATTTTTATTTATTAAAATTGCTATTTTTAGACGTACTTGTTAGTGAGTTGAATAGTCGAATAAAAATACAAAATCTATACAGTTACATAAAAATATCAATTCAATACCCCTTTTTGAGAAAATAAATAATACCAAATCTAATTTTTTATCATTCATTCATTAATGTTATATATTTCATAAAGATATGTCATAGATGTGGAATTTATACACAAATACTAATATTGGTTTATAAACACAACTCTCAGTAGCTATACCGGGTACGTCTAAAAAATGGCTCACCCCTATAACTTTTTTATTTTTTCAGATAAAAAAATTAGATTTGGTATGTTAGTATATGACATAAATTAGGATTGATTGACGCATTCAATTGTTTTTGGCCACTTCCTGTTTCAACGGAAATGACTACAACTTTTGATCTTTTAATGGCACCCTGGGCATTTTTTACTTTATTCAATAGAAAATGACATTCTATATAGAATGACATATCATATGTTTTGACATTTTTACTTACAAACAAAATTGAATTTTAAATTTTAATCTGTGTTAAAAACACTAATTTTTAATCAAGGAGCCTTGGAAAAATAGATTTGATCGTCTAATATTATTCGTGTCTTGTCCTGGCCGGTTAAAAGATGTCCAAATCGTATTTTTAATCATATCTTAATTTTTTTAAATGGAACGAGGGTGGCTCATTAGCATATTTGGAAAAATATTTTTTTACGATAATTTGGTACCAAACATATTTCGAGTCTATTGTCGTTATGAACCGCATTTTACAATTTCAAATAAACCATATGCGAAAATGTCAAAATCTGACATGTGATACGTCATTCTGTTCAGAGTGTCATTTTCTATCGAATAAAGCAACAAAACACCGAGGGTGCCATTTAAAAATCAAAAGTTGTAATCATTTCCGGTGAAACAGGTAGTGACAGAAAACAACTGAAAAACAACTGAATACGTCAATCAATCCCAATTTATGTCATATACTAACATATCAAATCTCGTTTTTTTTTTATCTGAAAAAATAAAAAAGTTATGAAAAGCTGAATATGCCAAACGTTCCAATTCCACGCGTGTTGTTATCTTTTATCAGATTTATTCTACGACGTTGATGGATCGCTTCGTTCACTGCTCATGGAAATATTACAGGTAATATTAGATCTAATTGATCAAACCCTTCCGCACCCTTTGTTTCCTGCGACCTTAGATCATATACAGAGTGTTTCAAAAAACATGTGCCATATATTGTGGGGAGATTCCTCTCGTAAAAATAAGATTTATTTTTTATATCAACATAGATCCTTAAATAACTAGAAGAACTGTCATAAACATATCAAGGACGTTCTATTATCCACCCGCCAAATTTGAATATGAATTTGAATATTTATATATATTTTTAAAAAATTGATATAAAACTATTTATAAATACAGAAACATAACATTAACATTTAACTAAACACACTTGCATCTTTGCAATATAAAAGCTTAAAAATCAAAATAAAAACTTCCAAAAAACAATAGTCTTACGCAACGAAAATAAGGTTATAAATTTTATTACAGTTTCCAGAGTTGTCCTCAAAAAATTAATTTGTACGTTTTCAGGTATACTAAAATTGAACTTCTTGTTATATAAAACAAATCCTTGCTATACTAAAGCGATTATACAACTCTATGTATATTTTTCCTATATAGAAGGGTGTGATTAATAAGTGATAATCATTTAAGTGATTATCGCTTGGCGGTCATATTGTAATTATAATTTTTTGAAATATTAATTCAGAAGTCATTTCTGTCAGTTTCACAAAATATCCCGTCAATTCTTATTACCAAATGGCAAAAGAAAGATAAGGATATATGTACTTTATTTCGTTGTATAATCTTTTGAATACAACTCGATGTTTCGGGATTACCGAATAATACTTTTACCTGACACGAAATGCGTTACCCGGCAACACTATGACTCTGAAGGAGGAGTAGTGTTGCCGGTATCGCATTGAGTAAGAAACATCTTGTGGTATTACATTCGATAATCATCCATTTTGTCCTTTACTCCTACGTGGAGCATGGGCTTCAATAAAAGCTCTTCAGCGGATTCGGTTGTTTGCAATTGATTTGACATCTCGCCATGGTCGGTTTATTGCTTTGATCTTCTTTTTAATTGTCCTTTGCCATGTATGTCTAGATGACCAGTTCTTCGACTGCCTTGTGGATTCCACTCAATAGCTCTGCCAACGATGTTGTTGCCGCTTCGCCTTAAAGTGTGACCAATCCACCTCCATTTCCTCAATGTGATCTCGTTATACACCTGCCTCTGGTTGGTTAAGCTCCATAAACCCTCATTCCTGATAGTATTGGGCCAGAATATTCCTACAATTTTGCGCAGACAGCTGTTTATGAAAACTTAGAGTTTGTTAATTAATGGCGATGTAATTTTCCAGGTCTCTGCACCCTACAGCAAAACTCACTTGACATTCAAATTGAAAATCTTATTTGTAGTAAGTTGAGAATGCTGTCTAGATCTCCAAATATTTTTGACATTCCACATGTTATTCTGGTCTTGTTTAAAACGATAATATTATTAACTGAGACTACTACAATAATATATTTTGCTAATCAGTGATTTAACATTCCAATTCAAATTAAATATAAAATTGGTAAAATGTTTAAAAATAATATTTTTTACAAAATTAATTCAATTCGTTCAATTTTTAATTAGCTTATGCTAAATAAGGTCCTCGGGAAAAAGAAATCTATTGAACGCTTCATAGGTGCAATACGAATGGTATGTATGAAAATGATATATTGTAGTGATGGAACCCTTTTTAATGCTGATCTTATGGTGTTGATATGAAGGCTGTCCAACGACAAAATCCTTCATATAAATGTGTGTCCCCTCATATAAATGTGTCTCTCGTTTTAATTTCAGGGTAGTTTATTTTATTTTATAAATAAAGAAGTTGGGTATAATTGTAATACAAAGCATGAAATCGAAATAAAAATTTTAATGAAAAATGACTACTTCAAAAATATTATGAAAAAAACTGTATAAAACTGCTAAAATCCAATATAGTTATTTTATTAAAATGTATTATTAAAATTATTATAATATTAATTGTTCTAAAACTAGTACCTTTTGGCCTTATATATCTACAGTATTATAATCTATGGTAATTTACCTATCGTGTGATGTCTTTTTTACAGCTACTCCAGTTCTTAGTAACATATACGAGATGGTATCCAAACTTTATTGGTGGCTAATACAACTTTCTGGGTCCCCTAAGATATTGAACCACTCGCCACCACTGACTCAACAGAATCAAAAGCTTATTAGAATAAATTTCTTTCAATTCAGTCTTCTTATTATCTCATTACTGTTTACAATATTTTCAAATATAAAAACTCAATAAGGAGATTTATTTTATTTGAAAAAAAACTTAAAAAAAACTTGAAAAACTTTATATAATTGACCAAAATAAGATGAAATTTATTTCTTTTTGCGACTTTCACGAAAGCAGTTTGTTCGACGAAAGTGGCTACATTTTTTCTGGGTTCTTTTTATTTTCTGAAAGGTATAGAAATCTAAAAATAAATTTTCCAAAACCATTAAAACTTTTTTCGAAATTTATATAACATTAAATAATATTTACTGCCTGTTCTTGGTTCTCCTAGGAAAGTATAAAACAGCGAAAGAAGTATAACTAGAAGAGTTTTGAAATGTTTGTTGATACAACCATTTAATTACATCTTCTAATATTATCAAATTTTACAGAAATATCACAACACAAAGTAATACTTAATAGAGTTGGCAGAAATTTAATTTAATGTGCAAAAATTCCTTATTTTATTTTTGTTATGTCTAGTATAACATTAAGAATAAATAGTTTAATAGGTTTTAAAACTTCAAATTAATTTACTTAAAATTAATTTCATATAATACAGACACCATAAAATGACATCTTAGAGCTCACACGTTTTGTATTAACTTACTTTTTGTTCAAACAAACTTTAACGAAACTTTGAAAATTTAACATCTATTCCCAGTCAAAGTTAGTTAAGGATTTAAGTATAATAGCAACTATATAATAAAGAAGTTAAAGTTACCATAAACAATATGAATTAGAGATGAAGGTTTAAAGACTTAAAACAAAATTGTATTTTCTTAAATGTGTTTATAATACTTTGGAAATTTTATCACTAATACAAAATAAAATCAAAAAACCACACGTCTCTTTTCAATTCAAAAAATCATTTTTACAATTTAGTTAAGTTTCGATAAAATATTTTTATTTGGATGTGACAGCTCGACATCTCTGAGAGCAACGACGATTTTTCTATGGCTAACTAAGTGATTTTTTTTAAACAGATAGGAATTGGCTATAACTCGGTAATTTTTCGAAAAAAAAACCGTATTATAGGTTATATCGCTGAAAAGCTTAAAAAATGTCACTTTTCATGAAGTCAAGGCTAACTATGGTTTCCATTTAAAAAACGTATGTTTGTGTCATATGTCAAAAATGAGAAGGGCTTAGACAAAAACAGAGAACACAATCTCATTAAGGATGTAGTTATCTTCAACTTTTATCTGAAACCTTTTTGTCTAAAATACACGCAACGCAGAAATTTTTGGTCAAATTTAAAGTGTTATATTTTTGTTATTTTTAGCCCCATTTTCATGAATTTTTTAGCAAGGTGTATACTAAGGGCTGGCAAAGGTTAGTCTTGGGTCAAGATTTCCGTATGTAAGAAGAGTACAATGCGTTTATAATGTACCGAACAAAGAGAGGACAGTAAACACGTTGCCAAACATATGAAATAAACCGAGAAACTGGGCACATCGAAGAGACGTGGAAGGGGATATAGCAGATTTGTCGCAGTTGACCGGTCGACCCAATCAATACCTCTGTCAGTACTTAAAGTTCTAGGGAAACGTGTACGTCATGCGTTCAGCTTCACGATTTAATTACGTCTCGTGATACTTAATTTGTTCATTTACTAACGAATCGTTGTAATTTTCCCTATAGCTTGAATTTTTTTAAGTGCAAGCTAGAAACACTTGCATTTTTGGTAAAAATAAGTGGAATTGAGTGGGTGTTTGATAGTGGTCGCGCTATTAGAACTCTGAATTCAAAAATCGGTATCTCGAAATCTATTAGAAATAATAGATTGTAGTTTTTTCAAGAACTTTGTTAATATTTCTGCTGTATTTTCTTTGTAGACAGTATGTGAAAATCTTTATCAATAAAAAATTACACGATCGCTGAAAATTGCTACGCTCTAAAAGTAAATGGATGGATTGTTTACAATTTTTGAATAGAAAAAACAACCTTATCGAATTTTTCTTATGTAAACGTATTGTAAAATATCCGATCTTGAAAATAAAAAAAAGTTTCAATATCTAAAGTGGTTTTTGAGTTATGGCCTGTTATGTGTTAAAAAGTTGAGTTTTGAAATTATCGCGATTACTGACGTTTTCTCGTTATAAAAAAAATGACACCCTAACGATATCCTTATAAATCCATTTCAGATGCTCAGAAACATGTCTAATGATTTTATCTCGTTATCTCTTGAAAAAAAAGTATTTTAAAAATAAGCGGTTTGCGATCGTGATTTTACTTTACTTGATCAACGCCGCAACAGCACACCGTCGCGCGTCGCGTCGGTCGGTCGCATTTCTCTCACTCCGACTTAATAAGATCCCTATGCGATTTACTTCCACACATGTAAATGCCGACCCAAAAGTAACAGTTGCCAGCACGGTATAATTATGTCAACTTTAATTCGTAAACTCAGCTTTTTATAAAGTATTTAGTATTTGGCATATAATAACAGCGAAGAAGTACAACTAACTCCTCGATTAACCCTGCATAATACAGGGTTAATCGAGGAGTTGTTTTTACCTTAACTTTAAAACACCCTATTATATATTTTGATATATTAATTCATACAAATTAGAAAAAAGAGCCAAAATTGAAAACTGTTGATGGCAAGCTCATTTCGCTCTTAAAAATTAACCAAGGCATGTATTGACATAATACAAAAAACAAATTGTTCAGAAGACATGGTTCTGACGGTAAAATTATATTTTAAGAAAATTTACACATGAAATTATTGCACAGGGTGTTTTAAAGTTAGGGTAAAAAACAACCCCTCGATTAACCCTGTATAATATGCCAAATACTAAAGATTATAAAAAGCCGAGTTGACGAGTTAAAGTTGACATAATTATATACAGCTTGCTAAAATATTCATGAAAATAGTACTGATATTTTTGGTTTGGTTTGTTTTGACGCCTAGAAACAGCAGCCGATAAATATTCGAATATCTTAAATATTTTGCCAACCAAACTAGCAAAATCAGAATAGTCAACTATTTCAATCATTGTTAATCGCTCCGTATATAAAAATAAACACCATTTTTAATTAAATTCTTCTAACACCCAACAGAACACTCAACCAACAATAACCTGCGAATCATAATCCGGAAAATTACGAAAAGGAAAATTAAAGATATCGATCATTTCCACACACCGATACGTATTATGTCTCTCCCAAGGAAATGGTGTAAAAATCTCCTTTTCACGCGCTTGGGAACACCTGAGAGAAGGGGAAAAGAAATAATGCCCTATTTTGACAGAAACGGGGGGATGGGTTTCCTTTTCGATTAGAGTAGTGCCTCTTGGGATCCTGCTGTTGTGTTGTTGTTTATCGTATTTTCTTTTTCTACGTGTTTATAGATCCCTACAAGCAACAGAAGATGAAAAACGAAGATAAACATTTTTCTTTAATAAATTTAATATTAACTGTCTTAGAGAATATATATGGGGCGTTTACACACATCCACTTAGCATTTAGGTTTCGTAAACATTTAAAAAACATTTTTAATTAGAATTTATTAGAATCGACTGTCAAAAAGCACAAACCATCAACTAAGTATGAAAACCCTTAACATCTCTGTTTTAAGTGTCCAGGTTTCGCATCCGGAAGTCATCACTGGTAGTACACATTTTTTTTTCAATAAGAGGGGGCCATCCTCTGCCGGAAACACTGCGACCTGTGAGGCCTTGAGTGAAATGTTTCTATTGTGTTTTGCAATATACATTGGTAAAATGTTTTCTTCTTTAGATAAACATTCTAATTAAAAATTAATTCTTCTGTTGATTTCTTGTAGTAGAGATCTCTAGCAAATGAACTTACCAAAACTAAAGAAATGTACAACGAACTAGTGGACAGAAAAGACATTCTAATAAATAACAAAGTAATGGAAATAGTAGAAGGATACGTATATTTGGGACAACTAATACACATTAGTACTAATACACAATTGTGTATTAGTTGTCCTAAATATACGTATTCTTCTACTGTTTACATTACTTTGTTATTTATTAGAATGTCTTTTCTGTCTGTCAAATGTTCAATTGTGTATTAGTACTAATGTGTATTAGTTGTCCCAAATATACGTATCCTTCTACTATTTCCATTACTTTGTTATTTATTAGAATGTCTTTTCTGTCCACTAGTTCGTTGTACATTACTTTAGTTTTTGCTAATACACAATTGTGTATTAGTTGTCCCAAATATACGTATTCTTCTACTGTTTACATTACTTTGTTATTTATTAGAATGTCTTTTCTGTCTGTCAAATGTTCAATTGTGTATTAGTACTAATGTGTATTAGTTGTCCCAAATATACGTATTCTTCTACTATTTCCATTACTTTGTTATTTATTAGAATGTCTTTTTTGTCCAAGTTCGTTGTACATTACTTTAGTTTTTGCTAATACACAATTGTGTATTAGTTGTCCCAAATATACGTATTCTTCTACTATTTCCATTACTTTGTTATTTATTAGAATGTCTTTTCTGTCCACTGGTTCGTTGTACATTACTTTAGTTTTTGCTAAGTTCATTTTGAGAGCCACTTTATTGCTGGCTGTATTTAGTTTGTTAATTTGTGTTTGTAGTTCTTCAGGGCTATTGGCAATTAGGACAATGTCATCAGCAAACCTTAGATGGTTCAGATATTCTCCATCTATTTTTAATTCTTTGCTGGTCCAGTACAGTTGCCGAAAGATTTCTTCTAATGTTGCTGTAAACAGCTTTCGGGATATCGCGTCTTCCTGTCATACTCCTTTGCCAGTTGGGAACTCCGTTTTTTTTATATATCATTAGTCTTGATTTGGATTCTTAATATATATTGGCAGTAGTTTCTATATAAGGCCTGGCAATACCTTGTTTCGCAAGGGCTTCTATTATTGCCTTAGGATATATCGAGTCGAAAGCCTTCTCAAAATCTATAAAGGCTATGGCTAGTGGAAGTTCGTATTCTTTTGTTCGCCTGATAGTTTCTCTTAGTGTATATATGCAATCAATCTTGCTAAAGCCGCTTCTAAAGCCTGCTTGGTCTTGTGGCATCAATATCACAAGTGGCGTAACTAATTTTTTGAGATTTTTCAAGAAAGCGGTTTAAAGTTTTTTTACGACTTTTGTTTCAAAACTAACCAAAATATATTGAAGCCACTGTATTTTTTTGATAAAAACACAAAAAAAGGAAAAGAGAATATAAGATTATCAAATTTTATATTTAGCAAAGCCTTTGAAAATATAACATTATATTACTAAACAATTACAAATGTCACTGTCACAAAATACTGAAATGAATTTTAGGTTAAAAGTTCTTTACTATGTTATATTTTAGCTGTTGAAGTGTAAGTTTGTTTTAAAATATGCGACTACTAATTGCAACTTAATAACAATGTTGAACATGTCTATACAAATTCCTTTATAATTTGGAACAAGAAATCTATACCTGAGTTAATAAGCAAAATTTGCTCTTACCCTAAGCGTTTTCACTTGTTCATATAAACATTTTTTTTCAATTGTTCATATAAACTCATGGTACTTACTCGAGGTCACGGACGCTCCGTCGCATGTGAAAGCGCTGTAACAGCGACGGAGCGTCCGTGACCTCGAGTAAGTACCATGAGTTTATATGAACAATTTCACATGGGCGCGTATGCTCCATCCGACGGAGTTTATTCGACGGCTACCTTGAAAAAACACGACGGACGGCCCGTCGCGGCCGGTCCGTCGCATGTGAAAACGCTTAAGTTTAACATAAAATTTTATATATAAAAACGAAGCCTTGTGAAATTTTGTAATTAGCGTGCTTATTCGAACAATTTTTTTCAGGTATCTTGGATGCGTAAGCGTGATCTGCATATTTTGACCTCCGGAATACACACCTACACTGGAGACGGAAGATTTAGTGTTCGCCATCCTGAACACAGTGATGACTGGGATCTACACATCGATTACGTACAGAAAAGGGATGCAGGAGTGTATGAATGTCAAGTGAATACTGAACCTAAGATTAGTCTACCTGTGATGCTCTATATTGACGGTTAGTATTGCTCTATGTTAGGGATTTTTGAGAATATCTCTATAATATATATTTTATGTTTGCTACTTAATACTTTGTATTTTCAATACCGCATATTTTTTCTAAATATTTTAAAAATATTTAAAAACAAGAGCTTGTATGTTTAATAAACAGCAACCAAAGTACGCTTGCAATGCTAATTTGAAAGTGATAAAAACTATTAAAAGCACACTTTTTATTATTAAGAATCTCGACAACTTATTACTTTATATTTCTATCAGGAAATATCATTGTAGCCCTGGTGACAGTAGTATATTAAAATTATTATCCATCATCGTAGATAAACGAAACAAGTTTAGACTGGAATGCTCGGCTTGCCGCCAAAACTTACTATTGTTTTGGAGTGCATACGTACAAATCTGATCTTGTTAACACTGGTCTAATATTTGCTATTATAAATATGCTATATTTACTATAAATATAGTAAATATTTTTGAATCTTTTCTTTATTTTTTTTTATTCTTTGACATTGTAACCATTTATAAATGTTTATTTTAAACAATAAGACTGACAATGTAATTTGTATACTTGTTTTGTATTTTTTTTTGTTTGTTTACTTTACCTTTGTCTACAAATTGTAAAAAAAATTGACAATGAAGGCATTTATTTATTTAAATAGCTAACTCCATTATTCCTAATTTTACAGGTGAGCAATAAAAACGGTACAAAACATATGTACACATGTAGCATAAGTATATGTATACGTTAATATTATAGATAACAATATTTGTTGGGGAACAAAAAAACTCAATATTTAGTTAAAAATTTAACGTAAAAATTATATATCAAGCGTATTATTTAATTAACGTAAAAATAGAGTTAGCAGGTTAACACGTTTTATTGACAAAATACTTTACTTTATTATGTTTTTTGTAACAAGCACTATTGTACTATTATTTAAAGATTTACTTCATTTTTCAAAAAATTCTAGTATCATTTTTCATAATTAATGAGGTTATGGTTACCATTTTCTAAAATTTATGTAACATTTTTAAAAAGTTAATTATTTTTATTCCGAAAAATCATATAAACGAGAGTTATATGTCATAATTATTTACGCAAAAATATTTTTGACGTAAAAAATACTGTTCATAAATAAATAGGCCTTTAATTAAAAAAATGTTTAATTAATGAGTATTAAAACCCCTGTTAATTAAAAGGATCAGATATCTGACGAAAATAAATATTTAGAAGATTTTTTGTGTAATAAATGAGCTAATTAAAATTATGTAAACAAAATGTAAATCCGACAAAAAATGAACAAAAAGATTATTATCATGGATTTGATATATTCTGGAAAAAATGAAAGTCGTAAAATTTAATATTAATATTTTTGAAGGTTCGGTATACAGAGAATTATAATTTCATTCTTAAGTAAACATAATTTATTTACAAATAAATAATATTTAAATGAGTTTATATATTAATAGTATTTTTAAATTGTTTTTCAAGTTTTTTCACAATTTTTTTTTATTTAGTAACTTCATGGCAAGTATATCCCAATAACAAATGTCTGTCAAGTACACGAGTCGTCTGGATCCAACTTTAGAGAGAAACAGAAAATTGGTATTTTTAAGAACAAAAAATCTGCCAGATGAGTGTCATAAACTAGTGTCTATTTTATTTCTGGAAATAGAATAATCTGATTTAATAGGAAGTGTTTTTAAAATATTTACAATTAAACATATGTAAAGATTACAAATAAAACATATGTAACCATATGTGAAAAGTTAGATACTACAGGGCACTTACTGGTATTGTACAATCATTTTGCTATAGCTTATATTTTTATAGAGTACTAATAATGTTTATTTAATTTTGGTAAACTAAATTTTAAATTTAAACAGTAATGGATAAATCCACCAAAAAAAATTAAATTAATGGAATTGAAATCATAAATCCAATATATTAATTAAATTATCATTTAATTAGTTTACATACTCAATATCGCTACTTCTAGTACCTCTATATAATTTCACTCCATTACAGTAAAGGAGAGAATAAAATACTAATTATTTTACACAAATAATTTGAGTAACCTAATTTACAAGGTAAAATAATCATCCACAAACTAGAATCAATTAACCTGAGAGGTGATTAAAACGGTTGTTTAGATAATGTCCAAACAATAATTATCGGCGAATATTGAGAATTGATGAACATTATTCATTTTTATTTGCATACAGAGTGATTAAAAGGTTTTAAAAACTATTAAATTATAATAATAAATATACAGCATGCCGCAATGCGTACTGTAGCAACGGGGGAATCCGTAAGGGGGAAAACAAAATTCACGGCGAGCGAGCAATTCATGGGCGTGCTATAAATATTTTGAGTAACATTACTTACTTATAGAAAAATTTCAGAAATACCAAATCAATTTTACTTTTTTAACGTCTTTCTACGTAATTAAAACAAAATCTTTGTAAAAATTAGAAAATCAAGAAGAAAAACAATAAACAGTCAATAAGATCACGCAACTATTTTAATGATAATAACTGTACTGTTCTCTAAGCTCCATCTACTGCCGATTTAATCAATCTTTCTCGTAAAAAGTTAGACAATGCGGCCGTCAATAAAAATTCGACAAATTTGCAAGTAGCGAATTAATGAATGGGCGGAGTGTGTTTCACAGTAATATACTCTGCCTCAAATAGTTTAAGTTTTAGTAATAAGTCCGATTAAATGTATATCTCCGAAACTAAAGTTTCAAAAAAAGTAATACAATATATACAAATTCATTTACCCAGTAGTAGGTATAAAAAACATTTTTGGTAAACTCTGTCTCAAATAGTTTCTGAAAAAAAATAATTTTTTAAAAAGGTCCGATTAAATTTATATCTCCGAAACCAAAATTTCAAAAAAAGTCATACTATATCTACAAATTCATTTACCTAGTAGTACGTCCACGTGGGTTAGGTAGTGTTTTGTAGTAAATTATATTAGTCACACTCCAATATTGTGTCTGCATTCTTGAAATTCCTTTCATAGACACAAATACAGTAGATGTACTTTACTTTTTTTATAGTATCTAGTATATTACCTCGGAGAATCTAGTATAATTTGTAACTTGAAATGTATTTAAGAAATACATATTTTTGCAAAATAAAACATTAAATCACCACAATAGACCAAAAGGCTTTTACTTTTGCACTAGACGCGCGTTTCGCTAACCATTTTAGTATCATCAGCAGATGATTAAAACTAAATTAATATCTACAAATTGATAATTTATATATTAGTAGTGGCGAGTAGGCGTGGCAAAAACTATTCAAGCGAGTCAAAACCAACCGAGCGTAACAATTAATTACCTACGAAACTAGAGCAGTAGGAACGGAGAACTGGATGGAATTGGGCCATTGTCTCTGTTCATACTATCTTTACATTTATTAATTTTGACGTTTTCAGTGATTTTGTGTATTGTTGTGATTTAGCGTTTTATTTTGTTGACATTTATATCTTTGTAATGTAACGTTTTCTTGACACAATGCAAACGGCAGCTTTTCGTCTTTGGGAGCAGTCGTAGGTTCGTTTTTTCTTTTTTTATTTTTTTTATTAGGTGTTATAATTAATCAATAAAACAATAATTATTGGGCGCCAGGACATTCACTCAGAAATAATAGATCTCTTTACCCCAACTTAAATTTATTTATAATTAAAAAAATATTAGACAATTGATGTGGATGAAGTTAGGTTTTTAAAATGAATTAATATTTAAGAAAAATAAGTAATCAACATTTAAATGTATGATAAAAAAAAATAGTATCACTTGCTTTGTTGATCAAAAATCATTGACATTATTAATATAAAATTACGCAAAATAAAGTTAAATAAGTACCTCAAACTAACGCAGTTCACGAACCTTGTTGTATGCGCACATAATTCCGTCAATCAATCAAAAGTTAATTAAATAAATATGTCAAGTGACACCATCACAAAATACTTGACAAGATATTAAAATATATAAAAATTTGTATATTTAAAATTAAGAAAATTATATTTTAATAATGAAATTCAAAATTGATATCTAATAATTACATAATTAATTACGTAATTCGTCAACAGTAAGTAAATAGATTTGAAATGAGTTATTAAAAAAATGTGAAATCTGGCCTGATTATCCGGTGCAATTCCAGGCTTTGGCTCGTCCTTCTGGATGGTGTGTGGACGCTAGGTGTGGGAGCTCATCCCCAATCTACCACAGCCTCGAACAGCCCCTTACAATACCACCAGCCATGTGGAAATCAAACATGGATCATAGATACAGGCTCTCGTACCTCAAACCACCAATCACGACATATAACTCGCCATGTAACTGGGCGGTAAAACCCTGGAAACGACACAACTTATGCACAAAATGCATTTTAGAAATTTTAGAACTTACCTCACAATGCTGAGGGTTTACTCAAAAATTAAATTCATGACAGGACAACCAAAACCACGTTTAGAAAATCTGTAAAGAGATAAGGTTGAACCAAAAGAGTAAAAATGTGATGAAGATCAAACTTACCACAAAAATACCCATGAAAACTTAAAATTGATTCCTTCCCCAAATGCCAGGAACCACTAGGACTACATTCCAAAAGTTAATAGAATTAAAAAGTTTAAACTTTTTCGGATGACTTCAGATAAGTATGTCGATGTTTACGCCACGAAATCTGAATCAAAAATGGTGACTTCCGATGGTCAAAAAGATGCTCCAGTTCTGCGCCGACAAGGGCAAGTACGATCCACAGAGTGTCCGAAATTAGTCAGAACTAATTCGGTAGGGTGTATGTTGGGTTGCCAATAGTATCGTTTTATTAAAACGTTACAGTAATATAATAAAAAATTGTATTCATTCTATGCAGAATATATTTAAAGAACAAAAATAAATATACCAGGTGTTTCTCAAAAGTGGACAACCCCTATAACATTT
This sequence comes from Sitophilus oryzae, assembly GCF_002938485.1. Lineage (NCBI taxonomy): Eukaryota > Metazoa > Arthropoda > Insecta > Coleoptera > Curculionidae > Sitophilus > Sitophilus oryzae. The sequence continues at coordinate 308,605 of NW_022146735.1, read as the reverse complement.
TTATTTTCTCAGAGAAAAAATCGAGTTTTGATATGTTAGTACATGACATAAATCAGGATTGGTTGACGTATTCAATTATTTTCGGTCACTTTCTGTTTTACCGGATATTACTACAATTATTGGTTTATAATGGTATTTTTTTACTTTATTTGATAGAAAATGACATTCTCAATAAAATGACGTGCACTTAAAAAAATAGTATTATAAATTTTAACATATAGTGCAATGGCTGGGTTCATAACAATTTGTTTCAAAATAGCAAGTACCTATGGGGTACCAAATTATTCGTAAAAAATGCTTTTTTCAAATATGCTAATGAGCCACTCTCGTTCTATTTGAAAAAATTGAGTTATAGTTATTAATTCTTTTAAAATTAAAAAAATAATTCGATTTACCAGGTTTTTTGTTGCAGACTTGAATTCTCTTACCTCAACCCATCAGGATTCCAGAAATAAGAAAAAAGGTACATAAACCTCAATTTATAAGTTAAAAAAAAGATAACTCAAATAGATATTACCTAATATTTTTCACTCATATAGTTATTTGGTTCTAAATATATAAAAACAGTTTTAACAACATATATTTAAAAGTTTTTACCAAAAAGTTTGAAAAAGTAATAGATTATAAAAATATTTTTTACACGTAAAAAATAGTTTTGTGCGTGTAACAAATAGTTTTATACGCGTAGAATTAAAAATTAATAAATAATTTGATTCACTTTCACAAAATTTGTATTAAAATAAAAATATTTGATAAGCACGTGGAGTACTCACAAATACACGTGGCGTTACTACGTATTTTTAAGCGCGCGTCCTTACCATTTTTCGTCTCGCTAGCTTCTGTGTCACGACCTTCAATTTTTACTCCAGAACGCGTAAAAAAGTCTTACTTCAAAAATCACATGTTTTGTTTAAACATATAAAAGACATGTTTTTTTCTACCCTTATTTTGTCTCTCATATATTTACCTCCGCATAGTTAATCTCAATAGGTACCTAAAATATTAATAAAATAAATACCACAACTAGAAATAGAACCTGTGCTTTTAAGTTTAGTAGATAAAACCTATAACTTTGCGTTGCCCGCATTTTATAATAAAAAATCGGTAAAAAAACTTTTAAGTTAAACGGTTTTATCTTATGTGCACTGAAAACTAGAAAATAATAATAACAATTAGGTATTTTGAACTTCTAGTTCAGAAATATTTTAGTACTAGGCAGAATAGCTTTTAGGCATATTAGACTAAAATAAAAACGTGGGGCCCCTCTGAAATCCTACCTATGGCAAAGCATATCTTTATACTTTGGTAGATCATGAGCTCGGCGTTCGCTGGTGAAGCCGCCACGGCTGGTTATTGATTGTCAAAATCTCCAGTTACGATTATAGTAAGTCGATGCAATCCACACTTAGTATAGAAGAAAGTATTACAGCAATAGTTAATGGGCCCCACGTTTTTATTTTAGTCTAATATGCCTAAAAGCTATTCTGCCTAGTACTAAAATATTTCTGAACTAGAAGTTCAAAATACCTAATTGTTATTATTATTTTCTAGTTTTCAGTGCACATAAGATAAAACCGTTTAACTTAAAACTTTTTTTACCGATTTTTTATTTTCTAGTTTTTAGTATTTAACGGAAATGCCTACCGAATATTCCTCATTCTATTTATTACTAGGTTTTTTACCTTAGTATTATTACATGGTTTTTTACCTGATAATTTATTACAATCTGACGCTGAGGTGTTTCTGACGCTAACAACTCTCTCTGTCTATCGCGTTCTGATGCTAGCCTAGACTCATGACGCTCAGGTCTTTCTGACGCTAACAACTCTCTTTGTCTCTCTCGTTGTGATGCCAGCCTAGACTCATGACGCTCAGGTGTTTCTGCCGCTAACAACTCTCTCTGTCTATCACGTTGTGATGCTAGCTGGACTCATGACGCTCAGGTGTTTCTGACTCTACCAGCTGCCTTTGTCTCTCACGTTGTGCTATTAACCTGGCATCATGTTGCTCAGGTGTTTCTGTTGCTAACCGTTCTCTTCGTTTCTGTAGTCGACTATAAGTTTCATTTTCACTTTCTTTTGCACGTTTCGTTCTATACTTTTCTTTCGCCTTTTCGAGCCTTCTTTTTCGTTGTGTAGCAGTTTCGTTTTTATTTTTGTTTGTGTTTTTATTTATTGTTTCCATGTTGTTCCCACGAGTAATGGACATTTTAACGGTCGACCCCAGAGGTCCAGTAGAGGGGCAAAGCTATAATATACAACAAGAGGCGCCCAATCTTGAGGGGAAACGCTTGCGACATTACATTTTTAGCCACCCTAATGCCATACAGTCCTCAGCACATTTTAACCTATTACCTTAACTTGGGTGGTAAAGCTACCGCTAACTACGTAGATACATCTAATCACCTATTTTTTTTATCTGTCCTTCTAACGTCACACAATCTTGGACACAACTGTTCTGGACACGACTGCTCATGCCCTCACCTAATACGCCATTTTGTAACGACGTCCATCTTGGATTTTAAATTTTGTCATAATCACAGTATTCTACTTGTGTAGCCCTTTCATTTGATACCCATATTGAGGGGGTTGTGGAAAAATATGAAATCCGCCATTTTGTATCGGCGGCCATCTTAGATTTACAATGTTATTGATATTACTATATTGTATTGTCATCGGAACTAAAGGTGTGTACCAAATTTCAGATCAATCTGGCAACAGGAAGGTACTTAAATTTCAATTTCTAATTTTGACCCAAATAAACAAACAAATAAATAAATACCGTACGGGTCGAGCTAAATAAAACCGTTTAAAAATATGACAACTAATACAAATATTTTTATAGTATATATTTTTAATATCAAAAAAATATCGAGACGCTACTGACTCAAAAAATAAATTCAGCGATTAACTAATATTATACAAGGATCAACTAAAAAAAAGAACCAATAATCCTATAATCATATTTACCCTGGGTCTTTGCTTTTTTAGTGTCCCTCGGTATCTGCTGTTTGTTGCCTCTCGTCCTAGTTTTTTATTCGTTTATATAAGGAAAAAAGGGGTCAAATAAAAATTTATAGCCTGTCGTATGGTCATCGAAGCCAAAAGCCCCCATTTCTATTGGTCGCAGAAAGTTTAAGGCCATAAGGCTAAAGATTATTTATTTGTTAATATGGAGGTCCAAAAAAAGGGACATGTTGGCTCTTACAGAGACTAGATCAGAGAAAATGGCTATAAATTTATAAACAATTTTGATTTGTTTTTTACAGTACCGGGTCAAAAAATTCGCATTTTATTCAGGGTTGTTCACCACATACGACACGGAGTATTATAGCTAAACGATTAGATTTTTACAAATTATAAGTTTTGGGTTCGTTGAAAGACTATTAGAGCTACAATTTAAAAATATTTTTACAAGGTATAGAGTGTCCAAATAAATAAAAAATATCAAAGTTGTATTTTTTTAATGGAACGCCTTGTATATTATTGCATTTTTAGTTTCTACGACTAAAATAAAGGTAAATGTGATTAAGGTTTATTACACTTAAACCTTACCGTTTTTGAAATATTTTTAATTTTGTAAAATTGCAGTATAAATTTTAAGGTTTCATTTCTCCGAAGGTATCAAAGTTTTTAATACTAAATATTTACTGAAGTTGATTTATTGATCAGTTATTGTGTTGCAATGATAAAAATTATACTACCTTATACAGAGTGTCTAAAAATTTATTTTAGATAATTACTAGCTTTAAACGGCAATAACTTGTTTAATTTAACGGAATACCCTGTATATTTTATGAGAATCAGATGCACAATTTAATTGTCTATCAAATTGTGTTAAACCATTTTTTACCTATCCCTTCAAGTTTTTGTAGAAAATGCATTTTCTTATAATTTAGACCCCATTTATCAATATACCCATGGAATATTGACATTTTAGATTGTTTTTAAAACAACAAATGTACAAAATGTACAGGCTAGTAATATGATCGTTTTTAATAAAACGATGAGCCCATTTGCATGCGAAAAGAAAACTATCTAAATATTTATAAAAGAGTATACCATTAATTAAATATACCACCAGTATTTCCGTTCAAATACTAATTAATTACATACTTAATTGTGTTCGTTAATAAATTATTCTAAATAAATGTGGATTTGAATCAGAAATCAATATAATAATAAGTTATGAAAATGAACGTCTTTGTTGTTATAGATAAGCATTTTTCAAAAAATGAAATATCATTTTTAAGGTATTAGTTTTTTTACCACACTATCTAATACACATAAATAATTCAGTTTTTTAGTATTTGGAGCAATTATTATTAATCAACGCAAACAGTCAATTAATGTAGTTTGAATACTGGAATCGTATTAATTGATCCTCTTTAACAAATATTTAAACAGGTTTTTTTTCTTAATGAAATAAAGGAACAATATTGACAATATTAGTATCTGTACTCTTTAAAAATTTGGTACATCTTTAAAAATAATCTAAAATGTCAATATTCCATGGGTATATTGATAAATGAATTCCAAATTACAAGAAAATGCATTTTCTACGGAAGCTTGAAGAGATAGGTAAAAAATGGTATAATACAATTTGATAGACAATTAAATTGTGCATCTGATTCTCATAAAATATACAGGGTGTTCCATTTAAATTAAACAAGTTATTGCCGTTTAAAGCTAGTAATTATGTAACATATATTTTTAAACACTCTGTAAAATGTAATATTTTGTTTATTATTGCAACACAATATCTGATCAATAACTAAACTTCAGTATATATTTAGTATTAAAAACTTTGATACCCTTGGAGAAATGAAGCCTTAAAATTTTTACTGCAATTTCCCAAAATTGAAAATATTTCAAAAACGGTAAGGTTTAAGTATAATAAATCTTAATCAAATTCACCTTTATTTTAATCGTAGAAACTAAAAATGCAATAATATACAGGGTGTTCCATTTAAAAAAATACAACTTTGATATTTTTTATTTATTTGGGACACTCTGTATCTTGTAAAAATATTTTTAAATTGTAGTTCTAATAGTCCTTCAACGAACCCAAAACTTACAATTTGTAAAAATCTAATCATTTAGCTACAATATTCCGTGTCGTATGTGGTGAACAACCCTGTTTATTCACTTTATGTAGAAAAATCAGTTTAAAATTTGTCTTGTTTCAACTGTCATTAGGATAAATAAAAAATTGCGCTATACAAATGTAAAAAGTAGTAAGAGTTAGAGTACAACATACATTACGATTACATTACAACATTTGCTGTCACACCAAAGGTGTAATTGTAACCCCCAAATGTAATCTACATACCAGATGTTTCTCAAAAGTGGTTCAACTCTATAACTTTTTTTATTTTTTCAGATAAAACACGAGATTTGGTATGTTAGTGTATGATATAAACTAAGATTGATTGACATATTCAATTGTTTTCGGTCATTTCCTGTTTCACCGGAAATGACTACAACTTTTGATTTTTAAGTGGTAACCTCGGTATTTTTTTACTTTATTTGATAGAGAATGACACTATGAATTGCACTCTGACATAGCATATTATGTCAACTTTTGACATTTTTGATAAAATAAAAATCGTATTTCAAATTTCAATTTGTAGTGCTGTGGCTCTGTTGTAAACACTAGTTCTTAATCTAGGTGCCTTGGAAAAATATATTTGATGGTATAATGTTTTTTCTCTCTTGTCCTGGCCGGTTAAAATTTGTCCAAATCGTATTTTTAATCATATCTCAATTTTATTTCAAATGAAAAGTGGGTAGTTCATTAGCATATTTGAAAAAAACATTATTTTACGAATATACAAGCTAGTCCGAACTGTATTCCGAAAACTTTGGGAGCATATTGTGCATATAAAAATAAGTAAAAATGTTCGTATAGATGTATGTCCTAAAATGCTTGTTTCTGAGATACAGGGTGTAGAAATATTATTTTTATTTCGAATTTTTCCAAATAATTTCTGAAATAACGTCAATATTTGGATGAAAATTGGAGTCTGGGAGATTTTTGACATGAAAGTTTGATTTTGATGTCAATATGGCTCCTACTTGTAGAGGACGCCACCTACATATTTTTAACTGGTTTAAAGAGCAATAACTTTTCGTCCGTACGTGTATAAAACTACTGAGGAAGAAAATATATATTTACGGTGTTTCTTACGTAAAAAAGGTCTCTTGGTAAAAATTACTAAAAGTAATGGTTCTCGAGATATTTGAAATCGAAATTATCAATACCTGTCATCATTGACATAAATTAAACATGTTGACTAAATAATAATTATTAAACTGAAATCATAAATCTGAAATGTTTTTGTACCAAAAGTTCAACAGAAACTATTTTAGCTTCATTTTTTCGAAGAAAAATTTATGATTAATTTAAAAAAATAAAAAGTTCCCAAATTTATCATTTCAGTCAATTTTCAAATCAAATATTACCGCTCTTCAGTCTACTTATTTGTTCTCAATAATGACATGTATTGACTATTTCCATTCTAAATATCTTGAGAACGGTTGCTCGTAGCGATTTTTACCAAAAAATATTTTTTACGTAAAAAATCACGGAAATGTATATTTTTTCACCCAGGAGTTTTATACAGGTACGGACGAAAAGTTACTACTTTTCAAAACAGTTAAAACACATGTAAGTGGCGTGGTAGTAAATCCCTATAAATAGGAGTCATATTGACATGAAAATCAAATTTCTCATGTCAAAAAACTCCCCTTCATTTTCATCCAAATATTGACGTTACTTCGAAAAAAAATCGAAATAAAAATGAAGCTTCTACACCCTGTATCTCCGAAAATAAACATTTTCGGACATATTTATACAAACTTTTTTACTTATTTTTATCTGCAGAATATGCTGCCGAAGTTTCCGGAATACTATTCGGACCACCCTGTATAATATAATTAATATAACTATACAGTTTGCCTAATACGTAAACATGTATCAGCTTCTCAAGAAAGGCCATCTCACACTTATCCACTCAGGAACGCGGAGCAAGATCTTTATCTACCTACCCCACGCTCAGAGTTAGTTAAAAGTTCAATATTATACAACTCGAAAAAAATGCACAATCACCTGCCATTTGAAATCAAATCCATAACATCATTTTTTTCATTTCGCAAAGCATTGAACTCTTATTTACTAGACAAGGCTTTCTACGCCGTAAATGAATTATATTTGAATTGAAAATCGAATTTGATCTTGTAAACACTGGTCTAATGTTTGCTATTGCTATATTTACTAATGACATCGAAATTAATTTATTTAGAGGTCATTGATATTTTGCTATAAACTGGCTAAATATTTTTGAATATTATTTTAATTTTTTTTGTTCTTTGACATTTTAAACATTTATAAATGTTTATTTTAACAATAAGACTGACAATATTATTGGTATAATGTTTTGTATTATCTTTTGTTTGTTTGTTTGTGTATCTTGTTTTTTTTTACTTTGTTTGTTAGTTTACCTTTGTCTACAAATTGAAAAATTTTTTGACAATAAAGGCATTTATTTATTTATTTAAAAATTTACCGATTAGTACCACACACTTGGTATTTTGAATCAAATTGTCGTTATAAACCATATGCAAAGATGTCAAAAGTTGACATATGATATCCATTCTTCTCAGAGAGAGATTTTCTATGGAATAAGGTAAAAGAATACCGAAGGTGTCATTTAAGAATCACAAGCTGTAGTCATTCCGGTGAAACAGGAAGTGACCGAAAACTATTGAATGAAGGATCTTCGCTAATATTTTTTTTTTAATAAGTAAAGGGCAACCCTCTATTTTTCTGTTTACGTTTCATTTGCATATCTTGAGTGGCGCCAAAGTTTGCATATTTATTTTAATTTTTTTGTATAGAAAAAAAAATTCAACCGAATACAATTTTTTCTCATGAATAATGAATCCGAAATCACACATCATAAAAATTAAAACTGGCTTCTGATATAATATTAGAATAAAATTATTTGTTTTGGTTTCAGATGCCCAAGCTAGCATAACCGGTCCTACAGAAATCTATGTGAAGAAAGGAAGCACTATTTCCTTAACATGTACTGTCAATGTGCATTCAATACCTCCATCATCAGTACTATGGTAAGTAATGTTAAAAAATTGTTTTATACAGAATTATAGGAATACAATACCAACGTTTATGTTACGTTCGTCAAAACACTGTAGCTTTAACTTTTGTTTTCACCACAATCATAACATAAGATTCTGCGTTACGTCTCAAGAGATAATGAGTCCAAATGATGATAATTTTTGTTATTTGAGACTTAATTTGTTACAAAGTTTTATCCAGAATATCTATTTCTTTGTGTAAGGTCCTTTTTTTGAACAAACAACATCATATTTTTTTTAAATGCCTCTATAATTTCTCTAAAATCAGCTTCAAAATTATTAGAATAGATGAAATATTATTAAGATAAAAAAAATGTACCTAAAAATACTATACAGGGTTGTTCACCACATACGACTCGGAGTATTGTAGCTAAACGATTAGATTTTTACAAATTGTAAGTTTTGGGTTCGTTGAAGGACTATTAGAGCTACAATTTAAAAATATTTTTACCAGATACAGAGTGTCCCAAATAAATAAAAAATATCAAAGTTGTATTTTTTTTAAATTGAACACCCTGTATATTATTACATTTTTAGTTTCTACGATTAAAATAACGGTAAATTTGATTAAGGTTTATTACACTTAAACCTGACCGTTTTTGAAATATTTTCAATTTTGTGAAATTGCAACAAAAATTTTAAGGCTTCATTTCTCCAAGAGTATCAAAGTTTTTAATACTAAATATTTACTGAAGCTTATTTATTGATCAGTTATTACGTTGCAATAATAAAAATAATACTACCTCATACAGAGTGTCTAAAAATATATTTTAAATAATTTCCAATTTAAATAGAACGCCCTGTATATTTTAGGAGAATCAGATGCACAATTTAATTGTCTATCAAATTGTATTATACCATTTCCTACCTATCCCTTCAAGTTTTCGTAGAAAATGCATTTTCTTATAATTTAGACCTCATTTATCAATATACCCATGGAATATTAACATTTTAGATTGTTTTTAAAGCAACATATTATGTACAAAACGTACAGGCTAGTAATATTATCGTTTTTAGCAAAACGATAATATTACCAGCCCATTTGTATGCAAGAAGAAAACTATTTAAATCTTTATAAAAGAGTGTACCATTAATTAAATATATCACCATTATTTCCGCCCAAATACTGATTAATTACATACTTAATTGTGTTCGTTAATAAATTATTCTGAATAAATGTGAATTTGAATCAGAAATGATTATAATAAGTTATGAAAATGAACGTCTCTGTTGTTATGAATAAGCATTTGTGAAAAAATGAAATATCATTTTTAAGGTGTTACTTTTTACCATAGTGTCTAATACACATACAAAATTCAGTATTTTAGTATTTGGAGCAATTATTATTAGTCAACGCAAACAGTCAATTAATGTAGTTTGAATACTGGAATCATATTAATTGGTCCTCTTTAACAAATATTTAAATATTTTTTTTTTATTTTTAATAAAATAAAGAAATTATATCGACAATATTAGTATCTGTACTCTTTAAAAATTTGGTACATCTTTAAAAATAATCTAAAATGTCAATAGTCCATGGGTATATTGATAAATAAGTTCTAAATTACAAGAAAATGCATTTTCTACGGAAACTTAAAGAGATAGGTAAAAATGGTATAATATAATTTGATAGACAATTAAATTGTGCATCTGATTCTCATAAAATATACAAGGTGTTCCGTTTAAATTAAACAAGTTATTGCCGTTTGAAGCTAATAATTATTTAAAATAAATTTTTAGGCACTCTGTATAAGGTAGTATTATTTTTATTATTGCAACAAAATAACTGATCAATAAATAAACTTCAGTAAATATTTAGTATTAAAAACTTTGATACCCTTGGAGAAATAAAGCCTTAAAATCTTTACTGCAATTTCACAAAATTGAAAATAGTTCAAAAACGGTAAGGTTTAAGTATAATAAACCTTAATCAAATTTACCTTTATTTTAATCGTAGAAACTAAAAATGAAATAATATACAGGGTGTTCCATTTAAAAAAATACAACTTTGATATTTTTTACTTATTTGGGACACTCTGTATCTTGTAAAAATATTTTTAAATTGTAGCTCTAATAGTCCTTCAACGAACCCAAACCTTACAATTTGTAATAAACTAATCGTTTAGTTACAATACTCCGTGTCGTATGTGGTGAACAACCCTGTATATGTTATAAAAATATATTCTGTGTATTCTAGGTATCATGGTCATTCTATTGTGGATTTTGACTCACCTCGAGGTGGTATCAGCTTGGAAACAGAAAAAACGGAAATAGGTACCACCAGCAAGCTATTGGTAACCAAGGCCCTACTAACAGACACGGGGAACTACACGTGCATGCCATCAAATGCCAGTCCAGCGTCTGCATTCGTGCACGTGCTCAACGGTAAGATACATAATTAAAAATTACAGGGCTTTCGATTTGAAATGGTAAATGATAACATTATATCAACTTTTGGCTCCCCGTATACGAGCGTCACGATATTTTAAAAGAGACATCATTCTCTTCGCAAAAATCTCATAATTTCTTTTTGTTTAAACGCTTCTACGATTTCTCACCAAACGCAAAGGCTAAACGAAAGAGAGATATTACCGCTCTTCACTTTTAAAATTACGTTCCATTTATATTTGACGTTACATTTTTAAAATATAATAAGACCGCCATCAGAGAAAAAGACAGAAAAACTGAATTTTCCTCTCTCTAACTCCAATGCGAGAAAAGTGGAAAAATTAAGTTGATATAAAACGTCAAAAATGTGAAGCGCTCTGTATTTTCCCGGAGTTTATTTTATTTTCCGACGGGCTTTTTTGTTGTTTTTACTCTTCAGTTTAAATTAAGTAATAAGCTTCTCAGTTTACAGTTGGGTGATTCGGAATCAGTGAGCTATAGAGATGTTGCAGCCATTTCTTTCAAAACTCCCATTTATTAGATACTTAATTTGTACGAGAATTGAAAAAGACATTAATTGGAAAGTACACGTAAGAATAGGTTATACAATAACAATAATACAAGACAAAATAATATTGGTACTGTTGAGAATTGGTATACAGGGTCCGGCAATAGTGCGTCGGGCATCTGTAGCTTCTAGAAAAAAAAATTGAGAATTTTGTTTAAGTGCAAACCTAAAGTATATACGAAGATGTATTTCAGGAAAATATTTTAACTTCTAGAGGGTGGCTCAAAAAAGTGTGAGTGGATCGGGAAGATTTTTTTTAAATGAAATACCTTGTATATTATTCCATTTTTGGCTTCCTTTCAGATCACTTTACATAATCCTAAGATATGAGTAATTATATTTGGATGGTTTCTGATATATAATAAATAAATAAAAATTATATATTTTTCAGCACATTTCTTAAAAAAAATTTAAAAAATCTGGATATTTTGTTTATAATTATATTTGTTATTTTCCATTTTTATGGAATATCACGAAGTATCATAAAATTAACATAATGTAAATAAGAAAAAATTACAAGTTCTCCGAGCATATAATCTTTCACCTTTTTATATCATTTCTGAATAAAATTCATTATACCGTCGACATAATATTATATTCGGAATAGGCTTCGACTTTCAGTACACTCACTTGACGAAAACAAGCTTCTTATATCCCTCCGAGGTACGAAAATAATACTTTACGTGAACGACGATAAAAACTTAATATGAATCTTGAAAAAATGGAAAAACCCGTCAATAAAGGGGAAGAAAATGCTACAAAAAGTTCTCGCAGGGCTAGAATTTCATATAATGTCCTACACCTACCTTTTTTGAATTATGTTTTTGAAAGAAACCTGTCACTGTCGAGAGTGCTTGTCCTTTTTATATAAAATGAAACATGTGTAGAAAACGACATCTTTACTCAGTGGATCCTACATCCCTGTTTTTTTTTCCTTAGTATTAATATAATTTGTTGGATTGACCTACCTTTTCAATAGCAAAATGTTTTAAAACAAAAAAAAATGGCATTTCAATATAATGGAAAATTTACTGTGTTAATAATATTTATATCTTTTTCTAGCGCATTTATTTCTAAAAAAGTCTGGATATTTTGTTAATAATTATATTTGTTATTTTCCGTTTTATGGAATATCACAAAGTATCATAAAATAAACATAATGTAAACAAGAAAAAATTAGAAATTTTCCGAGCATATATCTTGTATCTTTCACCGAGTCTTTCACCTTTTTATAACATTTCTGAATAAAATTCATTATACCGTCGTCATAATATTGTATTGGGAATAGGCTTCAACTTTCAGTACACTTGACGAAAACAAGCTTCTTATAATAAATAAAATGAAACATGTGTAGAAAACGACATCTTTACTCAGTGGATCCTACATCCCTGTTTTTTTTTTCCTTAGTATTAATATAATTTGTTGGATTGACATACCTTTTCAATAGCAAAATGTTTTAAAACAAAAAAATGGCGTTTCAATATAATGGAAAATTTACTGTGTTAATAATATTTATATCTTTTTCTAGCGCATTTATTTCTAAAAAAGTCTGGGTATTTTGTTTATAATTATATTTGTTATTTTCCGTTTTGTGGAATATCACAAAGTATCATAAAATAAACATAATGTAAATACGAAAAAATTAGAAATTTTCCGAGCATATATCTTGTATCTTTCACCGAGTCTTTCACCTTTTTATAACATTTCTGAATAAAATTCATTATACCGTCGACATAATATTGTATTGGGAATAGGCTTCAACTTTCAGTACACTCACTTGATGAAAACAAGCTTCTTATATCCCTCCGAGGTACGAAAATAATACTTTACGTGAACGACGATAAAAACTTAATATGAATCTTGAAAAAATGGAAAAACCCGTCAAAAAATGGGAAGAAAATGCTACAAAAAGTTCTCGCAGGGCTAGAATTTCATATAATGTCCTACACCTACCTTTTTTCGAATTATGTTTTTGAAAGAAACCTGTCACTGTCGAGAGTGCTTGTCCTTTTTATATAAAATGAAACATGTGTAGAAAACGACATCTTTACTCAGTGGAACCTACACCCCTGTTTTTTTTTCCTTAGTATTAATATAATTTGTTGGATTGACCTACCTTTTCAATAGCAAAATGTTTTAAAACAAAAAAAATGGCATTTCAATATAATGGAAAATTTACTGTATTAATAATATTTATATCTTTTTCTAGCGCATTTATTTCTAAAAAAGTCTGGGTATTTTGTTTATAATTATATTTGTTATTTTCCGTTTTATGGAATATCACAAAGTATCATAAAATAAACATAATGTAAACAAGAAAAAATTAGAAATTTTCCGAGCATATATCTCGTAACTTTCACCGAGTCTTTCACCTTTTTATATCATTTCTGAATAAAATTCATTATACCGTCGACATAATATTGTATTGGGAATAGGCTTCAACTTTCAGTACACTCACTTGACGAAAACAAGCTTTTTATATCCCTCCGAGGTACGAAAATAATACTCTACGTGAACGACGATAAAAACTTAATATGAATCTTGAAAAAAAATGGAAAACACCGTCAAAAATGGGAAGAAAATGCTACAAAAAGTTCTCGCAGGGCTAGAATTTCATATAATGTCTCACACCTACTTTTTTTGAATTATGTTTTTGAAAGAAACCTGTCACAGTCGAGAGTGCTTGTCCTTTTTATATAAAATGAAACATGTGTAGAGAACGACATCTTTACTCAGTGGATCCTATATCCCTGTTTTTTTTTTCTTTAGTATTAATATAATTTATTGGATTTTGACCTACCTTTTCAATAGCAAAGTGTTTTAAAACAAAAAAAAGCATTTTAATATAATGGAAAGTGTACTGTCTTAATAATATCTATATCTTTTTCTAGAGCATTTATTTCTAAAAAAAAGTCTGGATATTTTGTCTATAATTATATTTGTTATTTTCCAAGTTTTATAAAATATCACAAAGTATATTTTCCGAACATATATCTTGTATTTTTCACCTTTTTATGTCATTTCTGAATAAAATTCATTATACCGTCGACATAATATTGTACTGGGAATAGGCTTCAACTTTCAGTACACTCACTTGACGAAAACAAGCTTCTTATATCCCTCCGAGGTAGGAAAATAATACTCTACATGAAAAACGATAAAAACTTAATATGAATCTTGAAAAAAATGGAAAACCCCGTCAAAAAATGGGAAGAAAATGCTACAAAAAGTTCTCCCAGGGCTAGAATTTGATATAATGTCTCACACCTACCTTTTTTGAATTATATTTTTGAAAGAAACCTGTCATTGTCGAGAGTGCTTGTCCTTTTTATATAAAATGAAACATGTGTAGAAAACGACATCTTTACTCAGTGGATCCTACATCCCTGTTTTTTTTCCTTAGTATTAATATAATTTGTTGGATTGACCTACCTTTTCAATAGCAAAATGTTTTAAAACAAAAAAATGGCATTTCAATATAATGGAAAATTTACTGTGTTAATAATATTTATATCTTTTTCTAGCGCATTTATTTCTAAAAAAGTCTGGATATTTTGTTTATAATTATATTTGTTATTTTCCGTTTTATGGAATATCACAAAGTATCATAAAATAAACATAATGTAAACACGAAAAAATTAGAAATTTTCCGAGCATATATCTTGTATCTTTCACCGAGTCTTTCACCTTTTATATCATTTCTGAATAAAATTCATTATACCGTCGACATAATATTGTATTGGGAATAGGCTTCAACTTTCAGTACACTCACTTGACGAAAACAAGCTTCTTATATCCCTCCGAGGTACGAAAATAATACTTTACGTGAACGACGATAAAAACTTAATATGAATCTTGAAAAAATGGAAAACCCCGTCAAAAAAGGGGAAGAAAATGCTACAAAAAGTTCTCGCAGGGCTAGAATTTCATATAATGTCTCACACCTACCTTATTTTGAATTATGTTTTTGAAAGAAACCTGTCACAGTCGAGAGTGCTTGCCCTTTTTATATAAAATAAAACATGTGTAGAGAACGACATCTTTACTCAGTGGATCGTACATCCCTGTTTTTTTTCTTTAGTATTAATATAATTTGTTGGATTAACCTACCTTTTCAATAACAAAGTGTTTTAAAACAAAAAAAATGGCATTTCAATATAATGGAAAATTTACTGTGTTAATAATATTTATATCTTTTTCTAGCGCATTTATTTCTAGAAAAGTCTGGATATTTTGTTTATAATTATATTTCTTATTTTCCGTTTTATGGAATATCACAAAGTATCATAAAATAAACATAATGTAAACAAGAAAAAATTAGAAATTTTCCGAGCATATATCTTGTATCTTTCACCGAGTCTTTCACCTTTTTATAACATTTCTGAATAAAATTCATTATACCGTCGACATAATATTGTATTGGGAATAGGCTTCAACTTTCACTACACTCACTTGACGAAAACAAGCTTCTTATATCTCTCCGAGGTACGAAAATAATACTTTACGTGAACGACGATAAAAACTTAATATGAATCTTGAAAAAGTGGAAAAACCCGTCAAAAAAGGGGAAGAAAATGCTACAAAAAGTTCTCGCAGGGCTAGAATTTCATATAATGTCTCACACCTACCTTTTTTGAATTATATTTTTGAAGGAAACCTGTCACTGTCTAGAGTGCTTGTCCTTTTTATATAAAATGAAACATGTGTAGAAAACGACATCTTTACTCAGTGGATCCTACATCCCTGTTTTTTTTCCTTAGTATTAATATAATTTGTTGGATTGACCTACCTTTTCAATAGCAAAGTGTTTTAAACAAAAAAAATGGCATTTCACTATAGTGGAAAAACTGCTGTGTTAAAAACGTATACCGCTCTGGTCATTGAAATTTTTAACGTGTAAAACAGTGATGTCGACAGCTTAATGGAAAATCAAATGTATTAAAAAGAGTCCAAAGTTGAGTTGATACATTTCTTCCATGCGGTATTGCCGGATTTTGTATCATAATTTCAAACCGCACAAGTAGGCGTTTATGAAAAATAATGCATCTAGAGTTGGAACTTTATTTTTTACAATTAGTTACTCATTTTATTACAGCTGTAATAGATTATATTTATCTTAGATATATTAACTTCATTTCAGTAGTATACATGAAAGTTTTTAAAATAATTTATTTTTTTCTAAACACATTTTCCTACAAACGTAAAAACCTGCAACATTCTATGCCGCTTTTTATTTTGTCTCTCTGTCTGTCAACCGGTCATTTATATATTTATCTCTGTCGCATGGATTAAAATACATACCAAGCAAATGAAGTGACCAGAGGTGTATAGGATCAAATGGTGTAAAAATGAGACATTTTTTAAAAATTTCAGTTTAATCTTAGTTACAACCAGTATTACTATTACAATCAGTGCAACGTAACCACTCAAAAAACAAAAAATGCATTTAGTGGGAAGGGAACTATAGTAAAAACATAGCATAATTTTTTTTATAAATGGCTGAAACAAATATTTTATTATTAATATCTCTGAAACTATCAGAAAGGAAGCCAAAAATATAATAAAATACAGGATGTTCCATTTTAAAAAAATAATCTGGACCAACTCACAGTTCTTTGAGCCACCCTGTAGAGAACTTAAAATATTTTTTTCTAAAATACATTCTAACAACGCTTTCAGATGGAGCGGAGCGTCCGCGACGGACTGTCCGCGACTTCGAGCAAGTACTATGAGTTTATACTAAGGGCTGGCAAAGGTTAGTCTTGGATCGAGATTTCCCTATGTAAGAAGTGTACAATGCGTTTATAATGTACTGAACAAAGTTCTAAAATAATGTACTGTAAAAACAGTAAATACGTTGCCAAACATATGAAATAAACCGAGAAACTGTGCACATTGCTAAGAGACGTGGAAGGGGAATAGTAGATTTGTCGCAGTCGACCGGTCAACCTCTAAAGCGGCCCATGCATTGCGCAGCGCAGGCTATTGCGCAACGAGTTGCCAATGTATAGTCCTGTTTGATGAGTTGCGCAATTGTTTGATAAGTTTCAAGAATGTTTGAATTCTTTTGTGCAACAGGACTGTTTGCGCAACGCGTTGTGTAGTGTATGTGTGTGTTGCGCTTCGTTGTGCAATATTTTAGTTCTTTCATCCAAATTCTTTGTTTTCTTTTTCGTTTTTTGGTATCATCGACATCATCTAGGGTATGTACGATATTAATTGACGCAATGGCAATTGAGGGCATGATTGTTTCTCGAACAAAGCACAACTTTTAATAAAAAGTTTGATCAAAACTTTACCAAGTGCGTGGGTGATGCAGTTGTGCACCACAACGTTGCGCATCGCTTTGTTGCGCAACTTGTTTGATAATGTATGGGCCGCTTAAGTAACTCTGTCAGTACTTAAAGTTTTAGGAAAAGGTGTACATCATTCACGATTTAATTACGTCTCGTGATACTTTATTTGTTTATGTATTTACGAATCGTTGAATTTTAATTTTCCTAGAAACACTTGCATTTTTAGGAAAAATAAGTGAGTTGCTGTTCGACAGTGGTCGCGCTATTAGAACACTGAATTCAAAAATCGATATCTCGAAATCTATTAGAAATAATCGATTGTAGTTTTCTCAAAAACTTTCTTAACATTTCTGGTATATTTTCTTGGCAGACAGTATGTGAAAATCTTTATAAATAAAAAAGTTATACAATTTCTGAAATTTGCTATACACTAAAAGTAAATGCATGGGTTGTTTAAAATTTTTGAATGAAAAAAAACAACCTTATCGAATTTTTCTTATTTACACATATTGTAAAAGATCCGATCTTCACAATAAAAAAAAAGTTTCAATATCTAAAGTGGTTCTTAAGTTATGGCTTGTTATGTGTTAAAAAGTTGAGTTTTTAAATTATCGCGATTACTGACGTTTTCTCGTTATAAAAAAGGCCACCCTAACGATATTCTTATAATTCCATTTCAGATGTTTAGAAACATATCTAATGATTTTATCTAGTTTGATAGGGAACTTTACTTGATAGGGAAAGGTGTACCGGCAACGCCGCAACAGCACACCGTCGCATTTCTCTCTCCGACTTAATAAGATCCTTATGCGATTTACTTCCACACATGTAAATACCGACCCAAAAGTAACAGTTGCAGCACGGTATGAACAATTTCACATGGGCGCGTATGATTTCGTCTGACGGCTATCTTGAAAAAACACGACGGACGGACGGTGCGCTCCATCTGAAAGCGCTGTAACACAAAGTTTAGGTTTACGTTTTAAAAAATACTAAGTTTTTTATTGTAGGAGCTACAGATGCTCGACGCACTATATAACCCTGTATAATAACTTGTAATTTAACATTCTATAGGTGTAAACGTTCTTCTTTATTTTGGTTCTTCGTTAAATAAAACATTATACCTAATTATTTTTTAATGACACTAATTCATATATATTTGTTTCAATGTCTCCTTCATACAAACGGAAATATCAAGAAAATTCCAAAGGAAAAGAGCAAAAAATGGCCAACCTGTGCGCGGCGCAGTTTAAAATTGTAAATTCAGTCGTAAATCAGCCGAAATTACTGCCGCTAGGTGGGGAACGCCAGAAATAAAACAAAAACAACAAAAAATGAGGAAGGGAGATAAGGAGAAACGTTGCGAGAAGTGGGAGGGGTACATTACCTGAGGGTAAAAGGAAAGACAAAGGTTTCTTCCGAGTTGTTCGTAAAGTATCTCACTTAATTCTTATAAACAAAAATTTAATTTTATCGCTGAGAGTTTGTTATAAGCTAAATCGAGGCTGTTAACGTTTAATGTCAAGATTTAAGTTTTTTTATAAAATTTTTGATCTTTTTATAGTCTCAAACAGTTCAAACTGAAGTAATTAACACAAAAAAATGAGAAAAGAAACTTAAAAATAAAGTATTTTAAATCAGCCCCTCTTTGTCTAATATAAACGAAGCTTACTTTGATAATAACACATAATACAATTCTCAAACGTCATCTGTGAAAATGCTAACCTTATCTAGGGTCAAGTAAATGACATCTAAGGTTTCACCTCGCTAATATTCTCCCAGACACCAATTTTCTTTCAAATATTGACGTTACTTCAGAAATTATTTGGAAAAAATCAAAATAAAAATGAAAATTCTACACCCTGTATCATTTTATCATTTTAGGAGATATATTTATACGAACTTTTTTATTTATTTTTATCTGCAGAATATGCTGCCGAAGTTCCCGAAATACAGTTCGGACCACCCTGTATAGTACCTATTCATAATATGCCTATCTATAATGTATAGGTTTATCAATATATTATAATTGCAATGTTTACTATTACTTATTCCTATATTGATGCATTTGTTTAAAGCTTGTAGGTATATTTTAACCTTTTTTATAATCTGCCTATACAAAAATCTGGATTTTTTTATTAATCCGAATTACCTAGCTTTAATTGAGCCCGATTATCAAGTCCCTACTGTATTTTAATTTGATGTCACTGTTTAGCTAGTTACCTAATTACAACAAATAAAAATCAAGCAAAATTTAGAAATACGTTTTAAGAGTATTTTTTTCATCAGTTTGTTGTCTTTATATCGAGTTCCTATAATTTTCACTGGACCCTATATCGTTCTCCTCCATTGTTTCCTGATACTTTTCCAGAAATCGAAAAATGGAAAGGAATTGAGGAAGTAAAGGGATAGAAGAGGAAATAGACTGAAAGAAGATAGATAAATAGAGGCCTGGGTAAAAGAAAATAAAAAGAAAACAGGCACATTATTGAAACTGTTGTGTACGTTCTTCTAACTCGGAAAAGTTTTGGTTTTGATAAAATAGAACTTTCCTCTGAATGTCTTGGAGGCCGTTTCTCAAAATTAACCGATAATTTTCTTTCTTATATTTGTTTCCTGTAAAGATGTTGTTATTTTTTATTTATATATTTACATTGCTGGTACGATTATTATCTCCTAACTTTTTCCAATATGATGAAAAACCCGTCAAAGCAGTTAAGGTCAAGAGGATTACAAAAGGAAAATCTTAAGGAATGTTTTCAAAATCAAAATATTCTTAATAAAGGTTGTAACAAAACTTCAACAACAGAACACGTTTGTATCCCTTCCTTAGGTATTTTTCGTTTGGACCATAGTTTCCATATTCCCCATATCAAATGTCGAGAAAAAGTTACGTGTGAAAGACTATACAGGGTGAGTCTTAAATAAGTGCAAATATTTGCAGGGCTGGTAGATCCCCAAAAAAGAAACATAATATTTTCTCTTTACCGTTTTTCAAACCGAGTTATTTTACTTGGAAAATAAAAAAAATATTCTTTGGTTAAATTTTGAGAACCACTGAATCTTTTCTGTTTTATTTTTCCTTTAATTTAATCTACTATGTTGCCATATTACCAAGAAATTAGGTTTTTAACTAAATATTAAAATAAGTCGTAAATAATAAAAAACCAAAAAATAATTTATTACATTTATTTACTTATATTAATCTATACTACCGTATGATCGAATAAAAACGGCGTCAGCGATGGCTATGAAATGAAGATCGCTGTCATTTTATATGTAAATTTATATAGGAAATGCCATCGATCGTCATTTCCAAGCCAACTGGACGCCGTTTTTATTCGATCATATGGTATTATATAAAATCCTTAAGTGACTGACATACTGATTAATCACGATCCTGCTCAAACCACTCAACGTAAGAAGCTCAATTTTGGCATACAGGTTGATTCTAGGGTGTAAAGGTTCGATAAGAAGGGATTTTTCGAAATTCCAGTTCCAAGAGGGCGAAACCACCTCTCAAATATTACAATATTTTTTATTTAAAAAACGGCCAAGTTTCCGAAAAAACGCTTAAACACGTATATTTTATTTTGTTTTTCTACATATTTTAAGATTTTTTAAAAATGTATACAGGGTGTTTCGAAAAATCTGGTTATTGATTAATCACGATCCTGCTTAAAGCGCTTGACGTAAAAAGCTGATTTTTGGAAAACAGATCGACTTTAGGGTGTAGAGGTTCGATAAGAAAGGATTTTTCGAAACTCGAATTCTAAGGGAGTAAAACTATCCCTCAAATATTAAAATATTTTTTATTTAAAAAACCGGTGAGTTTTTCAGAAAAACTCTTAAACACGTACCATATTTTATTTTGTTGTTTTACATATTTTAAGACTTTTTATAAATTTATACAGGGTGTTTCATAAAGACTTTAACGAGTTTCACGCTTAAACTGTTTGACGTTTAAAGCTGATTTTTGGCAAACGGATTGACTGTGGGGTGTAGAGGTTCGATAAGGAGGGGTTTCTCGAATCTCAAATTCCAAGAGGGCGAAAACACCCCTCAAATAATACAATATTTGTTATTTAAAAAACGGTTAGTCTTTCGGGAAAACGCAAACATGGACACGCATAATTTATTTTGTTTTTTACATATTTTGAAATTTTTTAAAAATCATACAGGGTGTTCCAAAAAGTCGGGTAATTGATTAACCACGATTCTGCTTAAAATGCTTGACGTAATAAGCTTATTTTTGGCAAACGGATTTTTCGAAAGTCAAATTCCAACGATATGAAACTACCCCTCAAATATTACCAAGTTATATAATAATATTGCCATATTGTTCTTCTCATGCTAACATAAATGTGAGAAAAGTTTATCCAGTTTGTATGTTAATGGAAATTCTTGCTTTGCTTTATCATCACCATTAAAAATGATTAATTCGACGCGAACGAAGTCGCGGGTACAGTGCTAGTTTTATTAATAATTAATAAAGTAAAGTAAAGTAAAGTTTATTTATCAAAAAAAGTACAATGTAAGTAAAAAAAATAAAACTAAAATTCCTGAAAAATAAGAAAATAAAAATAATAAAAGCTATTCCTTAGTTATAGATTTTCTAATTTGATAAATAAACTAAATGCTCACCAAAGAAATAAATCTTGTCAGTGAGTATAAAAAAAAGTGAGTAAAATAAAAATAATAAATAATTTTTCAACTCTTATGTAACATGAACAACAAAATAAAATAACAGTGTATAACATAAAAATAAATTAAAAGGATATTTAATTCAAATTGGTAGCTTGTGATATGTATAAATGTTATAAAATAATAAAATAAGTAATTATTTCTTTTTAACACATAAAGTTTGTTTAATTCTAGACCGTCTTTCTTCATTTAATAATATCTAGACTAGTCTTTTGAATTCCTATCCTGCTGGAGTTTTGAGTTTAATAAAAGTTTTAGTAAATATAGAAAGACAAACAGGAACTTGAATGCTCTATTCTCTTCATCGAAATATTAAACCAGACTGTTTAATAAAGAATGTTTAGAAAAAGGTACTGCAAACTTATATTTTGTAATATTTTGTATCTTTTTACTCTGTGTGTACTGCTATTTTTATATTATGTTGCTAATATTATTATGTAAATATGATTTATTTCTTACAGCTTTTTTAATTTATTTCATTTAATTTTTTGTTATTCATTTGTTTTTTTTAAATGATAATCTAAAATATATACACACAGTTTCAAAAATTTTGCACCACCTTGTTTTAATGTGAAAGGGTTTTTCGGGAAAAACAATATTTGTGGGCTCGTTGGTCAATCATTCTGCCCTAGCATATTTGTAGTAAAAAGCAACGTTACTCCAGAATATCTGATATAGCTGATTTTTCAGTGTGATTATCCTTATAGCTACACCAGTCGAATTTCAAAATTTAGAGTAGGAGTAGTTTGGTGTCTAACAGAGCTGGTATTTGGCAATGTGATCCAAACCAATTCACTAGGATCAACGGCATAATCGCTATATCCACTACATAATTAATCCATGTTGATAGGGCAATGACGGATGACAGATATACCAGAAACACGCTTCAGCGTCACCTAAGGCTATTGCGAGCGCAGCTATTGAAGATGCTTTTATTTTTATGAACAATAACGCCCGACATCATCGCACCAGAGCTGTAAATGAGTATCTTAAAATTGAAGGGATCAGTCTTTTGGATTGACCTTTTAACCAAAAACAGCTGAATACGTCAATAAATCCTAATTTTTGATATAAAAGATAAATCTTTTTTTGATATATTTATATACAGTTTACCAAAAAAATCATAAAATTGGGCTAAAAATTAAAAAAATATAATTCTTTAAATTTGACAAAAAAGTGTTCCGTTGCATTTTTCTGTATCTGAGTTTTGGTAATGAAGATGTGAGATCCATGCAGTTGAGACGCATTACTATACAAATTCTAAGGCAAATACGGGTAAATAACTCTCAGAACATTTCCATCACCCCTCGTAAGGCAAACACAAAATTACACCGATAAACCGTCCTCACCGTCCAAATCCCCATTCAGCCAAGTCATTGGCGTAAATTCCTGGCCACTTGGAGAAACCTAAGCCGCATTTAATATTATTAAGTTGGTTTAATGCTTGTTCCGGCAGAAAGATCCCCGGATTGAATACGGAAAATGCTTAGGAGGAAAAAGACCGAATAAAAGTGGGGATGGGGTAACAACGGAAGTGAAAGTAACGAAGAAAATGTTGGAAAAAATCGTGGTTGAGTATTGCGACGGTCAAACGAGGTAATTTATATACCGGGAGGGTTAGGGTTGTGTGGCTTGATGAATATTAAAGAAAAAGATCAAGTGGTATTATCCGAGCCGATGTTAATAAGATTTTTGTGCGGTAAATAAGAAACAAGAAAATTTACACAAAAAGAGAATTTAATAAATAATGAAATTACTATAACAAACGTACGTGTTCTAAGTCGTAAAGGATCTCTTTACGACGTTTTTGGTCTTGCAAAATACATAGCAAGAAACATCCAAGAAGACTCCCGCAACACCAAAACCAAAACCAAGATTTTTTTCACGTTTATATGGTATAAAAAACTACTTATTTGTTCATAATTTTTGTTATAATTTATTGCAAATAATGTTTTCCCGACTATGGCATAAAATTTAAAAGAACTCTGAATAGAATGGCATATCATATGTCAACTTTTGACATTTTCGCATACAATTTATTTGAAATTATAACTTGCGGTTCGTAACGAAAATTTGACTCGAAATACCAAGTATGTGGTGTCAAATTATTCGTAAAAAAAATGCTTTTTCCAAATATGCTAATGAGCTACTCTCGTTCCATTTGAAAAAATTGAGATATGATTAAAAATACGATTAGAGCATTTTCTAACTGGCCAGGACAAGACACTAAAAACATTAGACGATCAAATATATTTTTCCAAGGCTCATCCTTGATGAAGAATTAGTGTCTTTAACATAGTCATGGCCCTCTAGATTCAACTTTAAAATACAATTTTTTATTAAGCGAGAATGTCAAAAGTTGACACATGATATGTCATTCTATTCAGAATGTCATTTTCTATCGAATAAAGTAAAAAAATACCGAGGGTGGCATTTAAAAATCAGAAGTTGTAGTTATTTCCGGTAAAACAGGAATCGACCAAAAACAATTGAATACACCAATCAATCGTAATTTACTAACATATAGTATATATACTAACATACCAAATCTCGTTTTTTTATCTGAAAAAATAAAAAAGTTATAGGGGTGAGCCACTTTTGAGACGCACCCGGTATACAGGGTGTCAAAAAAATAGTGTATCTAACTTCGGCGGATCATTCTACAGATAAAAATAAAAGAAAAAGTTCCTATGAACATATGCTCTAAAATGCTGTCCGAAGAAGTTACAGTTAAATAAAAATAATATATTTTGTTTATTTTTAAGAACATTCCATGTGAAACAGCAAGTTGCTAAATATGCTAAAATCGATGCATTGTAATCTTTAAACGCAAATATCTTGAAAACTGTTCGCTTTTCGAACTAAACGAAGAGCATTTTTTTACGTAAAACAGTTCTAGCTTTTTACATGTTGAAACTACTGTATCTATAAAGATAAAAAAAGTACCATAAGTAGTACTCTCTACCCTAATGGAAAGTACACATTCAGGGCTCTTATGGAATTTTACACGATCGCCATTCGCTTTGACATTAGAATGCCATGCGTGCAAGAGTACCAAATTTCAGTAAAAACGGTTTACCAATGGTCATAAAAATAAGCAAAATATATTATTTTTATTTAACCTTTCGAGGGCTGTAACTACTTCGGGAAGCATTTTAGAGCATATGTTCATAGGAAATTTTTGTTTTATTTTTATTTGTAGAATCACCCACCAAAGTTAGATACAATATTTTTGTAAAAAAAACACCTTGTATATAAAAATATAATAAAGATTTTCTGTGTAGAAAGTGTACCTGGTAAAAATCTATTATAAAATGCAAGATTTGCAACAAAACTGCGCAAGACCAAGACTGGACCCTGCAAGACCAACACTACTTATTATCTGTAGAACCAAAACCAAGACCATGGGAGTCTTGCTCTTAGTTTTGCATTTGTTCATCACTAACACTACGCGTTTGATTTTTATAAAATACCATAAAACATATTAGCAACTTTTCTCTATCTGGGTATATATTTTTTGATAAGATTAACTTTCAGTTTACTTTTAAGTCATCTTCAGATTTTAAAATATCATAACTCATTTTTTTATTACATTAAAAATTTCGCACAAACATTAAATATACCTTAAACCTTAAATTATACGTGTTGTTAATGGTTTCAAACATAGATATGCATAAAAGATCCACTAGTCATACATTTGTATTGACCAAACATATATAAGCAAAGTGTAAACGAACTCTTTGTGTATCTACACTAGGCTGGAACGAAAAAATTTTTTTTCCAAAATATTTTCACACAAGTCTCAAAATGTACCTTTAGATAAGTATTTTTTTTTCTCAAAAGCTGAGCGCCCTGCCTTTGTATCTTCAGGTTCCCCACGGGCCTTAAAAGCTGAGATATTTTTGAAAAATATTTATTTTTTTGTACGTCAACATATTTAATAATTATTTATCTTTTACCTTTAACACACTGCTTAACATGACTATAAAATATAACCCAATAATGTTATCCAAACTAAATCACTTAAATTATTGTTTTCCGGTTCCTCAATATATTTGAAACTTGTCCACCTGAATGATAAACTACCATCTGTGGCACTTGCCTGTGACAAAACTGGAGTTTTAGATCACGCTACCGCTATAATCGCAAATGCTGTTTTAGAGGATATTGGAGTAGTGTCTAAAAGCAGTTGTACACAGATAGTAGATAGAATGAAGATCAGGAGGGCCAGAATGTCTCAACATAAGTTTGTACTAGTGTATTAGGTAAAATGTCGTTATTAGGCGTGTTTTTTCATGGTCGAAAGGACTCATTTCATGGTCTAGACGACTATTATTTACGAAAGAATAAAAGGAAGAGAAAACGCGTTGTGGGAGAACATATTTCTATTCTAAGTGAACCCGGTTCTAAGTATTTGGGCCATGTTACACCGGAAAGCGGATCTGCATGTCATATAAAACTGTCTTTGGTTAATTTCTTTAAGGAAAAGTTTGACTTGACCCAACTTTCCGATTTAGTAGAAGTTGGGACAGATGGAACTGTTGTGAATACGGAAGTGAAAAATGGCGTTATTCGTTTGTTGGAAAAATAATTAAAACGTCCCTTACAATGGTTAATTTGTTAATTCCATTTAAATGAACTTCCTTTGCGACATTTAGTAAAAGAACTAGATGGTGAATTGGTGTTATTGGAAGAACAAAGGTTTTATTGGACAGAAACTAGATAACTGTGAAACCCTAGCTGTTGTAAAATTCAGAAGAATTGAAACTGTCCAAAGACATTATAAAGATAGACCGAACATCTCATTCATAAATACTCGTTGGTAGTGTATCAAACATTCCGTTGAGACATTCTGGCCGTCCTGATCTTCTTTCTATCTACTCTCTGTGTAGAGCTGCTTTTAGACACTATTCCAATATCCTCTCATGCAGGTGGACAAGTTTCAAATATATTGAGGAACCGGAAAACAATAATTTAAGTGATTTAGTTTGGATAACAATATTGGGTTATATTTTATAGTCATGTTAAGCAGTGTGTTAAAAGGTAAAAGATAAATAATTATCAAATATGTTGACGGGCAAAAAACAAATATTTTTCAAAATATCTCAGCTTTTAAGGCCCGTGAGGAATCTGAAGATACAAAGGCAGGGCGCTCAGCTTTTGAGAAAAAAAAATTACATCTAAAGGCACGTTTTGAGGCTTGTGTGAAAATATTGTGAAATTTTTTTTTCGTTCCACCCTAATCTACACCTTGAATTAAGTACAAATTTTATATAATACTTTTTTGAAAATGCTTCGACGTTGTGGCGTAATTTCAGTATTTTCATATAAACTGAATAAAGTGGTAAATAAATATCTCTACTTTTGCTAGAAATACCTGAAAATCACTTAAATAGAATTTTAATAACATGATATATATCTATTTCTATTTAATTTAAGTTTTTTAAGTTAATCTCTCTATTTTATTCTTTAATATATCGTGGTGCATCGTCGTTGGAAACATAGGAAGTCCCGTGCAAATTTTGAACTGTGCAAATATTAGCTCCCCCATTGAATTTATAGCAAACTGGTAAATATATTTTTAAAGGTCTACGTTTGTTAAACACACATGCCAAATTTAAACAATGTTAGATAAGGCGATTTTTAGAAGTTTGAGAAAAACAGCATCTATTTTTAAATTAAAACTAAAGAGGTAACAATCCAACACAACACGACAACAGTCAAAAACCGACCTACCTTAAATTGCCAACGTCATATTCAAACGTAACTTAATTTTAATATTCGCTACCAGTAATAATTTATTGTTATACACATAAAGAAAAAGTGAGCACGATAAAATGGTACTACGCGGGGAATAGCTTAGCCCACGGCAACACAGAAAGCGTGTTTTGCTTTTTTAGCGTGAAGCGTCTTTAGCGACTAAAACAAAATAACAGGATTATATAGGGGTGGCCACACCAAAAGCGTGTAGCGTTCGGCGTGTCTCGCAAAAAACGCAAATAAAAACAAATCAGTTTGTTTTCTGTAGCGTCTTTAGCGTTTTCTAAGATGAGACCCCGTCATAGGCGGACGTTATATTTAATAATACAATAAAAATAAATTAAATAAAATAATATTTAACTATTATTATTTAAAAATATTTTTATAAAGAGCATCTATTGTTTAGGTAGATTCTATTATTCAAAAATTTGAAGGAAATGTTTGAAAAAGTGTAGTTTGAAATGTTGAATAAGTAATAAATTAAAGGAATATTTTCTTACGCGTAAAATAGTTTTTATGCGTAAAAAGTGTTTTTTTCTGGGTAAAAAGGTTTTCTAACAGAAACAAATAGTTTTTGACGCGTAAAAATAGTTTTTACGTGCAACAAATGGTTTTTACATGTAAAAATATATTTTTTTTGTAAGAAATTTTTTCTATCGGAAACAATAAGTTTTTGACGCGTAAAAAAAAATATTTTTTCACGTGTAACAAATAGATTTTTACACGTAACAAATATTTTTTTTTTGTGTAACAAAAGGTTTTTTACTAGAAACAATAAGTTTTTGACGGGTAAAAAAATAGTTTTTTACGTGTAACAAATAGATTTTTACACGTAACAAATAGTTTCATACGCGTAAAAAATAGTTTTCTACCAGTAACAAATAGTTTTCTACCAATAACAAATAGTTTTATACGCGTAAAAAATAGTTTTCTACCAGTAACAAATAGTTTTTTACGTGTAACAGTTTTATTCGCGTAAAATAATAAAAATAGTTTTTTACGTGTAACAAATACTTTTTACACGTAATAATTTAATTCACTTTACAAAATTTGTATTAAAATATCAATATTTTTGATAAACACGTGGACTGCTCACAAATACACATCGTGTCACTACGTATTTCTAAGCCGTTAACACGTTTCGTTACAACGAGCTCGTGTGTCAGGGCCGTCTCACTAGGTCGTATGTCATGGTCTTCAATTTTTACTACCAGCGCGCGTAAAGAAGTTTCATTCCAAAATGTTTTATAAATCATGTCCTAAAATTGCATTAGCAACTAGAAATATTTATTATTCTATTATATAATTACAATTATTTATTATATTATATTATAATTATAACAAGTACTAATCACAACACTACAAATAAAAAACTATACACATATAAACTAAAATTCGTAAAATAAATGGCAAATAATAATAATTATTTTTACACACACCACTGGCACTAGCAGTAGATTGTGTTTGTCTCCGAATATATGCCCCGGCCCGTCCACAATTCAATCCCAGCATCTTTTATCTTCGTCTCTTCAACGCTAACGGCGCCGATCTCGCCTATCTCTTTCTCACAGGATTGATTGTTGGACGGGCCGGGAATCCACGAGCTTGTGACGTTACTAATTGACATCTTGATAGAAACTGCAGACCTGCCGCGTCTTTTGCGTTTTTTAATGGACACAAATCGAAAAAAGCGCTTAAAATGATAAAATCGCAAAAAGCACTTTAGACGCAAAAAACGCTAAAAACGCTTTCTGTGTGGCCGTGGGCTTAGACAGTGTATCTGACATGTTTCGGTTAATTTCCCCTGAATATTAAAATTAAATTACTTTTGACAATGACAAAATCATAGTTTGTAACCCTAAGATATGTTTGTTTTTGACTGGTGTTCGATTGTTACCTGTTCGGTTTGGTTTGTAAAATATAAAAATTGATGCAATCTTTCTTAAATTACTCAAAATCGGCTGATCCAAAATTATTCAAATTTTACATCTGTATTTACCTAGACTTCGCTCTAAGGTCAATAGGGGAGCCAATATTTGAACAGTTCAAAATTTATATGGGACTTCCTATGTTTCCAACAACGATGCACCACCCAGTATGTATGAACTGTTCAAAAATATGATGAGAAAAATATGTCCATTACTTATTTTTTGTTCTAATAATATTTTATCTATAGAAAATTAATTTTTATTTGCAGGCGAACATCCAGCAGCTATGCAAACCAGCAATAGCTACAGCTCAACTCCACTCATATCCCTGATGATGATGTTGCTGATCATCACGAAATCAAGCTGACTATCTTTCTTCTAAGCGATACATTTGGGCGAGAAATGCAAGAAGAAGAATGAAAGGAAAAGATGAAATAAAAAATAAAGTGAGAGACAAATAACAATGAGGAGAAAAATATAATCTCGTATGTACAGTTTTTGAATCGAAATGAACTGAGTTATGTCAGTGTGTTTTTTGAGGTTTTTTTGCGTATAAAACAAACATGTTATTTGTAGTTACAGGGTACAAATCAAAACTTCAATTGCAATATTAAATAGGTTACTTTTAAATTTGTTATAATGTTGTTTTTTTTTCTGAGTTTATATCTTGTGTCACTATAAGTTAGAATGGTAGTAAAAAATAATGAATTTTAATTTATTATATAAATACAGGGTGGGGCACCTCATTCGCCTCGGTTAGGTTTAGAAAAAACAAATTTTTTTGGTACAGGGTGTGTCAGAACTAAGATCCATATCAAAGTTATATTGTTATCCATAAGAAAAATCTTATGGATAACACGGTATTTTATTTCATTTTTGGATTCTTGGACATAAAATAGGACATTTATTATAAGGATTTAATATGTTTAAAAGTTTTGATTTTTGAGATATTTAAATATGCCATTTTATTGAAAAATCGCTTTTTATTCAAAATCTGAGCCAGACAGGTATAGAAAACCCTAATATAGTTTGAAAGAGCATTTAAATCTGCTTCGATTTATTTAAAAAAATACATAGTGTTGCATTTGAAATAACGAAATTTTTTGAAAAAATGTAAAATAAATATTTAAAATAGACCAGCAATTTTTGATACCCCTGTATACATTTAAGGAAGCAATCAAATTTTTTAGTAAAGTCTATTTTTCTGGCTTGAAAGTCAGCACAAGAATTAATTCCGAAAAGTAATATACGAGGTGATAAACTTTTTTATTATAGCATGCATATTTAAATATTTTTAAATATCTCAAAAACCAAAGCTTTTAAACATATTAAACCCTTATAACAAATGCCTTATTTTATGTCCAACAATCCAAAAATAAAATACCGGGTGTTCCATAAGAAAAAATATACCTTTCGTATGGATCTTAGTTCTGACACACCCTGTACATTTCAAAATAATTTTAAATTATGCACAATACCTTCCCACATATACCTATAAAATATTTTGTTTCTACAACTTTTCGTTTTCGTATAATCAACCGAGGCGAATGAGGTGCGCCACCCTGTATATACCGATCTGGTCATCAAAAATGCGTGGTCTGGATTTTAATGTGTAAGATAGTGATGTTGACAGCTTAATGGGAAATAAAATGTATTAAAACGAGATAAATGTTAGGTTAATAATTTCTTCTATGCAGTATTGCCGGATTTTAAATGAAAATTTCAAACAGCACAAGTAGACGTTTATGAAAAATGTTGCATCTAGGGTTGAAACTTTATTTTTCACAATTACTTACTCATTTTACTACAGCTGCAATAAATTATATTTAGCTTAGATGTATTATCTTCATTTCAGTAGTATACATGAAAGTTTTTAAAACAGGTTATATTTTCTACACACATTTTTCTACAAACGTAAAAACCGGCAACACTGTATGCCGCTTTTTATTTTGTCTCTCTGTCTGTCAACAGGTCATTTATATTTATCTCTGTCGCATGCATTAAAATACAGACCATGCAGATGAAGTGACCAAGGCTAGTATATAAACACCAAGAAAATGAACTCAATAAAGTTATATTCTTAAAAAAATGAAATTTAATTTAAAAAGGTACCTTTTGTTAAAGTTTTCAAAATAAAATATAATATCTTTATTTTTTAGATATATGTATACTTATTTATTCGGTATATATTAATCAGCTGGTACACTTTTAAACTCATAGTGACACAATTTTGTATAATATATCCTATTAACCTTAAAAAATCAAAATATATCAACGGCGAATCAAGCGAGTGACAATTCAACAATAATAATAACCAAAATATAAATAGTTAAACAAAGACTATACCAGAAATTTTCGTTATAGGGTGCTGTGTAAAAACAAAAGAAAAGACAGAAAAACGTAAAAATGACAAGATACCGACAAGTGAAATAATTGTAAACGTCCATATATAAGTAATTCTAATTGTATATATTATATCATATGTTTTCTATTTGTATATTTTAGATGTGTACAGTACAAAAAGTGTTAGATTTGTTGAGATTCGGATATGAACGGATAGGTTCAAAATGAACCTACAAAAAATTATTGTTTCAAAATTTATATTATCAGTTTAAAATATTTACATAATAATATGTGTATCGTACCTTAAAAAGTTATGAATAAACGTCATTCCTTAGTTTAATTTTTGTAATGTGTGCATAATCTAATTTCTTTAAATAATATATTTTTATTTTAGTTTTATTACTGAAAAACAACTGTGTATTTACCAGAATGAATAAATACACAGTAATAGAAAGTGTCGCTATCCAGAGCCTCACAGCAACATGGTTAGTTGGTTAAAGTAGCGAATGACACCGCTTGTCGAGCTCCAATTAGCAAAATTGCCGCTTTGATACCACTACTCTAAGACCCTATCCTACGGATGGGAAAGTAGGATTGATAACTGTTTATTTCGTTATGCTGCAACATCTTCAAGATTTACAAAGCTGTAACCTCCGAGGAAACGATTGCAAGTCCTATACAAAGCCGGACAGCGGCATAGGAAATGCAGGACCTGTTTTCCCTTCCTTAGAGTCCTTGCAGCTTCGGCAAGCTTCGTAAAAAAGTTTGCCCATTCTAGCCGCATGTCAACAATTGGCCAGTGTCCCGTATATAGGGGTCCCAGGCTGAGCGTGCATTAGAAGTTTCTGGAGAACTACAATATCTAAATCGGAGATTTTTTGCACATCTTCTTCTTTTTAAGGTGCCGTGCAGGTTCCTCCGTAGGCGTTCATCTTTTTCTTCCTCATCAGATGGTTCTATTAACTGCAGCGACTTGGAGTGCTTGGAAGTCCATGCACATCATTATTATACAATGTGATCTATCGATTAAAAATATTTTCAATATGTCGGCACTTCCGGAAATACCGGAAGTCGATAGCCACTTTCTTGTTTTATATGAGTTCCCCCGTTGTTTATTATATACTTAAATTCTCTGTGAAATTCTACGAATATTGATGTTAAATATTCTATATCTTACATTAACGGTTTTTGAGAAAAAAAACATTTAAAATTCATCACAACGAAAAAAAACTACCTGTCAAAAAAAATTGTGCAGCCTAAAAGTCAAATTTTTTGATTACCACAGCCACTGTGACATAAAGAGAAGACATGTGGCTCTATATTTCAAAAATTATTGTTTGAATATCCTATAATATTGCCCCTAGCTGTCATGGAATTGAGAGACTAAAAAATTATCATAAATCATCACTATCTATTTCAAAAATTACATTGTTCGAGTATCATATAATAATGGCAGTAGCTGTCATGAAATTGAGCCATTAAAGAATAATTATATACATGTTTTTCAAATGGAAACTCTTTTTAATTCACTAGTGAAAAGTATTTTCAATTCGTGACTTTTTGACTATACATGTTCCTATACCTAAAACAAATTGTTTTTAAATTATTTTTGATTTAGTTTTAAAACGTATGATTTTATCTAGCTTCCTTTGACATTAAGTGTCAAACAATCAGACAATTTATTTCTGTCTGTGAGATAACTAATTATTTGAATTTCCTATATTACAAATACTGCCTACTTAAGAATTTAAAAAATGTATTTATATCTCGTATTTTCGCTCTTAAGTGATATCTAATAGTTGATATTATTAATAATATGATATACCATACCATATGATCGAAAAAAAATGGCGCAAAGTTGTCTTGGAAATGATGATCGATGACATACTGAAAGAAAAAAACATGGGGAGAATGGATCGTTTCCCCTCATAGATAGGAGAGAATATTCTATATATATTCTCTCCGATATAACCCCCATAGGAGAGAATATCGTTTTCCCTCTCACGGCTACCACGTAGCTACAGAACGGACAGACGTACTGAAACAAAAAATGGGGGTACCCCTTTAAAATAAGAAAGTTGTCAACTTCCAGTATCTCCGGAAGTGCCGTCATATTGAAAATATTTTTAATCGATAGATCTCGTCAAACAATTATGTGCAAAAAATCTCCGATCTAGATATTGTAGTTCTCTAGAAATTTCTATTGCACACTCAGCCTGGGAACTAAGTACACACTAAGCCCTTACGATTTCTTAAGGTCGTATTTGGGCCAAGTTTTCCTGGCTGTCCTGCAGGTGCTTAAAATTTTTTTTCTACTGTTTACCATTGACAAAAAATGGAGGTAAATCTCTTTTTATGGTATTGAGGGGAGTAAAAACTTCTTCTGATGTATCTAGCCCAAGACTCGATCCTCGCCTTGCACACAGTTACATAGTATCTGCTCTGCTGCTTCCGGATTTTTCTCGTAGAATCTGCGTCAAAGATAACCTTCATACAAGTTGAGCTTGTTTAAGTAACACTTGACAGTCATATATTCTGTATATAGACCTGTTATAATATAGTGAGCATTAGCAATTTCTTTGCTGTTTTATAATTAGGTACCAGGATAAAGACCTTGCTATGCTTAATGCTCTTGTATATTTCTCCAGTGGGCAGTTTGCCTCCCCTTCATTCAGAGTTTTATTGCACACTGTTGGTATATCTGGATATTTCCAGTACTGACTCTGAACCAAGAAAGATTTCTGATTATCCTTGTCTTGCTAGTTTGCCGTCTTTTTGTGTCTGTGGACGCCGCTGAGTTCCGGCACCTAGAATAATTTAATTCTGTTTCTTTCTGGTAGACTTTCAATATTATCAAGTCTTTCCCAGACGAGTCTCAATGATACCTATAGTCTCACAAAAGCCTTAAGTGCCGCTTGATGCTGAGCATATATTGATGGTAAGCCCTTCTATTGATTTCTCTCACGCATTGTAGAATGGCGAAGATTTCTACCTGAAATACGGTTGAGTATTTAGCAAAGAAAATGGATACGCTAAATTCCATATGTCCCATCGATTCCAAGTGGGTTCCACGCAAAGGTGCCCGGTGGTGTAGAGGTACAGCTCTCGTCTACCAATCTAATGGTTGTGGGTTCGAATCCTACAGCCGGCATTTCATCAGCCAACTATTTTTATTAAAATAAAAATAGGTTGGGTACCTAGGTCGACTCAGCGTTAAGTGAGTACTTGGGATTCACAATCCTGAGGTAATTATAGGCGGTTGAAGCGTAGTTTTAGCCACATAGCATGACAAGCTATACCTTGCAACTCCCAAGGCGTTAAACGCTATATACGGGAGCCATTATTAGTATTAAATGGATACGCTTGCCCTCCAAATATTTCTACTCCTGTTATCGGATAGGTTTAGATAGATATTATTAATTTTAATCTTAACTTTATCAACTGGCAATCTATCAGTGTCTGGAAAAAGTTCTATTTTCCGGTATAGTTAGACTAGGCCTATCTATTTTAAATATTTTTTGTCAATTGTTAAAAATAATAAATAAAATATAGCTCCAAATAAAATCTCAAATTTACGCCTACTCTGTTCTTTTTAAAATAACGTGCAAATCGTACTTTATAAAGTTATGACTTTCTTTGTTTCTTAATTTCTTTCTAGTGCCAAGTAGGTGTTTTTAAGTTAGATTTAGAAGCACTTATAAACGTAAAATTCTTGACTTTGCAATATCGACTAAACTGCTAATGCGAGTTTGAATTTCACAGCCAAATGCAGGTTTTGGCAAAGGTCTGCAACGAAATGCCTTTAAAAGAGATTTTAAACAACTAAACTTTAATAGAAAACAAATAGTCGGGAATTAAATATTTATAATGAGTATGGTTTTCTAAAATTTCCTACCAAAAATGTCAATCTGGTAAATGAATAATTAATAAATAATCTTAATACACCTGTAACTTAAAATTCTTGAATGGTATTTTAGAATTTTAACAACATCCACCTTTACCGTAATATAATATATCTTTAATTATACAGGGTAATTGACGATGTTGGAAAATTAGACGTTTATAGAGAACCTAATAATACGTCATTTTTTTTGGAAAAAGTGGATTATTATAAAAAGGCATCTGCTCCATATACCAAATTATCTTCAGCGTTACAGTGTTGTTTCTTCATTTCAGAAGTAGTAGCATCTTCGTTATTTTAAATGAAACACCCGCTATATTATTACAATTTTGGAAACACTTTCATATATCATTAATAGTTTTCGAGATAGAAAATATAAAATATTTGTTAAATTGACGAAAACATGTAAATAAGCATTGGTAAAATCTTGAATTCTGTATATTTAAAGTTGAAATTTGAGGTACAAATTAAAGAAAGTTCATATATTCGACCTCTCTAAAGAAACCTACTGGATACCACAGGGAGATATATTTTTTTATTATTTCCGCTTATTATAAAATTGTTATTTCATTCAACTCTATAAATATACAGGGCGTTTCAAAAAACCTGTGCCATGTCTCGTGAGGAGCTTTCTTATGTAAAAATAGGATTTATGTTTCATATCAACATACATAGGTCCGATTCTGCTTTGTTTCGTAGCTAC
This sequence comes from Sitophilus oryzae, assembly GCF_002938485.1. Classification (NCBI taxonomy): domain Eukaryota; kingdom Metazoa; phylum Arthropoda; class Insecta; order Coleoptera; family Curculionidae; genus Sitophilus; species Sitophilus oryzae. The sequence continues at coordinate 271,855 of NW_022146735.1, read as the reverse complement.
AGGGTGTTAAAGTCTTAATATTTTTTCGATTTATTTTAATTTTCTTCCAAGTACTTTTAACGTTTCGAATGAAATTTTGAGGTTAAAAGTTAAACTACAGGGTGCAGTCATCCAAATTTTCAAAAAATCCTCTCATCTTTCTCCACAAACGTTTAATCTACAATGACCGCAAATCACCCTATATTTTAAAACACTATAGAGGGTTAGTCTTAAATAAGTGCAAACATTTTTAGGGTAGTATATTTCGACACCAGAAACACGATTATTAGGTTTTTTTTCGCGAAAAAAAAATTAAAATTTGGAATTTTTTGAAAAATATTTTGGAATGTAGGTGTTAGTATATAGCAATATAGGTGGTAGTAGATTAAATGTACCGGGTGTCCCACTAAGAATAGCTCTCGGCTGTATCTCGGAAAGTATTAGCCGTAGGGTTTACGAAAAAAAATATTTATAACTAAAGGGGCTATGAGAAATTGCTGGAAATTATTTTCAAGTTTGTAGAACGAATGCTAGGGGGCGCAACTGCAACAAAAAATATGAAAATGGATTTTTTACACAATTTTGCCTAGATAAGGTGTACTATAAGTAATAGCTTCACAATCTTCAGTAAATTTTGAATATTTTTTGTTAGAGCCATTTTCCCCTATCTACCAAAATAAAGTGGTGGGGGAAGGTTAGATCTGTTTTTATTTAAATATTAATAACTCTGGACTGGATGATCGGAATCCAACAAGCGAGGGCTCGTTTAAAAGAGCGTTGATTACTCTATATTGTACCATATAAACAATAATAATAAGCTTTTCAACGTGGACGCTAGGGGGCGTTGTCTTACAACTTAACAAACATTGCGCGTTTTTTCAAAAAAATTAAATGCAATAGTATACCTAATTTTAGCTAATAGTAAAGAGTAGCAAAAGCTTAAAAAGTCAGCGAAACTCGCATTTTGATATCTTCTTTCAAACCGAAGATATTAGCAAAATTATAATAAATACCAAAAAATAAGCCCTTAATTACCTTATTTTTACAACACGATATCAGTAGCCCTCTTAATTATGCCCATTCTAACAAAAAATAAGATAGAAACAGTTAGTTTATTTTTGAAGTTCCTTTAGGTTATAAGTTTTTATGTTACTAAATAATGATATTTCAAAGAAAAAAGTGTTTGTGAAGTATATGTCCGGATGTACCCCATGGGTGTCCAAAACTGCCCCACCATGGGGCACCTTTGGACAAATGCAACACATTTGTAATTTTAATTTTTTCAAAAAAACGATGCAGGTTTTATTGGCATCTGCTAAATTATTGGTTTTAAAACATATCAACCAAGCTATTGCCATCTCTAAAACATTTAATTTGGCAAAAATAAAAGTAAAATATCACCTTATCCAAAACCGCCCGAACCTGCCCCCCTCTACCCTAGTTGAAGTTGTTCGCATTTTGAAAAAGCAATCAAAAGATAAAAAACGCTGATAAGACTATCAAAATGTTGATTTAATAACAATTTGACGTTTATACTATTACGTCAAAAGCAACTTTTTTCCAAAGCCTACCATGACTTCACTGAATCATCGTTTCTTGTTTACTGTTATTAATATCTTAATTATTAGATATTAATACATCTGGTATTATAGTATTCTAGTATTTCGTCGATTTTAAAATAAACTAACTGTTTATATCTTATTTTTTTGTTAGAATGGGCATAATTAAGAGGGCTACTGATACCGTGTTGTAAAAATAAGGTAATTAAGGGCTTATTTTTTGGTATTTATTATAATTTTGCTAATATCTTCGGTTTGAAAGAAAATATGAAAATGCGGTTTTCGCTGACTTTTTAAGCTTTTGCTACTCTTTACTATCAGCTATTACGTATACTATTGCATTTAATTTTCTTGAAAAAACGCGCAATGTTTGTTAAGTTGTAAGACAACGCCCCCTAGCGTCTACGTTCAAAAGCTTATTATTATTGTTTATATGGTACAATATAGAGTAAGCAACGCTCTTTTAAACGAGCCTTCGCTTGTTGGATTCCGATCATCCAGTCCAGAGTTATTAATATTTAAATAAAAACAGATCTAACCTTCCCTCACCACTTTATTTTGATAGATAGGGGAAAATGGCTTTAACAAAAAATAGTCAAAATTTACTGAAGATTATGAAGCTAATACTTATAGTACACCTTATCTAGGCAAAATTGTGTAAAAACTCCATTTTCTTATTTTTTGTTGCAGTTGTGCCCCCTAGCGGTCGTTCTACATACTTGATAATAATTTCCAGCAATTTCCCATAGCCTCTTTAGTTACAAATATTTTTTTTCGCAGCCCCTACGGCTAAAACTTTCCGAGATACAGCCGAGAGCTATTCCTAATGGGACACCCTGTACAAGAAAGAAAACCGAAAGAAGATCCAGTGGTTCTCAAGATTTAAGCAAAAAAACTTTTTTTTGAAATTCTCAAAGTAAAATAACTAGGTTATTTTTCACTTATTCGAGAAACAGTAAAAAGGAAATATTTATGTTTCTTTTATCGAGATCTACCAGCCATGATTTGTACTTATTTAAAACTCACCCTATAAAAACAATTCATTAATATGCACTACTAAAGTGTTGTCACTACTTTTACAAGATTTTAGGGATTTTTATCAAGAATAAACATTTCTGAAAAAACATTTTTCTTCGATATTCTGTATAATACAACACTTTGTATAATCCTTTCTGTTTAATTCCTTCTACCCATTTCTATTTAGTTCAATTAGTATTATAAAACAAATTTTCATCATTCTTTCAATCAATCTTTATAAATTAGATTTCAACTTTTTTGTCACAGAATATCTTTCCTTTATTTCACTGCTGTATTTTTTCTTCTCGGCCTTTTTGTACAGGAATTTGCATAGATTTTCCTTACGCCTGCAGAAGTTTCAAGGCGGTTTTGTGGAAACGGAGAACGAAACTTTTAGCAGGACACGCAGACATACACAAGACAATCGGGGCCCTAAATTTCGAGCTAACATCAAGAGGGCGGCGCCAATGCGGAAGACTAACGACCACAGAGGTCAAGGCCATGAGATCTAGATATATATCGAAAAATCAGATATATAAAATAAGGCCTGTACAGGAAAGGTACAGTTAAATACAAAAAAAAACTGAGAACGCTAGTATAGTATAAGTAAAAGGCTTCGTTCAGAACTTCGACATTGGTATAATAAATTAGTGGTTTCAATTAACGTAGAAGTTTGATTCGTCTAATTCGTTCCTAGGTTCTGAATGATGTTTTAAGCCTAATTTAAAGCTTTAAGCCTAATAAATAATAAATATACAATGGAAGTCTAAAATTCTTTTAGTTTCAATTCTGAATCATTGTCTACCACATTTAAACAAACTTTGTGAATACTAGTAACATTTGTAAAAAAATGTCCATGCTATATATGCGTAGTTAAAATGATTTTATTTTTTTCTCCCAAAAAAATATGATATACCGGGTGCGTTTCAAAAGTGGCTCACCCCTATTACACTTTTTACATATAAAAAAATAGATTTGGTATGTTAGTTTATGACATAAATTAGGATTTATTGAGGGGTATTCAATCCTACTTCCTGTTTCACCGGAAATGACTACAACTTTTTATTTGGCACCCTCGGTATTTTTTTTACTTTATTCGATAGAGAATGACAGTCTGAATAGAATGACATATCATATGTCAACTTTTGACATTCGCGCTTATATAAATCGTATTTTAAATTTCCATCTAGAGTGCCATGGCTGTGTTAAAAACTCTAATTTTTAATCAAGGAGCTGTGGAAAAACAGATTTGATCGTCTAATGTTTTTCGTATCTGGTCCTGGCCGCTTAAAATATGCCCAAATCTTATTTTTAATCATATCTCATTTTTTTTCAAATGGAACGAGTGTGGCTCATTAGCATATTTGGAAAAGGCATTTTTTTACGACTAGTGATTAATTGTTTTATGAATATCTTCAAAATTATAATTATGTTTTTTTTTTAAATTTTAATATAGCCGAAATAGCCCTAATTATGATCCCACTAGCAAAACCGGTGATTAAAACTATGCCCGTGATTAATTTTTTTTTCAAATGGAATGAGGGTGGCTCATGAGTATATTTGGAAAAAGCTTGGTATTTCAAACACTCTTGGTATTTCGAGACCAATTGTATTTACATTTCGTCACCCTAGAATTAGGTTGTTCTATATCCACTTTTGGGGTAAAATGAGTTACATACACCATTTTTTTAATGCAGAATTAGCTTGTTCTATTTCCACAAAAACAATATAACCAAATTCACAAATAAAGAAAAAAAATCTAATATTTTGTACTATATCCATATTAATTTGAAAGTCGCGAAACCATATAATGGCCTACATCCAAAAAATCACTATTTAAGCGCAGTAAAAAAATAATTGTTGTGTTCTTTATCCTAAGAAGTGGATATGGAACGAAAATACTAGATAAAAAAATATGTTACTATGCATAAAATTAGATTTATATCCATTTATTCTCGATCTCTTTCTCTCTAACATACAATGGATGTATCTGTTTTTATTTAAATTTAAAGCTTTTGTTTTAAGTGGGTGAAATTGCACCACTAAACGTTCGTTTGTCAAATAGGCGGTAAATCGGTTCGTTTCAAAAGCACTGATTGCCTGATTTGTTAGCAAATTCGAATGTTTCACACTTTGCAATTTCGTGAAACCAGCTGCTTCAACTCAATTGACTGCTCAATCGTTCGTTTGAAAAGCACTGATTCCCTGATTTGTTAGCAAATTCGAATGTTTCACACTTTGGAATTTCGCGAAACCAGCTGCTTCAACTCAATTGACTGCTCAATCGTTCGTTTCAAAAGCACTGATTGCCTGATTTATTAGCAAATTCGAATGTTTCACACTTTGGAATTTCGTGAAACCAACTGCTTCAACGCAATTGACTGCTTAATCGTTCGTTTGAAAAGCACTGATTGCCTGATTTGTTAGCAAATTCGAATGTTTCACACTTTGGAATTTTGTGAAACCAGCTGCTTCAACTCAATTGACTGCCAATCGTTCTCTAATACTACCAATACTAGAGATAGCTGAAAAAACATTTAAATAATTCAATGAAAGTTAAAAATCGGATTTAAAATCTGAATTACTTATTCTAACAGTATACATACCAAACAAATTGGCGGAAAAAATGATAGTTTTTAATAAACAATGCAAACGAATAATTACTACTATTGTATTTTAGATTATTATTTTTTTATGTTTTTTTTAGTTAATGTCTTAATGTCTCCACTTCATATATTTTGTGTTGAAATAATATTTTGAAATACAAATAAATCAGCTTAAAATGAGTATTATATTATTCTATATCCCCTTATTTTGTTCTATATCCCTAAAATCGGCTGAATGCACAGCTAATAGACACATTTGTTCTATATCCAAATCTAAAATCACTAATATCTTTTAAATAAAGCTTCTAAAAGTAAAATAAATACATATGTTTGATAGGTTTTTATATTATCTTTAATTTAAATGTTTAATAGAACCATTTTGGTATATAATGTTCACGGATATCCAGTTTAAACTTTAAACCTTGTTTTCTCAGTTTCATCGAAATGGTCTATAGAACAATCTTATTCTAGGGTGACGATTTATGGCCATGGCACTCTGAATTAAAATTTAAAATACTATTTTTTTTATTTTAAATTCAAATTTGACATTTTTCTTTTGACATTTAAATTTTAATTAAAAGTTAAATGTCCAAAGTTGACATATACTATGTCATTCTATTCAGACTGTCATTTTCTATCGAATAAAGTAAGAAAATGCCGAGGGTGCCAAATAAAAAGTTGTAGTAATTTCCGGTGAAACAGGAAATGACCGAAAAAAATTGAATATGTCAATCAATCCTAATTTATATCATACACTAACATATCAAATTTCGTTTTTTATCTGAAAAATTAGAAAAGCTATAGGGGTAAGCCACTTCTGAGACGCACCCGGTATAAACATCATATTGTATTTTAATAGTTTTTATTATGAACTCTAGAGCTTATAATGAGATTGTCGATAAATGTAAAAGTGTGTAAATTAAACAAAAATAAGAATAACGAAGTATACGATCTGTAAAATTTTCAAAAAATTGAAAAGAAACCAACAAATCTAACACCACTGATCAATCGAACAGAGTACTGAAAGAAAAAATTCAAATAGAAGAATTTTAGAAAAATACCATATTAAATTAAATGTTACTAACTTTTAAGCAAAAAAATATCTGTAAATAAAAATATTTAATGTTATTCTTTCTTTTTTTATAGTATTTTTTTATAATTGAAATATTTTAATATGTACTGTATTATATTCCTGTTGATTTATATTTGAAAAATACATAAATAAGTATATGAAACTTGAATCAAAGATTATAAAAATATATAAAACAAGAAATGTTGCATCCAATGCAGTATTATATTTATACTAGTTGAAGCCTGGCGCATCCGCCACGACATCAGAAAAAGAAAATACTTTTTATTTTTTTTAATTAAATGAAAAACAAAAAATCCGGAGACGACAGTTTTTAGAAGAGCCAATTAGCTATCTTTTAGTAAAAAATGCAACTTTTTAGAGCAAGTCGTTACTTCACTAGAGACGACACAGATAAACATTAGCATTTTATATATGTAGATTTTGATATAATATTTTCCATTTTGAATATGATAATATATGTTCTATAATATGATTGATATTTTTAGAAATATTAATTTTTCAAACAAAAAAGCTATAAATTAAGTTAAACAATTTCAGTCAATGTTTGCCTAATAATAGCTCATTATACAGGGGGAGTCTTAAATAAGTGCAAATATTTCGCGAGCTGGTAGATCTCGATAAAAGAAACATATTTTCTCTTTACTGTTTTTGAAACAGGTTCAAAATAACCGAGTTATTTTACTTGGAAAATTTAAAACAATAAATTTTCGCTTAAAAAAACGGATCTTTTCTGGGGTTTCTTTGTTCTAAAATTAATCTACGACCTATGTTGCCATATTATCAAGAAATTATGTTTTTTAACTAAAAACAAAAAAAAATCCAAACATTTTTTCAACAAATTCCAAATTTTCATATTTCTTTGTTGGCCAAAAAACCTCATACTTGTGTTTCTAGGTTCGAAATACAGGGTGTTTCAAAAAACATGAGTCACCTCTCGTGGGGAGATTCCTTTAAAGGGAGACACCCTTTTCTATAGGAGATTAGATAATTTCAGCATTCTGAGGCGGTGCCTTGTCTGGAAAAATATGTTTTCGTTTTCAATTTATTCGATTATTATACAGGGTATTTCAAGAAACATGTGTCGTCTCTCGTGGGCAGATTGCTCACATAAAAATAAGATTTATTTTTCATATCAACATAAGTCCGATTCTTCTTTGTTTCGTAGCTACAGGGTGTTAAAGTCTTTCTATTTATTATAATTTTCTTCCAAGTACTTTCAGCGTTTCGAATAAAATTTTGAGGGTAAAAGTTACTATAAATGCGACATATTTCAAAGCTAAAAAAGTGTCGACATATTCACCAGGGACGTGCATATGGATTATCACTTTAATATTTTGCTCAAAAACAATGTACGCCAATGACTTTTTTTCCTTTTAATAGTGTAACCAGTTTAATGCTGATTAAAAGTTGTATCTTGATATTTTGTTCATTTCGGCCTCTTTGATGAAATAAACGCAATTTTATTAATTTGCCTTGATCCAATTCTAATAGCAACCTTTAAAAAAATATAAAAAAAGTTCCTATTAACATATGTAAGGAAATACATAGTTTTAGAGTTAGAGGATGTTAAAAAATTTTAAAATTAGTTTTTTTGTAATTATCTTAAATACCATTATTTTTTAATTTAAAATTGCTGTAGGTTGGACTAATAGTAATAATAGCTAATAGTAATTACAAATAAATTATATAATTCTTCCCGTGAACTGCTATGAAAAATTTTAAGTCCACGTTGTGTTAGGACTATTTCGAACTATGTAAATTTCAAAATTTTAAAAATAATCTCAAAAACTATTTCCACTTTGTATATAGTAATTATATTTAATAATAAATTAGGTAATATATAGTTTATTAATTTAACTTTTATTTTAATTTTATTAATTGTGATTAATAAAATTGCGTTTATCCTCATCAAGGAAGCCGAACTCGACAAAATATCAAGAGATAACTTTTAATTGACATTAAACGGCCTATAAGATTTTAATATTAAAATAAAAAAGTCAGTAGCGCACATGTCTTTTTTTTTTCAAAAAATATTCCAGTGATAACCCATATGCACCTGGTGAATTGATAGACACTTTTTTAGCATTAAAATATGTAGCACTTATAGTAACTTTGATCCTCAAAATTTTACTCGAATCGCTAAAAGTACTTGGAAGAAAATTACAAAAAATCAAAAAAAAAAAAATAAAACTTTAACACCCTGTAGCCACGAAACAAAGCAGAATCGGACCTATGTTGATATGAAAAATAAATCTTATTTTTACGTGAGGAATCTCCCCACGAGAGATGACACATGTTTTTTGAAACACCCTGTATAACTACCCGTAAAAATATTTGCACTTATTTAAGACTACCCTGTAGTACGTAAAATTTAAATCGTTTGCATCTTATTAGCATTGAAAATATTATATCAAATATTTAAAAAAATATACCGAACATAATCACATTGTTGAAAGATACTTATTAAATTTATTAAATGTATTTATAATAAATATTTTTTATAGTTTAATATACAGGGTGGTAATTAATGCGATAATGAGAATTTTTATTTTGTTTATATTAAAAAGTGGAGCAAACTGAAAAAAAAAATTATTAATTATATTTGAGTTTATAACAGTTCCATTTCTTAAAATATTGTCAGATTAAGAATCACCCTGTATATGAATTGTCAAAAGACATAAAAATATCAATCATAGTATTTATTTTTTAATATTTTTATGCCAGTAAAATATTTAAATTAATTATTATCAAATTAAAATGTTATCAATGGCCTCAAACGAAAAAAGATATAATAAAATAATAAAACACCACCCACGATTACCTTAATAACAGGCATGTTTTCCAAATTGCTTTAATAAAAAAAATGATATCCTGTTAAACCTTTATTGCAAGCTATCAAATCAGGATTCAACACGAAATAATTTTAGTAAAATTTGCTTTTAGGGGCTGTTTCGTTTTTTCATTTCGTTTTTATATGGGCATTTTTGTAGAGGTAAAAATATACTTTTTATTTTTGGTTGTTGTTGTGTTTTTTCGACTTTTAATAATTATAGTGAATATATGTATAAATAACGATTGTATATAATGTAATGTTAAGATAAATAAAGAACTAGTTATTAAAATTGTGTATTTTAATTTTTTCTATGATGATCATTTTTTTAACAGACTTTTTAAAATTTAATCTATCTTTTTTATAATCTACTACCATAAGTAACATAATCTGTTCTCCTGCTTATAATTATCTTGTCTAAATTAATTAATAATTTAATTATACAAGATGGAGAGAAGCAACTCATCATTGAAAACGATAAAAAAGTGAAATATGGACATGCATTAAAAGCACGGCAGTCCTTATAGTTTAATTTATATAGTTATAGTTTAATTATAATGTTGTCGATCCAAAATAATTATACTGTTTTTTTTTAATTAGGTTAGGACCGAAAAAAAACTCAACAGAAGTCCTTTGTATTAAATTAGTCTACGTTTCGCAAAATTTATTTGCATCTGCAGGACAATTTAAATCTGAACTTTCTTTGTCATTTTCATTATACGGATGGTATAGAGGGGAGTGGTGGATATACCTTTTTTATTTGACACATAAGGTACATTAAAAAAAACACAACATCCATATAAAGAAATATCACAATTTTTTTTCAAACGATGCAGCAATGCAGATACACCATACAGATCGTATTCAGAAAGCAACTTAGTTTAGTCTGAATATGGAATATTTATTGATCAGTTATTGGTGTTGCAATAATAAAAATAATACTACCTCTTACATAGTATCTAAAATTTTATTTTAAATAATTTCTAGCTTTAAACAGCAATAACTTGTTTAATTTAAATAGAACACTCTGTATATTTTAGGAGAATCAGATACACAATTTAATTGTTTATCAAATTGTATCATGACATTTTTACCTATCCCTTCAAGTTTTCATAGAAAATGCATTTTCTTATAATTTAGACCTAATTTACAGTGGCGGATACAGAGGGGACCCATGCTGCCCTAGCCCCCCTAAAATCTGTAAATTGAGTTAAATATAAGCCTTTTGGGTTAAAAATGGTGCCCTAAAATGCATATTCTACATTACTTTTTATTTGTCCCCCCCCCCCTGCTCATTTATCAATATACCAATAAAATGTTGACATTTTAGATATTTTTAAAGCAACAGATATACAAAATGTACAGGTGCTAAAAACGATAATTAAATATTTCTAGCCCATTTTTATACAAAAAGAAAACTATTTAAATTTTTATAAAAGGGTATACAATTAATTAAATATAGCACCATTATTTCCGTCCAAATATTAATTGATTACATACTTAATTGTGTTAGTTAATAAATTATTCTAAATAAATGTAATAATAATCAATATAATAATAAATTATGAAAATGAACATCTCTGTGATTATAAATAAGCATTCGTCAAAAAATAAAATAGCAACAGTCAATTAATGTAGTTTGAATATTAGAATCATATTAATTGGTCTTCTTTAACAAATATTTAAACATTTTTTTTATTTTTAATTAAATAAATGAACTATATTGACAATATTAGTATCTACTCTTTAAAAATAATCTAAAATGTAAATTTTCCATGGGTATATTGATAAATGAGGTATAAATTATAAGAAAATGCATTTTCTATAACGCGAAAACTTGAAGAGATAGTTAAAAAATGGTATAATACAATTTCATAGACAATTAAATTGTGCATCGGATTCATGTAAAATATACAGGGTGTTCCATATAAATTAAACCAATTATTGCCGTTTAAAGCTAGTAATTATTTAAAATAAATTTTTAGACACTTTGTATAAGGTAGTATAATTTGTATTATTGCAACACAAAATTTAGTAAGTAGAAATACTTCAGTACAATATTTGGCTTTAAAAACTTAAATACGCGTAGAGAAATGAAGCATTAAAATTTTTATTGTATTTTGACAAAAACCTAAATATTTCAAAAGCGGTAAGATTAAAATGCAGTAAACCTTAATCAAATTTACCTTTTATTTTAATCGTAGAAACTTAAAATGTAATAATATACAAGGCGCTCCATTTAAAAAAATACAACTTTGATATTTTTATTTATTTGGGACACTCTGTATCTGATAAAAATATTTTTAAATTGTAGCTCTAATAATCCTTCAACGAACCTAAAACTTACAATTTGTAAAAATCTAATCGTTTAGCTACAATATAGTCTGTCCAACGAGAAGATCCTTGACAGTGATAGATGTGTATGTCATTTTAATTTCAAAGTAGTTTATTTCATTTTACAAAGAAATAAGTTGGTACAACTGGAACGCATAGCAGGAAATTAATAAATATATTTAAAATTTGACTGATAAGTGATTTCTTCAAAATATTGTGAAAAAAAATGTATAAAACTGAAAAAATGTGTGATGTGATATTTTACAGCTACTCCAGTTTTTAGTATGGTTCTTCTACCATATTCGAGATGCACTTATCTACGACGAGATGGTATACGAACTTTATTGATTGTAACTTTATTGGTGTATAAGACTTTCTGCCTGGGCAGCGAGTATTAACCATAAACTGTGCTCTGGGTCTACAGTTAATTTTCACTCGATTTTTCCTCCACTCATTGACTTCAAAAGACACAAAACACACGTAATAACACGAATCAAAATGCATCATCATCCAAAACACAGGGTATTTGACAAAAGTTGACACAAAATTATAACCTATAATTTGGCAAGACTTTGACAAACATCAAAAACCTAAAGGCGAGTTCATACGCATCGGCGTCCGTTTGTCGTTCATTGCTCCGTCAAACCAATAAAATTGAAATACGATCTGTCATTTTTAAAATAAACCAATAAAACTGGTTAAAAACAACAAGAGACGACGTATGACGGATTTATATTTAAACCCATCCATAGTTAACTTAAAAATTATTAGAAACTTTTTTTAGTAAAATAAATAGACTAGTATGGGACGTCATCTGCTTTTCTCCTGTCATCGTCTGTCGAAATCTTACCTGAGAAAAAAAATAGAGCAACCTTGTATACAGGATAAGTTAAAATTAGATATTTTTTCACCTAACAACTGTTTGAAATGGAGCGTTCTGTATATTATGACCATATATGTATAGTTCATTTTCCAAAAACAGTAATTTACTTAATAACTATCAATTTCAAAGGTGTAAAGTGCTTAACCTATCGTACAGTCAGACAAAAACTTTGTTACTTTATTATAATATAAAATACCGTGTTCTGTCTGAAAAGTGTTCTGGAGAAAAGTATGTTTAGTGTCGACTTACCTTGTGTGTATGAAACTTTATTATAACATAACTTCGAGAGATGAGAATGAGATTTAAAAACATAGAATAATAATCTAAAAAATGTTAGGTATATTTAAAAAACCACTCAGTATAGGTTAAGGCATTATGATATTTTAAAAATTAAAATTTTATGACAAATTCACTAAATCAAAGAAGTAAACAGTATACAATTTAAAAAATATTACTTTAATGTATAAATTAATGTGCCACTATTATAAGCAAATTTTTTATAAAAAGATTTAAATATAAATTTTAGTTATAAAACTTGATATAGAGCTTTTTTGAAACAATGCATATTTTTTCCGAAAAACATCAGGTATAATAATAATAATATTTTTATACTATGAGGGTGGCTCAAAAAAGTATGAGTGGATCGGGATGATTTTTTTTAAATAAAACACCCTGTATATTATTGCATTTTTGACTTTCTTTCAGATCACTTTACATAATCCTAAGATATGAGTAGATATATTTCGATAGTTTCAGATATACAGTGTGGCGCCTCTCATACGCCGCGGAGGCTCCAAGAAGAACGACAGTTAGTTTGTATTGAAATGAAATTTTGTGAGCATATATAGGTTAATTCAGAGCATAAAAATATAGAGAGTTCTACAGGGTGTTCCCAAAAAAAGTTACGTATGAAAGTTGTGTTTTTTGTAATGGAACACCCTATATATTAATTGATTTTCGAATTCTGGGAGAAAAATAAAGGTGAGTAAGAGAAGTATATGAATAAAATGTAAGGTTTTTGACATATTTAACATTTTCTAGAAATAAAGAACAATTTTTAAATTACAATAAAAACTACCTAAATTGGAATTTAGCCGGTATAGCCTAATATCTAGTTAAATTAACTATTGCACTTTAAATCAAATTAAAACTTGATCCAAAAAGTTATACAGGGTGAGACAAAATTAATATTGAACATTGGTCACCTATAAAAGCATGTTACTCTTTCATTTTAAATGGAACACCCAGTATATTATTCCAATATTCAATGGAGAATTCATGTCTCTTCAAAATACTATTAGGGTTGCCTACCCCTCAAACAAAGATTTTCCTAGATATTTTCATTTACATAATTTGATCTGAGTAGATCTTTATTATTTGATACAATCTAGGTGGCTGTGATATGGTCTGACATTACTTCAATATAGCTGTCTAATTAGTCCAACTTTGCCAACTAGTTATCATTTTGTGTCAGTTAACACAAAAAAATTTCTCAGAAATTTGCCGAAAATGCAAACTTATCCTACATCAGAGAGAATTGATATGATCTTATTAGTTTACTACTATTTATTAGCATACTGCATTCACCAATTAATAGAATACTTAAATGCTCCTGGTTTTATCTAGTCTGGATTTTTTATGGGGATATGATAAAGACAGTGTTTACAAAACTCGACCAACTATTATCGACAACATGAGAGAAATTATTGTAGCTGCTTTTCGAGGTAAACTTCCACATATACCTTTTAAAATGAAAAGATCCTTTTAAAAAGAATCATTTTATGCAGTTAACGCATTTTGAGCATTTGATTTCATCTAGCTAATTTTTGTCACATAATTATAGGTTTATGTCTAGTTTTAATTCTGTAATAATTAAAATATGTTTTAAATGTGTATCTTTTTATTTCCGTTGAGTGTTTTACTCTACAATTTTTGTTAATTTAACAAAAGGTATACCACACAGCCACGTAGATTTTTTCAAATAATAAATATATAAAATATCTAGGAAAATCTTTGTCTGAGGGGTAAGCAACCTTAATAATATTTTGAAGATATATAAATTCCCCATTAAACACCGGAAAAATATACTGGGTGTTCCATTTTATTTAAAATAAAGAAGTAACTTGCTTTTAAAAGTGACTAATGTTCCATATTAATTTTGTCTCACCCTGTATAACTTTTTGGCTCAAATTTCAATTTGGTTTAACATACAATGGTTACTGTAATTAAATATCAGGCTATACAGGGTCAACTAAAATTTAGATAGCTGTTATTAAATTTTAAAATTTACTCTTCATTTTCACAAAATGTGAAATATGCCAAAATCTTTAGATTTTAGGTATATGCCTCTTTAATAAAACTCACCTTTATTTTTTTCCTAGAATCCGAAAATCAATTAATATATATGGTGTTGCATTAAAAAAACACAACTTTGATGTGTAACTTTTTTTGGGGACACCCTGTATAACTCTATATATTTTTATAAAATGCTTTCAGTTAACCTACATATGCTGCCAAAATTTAATTTCGATATAAACTACCGTTCTCCTTGGAGCTTCCGCGGCGTATGAGAGGCGCCACCCTGTATTAATAAATAAGTAAAAAATATTAAAAATACAAGAACTGTCCTGAAATCAAAATTATATTATGTATTTACGTTAGATGGCATTATGGTATCCATTTAAAAAAAAGATGAAAATTATTTTATATTTTAGAAAGTTTTGGCGTAGAATTTTGAACACCCTGTATGATTTAAGATTACGATATTTATAGCAAAGTAAGTAGAGACCATCTGAAGTAAATGCCTAATAATATAGTTTTGATTTCAGGATTAGGCTTTTAGGCAATATTTTTTTTATTTATTTATTATTATCTCTGAAACTATCAAAACATTCTTTAAAATATTTTAGAATAATGTAAAGTGATAGAATTTAAGCCAAAAATGCAATAATATATAGGGTGTTCCATTTTAAAAAAATCATCCCGATACACTCACACTTTTTTGGACTACCCTGTAAAGGTTAAAATATTTTCCCTAAATACATCCTTGTACATACTTTAAGTTAGCACCTAAACAAAATTCTCAAGTATTTTATTCTAGGAGCTACAAATGCCCGAAGCACTATTGCTAGACCCTGTATAATTTAGCATTATAGATAGCGGCACACATTTATATTAAACATAATCAATAAGAAAAATCAAAAACAAAAATACAAACGAAATAATAGTTGTTACCTTTGTTTATGCCGCTTCAGCAAAACTGATTCAGTGAACTTAGTTTATTACCATTTTTAATCACGTGTTTCCAGAATTCATTCATTGATCACATAATTAAACTTACCCTAACCTAAAGAAAACACAAAAAATACAATTAAACTAATATTTAGTATTTTAGTTAAAATCAATGATACTCTGTATAATTAATCATGTTTTACTATTACTTAAAATAAAAAAAATATTGTTTATTACCTTATATTATCTAGAAGAAAAGCTCCATCCTGCAGCTTAGATATTAATTTTCACCAGTAAAACCATACAAACAGCTCCCCTACAAGGCAAAACATATAAATTAACAAAGATATTACAGAAAATGTTGTGATTTCAGAGCTATCAATATTTTTTAGCGGTTATCGAAAAAATCCTGACAATTTCGCTCAGAGGAGGTTGCCTAAGCTTCAGTGTTGCCAGATGAAAATATGTAATATCCTTATTTCGTTGGTCGAAATATCCGTAGTTGAATAAAAAAATCCGTATTTAAACAGGGTGAGCCTTAAATAAATGCAAATATTTTTAGGGCATGATATATCTCGACCATAGGAGCAAAAAAAAATATAAAAATCGTACATTTTTGAAAAATATTTTTTTTCAAATTTTTAAACTTGAATAACTCGGTTATTTTGGACTTATTTGAAAAATGGTAAAGAGAAAATATGTTATCGAGATCTACCACCCCTGAAAGTATTTGTACAGGGTGTCCCACTAAGAATAGCTCTCGGCTGTATCTCGGAAAGTATTAGCCGTAGGGCCTGCGGAAGAAACATTTATAACTAAAGCGGCTATGAGAAATTGCTGGAAATTATTTTCAAGTCTTTAGAACGACCGCTAGGGGGCGCAACTGTATCAAAAAATAAGTAAATGCCCCCCTAGCGTCTACGCTCAGTTTATTATTATTGTTTATATGGTGCAATATATGTAGAGTAAGAAACGCTCTTTTAAACGAGCCCCGGCTTGTTGGATTCCGTTTATCCAGTCCGCAGTTATTAATATTTAAATAAAAACAGATCTAACCTCCCCCCACTACTTTACTTTGGTAGATAGAGGAAAATGGCTCTAACAAAAAATATTCAAAATTTACTAAAAATTATGAAGCTATTTCTTATAGTGCACCATATCTAGGCAAAATTGTGTAAAAACTCCATTTTCTTATTTTTTTGTTGCAGTTGCGCCCCCTAGCGGTTGTTCTACAAACTTGAAAATAATTTCCAGCAATTTCTCTAGGCTCTTTAGTTATAAATATTTTTTCCGTAGGCCCTACAGCTACTTTCCGAGATACAGCCGAGAGCTATTCTTAGTGGGACACCCTGTACAAGAATAGATAAGAGAAACAAGTATTACAAACCAATACAATTTTTTATTATTATAAAAATATGAAAAATAGTCGTTTAGTTGGCTTGGACATGACAAATATTTGCCATATCATTTTACATATGATCATCACTTCCGAGCCAACTGTGACGCCGTTCTTTTTTAATCATATAATATTATGTTAATTTGTTTAATAACAGAAAATCCGTATTATTGAAAAAAAAAACGCACGTCCGTATAATATATCCGAAATCCGTAAATCTACGGAGTAATCCGTAGTTCTGGCAACGCTGCTAAGCGGTATTCCATCTCCCGCCGCATAGATGCTGTCCGCTGCGCGCCGATATTTAAATCGCGTTGCCATGAAAATCTTGACGCTCGCTACCGACGCGAAACAAATACACTGACACGGCGCCATATATTATTAAAAACTCGACAAGGAAATAGTCAAAATAACGTTAATAAAATCAATATTTCGATAAACTTACCCCTTTAAAAGACATAACAGACTCCTAGGAAGATAATTTTTATAACGAAAGTCACTATGCACAAGAATTTCCACAAAAATATCGCGAAATAAAACGGAATATTTTTTGACAGGAACCATGTCCGGCCGCTTGTTCATCACTGGCAAAATTATTGCTATTTTGAGGTGTGCTGTGGTTGATTTGCAACCAAAATGGGGGATGTATTGTAGTTATGATCTTAGAACAGACATATGTTATTGATAATTTTTAGATATTGACGGATGTTTTAATGAAACTATTGATTGATATCGTAGAAAAATGTTTTAGGATAGGTAATACGAGTTTGTAAGAGAAAATTGTTTGTACTATTCAACTAAAAATGTTATTTAATAATTATTTTAAGAATTTTCTTGGTGTAGTAATTACTGAATTAGTTCTGATGGGAAAAAACGAATTTTGGATGTTTTTAGATTAAAATTTTGCAAAATATAGATCTATACTCGGCGGAATAGTGTCAAATATTTTTTTTTGTTAATAAAGATGTCATCTACAATAAAAATTGAGACTAAAACGGGCCCTATACGTAACGATATCTGGGCAATTTGAACTGTACAGTTCTTCGATTCAGTCCAAATCTCAACGTATAGTGCCGAAAATATTTACTATTTAAAATTATTTTTAAGATGTACACAGCGGCCTAAATAAATAAAAAAATTTAAAGTTATATTTTTGAAGTGAACACGTATATTCTTACAATTTTAGTTTCTATAATAATATACAGTTAAAATAAAGGTACACTGGAAAAAAATATAAGTAATTTTACAAAAAAAGATATTGATACATTATAGTATTTTTAATAAGAAACTTGTAAAAATAAGATATTTGTGCATAGCTTTACAAAAAAATGTAATTTTGCAAAGCAGTTCATTAAGATTAAATGATTATTACTAAACGATATTTTCATAATGAGTTTTGTGAGTTTAAAAATTAAATTTATATCAGAAATACAATCTTGTAGTAAAATTGCATTATTTAACTGTGATTTTGCAAAAATATTATTAGATTGGTTAGGATTTGGGTTGCTTTGGTTAGCTTTTCTTTGTGGAGGATGTTAAGCTGTGGTTTTTATATTTTAATAATTAACTGTGATTTTGCAAAAATATTCTTAGATTGGTTAGGATTTGGGTTGATTTGGTTAAGTTTTTTTTGTGGAGGGTGTTAAGCTGTGGTTTTTATATTTTTATAATTAACTGTGATTTTGTAAAAATATTATTAGATTTATTATTAGATTGGTTAGCATTTTAGACACTTTTAAATGATTTTTTTTGGTTCAACCAAGGATTTTTTTTCTTTTAAACTGTTCTATAAGCATAGGACTTTCTGCCAAAAAAATTTGCTAAATTCGTGGGTACCTATACTTTACAAGACCCGATAATATAATAAGGAACAAATGGAAAATGAAAATCAAACATTTCCGCAAAAAAAACAACCGCGGCCAAAATTTTGTACACCATTGCCAAATTAATGCCAAGCAATGCCAACTAATGCCAACTAATGCCAACTAATGCCAACTAATGTCAAATAATGCCATCTATTTGCCAAAAAATGCCATCAATTGCCAAATAATGCCATCTATTGCCAAATAATGCCATCTATTGCCAAATAATGCCAATTAATTTCAGTAATTTCCATACTAATGCCAACAATGCCACTAATTCCTATGACAATGTCAAACCGCACCGTGTGATTTCTGACGTAACAGTGGTCGCCGTTTCGTTAGTTTTCTAGTTATGTAATTAAAATTATTGATATTTGCTTAATAAGGTACTATGCATATTTTAATGTTTAAATTAACTAATCACTTCCACCACTGAGAAAGTACTATATGATATGAAAAAAAACGGTGTTAGCGATGGCTGTGAAATAAAGATCGCTGTCATTTTATATGTAAAATTTTATGGGAAATGCTATTGATGAACATCATTTTAAATAAAAGAAAATATGCACTTTTATATTTTATATTACCTTATTAAATAATATATCCAAATCATAATTACAGTCTTATAGAAAACAAACGAAATGGCAAAATGTACCCTATCTTCGTGATCAGCCGGTCGGTGGTGTGACAAAAAATTTGGCCTATCAAATTAAATTAAAACACCCATAAAAGACATATCTTTATTTTTATATCACACTAGCAACAAATCAATGAGATCATATTTTTACTACAAATCATGTTTTTAATTGTTTTACTTCAATGAAGTATAGCCGATATAAATTTTTAAAATCAAATAAAACGCATCGAAACTATTTACAAATTGATTTAAATATTTTCTTTATGTTGACAAGGTCATGTCTTTTAATAAATGGTGCAACACCCGCCAGTTCAACTAGGCCGTAAAAAATAAGCTTTTTGGACTGTATCGATATCATCCTTTATAGGCCATATACATTTATCCATATACAGGGTGTCCCAGGCTGAGCGTGCATTAGAAGTTTCTAGAGAATCACAATATCAAGATCGGAGATTTTTTGCACATCATTGTTTTACAACGGGATCTATTGATTAAAAATATTTTCAATATGCCGGCACCTCCGAAAATACCGGAAATTGACAGCAACTTTCTTATTTTAAATGGGCGACCCCATTTTTTATTACATACTTAAATTCTCTGTAAAATTTTATGAATACTGATTTAAACACTCTATACCACATTAACAACAATATTAACCGTTTTTGGGAAAAAAAAATATTTAAAATTTTTGGACGGAAAAAACTACCTGTCAAAAAAATTTGTATAGTCTAAAAGTCAAATTTAGTAACTACCACAGTCACTGTGACATAAAGAGAAGACATATATCTATTTCTAAAATTATATTGTTCAAATGTCATATACTAATGGCGGTAGCTGTCATGGAATTGAGCGATTAAAAGATTATCTTAAATCATTTTTTTCAAATGGAGATCTCCTTTTGTTTATTTCGGTAGTGAAAAGGGTTTTCAATTCGTTACTTTTTAACTGTGCATGTTCTTATACCTAAAATAAATCGTTTTTAAGTTATTTAAGATTTCGTTTGAAAACGTATATTTTTCTTTGATTTTATCTAGCTTCCTTTGACATTAAGTGTCAAACAGTCAGATAATCTATTTCCATCTGTCAGAAAACGAATTATTTGAATTTTCTATTTTATAAATACTGCTGCTTAAAAGTTTAAAAAGTGTATTTATAAAAATATATCTCGTATTTTCGCTCTTTAGTGATATCTAATAGTGATATCTATAGTTTATTATTAATAATATACCGGATGATCCAAAAAAAATAATCCAAAGTTGAATGATAATCGATAACATAATGATTTTTTAACAAAGTGTCACATTATGACATTTACATCACTGTACGTTTAAAGTCCTAGGCTACTGGTTAAAATCAAGAAAAATATACGCTTTAAAACTAAATCTTAAATAATTTAAAAACGATTTATTTTAGGTAGAAGAACATGTAAACGAATTGAAAAGCCTTTTCATTAGTGAAATAAAAAAGTGGGTTTCCATTTGATATTCGAACAATTTAATTCTTGAAATAGATAGCCACATGTCTTCTCTTTATGGGACAGTGGCTGTGGTAATCACTAAATTTGACGTTTAGGCTATACACATATTTTTGACAGGCAGTTTTTTTCGTCTAAAAACTTTAAATATTTTTTTTCTCAAAAACGGTTAATGCTAGGTATAGAGTTTAATACCAAAATTCCTAAAATTTATAGAGAATTTAAGTATGTAATAAAAAATGGGGACACCCATTTAAAATAAGAAAGTTGCTATCAACTTCCGGCCTTTCCGGAAGTGCCGCCATATTGAAAATATTTTTAATCGATACATCTCGTTATGAAACAATGATGTGCAAAAAATCTCCGATCTAGATATTGTAGTTCTCTAGAAACTTCTAATGTACAGGGTGGGTCAAATTCGATGCTTTTAAATAGAAACACCCTTTTCTATAGGAGATAGACAAAAACTAATATCGGTATCTGAGCTCAATTTTTGTCAGAAACATGATGGTGAAAACCACATATCGATATCTGTTACCGTTTAAGAGTTAAAAAAATCTGCATTGCATGTTTTCAAAAATATGCATTTTTAACAAATCGCTGTAACTTTTTTGCTATGGAAAATTCTGTATTTTTATGAAAACATTTCCAAAGCACCTTTTTACGTAGAATTTAATGGTTTAAGTATAATTTTTTTAAAATTAATAATTTAAGAATTATCAACAGAAAATTTGATTTTTTATATGGGACACCCTGTATATTCTTAATGTATTGAAAAGAATTTAAAATTACCTTTTCAAAAATATAACACACTTGATATTTTGCTCGATTCCTCTTCGAGATATAGAGTATATAAAAATTCGCCCGCTTTAAATAAGTAGGCTTTGAACGGCATCGGCTGTAATGCAAAAAAAAATCTAGCTATGAGAGATGCAGAATTTTATAACAATTTAAAATATATTTAACCAACATGAACACATTTAAACTATATCTAATAACAATAAAAATAAATAGCAAACCAAGACATGAGATTGTGCTACAGGTGTTCGACATATCGACCGTTTTATATTATGGACAGACGGGCCAGTTTTTGAACATTTCTCGCGGAATTCATTAGCTAAGTGGGGGTGAAAAATACTCCCTCATAACTGCTAAGTATTTCTAATTCTTTTCTAGATTATACGGAATAAGAATAAGGAACCTTTATTCTTCCGCAAATATATCCATAGGATTAGATCCATGGGCACTAAGTCAGGCGGCCTCGATGGCCAACGGCTGGAATCTTGGTTAGCTATTCAATTATTCTTGAAATTGGCTGCAAAATTTTGCTGATAACTTCAGCGTTCAGAGGCGGTGCGCCGTCTTGCTGAAAAAATATATTTTCGAGTTCCATTAAGGGCATATCATCAATAAGGGGTCCAAAGCCTACTGGTTAAAAGTGGTAAACTTTTAAAAATTCTGTATTTCGAAGGGGATTATAACAAAATATCAAGTGTGCTATATTTTTGGAAAGGTAATTTTAAATTATTTTCAGTTAATTAAAAATATAGAGGGTGTCCCAAATAAAAAATCAATCTTTCTGTTGATAACTCTTAAATTATTAATTTTAAAAAAATTATACTTAAACCATTAAATTCTACGTAAAAAGATGCTTTGGAAATGTTTTCATAGAAATACAAAATTTTCTATAGTAAAAAAGTTACAGCGATTTGTTAAAAATGCACAATTTTGAAAAAGACCCCGTAACTTCGAAACGGTAAAAGATATTGATGTGCGGTTTTCACCATCATGTTTTTGATGAAAATTGAGCTCCAGACACCGATATTAGTTTTCGTCTATCTCCTATAGAAAAGGGTGTTTCCATTTAAAAGCGTCGAATTTGACCCACCCTGTACACTCAGCCTGGGACACCCTGTATAGTGTATACACACCTACTTATTATTACAACGACTTACCTTTACCAAAGTTTCCTTTACTCTCGCGTTTACTTTGATTATGTTTCACTTAATAATAATTATCTAATTAAAAAAACAATAACATAAGATTAAAAAAAATCTGCATTGCATGTAAATCACATTGAATAATGCGCCGTTGTCAGATTTTCATTATATTATAAGGATGCACACGATTATTAATTTTATTTTTGACTAACCTTTTACCTTACACAAGTATATTTAATATATTAATTATAATTATGTATTAAAATCTGTTTTTACAAACGAACTTATCTGAAAATTGATTTTTAATGCAGCAAATATATTTAAGTAATTCCAAACTAATGCCAAACTAATGCCAATATTAATGCCATAAAATACATACGAATAAATGGGACTAATGCCAAATATTGCCAATTAGTGCCAAAACTAATGCCAAAAGTGCCATAGTACTGCCAATACTAATGCCAAAAATACACGTAAGTATGTGAAACTAATGCCAAATATTGCCAATTATTGCCACTAATGCCACGAATTTGTACACCATATTGCCATCGCGGTTGCCCCCTCGTTTCAGCTATTCTAAAGTCTAATAAATTTCCTTAGAAAATGAAAACAGCTTATTTCCGCAGGAAAATTTTTGTGTTTATATGTTCAGAAAAATATTAAAAATAAAACGCAAAATGTATTTTTTTATAGCAGATTTCAGTTATTCTAAAGTGCGAAATTTGGAAATTACGCATTTCCGCAGGCAAATTTGTGTTTTCCGTGGTTCACATTAGCACTTTAACGACAATTTTTTTTTTCTAATAACTGATTTCAGCTAAACGAAAGTTGACCCAAACTTTATTATAAATATTATAATTATAAAGACGTGTTTTATTAAATTCATTAATATTTACTAACGCTTTATACGCAAATATATTTTAAAAATGCGCTCTACATTTGCTCGCATATTTTACAAAAAATATTGAAGTAAAAATCTCAAACCAGAAACCTGGCTATTACAGACCTTTTTTTTAAGTTACTTTGTCACTCACACCAATCATTACAGATTGGTTTTTGATAAAATTGAAGAAATCACACAAAAAAGAACTATTGCTATTCAGGCCACTTTGCATAAGTATGTTCAATTGGGAGGTTTTGTCCTCAGGAATGGACGCAAAGTGAAAAAGTAGATTATTTCCACCAAACTCAATACACTGCATCCCAGAAATAGACCGAATATTCCACCTATTTGAACTGCAAAAAAAAGAAGACATTAGGTAGAATTTTTCATAAAATTATAGTTACCTTAAAGCTATCTTTACTACCATCTTATACATAAATTACCGTATGATCGAAAAAACGGCGTCCAGTTGGCTTGGAAATAAACATCAATCATCAATTAGATCTCCATATAATTTTATACATATAAAATGACAGCGATCTTCATTTCATAGCCATCACAGACGCCGTATTTTTTTCGATCATATTGTAATTATGTTTAAATTGTTAATTGTTATTTTTAACCTAAGTATGTTATTGCCTTATTTTTTAAACATTTATAAAAAAAACAGAAGATTTATCTAACACAATTTATTATAAAAATAGGCAATTTTAATGATATTTTTAAGAAATTTGTAGCTAAATTATTTGACTTTTTAGTATATTAATTTCAAATTAAAAATAAAACTTTCCATCTGTCACTTTTGGTAAAAGTCTGAAACACCATATGGAGTACGTTAATAAAGCAAGGAAATTAAAAATCGTTTTATCATCTAGGTACGTTTTTTTTCGATAGTTTTTTTTTAGATGAATCAATCTCAATATCTTTATTTTTATTGGAGATATTCGCTAAAACTTCAAAATACATAAAAATTTTGAATGTAGTTTAAAAGAGTTATATCATTTAATTTAATTTAACCAGATATCGCTATATTGCTTTCTATCGTGCTATCTTAATAAACTGCACTGAAAATGAAATTGTGCAGCTTTAGATATCACGCTGTGAGTCAAAGTTATTAATATTTTTGATACGCTTGTGCAATAATTTCAGACACAGAAACTAGCGTGGAATAACCAATACGCATGAGCATGTTATTCATACGTTTCATAGCATGTTCATTAAAATTACATAAAAAAAACTGTTACCTGTTAAATTGATATGTGAATAAATCAAATTTCAGACGTAGATTTTGTCGGGGAACATTATCTCGATTTCCAAAACGGTGGAAATTGGAAAGCGGTACGGTTTTTCTGATCGGTTTTCCCTGTACACGCTGACGTGGCAATTTTGCGGGCACGAACAGATGTCCGATCTGTTCGACGATTTCAAATAGAGCAGCGTCTCTGAAACACAGAGGCCTGCAATCACGTTCCCGAGTTTGTTATTATAAATTTTGCGTGACGCAAATAGGACACGTATTTTAGTGCTTTTCTAGGGCACAATAACGAGTTTTGATTAAAAACTGGTCCTCGTTTTATGCCAGAAAGATACAAATTTGCAACGGAAAAAGTGAAAAAGTTATTTCAGTATACAGGGGACCCAGTGTTCCGAAAATGTTCCAATTCTTTTGATGCGCTTATTTTTTATATAAAAATTTATACAGATTTATTATCGGCTAATGCTGCTTTAATTGGTCGTGGTAGAGATCAACTTTTGGACTTAAAAGTATATCTGCTAGAGAACTGCCCAACACACAATAATAATATGATTTTTCAAAGACAGTGGCATTACGTAAATAATAAACACTATTTTGTAGGTTTGTTGGCTAGAACCAAAACCAAATGCATGGCTTTAATGTAAAAAATTCAAAAAAATATTAGTGTCTTCTTCAAAAGCAAATATCTCCAAAAAAAAGCTATTATGAAACAAAATATCAACATTTTGTTTTTCCTCGTATAACTGACAGATGGCAACTTTCATTTTTAATTTAGACTGAGATACTAAAAAGTCAAATAATTTAGCTACAAATTGCTTAAAAAATCATCTAAATCTGTTGACTAGAACACAATATATAAAACTTTAAAGTACATAAAAATTTTAAATGTAGTTTAAAAGAGTATATCATTTAATGTAATTTAACCAGATAATTTGCTTTCTATCGTGCTATCTTAATAAACTGCACTGAAAATGAAATTGTGCAGCTTTAGATATCACGCTGTGAGTCAAAGTTATTAATATTTTTGATACGCTTGTGCAATAATTTCAGACACAGAAACTAGCGTGGAATGGAATAACCAATACGCATGAGCATGTTATTCATACGTTTCATAGGATGTTCATTAAAATTACATAAAAAAACTGTTACCTGTTAAATTGATATGTGAATAAATCAAATTTCGGACGTAGATTTTGTCGGGGAACATTATCTCGATTTCCAAAACGGTAGAAATGGGAAAGCGGTACGGTTTTTCTGATCGGTTTTCCCTGTACACGCTGACGTGGCAATTTTGCGGGCACGAACAGATGTCCGATCTGTTCGACGATTTCAAATAGAGCAGCGTCTCTGAAACACAGAGGCCTGCAATCACGTTCCTGGGTTCGTTATTATAAATTTTGCGTGACGCAAATAGGACACGTATTTTAGTGTTTTTCTAGGGCACAACAACGAGTTTTGATTAAAAACTCGTCCTCGTTTTATGCCAGAAAGATACAAATTTGCAACGAAAAAAGTGAAAAAGTTATTTCAGTATACAGGGGACCCAGTGTTCCGAAAATGTTCCAATTCTTTTGATGCCTTTATTTTTTATATAAAAATTTATACAGATTTATTATCGGCTATGCTGCTTTAATCGATCATGGTAGAGATCAACTTTTGAACATAAAACCATATCTGCTTGTGTAATTGTCCAACAAACAATAATAATATGATTATTCAAAGACAGTGGCATTACGTAAATAATAAACACTATTTTTTAGGTTTGTTGGCTAGACCCAAAACCAAATGCATAGCTTTAATGTAAAAAATTCAAAAAAATGTTAGTATCTTCTTCAAAAGCAAATATCTCCAAAAAAAATAAGCTATTATGAAACAAAATATCAACATTTTGTTTTTTCTCGTATAATTGATAGATGCCAACTTTTATTTTTAATTTAGAATGGGATACTAAAAAGTCAAATAATTTAGCTACAAATTGTTTATAAAATCATTAAAAGCGGTCGACCAGAACACAATATATAAAACTTTAAAATACATGAAAATTTTGTGTGTAGTTTAAAAGGGTATATCATTTAATTTAATTTAACCAGATAATTTTGCTTTCTGTAGTGCTATCTTAATAAATTGCACTGAAATTGAAACTGTGCAACTTTTAAATATCACAACTGTGAGTTAAAGTTATTGATATGTTTGATCCGCTTGAGCAATAATTTCACACACAGAAACTAGCGTAGAATAACCAATACGCATGAGCATGTTATTCATACGTTTGATAGGATGTTCGTTAAAATTACATAAAAAACTGTTACCTGTTAAATTGATATGTGAATAAATCAAATTTCAGACGTAGATTTTGTCGGGGAACATTATCTCGATTTCCAAAATGGTGGAAATGGGAAAGCGGTACGGTTTTTCTGATCGGTTTTCCCTGTACACGCTGACGTGGCAATTTTGCGGGCACGAACAGATGTCCGATCTGTTTGGCGATTTCAAATAGAGCAGCGTCTCTGAAACACAGGCCTGCAATCACGTTCCTGGGTTCGTTATTATAAATTTTGCGTGACGCAAATAGGACACGTATTTTAGAGCTTCTTTTCTAGGGCACAACAACGAGTTTTGATTAAAAACTGGTCCGTTTTATGCCAGAAAGATACAAATTTGCAACGGAAAAAGCAAAAAAGTTATTTTAGTTTACAGGGGACCCAGTGTTCCGAAAATGTTCCAATTCTTTTGATGCGCTTATTTTTTATATAAAAATTTGTACAGATTTATTATCGGCTATTACTGCTTTAATTGGTCATGGTAGAGATCAACTTTTGGACTTAAAACCATATCTGCTAGAGTAAATGTACAACAGTACAATAATAATATGATTTTTAAAAGACAGTGGCATTACATAAATCATAAAAACTATTTTTTAGGTCTGTTGACGAGAACCAAAAGTATATAAATGCATGGCTTTAATGTAAAAAATTTGAAATAATGTTAGTGTCTTCTTCAAAAGCGAATATCTCCAAAAAAAATTAAGCTATTAGAAAACCTAATGTCAACATTTTGTTTTTCCTCGTAAAATTGACAGATGCCAACTTTTATTTTTAATTTAGAATGGGATACTAAAAAGTCAAATAATTTAGCTTCAAATTGTTTATAAAATCATCAAAATCGGTCCACTAGAACACAATATATAAAACTTTAAAATACATGAAAATTTTGAGTGTAGTTTAAAAGGGTATATCATTTAATTTAATTTAACCAGATCATTTTGCTTTCTGTAGTGCTATCTTAATAAATTGCACTGAAAATGAAACTGTGCAACTTTTAAATATCACAACTGTGAGTTAAAGTTATTCATCTGTTTGATCCGCTTGAGCAATAATTTCACACACAGAAACTAGCGTGGAATAACCAATACGCATGAGCATGTTATTCATACGTTTGATAGGATGTTCGTTAAAATTAGATAAAAAACTGTTACCTGTTAAATTGATATGTGAATAAATCAAATTTCGGACGTACATTTTGTCGGGGAACATTATCTCGATTTCCAAAACGGTGGAAATGGGAAAGCGGTACGGTTTTTCTGATCGGTTTTCCCTGTACACGCTGACGTGGCAATTTTGCGGGCACGAACAGATGTCCGATCTGTTCGACGATTTCAAATAGAGCAGCGTCTCTGAAACACACAGGCCTGGAATCACGTTCTCTGGTTCGTTATTATAAATTTTGCGTGACGCAAATAGGACACGTATTTTAGTGCTTTTCTAGGGCACAACAACGAGTTTTTTTTAATCAAAATTTGCAACGGAAAAAGTGAAAAAGTTATTCTAGTATACAGGGAATCCAGTGTTCGACTAATGTTCCACTTCTTTTTTTCTTTTTATTTTCTACAGTGTCCTCTGATTGTCTTGACGAAGAGGAAAAACTTTTTTATTATTGACATTTTGGGAAAATATTTTTAGAATGTGCATTAACACTACCAACGTAACATTGTAATGAATCTCTTGTACCAAATAATACTTATACCAAAACTTTGATAGAGTGTTTTTTCGGGACATTGTGTTATTCTGTATACATAAACATTAAATATAAATGATTTACCTTTATGTTTTGATAGGCAGAACATCCCTTTCATATTGCAGATAGGTTCATCTATAAATAAAACCAAATATTTTTTCTCAAGTAATTTAACTGTCACTTAAATTTTTATTGAAAATAAAATATTTACCTAATCTTCTATAATAATATGGAGTACAGTTACAATGCTGCATTGCCAAATTTATGCGACATTCAAACTGACAGTTGTTGTAACTATAAACTGGTATATGCCTCAAAGGTTTTTCAAGTTTTTCTGTAGGTAGCCTACAATTTCTTTGCTAAAAAATAGTATTGTTAGAGGGAAAAAATTGCTTTAACTCAAGGAACACTATATGCCTTATTCAACAATCATTTTTTATCTAAAATTTATACACCCTACACGTTAAAATGTAAACTAATATTTGTATTGTTGCGGACCCGTGTGTACTCGGCCTAACCCAAAGGCCTAACCAGACTAATATGCCCCACCCCCATTCGAGAAAGAATGGAATAATCTGGAGAGACAGAGAACGGCGCGGCGCACGGTGGGGTATTAGCATGAAAAAGGTGATCGAAATTCGAAAAAGCAAATGTGTTTAAGATTCTTCTTGTGCTCTTTTTACGTTTATATTATTGTTTTGATTGAAAATGGCTCAGCAAGCTGCATGTATGTATTCTACAAAAACGTATTATTTATTTTGATATTCTCTATACTAACGATTTTTTTTGCAACTAAAAGTTAGGCGTTCAGAAAATTTGATTAAATTTGTGACATTTTTATTATACTTAGAGATTTAGTTGCGCATTTCGAAGAATTCAGCATATTGTCTATATACGTTTTACTTAGTAAACATTGGGCTTTCATACAGTAAAATAAAATACTGCACCTTTTTGCGACTTTGCTGATAAAATGAGAAAAACATTCTTGGTTTCCTCTAATTTGCCAATCAGTGATATACTAATGCGAGGTGTAAACCGCGATGGCATTGTTGTGTACAAAGCGATCGCATTAGTGCCATTAGCAGTATAGCACAATTTGGCATTAGTAGCGACTTTAGTGGTATGGGCATTGCTCGCGGATCAGTTGTAGCATTAGTAGTATTAGTTGCGATATTACTACTGGCATTAGTGGCATTGACCGTGGAAACACTGGAACAGTGATTTTTCTTTCTTTTTTTAGAATCGACGAATTATCCTTTATTTTGTTCATATTATTTCCTCTTTAATTGAAAATAGCAATAATTTATATACGATCTACATAAAAAAAAATCGATCAACTATCTGTGTCAAATACCCCACTGTGCGGCGGCTAGACGCAAATAGAAAATACTAGTAAAATCTAGACTGTCTGTTTCTCTCATACTTAAACCGATGCCTGGGGCCTGAAGGGGACAGAAACAAACAGATCGGTCTACGCGTACAATTGCCGCGCTAAATTCAAAATAAATTCCTTTTAGATAAACAGTTAGATATATAGTAAATAAGTTGTAAATAGTTCTTTAAGTAGTTTTATCGTTATTGTTTTTTACTTAGTGTAAAATAAATTGTGTTTAAATAAATTAGAGTTTCTATCCACACGGAACCGACGAAAAACGTAACAATATGATGTTTTCATAAAATTATCTTAGATATTAGGTATTAAAAATAAATTATATCTGCACCTGATTAACTTTTTGCCTTAAAATTGCTTGAAGAATTACCGACTATAGTTTGGTTACATATTCCGTATGATATATGATCGAAAAAAAGAACGGCGTCAAAAACGGCTGGGAAATCAATCGATTATAATTTTAGCAAGGTCAATCTCCAAATAAACGCTAATTAACTCAAAATTTGTTAAAAATTAGCACTAATTAAAGAAACATTAAAAATTGAGAAAACGTTTCCAGACACACAAATCTACATATTTCCAAAAAATATTCTCCAATTTTAAACTACACGATTTAAAAATAATTTTTACTCAATATAAAAAAATTACAACCTTCTTAAGGCCATCTGGCAGTAAGCGCCATTAAAAAACAAGGAAGAGTAAGGGCCAAGTAAATTACGTCTAGGGCTGGACCTTGCCAAAATTATCAAGAAGAAGAGGAAAATAATTATCATCGATTGTCATTACCCAGCCTTCTTTGACACTGTCTTTTTTCGAGCGTATGGTGCTTAATAAGTCCTATTTTATTTTAAAATTTTAATTAAAAATATTTTTTATGTTTTCTTACTATCACATATTTTTTTTTATTTATACAGGGTCGCTGTTATGTATGGAAACGGCCGATTATTAGGTAAAATATACGAGGTACCGCAAAAAGTTAAATACAAAAATTATAGGATTTTTAAATATTTATTAGCGAGTAATAAATTTAAGTATACAGGGTCGGTCATAAAGTCGTGGCACATCAAAGTTTCATTTTTTTAAAATAAAACCCCCTGTATATTATTGCACGTTTCAATTCTTTCTTCAATTCTAAGCAAAAATCTAAATAATACAAAATGTACCTCAAACCAACCGTTTCCGAGTTATTGACTTTTGAATATATATCACTTAAACAATTTGATTTAATTAATGTCGAAATGTTCAGTTTTATTTAACGATGTCATTCTGCCGAAACTGTGTAATAATATTTGACATTAGTTCTCAAGTTAGCATTTATAGATTTATAAAATGAGATTATATCAAATATGGAAATTACAAAATTTTCGTTTAACATTTCAATTCTTCAATTTATGTACATTGTATATTACGATTACTGCTTAAAATTGAAGGAAGGATTGAAATATGCAATAATATGTAGGGGGTTTCATTTAAAAAAGTTTGATGTGCCGCATAACTTTATGACCTACCCTGTATACTTAAATTTACTAGTAGTTAATAGGCATATAAAAAATCCCATTACAACAACAGTATCACAGTTTCGGCAGAATGGCATCATTAAATGAAACTAAACATATCAAAATTCATTAAATCAAATTGTTTAAGTATAATATTTTCAAAAGTCAATAACTCGGAAACTGTTGATTTCGGATACATTGTGTGTATTTCGATTTTTACTTAGAATTGAAGGAAGAATTGAAATATGTAATAATATATAGGTTCTATTTAAAAAAATGAAACTTTAATGTGCCACGACTATATGACCGATCCTGTATACTTAAATTTATTACCCGCTAATAGATATAAATCCTATAACTTTTGTATTTAACTTTTTGCGGTACCTCCTATATTGTACTTAATAATAATAATCAACCGTTTCTATATATTTTCTGTATATAAATTATTGTTTAAAACTTACAGCCACAGATAAATGTTTAGCAGACTCTTTCAAAATAACAGTATCCACGCTAAACTTGGAATGAAGAACTGAATAACTTGATATTTCAACTCGAGGATCTAAGATTTCCATTACCTCATCTGAAGAATGCAAATATAACTACAAACAAAAAAGTTTGATACAGCGAAATAAAGCCTAGAAAAAGGGAAATAATAATTTACATAAAAGTCATTTTTGGTTTTTATATTCAAACTCCATGATGCCTTTGAGCTTTTGTTATAGTATATTGGTTTAAAGTTGGTATACCCATGCCATTTATTAAAATATCTGAAAAATAATAGAAAAAAATAGATGTTTCAACTATATCATAATATTTCATTTTATGAGATGCATTTTATTGTCAATAGAAAATTTAATAAAGATCATATTTCCATGTCAATTTTCTATTGGTATGTAGTGTTTAATAGAGTTCAGAACTGGAAATTCCCGGTCCATTTGACCCACAAAGAACCGGAACTCGAAATTAATTCCCGGTACTTTCGAGACTGGGTAACAATAATTAAAAAATATTTTTTTTTACGTGAGAAAGTCCATTGATATTTTCTATAACGGTCGAAATCAATCTCTTCTAAAAAAGTAGTGATGATATTTCTTATTTTTTTAATTATTTTTTCTTTTAAAGTTCCTATAATATTTATTAGCAATTATTAAAATTTAAAAATATTATTTTTTAACAAAACCTAACCTAACCTAACCTAACAGTACAGTCATAGTATAAGGAAACTAGTAGCTTTACTCCTTGTCAAATCCTTTGTTCTTTTTGCCACTTTATATGACCTTGTTCTCGCCTCCCGTGACCATTGACGTAGCTATATAGTCGTGGTCTATTAACTAGACAAAGTATAGTCGTGGCACTCGCCATAGTTTCACAGATATGTATTTAGGAAATATGAGTTCACAATAAAATAAAATAAAAAAAATTGATCATCGAATAAAAACTTACTTGAAAACAGAATATTTTCACATTTCATGTAGGTAACAATTGTTCTGTATCTGAAAATCTTCTGATAGGAAGAAATGCGGAAAAAATGGCATATTTTTATATTATTATCTATTTCAGAGATTTTCTACAACTATTTTTTAATTAATTTTAATATTTAATTTTCTGTAAATAACTGGATTCGACATAAAATTCTGCATATAGTACACTGTCTTTATTTAAAGCACACTGCGGTGTTGCCATTCTTATGTTTTTGTTAGTTGGCTAATTCTTATTCACTAAAACTTTGGTTAAAAACATTATATAAGAATAGTGGTAAAAAAACTAGAGTGAATATAACTTTAATAATACTTAGCTATGTTTTCTTAAACATGAAGGATACCAGAATAAATTCGTGTAGAAAAATTTACTTTATCGTATACAGGATATTCTTTATGGCGTCACTAAAATCGTAATATTTAAAATGTTGTATCTCGTTTTTTTAAATGCAACACCTTGTATATTATTTTTCCTTAAACTATGGTACAATGTTTCTCAGTGTATTATAACAGGTGCGTCTCAAAAGTGCTCACCTCCTATAACTTTTTTATTTTTTCAGATAAAAAAATGAGGTTTGGTATGTATATGACATAAATTATGAATGATTGACGTATTCAATTCTTTTCGGCCACTTCCTGTTTCATCGGAAATGACCACAACTTTTGATTTTTAAACGGCACTCTAGGTATTTTTTTACCTTATCCGAAAGGAAATGACACTCTGAATAGAATGACATATCATATGTCAACTTTTGACATTTTCGCTTAAAACAAAATTGAATTTTTAATTTTAATCTAGAGTGCCATGGCTATGATAAAAACACTAATTTTTAATCAAGGGGCCTTTAATCAATAAGCCCTGTCAACTTACTCTAAAGTGTAGTACATTCCCATGTGAGGATTAAATGTTGTACAAGGTCCAAATTCTGTGAAAATATTAACCAGTGGCTTCGTTTCGTTCAAAAAGTATATCAGATGTGGTATTCGTCGAATTTGGCGAGGAATTGTGAATATAACTTTATCTAAAACCTAAATAGGAAATAGAACTATTATTTTAGTATTATTTTTATATACGATGTTAAATAAAAATAATAATAATAAACAAATAAGACAAATTTACTATAGTACCATATGATCGAAAAAAACGGCGTCAGCGACAGCGATGGCTATGAAATGAAGACGCTGTGTTTTTATATGTAAAATTATATGGGGAATGTCATCGATATTCATTTCTAAACCAACTGGGCGCCGTTTTTTTTTCGATCATACGGTATTTTACAATTTATATACCTTCATATATTGAGCGGGTTCCAAAAACTCTTCAAAGTCTTCAGAAATGTACTTGAAATACTTTTCGTAAGTATAGTAATTACCAAAAGCCAGAAATTTTAAATAATTTAAAAATTCTTCATATTTTGTTGATAATATTTCTTCAGTTAAATTTAATTCCCTACATCAAACATAAAAAAAATATTTATTACAAAAATATATATTAAAAAGCGAGTTAAAAAGTAAATATTTTCTATTCAAAAACAAAAATGTTAATACTTTGTTATATTTTGGATGATTTTTTTCAGTTCTACGGCCTCTTTGAACTCTTTGAAACAAATAGTTGCTGTGGGAAAATCCAATTGTTGGTCCAAAACCGATTTATCTATTGTTACAACTGCAGGTCTTTGTTCATATCGTTTTAATACAACCATGCCTTGCCATATGGCTCCCATTGTGGTCAGACTAATTACAATTATCCAGAATATTCTAAAAATAACATGAAATTTGATTTGAAAATCGCCAGTTATATTCAATATTTATCTGAAACCATTGACAAACAATACCTCTAGTTTTGACAAAATTTATTCAAAATTACATTAAAGATAATAGTGAATGACATTGTAAATTGTAATATGACCATTGTAGAATGTAGAATGAGTGGAAACAATAGAAGTGGGGATAATATACAGTGGAATATTCTATTGTTCCCCCTTTCTTAAGTTATAACTATATAGGGTGGTCCGAACCAGTGGCGTATCCAGGATTCATGCCTGGGGGGGTCAATAACTCAATATTATACCTAAATAAATATTTTTTTACATTATATAGTAAGTATCTATCTAATTACAGCTAGGTATTATGGTAAATACTAGGTATAAATTAAATAAATAAAAAAACATTTTTCTTAGGAAAATGGTTTAATAAACGGTCAATATTTGGATGAAAATTGGTGTCTGGCAGTTTTTTGACATGATAAATTTGATTTTGATGTTAATATAACTCCTACAGGTACACCTATATATGTCTTAACTGATTTGAAGTGTAATAACATTTCGCCCGTACCTGTATAAAACTAAAGTAAAGTAAAAAGTTGTACTTCTCTATATACCTCCATCGGTGTCCGCTGCCGAAGTGGAATATTTTCTTGATCTTCTGTCAGCATTCAATATTATTTACGACAAAAAAATCGTTATCATGGGTGATTTTAATATTCCACTTTTCAATACACCAGATCAATCAAGGTGTAAAAGCCAGTTGCTAACTTTCTCAGAAATTCATAACCTCGAGCAGCATAATAATGTACCTAACTCACTCAATAGATATTTAGATTTAATTTTCTCCTACCTTCATACCGACTTGAGAAACGAGGTACCTCTTGTGGATGAGGATGAAGGATGATCCTTCGCTTCTTATCAGAAGTTGTATAACCTCTACTAATCTTGATAGTTTTCCCATCAACAAAGAGTCGACTCCCTCATTTAATTTTAGAAAAGCAGATTTTCCCAAGATGTATGACTTTATACTTAATGCGGACTGGTCTCCAGTCACAGACACATCTACTGTTCAAGATTATGCCACCTAAATAAATATATTTTTTACATTATATAGCAACAGTATCTATAAAATTACAGCTGGGTATTATGGTAAATACTAGGTATAAATTAAATAAATAAAACAATATTTTCTTAGAAAGAAAATGGTTTAATAAATAACATTACATCATAACACCAATAATCATTAACACAAAATTAACCAAAAATTAAAGAAACAAATAACAAAAAGCGGAAACAAACAAAAGGCCTATGAAAGAAATAAAAGCACAAATAAGATAAAAACAAATAACAATATCCCAGCATTTTTGGTCGTTTTGCCTGCATTTCATAAGTACATCTCCTGTACTAACCTATATTTGTGGATACATATACTGAAGACAAAATATTTTTAGCCTGATCCTACGGTGTTACGTAGGTAGGACTTTAGCAATTTTAAGGTTCCAAAGTTTTTTTTATTTAAGGAAGGAATAAGAGAGCCGCCAGTTTCATATGTCTTTGTGTTTAACAAATCGTTCTTCCAAACCATCGTTGCCATTGATATCATTATGGCCAGCAAAAGCCTCAAAAAATAAACTAACGGCAGGTGCTGATGGTATACCTTTCAAGCTTCTAGTAAAGGATTGTGTTTCCGCATTTATAACTCCATTGATTCACATAGTGTAATACTACGTAATAGAAAAAAGGAATAAAAGATTGATAATCGTGCCTGACGAACCTGGAGCAGTTTCAGTTTTTAAAATTCGGCCTGTTTTTTATCTACTAGTTAGATGTTATTTTTATTTCCTGTCCAAAAAAATTCGTTCATGTTTCTGTTCGTTTCTATAAAAATATCTGCGAAGCTCGGTTTTTCCACTAAATTATTGTTTAACATATAAATTGGACCGACGCGTAGCGCAGTTTGTGATGGTGGAGGGGCAATCATGCCCCCTTTCCCCCCCTGGATGCCACTGGTCGAACTGTATTCCGGAAACTTTTGCAGCATAAATGAAGATTAAAATAAGTAAAAAGTTTTATAAATGTACAGTCCTAAAGGTACGTTGACGAAAACGCAGGGTGTAGAAGTTTCATTTTATTGACTCTTTTTTGATTGTGCATTTCTTCAAAATAAACATCAATATTTGGATGAAAATTGGTGTCTGGCAGTTTTTGACACCTTAAATTTGCAAATGATGTTAATATAACTCCTACACAGACTCAAACAACCAATCATGTGTTTAATTATAAATAGGCGTGATGCCGAGTTAACAAGGTCATCTGTCTTTAGGGACCTGGGAGTCATATTTGACGAAAAATTCACTTTTGCTCTACATATTGAGCAAATGGTATCTTCAACAGCCAAAACTTTGGGCTTCGTCATCAGGAATTGTCGGTATTTCACCAATTTGCATGTTGTAAAAATGCTTTATTTCTCACTTATTAGGTCAAGGCTTGATTACTGCTCGATAATATGGAATCCAATTTACAATCATCACGTCAACTCAGTAGAATCCATTCAGAGGCGATTTCTCAAATATCTCATCTTCCGGGAGGACGGCACCTATCCCGAGAGAGGAATTGCTCACGACCTTGTCCTGTCGAGATTCAACTGTCTACCTCTTAAAAAACGCAGACAAATACAGTCCCTTAAATTCTTATATGCCCTATTTCATAATTCCGTTGACTGTTCCTCCATTCTGTGCAATATCACTGCCTATCATGTTCCTCGTCCTGAACTGCCTTTGATATTATTATTTTTCCTTGTTCTTTTGAATTTTCGATTACTTAAGGTTTTTATTTTGTCTTTTTTTTGTTAGTTTGATTAAATATGTTAGTTGTAAGTTGTATATTGTATATTTAGAGAATTTTCTGTAAATGGGCCTATATGGCTTGTTGGAAATAAAGGACTTATTATTATTATTATTAAAGAGTAAAAAATATACATTTACGTTTTTTACGTAAAAAAGGTCTCTGGCTAAAGATTGTTACGAGTAATGGTTCTCGAGATATTTGGAATCGAATTTATCAATACCTCATTAACGTCAATACGTTATCATTGACGTAAATTAAACATATACCGGGTGTTGCATCGTCCAGCGGGACATAGGAAATCCCATGTAAATTTTAATGGGGTCAATTATTGAGTTCCCTAATTATTTTAGAGAATAATTCTATTTAGGTTTATTGAAGAGCACTAAAACCCACATTCAAAAAAATAACTTTAGATAAAAAGATAACTTTAGATATTTTTGATTAGCCCGTTTACGAGTTGTCGCCGATTTATTTTTAAATACGAGTATTTCTCCTTTCTTATGGCCCTGTATTTACTTATGAGCACCAGTCAAGGTAAAAGATAACTGTCAAATGAAGTTGTCATTTCAGAAATTTATCTATTTAGTGCTTTATTATTATGATTATTATTATTAAAAACTCATACCTATATCGAAAATATTAGCCCTGAATTACACTACCGAAGAAAAAGTATTGATGATTAAATGGTATTATCAAGAAAATAGTTATCAAAAGGTGTCAGGCATGTTTGCTGCTCTGTATCCGAATAGACCGATACCTGGAAAATCTACAATCGCAAGGAATATCCAGAGATTTGAAACCAAAGGTACCCTAATAAATAACTGCAGATGTGAAGCAAGGTAGGAACAAAGAGAAGATGCAAGAAATGATACCGCCTTGGAAGTTTTATTGTGCTTGGAATAGAACGATGGAAAGATCAGCAGAAGGAAACTTGAGGATACTTGAGGATAAAATAGGAATAGATCACACTACAGCGTTTCGAATTTTGAAACGACATAAATACTATTCCTTCAAATATGAAAAGCACAAAGAGCTATGAGATGGGGATGAAATACGGCGGCAGGCATTTTGTTTTGATATGATGGAAAGAGCAAACACGGTTAGGGAATTTTTAAAAAACATATGTTTCACTGACGAATGCACGTTTACCTTAAGTAATGAACCCAATGTTCAAAATTATCAATATTGTAACAAAGAAAACCAACACAGGTCTGTCGAAACAAGGACGCAATATCCACAGGAAGTAAATGTTTGGGCAGGGATATTCGGACACAATATTATCGGGCCATTATTCCTTACGCGAAATTAAAATGCAGAATATTATTTGGAACTACTAGAAAATCATATTTTACCTGCTTTACATGATGCCGCTAGGGAAAATCAGGAAGTTTGGTACCAAATGGATGGCTGCCCGGCACATAGTACCCTGGCTGTTCGGGAATATTTAGACAATAGTTTTAACGGAAACGTTATTGGCCTAAATCATACAGTAAATTGGCCAGTAAGGCCTCCTGATATTTCGCCAAACGATTTCTTTCTCTGGAGCCATTTAAAAAACAGGATATACAAGGATAAAAAATACCCAAATCTAGACGAGTTAAAAAATGCTATTTCTGCCGAATGCAATAGAATTTCATTTTACCAACTAGCGAATGTAAGAAGAGAATTTTATGATCGCCTGGGTTATTGTCTAGCAGTCGACGGAGGAATATTTGAACATCTTCTTAAATCCTAAAGTTCTAACAATTTAATAGTACCTAAATTAATAAGTTATTGGATATTGTAATAATACTATAATTAACCTTGTAATTGATTACTTTATTTTACTTTAATTCATATTAATTTGTATTTATAAATACATCTTTAAGATTTCCCATGTAGGAATGAGTTTTCAATAATAATAAAGCACTAAATAGGTAAATTTCTGAAATGACAACTTTATTTGACAGTTATCTTTTACCTTGACTGGTGCTCATAAGTAAATACAGGGCCATAAGAAAGGAGAAATACTTAAAAAGATATCGGTGTTAACTCGTAAACGGGATAATCAAAAATATTTAAAATTATTCTTTTGAATGTGGGTTTTAGTGCTCTTCAATAAACCTAAATAGAATTAATCTCTAAAATAATTAGGGAAGCCAATAATTGACCCCATTAAAATTTACATGGGATTTCCTATGTCCCGTCCGACGATGCAACACCCGGTATATGTTGACTAAATAGTTATTAGACTGAATAAATCATAAATTTGAAATATTTTTGTGTCAAAAGTTCAAGAGAGTTTCTAAACGTTTTATAATTTTTCCTGAAGAACTTATAATTAATTTAAAAAAATTAAATATTCACAAATTTATT
The DNA here is from genome assembly GCF_002938485.1 of Sitophilus oryzae. NCBI lineage: Eukaryota > Metazoa > Arthropoda > Insecta > Coleoptera > Curculionidae > Sitophilus > Sitophilus oryzae. Next base: position 231,530 of record NW_022146735.1, on the reverse strand, counting down.
ATTTCAGTCAAATGACTAATGTTTATTTTTTGTCAATAATGACATGTATATTGACTATTTTCATTTTAAATATCTTGTTGCTCGTAGGGATTTTTACCAAGACATATTTTTTACAAAAAGAGTCACAGAAATGAATATCGTTTCACTCTTTGAATAAGAAGACTAAGGAAGGATCATATCAAAAATCTTAGGTACACCGCGATGGGCCTCAAATATGGCCGACTTAAATTCCGGTTTATCAGTGTCGTTCTAATTTTATTTAAAAAAATGTAAAGTATGTACGAGGATGTATTCCAGTAAAATATAAAGGTGGCTCAAAAAAGTGTGAGTGGATCGGGATAACTTTTTTTTAAATGGAACACCCTGTATATTATTGTATTTTGGCTTCGTTTTGGATCACTTTACATAATCCTAAGATATGAGTAAATATGTTTCGACAGTTTCAGGGATAAATAAATAAAAAAAATATATTTTTTAGCCTTTCTTAAAAAAATATATTAAAAATACAAGAACTGTCCTGAAATCAAAACTATATCAGGTATTTACTTTAGATGGTCTAAACTTACTTTGCTATAAATATCGCAATCTTAAATCATACAGGATGCTCAAAATTCTACGTCAAACTTTCTAAAATATAAAATAATTTTTTCTTTGTTTTTAAATGGAACACCGTGTATGTTATTTTTTATTAGATGGAGAATTAAAAAATGAACATTTTTTGTATTTAAAGTATTTCAAAATATTTAATAGTTTTGCAGATACACGCAGTATTATTTCATATGGCTCTCTCAACGGTAAAATACGGGAGAAAAATTATTGGGTGGCTGTCATAAAAATTTACTGTGGAAAATGCCATATGAAATATTAAATCGCAAATATCTCCGAAACCATTAAAAATTTTGAAATACTCCAAATACAAAAAAAGTTCATTTCTTAATTCTTCATTTATTGAAAAATTAATATACAGGGTGTTCCATTTAAAAAAAAACAAAGAAAAATTATTTTATATTTTTGAAAGTTTGGCGTAGAATTTTGAACATCCTGTATGATTTACGATTATATATTTATAGTAAAGGTAAGTACATACCATCTAAACTAAATACCTAATAGTTTTTGATTTCAGGACAGTTCTTGTATTTTTAATATTTTTTTAAGTGAGCTAAAAATATATATTTTATTTATTTATTAATATCTCTGAAACTATCAAATCTATTTACTCATATCTTAGGATTATGTAAAGAATGATCTGAAGGAAACCAAAAATGGAATAATATACAGGGTGTTCCAACTTAAAAATCATCCCGATCCACTCCCTATTTGAGCCACTATAAGTTAAAATATTTTCCTGAAATACATCCAAGAACATAGTTTAGGTTTGCACTTAAACAAAATTCTCATCTTTTTTATTCTAGGAGCTACAGATGCCCGACGCACTATTGCCGGACCCTGTACACCCTCCACTATCCACGGTTGAGGTTTAACCACGGCACATAAAACAATCGGCACGCCAACTCTACTCAGATTCCATTGTTTAAAATTTCTATAAAATATGACCTTGTCGGCGCCATTATGGTTTCCTAGTCAGGGCCGGATTAAAACGTATTAAAAAATTTCTTAGAAAATACGACAGGGTCGTATTAAAAAAATACTGTAATTGACTGAAACTGAATTTTATTTACAATACTTTTGTCCAAACAAATGAGTCGTTAACCGCGCATACTTCTCGAAAAGTAAAAATGAAAAAATCAATTAAATATTTCACTGTAGAGAATAGACAATTAAAATTAAAAAACATGCAACTAACAAAAACATGCCAGGAGTTACAAACAAGAATTAAAAAAATACCAATAAAATATTTATTGAACAATATAAAGAGGCTACGTACAAATTATGCCCATCAAGGGGCGTAGCAAATTTTATTAATATTCAAATTTCACAAATTAATAAATCCACAATTTTTTTTGAGAAACTTCTATTTTTTTCATGGCAGGAAACAAAGTAGGTACCGCATTGTATTTTATACGGTTACAAAGTGAATTGGTAAACATTTTAAATTCAAAGTGAACAGAACACAACCTGTACCTTTTCTGGGCCTTATTTATATCTTCAACCAAGTCTTCTCTATTAGATGCAATTGCCCATGTTCTTGCCCTAAAAATGTATTGTTAACTTGTTACTAATCTATTGTTATTTTCGATATACTCATTTTATTTATTTTTATAATTTTATTTAAATTAATAATATAATTATTTTTAAATTAATTGTTGAATGTCTAGATTCAACATTAAATTTTACTAAATATTTAACATTTTAATCTTGCTAATATTTTATATACATATAAGATAAGTCTTGAATAAGTGCAAATATTTTCAGGGGTGGTATATTTCGACCCCAGGAACACGTTTATGAGTTTTTTTTTCGCTAAAAAAAGATATTGAAAATCGTGCATTTTCTTTTAACTTCCCTGTATATTTTTCGAAAACTTTTTAGAACTGCCTGTTCACCGCAAATTTTCCCACGTTATAATTTCTTAATCTCTGATATTACCGTAGTTACGGCTTTACTCTATGGTTGCGGCACTAAAAGGGATGCAAATACAGAAAAAATCCAGTGGCTCTCAACTCAACATTTAAAAAAAAACATTTTTTTTAAACTTAAATAACTCGGTTATTTTGGATTTATCTGAAAAAGTAAGGAGAAAATATGTTTCTTTTATCGAGATCTGCCAGCCCTGAAAATATTTGCACTTATTTAAGACTCACCCTGTATATAAGTTTGTTAACATTTAATATAGATGCTGAACTTGTATATTTTTAATTAGATCTTTCTATTTAGCTGAATGTCCCAATATGTATACTACTGTTTTTTTAACTAAAATATGTTAAAATAATTAATCACATATGTATATACATACCTAATCGGATCTCTAGGAAACAAAAAGAAACTTTTATTGCAGTTTAGTCGTCTACTCGGGCAGTTTTTTGCTGCACAACTTCGCCCAGGCATTTTAAAAACACGTAAAAATTAACGATTTAAAAATGTTCAGAAAAACAATAATAAATTATATAACACAAGAAACGAAAATAAACTAGAAAAACCAAATATATAACACAATAAACAAAAATAAAACAACAACTATAAAATATAACTCAAGAAATAAACAAAATAAATTAATCCATACGCTACTGACTCGAATCAGCCGAAAGTGTGCGCAGTCGATGAACTACGACACTGGTTACTTTCTGTCGATGGAAACCCTAAGGGCGGAGTGCGCGACGGTATGCGCGTAGCATTCCCGCCAAAGAGAGTTAGCCTGCCGTGTGATTTATATGCCTTGGTTTAACCCTCCGTGCTCTTCACAGTCGAGAAGCTCGTTTTCTTTCTCTGGCTCAGGTACCCTTAAGGTTGAAGCTTGAGTATCTGTCTCCATTTTCTCCACCTTTTTAACCTGGTCTCTCCTTAGACCTAATACAGGTGTTGTCCTGGATCTATAATAGAGCATATATCTCTTTTTCTCTATTGTCTAGTGAGAATGCTGGCAAAGCTAGTTATACACCGCAAGGGTTAGTCAGTCCCCTTCTACAGAGTCCCGCATGTAGAAGTAAGGATGACGATAGAATACAATGAGTTGGTCCCTGGTGCCCCAAGGTTGAGACCGGCAGAAGCTAGTCTTCTATCTAGCCACACATCCCTTTGACCTGGTCTCGCTATTATAAGATTTAAGTTTTTGGTGAGGTTGTCCCCTCTTGGTCCGGGCTGTTAACTTAAGACCCTCCCACATCCTCTGCCCGTGATACATGACCACAGAGGGTAGAGGGTGCCTGGTATGACAGCAGGGTAGTACCCATCCGGCATACGTTTTGGTGAATAGACAAAGTGCCCGAGGGGATTCCCCCTAGCACTTGACTAGGAGCTTCCCCACCAACGACAGGGTCTCGCATCTCCTAGAGGAAGTATAACAAATATGACCCTGAATTAAAGGCTAAATTGTGCTATCTAAAACACGCTGCAAGCTATTTGTATACCGAGTTGATCTTGGTAGGGGGATGTTTTGTGCTTTGCAGAAAAATAGTGTGAAATAAAACTAATGTGAAAAATATTTTATAATTATTAGATATTTTTTATTTTTATTAAGTGGGAAATAAAAGTTCATGTTTGTATGAGTTTGTAGTTAGTTAGTTAGTAGTTTGTATAGCGCAACAAACATATTTTAGGAAATTCATCCCCTTGAAGAATAAAATGAATAATTAAAGTTTGTATTAAGATTCATCGTTACTAAATATCTGGTTTAGAAGTATGAAATTTTGCACAGAGTTCTTTTAAAGCGATATCAGTATAAATAGCTTTTGAAAATATTTAAGTAAAAAATAATATGAAGATTCGATATACAGGGTGTCCCAGAAATAAGTGCAAGTATTTTAAGGGGTGGTAGATCTCGATAAAAGAAACATATTTTGTTCTTATCGTTTTTCAATAAGTCCAAAATAACGGAGTTATTTTGCTTTGAAAATTTAAAAAAAATTATTTTTTGCTAAAATTTTGAGAACTACTGGATCTTTTCTCGATTTTCTTTCTTGTAAATATAATTTAATATCTATGTTGCCATATTATCAAGAAATTATGATTTTTAACTAAAAACTAAAAAAATTTTCCAAAAAGTTTTTCAAAAAATTTCGAATTTTCATTTTTTTTCGCGAATGGGACTTCATAGGTGCATTTCTGGGGTTGAACTATACTACCAGTTAAAATACTTGCACTTATTTCTGGGACACCCTGTATATAATTCTAGAAAAATGCGATGAAAAATGGAAACCAATAGAAACATGTTCTTGCAGACGAAGTCGCAGGCAAAATAAGCTAGTTATGGCGCAGAATATAGCTACTAAATATATATACTTTCGGTGGTTATGGTACGATACCTTTCTAATCTGATTCTTTTATCATTCAAAACTATATTTCTTAAACTATTTATAGAGCTAACATTTAGATAACTATAAAGAAGTTCTTTTAAATTAGGTGTAGTATTTTGCGACATCACAATGACAGACAAAATGTTTAAAACAACAATAACTACAATAACAACCATACTGCAGTGTGCCCATAAAAAATTTATTTTAAATATGCCCATTTAAAAGCATAACAAACTAACTTAAATAATTGAAGAATTCATTTTTTAAACATGCACTCCGGATTTTTAGCGCAACTCTGTAATTATTTTATTAATATTTTATTATGCTATTTATTTTGTCTTGTTTCCCTACACAGAAATTACTAAATATATAATTATACAGAAAAATATAGAATTAGAAGTAAATTAAAGATTCAGGCGCCAAAAGTTTATAATTATTTTATAAATTTACTACAGAATTTACAACTGCACTAAAATAAAATACAGAGCATAAAGCAAAATGTATTTTTTGTTGATTTAAGAATATTTTATTAATTATTATTTATTTATATATATTTTTATGTAAAACTATATAATATGTATGCCTCTTCCAATATCAGCATTCAGGGTTAGGCAACTTAAAATACAATATGCATAACGCACAAAAAAACAAAAATCATATAGTGAATCGATGGTATTTAAATATAAAAATGTTGATGTATTCAACTTGGATATATCAGAAATTATTTAACAAACTATTAAATTATAATGTTTACCGTTACATTTTTTAATATTGTCTTAAGCAGAGAAAAGGTACATGCATGGTTTAAAAAGAAAAATAACATTAAAGGAAGAAAACCAAATCTAAAAGATAAATTAAATATGTTGTTTACTAATGAGTAAATTATAGTAATAAGCTAATCATTAATAATATTGTCAGTTTCAAGAATTAAAATAGTTTATAAACCTACAGTGATGTCATCGCTTCTATTCTATAATTTTTGACCTTTTACCGCTCTATTAATTTATGATGCTCGCATGCACATTCAGGTGGACCAACCTAAAATTTCAGAACCTAAATTTCCAAAAATATTAAATAGAACATTAAAATTTATTTATAACTAAATATTGTACATAATTTTTTCACACGATATTAATATTGTTTTGGTAAATCATTGTTTTTATTTGTTTTTTAATAATATAATTGCAATGATTATTTATAGTCAAAGAATGACAGCTTTTCGATTTCTAATGTTGGCAGTATAAGGAATTTTGACACTGTGTGAAATGGCTGACATCTAAATACCGAGAGGTTTTCTTTGTTTTACTTCGATATTTTCTACGTTAAATCCTTCCGCGAGTGGAAAATATTGTTAATTTTATAGGATATGTTAATTAAAAGTCACAGGCAGTGCGCGTAGTTAATTTAGTGCATGAGATCGCGACCACAATACATTTCGTTCATACAGGTTTGACACAAAAACCTGTCAATTCTTCGACCAGCAGATTATAATTTATTTTCGCATTTTCCGAAGGTAATTGATATTTTCCTATAGAATTTTCGTTTAAAACGGCGTAAAATATAAAAGGCTACGATATTTCGACAATTCCCGATGCGAAATTAAAGCGATTTTGTTGGAATGCGATACAGAAACTTTGATTTGTATTTAGGTATGTCAGATTGAGATTGCCCCCAAGCAAAAGAATTCCAATTATTTTGTAATCTAATCCTATTAAATTTACTTCGGAGATATATAAATTAGACTCGAAACTGTGGCTTTTTATGATATATTACAGTTTTTTTCGTCAATATCGATCCTTTATGCGAAAAATTATACTACCTAATATTAATTGAGTAAAGTAGTTTTTAATGATGAAAAATAATTTTTATTGATATATCATAATGCTTGTAGAATATGTCATTGTGTTTGTGTTGTATGTATTAATACAATTTATTATTTGCAGAAAAGAAGAACATATCAGAATCAAATTCTGGAATGATATAGTGTCATAATTTAAGATGAATATTTTCAATATGAATGTAAAACTGTAGTGTAAGGCTGAGCATGGGACAAGCGCCTCGGTCTATCGACATGAATCAAAACACCTCAGCCCGGTCTCCGGGCTACCATCAAAAGGCTATGGAAGAGATTCAAGTAAGTGTGATATTGTGATTAATATTTTTGAAATGTTTAGTTGTGATGTAGTCTACTAGTCTAGTGTAATGAAGAAAATAAATTAATCATCTGTTTACATAAAACAAAACTAGCTCCAATTCTACATCTTATTACTAAAGTATGTACTAGAACTGTCGAGCACTTTCAGAAGGACCCGAAGAAAACATTGGAGATCTACTGTCGATCTGATATAATCATATTTTATTCATATATTTTGCAGACTACTAAATACAGAAGCTTAATATTATTCTGTACTGAGTATCTATGTTCTCTTTCTTTGTAGAATTCTCTGAGGCCTTTTGCGAAGAGTGGTAGTGAAGTTTTAGGATCTAGTGCAGCAAGTACAATATCAAATTTCTCAGCTACAAGTGGAATTAGTTCTATGAGCTCTACGTCAGGTTCGAATGGTGATAATGGTAAAGATCACTTACAGATTCGACATGCGTTGGCTCAGTTAATAAGTATGGGGTATTCAGAGGTAAGTCAGTCAGTGTTTTGTAATTATTAATCACTTATTATTCTATCAATTATATTTCTATATTTCTAACCTATAAACATTGGTCTTTATATGTTGTTTTATAGTACGTCTGCTGGATCTGTGTGTATGAAAGGAATGCGGACAAAAAACATTTAAGTTAACAACAATATATTTTATTCGTCGACTTGACGAGTACGTCACCTCAAATCGCTCCGCCCACTCATTTTATTGGCTACTTGCAAATTTATCGAATTTTTATTGATGAGACGCGCCGTCTAATTTTTTACGAAAAACATCGAGAGAATATCGTTTCCCCTCTCACGGATACCCCGTAGCTATAGAACGGACAGACGTACTGTAGACAACTGTGAAAATTATTTAAACTTAATTTAAATGTAGCTCTTCCACTTACTATCCTTTTAGTCAAAGTTAAATGAATTTGGAGAAATTCAAATGTTTGGCTTAGTTTAATTTTCCAATGTAAAGCTTATACATTTTATCATTGTATGTTGTTTTCACTTTTAGAAGGGTTTCTGAATGTGTATAATGTGTCTGTAGTATACTGCTCTGTTAAAACAAAATGCCTTAATTACACTTGAGATTCCAGTGTGTAATTAAAAATATCAATGTATTTTCCAACTGAATAAAAAGCAAAAACATCTCTTGCTTTATTTTCGAAATTATAATAAAATATAGTTTCACCACAAGTGTAAATCGACAGTTATTTTTATACAGGGTGGTCTAAATTGTATTCGGGAAACTCCAGCAGCATATTCTGCAGATAAAAATAGGTAAAAAAATGTATAAATGTATGGCCTAAAATACTTAGTTTAGGAGAAACAGAGGATGTAGATGTAGAAGTTTCATTTTATTTCAATTTTTTCCAAATAATTTCTGAACTCAGGTCGATATTTGGATGAAAATTGGTGTCTGGGTGTTTTTTGACATGAGAAATTTTATTTTGATGTGAATATGAGTACTATTTGTAGGGGGCGCCACCTACATGTTTTTGAACTGTTTTGAAGAGTAATAACTTTTCATCCTTAGACAAGGAAAGAGAGGGGACAGCTGACACGCATATTCTCCTGTGAAAAATTTTTGAGGCCAAAACTTGATCGGCGGCCATACTTTGGTGACAAGATTTAGAGGTGACACCAAGCGAATTTTTATGTTTTTTGTGAATACTGTTTTGTTTTAAATTTATAAACTGTGTTGTTTAGTATGGTAAGATGTTCGGCGTATGGCTGCAAAGGCTGAAGCGAGAAAAAAATGACTGGAATTACATTTTACAGGTAAAAGTTGATACACAACTTGTGCTATGTAGTCATAAATGTACATTTTTTTCATTATAGCGGTAAAAATATTTAAAATGCTTTTAATATGTCTTGTACCACATCCAAAGCCAACTATTTTTCTTAATTCCAAGTAGTATTTTCAATATCCTATATTATAATTAATGTTTGAAACTATAAATAATGCTAGTTAGACAGGATTCGTCCAGGGGCGTAGGGTATTATAATCAGAGAAATACAATTTCTGCAATAAACATTTTTTTATATATTTTACATGTAAAAAAATGTATAAAGTGTTGTTATCAAATATGTAAAATAATAATTGTAAACTATGAAAAAAAAACGAAAAATTTTGGATATAAAAAATCTATATGTATAGTTGTTACATAAAACTTAAACTTAACAGATTTGCTGGGGGTGGACAAACTTGTGGCGGGGTACTTGTTACAATATTTTTTTAAATATCCTTTCAAAAAATTTGCTAGTTTAGGTGTATAATAATAGTTTCAATGAGTAATTAATAAAAATTTAAAAATAAATAAATAAAATAACACAAAGCTTCTAGAATTGTTTTTTTTTTGCGGAAAATTCGGATATTCTTATGATTGAAGGTAACAAATATTAAAAATTACATTATTCATTGAATCCGTAGGCAAGTGTGAAGGGCCATTCCTCTCAGTCGTTTTTCGATGCCATTTTATATAGTTTTTATGTCATTTTATATGTAGAATTATATGTGGAATGTCATCGATCGTCATTTCCAACAAATAGAATGCCGTTATTTTTCGATCATACGGTATATGTATATGTATATACACATTTAAAACATATATATTTACATTATTTTTTATTTAATTATACATTATACACACGTTAATAAATAAATAATTGTCTTGATGATCAGTTCACTGTGACTGTTAAATAAATTTTGCATTATCGGCTTAGATATTCTAATATTATAAAAGTGAGACTATAAAATACAAAATTGTATATGCATTACTCAAAAATAAACGATATATTAGTTAATGTTTTAATAAATATTTTTTATCGTCTAGGTACAAGCTAATTTCTTATGCTACGCCATTGGAGAATTTCGCGTGGTGACAAGTGGCCTCACTTTCAGCTGCCGTGTTACCTGTCCCCTCTCTTTCCTTGTCTAAGTTTTCATCCATACCTGTATTAAATTACTGAGTGAAAAGAATACATTTCCGCCATTATTTACGTAAAACTACGCGTAATGGTTCTTAAAAATATTTAGAATCGAACTAATCAATACATGTCATTATTGACCAGCATTAAACATGTTTACTAGGTAGTTATTAAACAGAAAATCTGGATTTTTTGTGCCAAGAGTTGAACAGAAACTGTTTTATCATACTTTTACTGGAAAAAAATATGATTAATTAAAAAAAAATAAAAGTTTCCAACAAATAAGTCAAATAACTATCTAATCAACATGCTTATTTTTTGTCAGTGATGACATAATGTATCAAATATATTATGACATAATATATTCAATACAGGTATGAACAAATAGTTATTACTCTTTAAACCAGTTAGAGAAACTCCCAGATACCAATTTTCATCCAAATTTGGACCTTTTAGTTCAGAGATTATTTGGAAAAAATCGAGTTTTCTGTATATAATTACGAATCACACTGTATAAAACTGCCCAATTCCCACAAATATATTTACTAAGAGAGACTTTACTAAGAGAGACTCTTCTTCAACTTTTTCAAAGTGTCAGATAAGAGGTTTTTTGTTAACATGGCATTATAAATGACAGTGGCGTTTGTCATTAATATATATGCTACACACAAAGACATTTTAATATGTTAAAATTTTACTCAATTCTTACAATTTCATGTTACTTGCTTCTGCATGTTGCATCCTGGCTGTGTATATGCTGTGGTCAAAATATAATGTAATATTGTTATTATTCTAAAGGAGTCAGCTATGAGAGCCCTGCAATTGGCCAATGGCCGCGTGGAACTGGCCTTGGATTACTTGGGCAAACAGTTTTCTGACCCAACAGGCAAACCCAGCGCTGGCTATACCAAGCTTATTCGCAAGCCCAGCATCGAAAGGGAGTTGGTATTACCCAGAGGAAGTCCAGCCTTGGACTCTGGTGCTGGAAGTTCACGTTCGGACAGTCCAAGAATGCCAGACATCCATTCATCAAGGTAAAATTTACATATTAAATATAATATACCTACATGAAACATAGCATACTTTAGGTTTGTTCCAACAAGCATTTTGAAATCCTACTCGAATCGGTTTTCTTGCACTTTGTTAGCATGCGCGGACGGGGAATAGTTTTGTGACGGTGCAAAAAGTATCAACGTTGGAACGCCTTGTGGATTGTTTTCGCGAGTCAAAAGTGTGAACCGTGCGTGTATCGATCGGTTTTTTGTTTTTGTTTAGAATTTCATAACATAAGCCTATTATTTTTCTTAGCAATTAGCAAAAATAATAATTATTATTCTTAAAATCTTGAGAATCAGAATCCAGTAATTGTTGGTAAGTGTTGTTTCAACTTTATACTCACTAACTCACTTACCTATCCTCTCTTTTATGATCCTGTTATGCGTAGTTTCCTGTTATTTCATTGCAGTGGTAGAATCTTTGAACATAATTTTATAAATAAAAGATTAATTAAAATTTCCGAACGATTTACTCCACACAAACTCACAAGCAAAAGTATAACGCACACGTATTCAAATTCGTAAAAAATTATCAAGACAGAAGCATCAGCAGGACGCCGGACCAGAATCAGCTGTTAAAAATTGATAATCCCTGCCAATATGCTTTAATACGCAAGTCAACCCAAACAGTTTTCAATTTGAACCATGTACCGAAATTACCGTTCTGAAATCGTAACTAAACGATCCCAAGGTAGGTTGGAACGCAAATAGGATCGTCCGATAACCGTCAAATCTCGGTTAGAACACATTTGAATTACTGCGCACGAGCGTGATCGTTCGGTTCTGCGGCGGGTTGGAACAAACCTTTTATTTCAAACAAAAAACGTCATATATGTATAAACTCACTGGCACGAAAAACAGGCGACTTAAATTTTCATGTATTTTAGTTTCATACATTGTATTCTAGTGGACCGATTTTGATGATTTTTTAAGAAATTTGTAGCTAAATTATTGGACTCTCTAGTGTCTCTTTATAAATTAAAAATGAAAAATTGTCATTTGTCAGTTATATGAGGGAAAACAAAATAATGATATTGTTACGGATTCCGTGGGTCCACTATTTAAACTCACGATAAAATACTTAACGAATTTATTTTCTCACTTTATACACAATTACTAACTTATAACACACAACAAACTAACTATTTATAAGATTCCTTCACCAAATTGTCCGATTTTCAATTTCCACGCGGTATATTCAAATTTCAAAAACTGTCTCAGTTGTCGATGGCTCCGGCTTATATACTCTATTGACTGCTTCTCGAAATTTCCCCAATTCTCGAAAGCGTACTTCTTCATACCAGACAATTCTATTGTCTGATTCCCTTACTTCTCGACTTGACTAAAAGATGGCGCCTGAAAAAGTCTTTTTAATTTCTGGCGGATACGTTGCGGTTGTGCAGGCAACCAGTAATACATTTTTAATTTCTGGCGGATGCGCCATTTTCTTGACATTGCCCCTTCTCAAATTTGATCGTCCCGATCAAGGTTTCCTGTCTGGTATCTCTTCAATCGATCCAGATGAACTACTTTCATCTTACTTCTAGGGCTGCGTTGAATCCGGTACACAACATCATTTATCCTCTTGATGACTGTATAAGGACCTTCCCATGCTGGAGTTAACTTTGGGGACCTCCCTTTCTTGCGCTGTGGGTTATATAACCATACCATATCGTCCTGTTGAAATCCCGTAGAATTGGCTCTGAGGTCGTAACGAGCTTTCATCCGGTCACTGGCTAGCGTAATCTTACTTCTTACGGCCTTATGAATTTCCATTAACCTTTCCTTCAGTTCATCCGCGTAGTCCTCTACATTTGTGGTGCCGTCGTCTGGTGATCCGAACACCAAGTCACAAGGCAACCGTAATTCTCGACCAAATAAAATCTTCGATGGTGAAAGTCCGGTGGTGTTGTGAACTGCACTTCTATACGCCATTAGGAACAGCGGTATGTGTTGATCCCAATCTCTTTGATGTTCGGCCACCATTTTCGAGAGGTGTTCTTCAATGGTCTTATTGAATCTTTCGACCATCCCATCAGACTGCGGATGTAAAGCTGTTGTCCTAGTCTTGTGAATACCAAGCAGATCACACATCTTCTGGAACAGTCTTGACTCGAAGTTCCTTCCTTGGTCAGTGTGAAGCTCTAAGGGAATTCCAAATCTACTGAAGACATTATTGACCAATACTTCAGCTACAGTCGATGCTTCTTGGTTTGGAATGGCAAAAACTTCTGGCCATTTACTGAAATAATCCATCGCTACTAAAACGTACTTGTTGCCCTTGTGCGTTTCAGGGAATGGGCCTGCAATGTCAACAGCGATTCTTTCGAATGGCAGTCCAACGTTATATTGTTTCATTTTTCCCCTAGAGCGAGTGCTTGGTCCTTGGCTGGCTGCACAAGTTTTACATTGTCGACACCATTTCTTGACATCTTCGCAATAATCCACCCAGTAAAAACGATCTCTCAGCTTGCTCAAGGTCTTGTTTACTCCAAGATGGGCTCCAGTTTTACCACCGTGAATTTCTTCCAATACCTGGGTAATTTTCTTTCTTGGTACCAGTAACTGAGTTGTTACTGTCCTGCCATCCGCACTTTCCCACGTGCGCTTTAACAATCCATTCTCAATAACCAGTGAATTCCACTGAGCCCAGAGAGCTTTGAAAACGAGCCCTCTGTTTGCAATATCCTGCCACGGTGGTCTCTCGCCGTTACCTTCCTTGAGCCGTAGTATTGCTCCGATGTCTGGATCTTCCATTTGATCTTTCCTCAATTGTGTCGTCGTCCACTGTTCATCGGTTCCAAGTTTAAAACTCCTTATCATGACAGTGCCTTCACGTTGTTCCGTTTTACAGCAGTGCTTACAATCGGTTTGACAGGGTCTTCTGGATAAACCGTCTGCGTTACCATGCATTTTTCCAGCACGATGTTGGATGGTAAAGTGATACTGTTGGAGCTTCTCGAGCCATCGTGCTATTTGACCTTCAGGTTGTTTCATCTCCATAAGCCACTTGAGAGCCGCATGATCTGTCCTAATTAAAAATTCTTGGCCGTACAGATATTTATGAAAATGATCAACTGCCTTCACAATTGCTAGCAGCTCCTTCCGGGTAACGCAGTAATTCCTTTCTGGTTTGGATAGAACTCGACTGTAATATTCTATCACTCGTTCTTCGCCATCTTGCACTTGTGATAGCACTGCACCTATGCCGATATTGCTGGCGTCGGTATCCAGGATATACCTCCCTTGTTGTTGCGGGTAGGCTAGAATAGGACTTGAACATAAAGCCGCCTTAAGTCTTCCAAAGGCTACATCACAATCGGTGTTCCATTCGTAGCCGACTTCATCACCTGTAAGTCTATGTAAGGGTGCAGCTATATTGGCAAATCCCTTGACAAATCTTCTGTAATAGGTGCATAAACCCAGAAAACTTCTAAGTTCATTTTGTCGCGAGGTTTAGGCCAACTTTGATTGCCGCGATTTTCTTCTTTTCGGTGTAAATTCCGTCTGCTGAGACTACATGGCCCAAAAATTCCACTTGTCGCTGGAATAAGCTACACTTCTTCGGGTTCAAGTACAGGTGAGCATTCCGTATGCGGCCGAAGACTTCTTCTAAATTTCGCAAATGCTCCTCAAAAGTTCTTCCCATAACCAATACATCGTCGAGGTAAACCAAGCACGTTTTCCAAGTTAATCCTCTTAACACCACCTCCATGAGACGTTCGAAAGTGGCTGGAGCATTGCATAATCCAAACGGCATGACCTTGAATTGGTATAGTCCGTCTCCTGTAGAAAAAGCCGTCTTTTCTTTGTCTTCCTCGTCTAAACCAACTTGCCAGTATCCACTCTTTAAGTCGAGAGTGGAGAACCAGCACGAACCTGCCAGTGTGGTTAACGTGTCGTCTATACGTGGCAGTGGGTAGCTGTCCTTCTTAGTGACGTCATTGAGCTTCCTATAATCCACGCAGAATCGTGTACTACCATCTTTCTTCGTCACCAAAACAACAGGAGATGACCATGGACTTGATGATTCTTCGATAACTCCATCTTCTAGCATCTTATCTACCATTGTCTCCATTTCTTGTTGTTTGGAAAGGGGCACCCTTCTAGGACGTTGTCGAATCGGCTGAGCATGACCAGTATTAATCCGGTGCTTCACAAAATCCGTTCTTCCACTGTTATTTTTCTCAAAAATACCGCCATGCTTTCGCAGGAACTGCTTAGCCTTCTGTTTCTCCTCATATGTTAGGTGATCCCATGGCTGTTCTAGATGTTTTAGTGTTTCTTTGGATGCCATTTGTGTAACAGCTGACGACACTTCATCACATCGGGTGACACTTCTTACAGGTTCGCAGATGGCTATCTTGTCACCTTTTTGAATCTTGACACAATTCGGGAAAACATTCGCAATTCTGATCGGTATATTCTTGTCGGTGTTCACCAATGACTTTCCTACTAAGTACCTATCTTGTTTCTTGTCGCCACTTTTTACCAGTCCAACACAGCACCCAGCGATTTTCTCCACTTTACCGAATACGATCTTCTCGGTATTACCAGGTATCACCACAGTTTCCGCTGATCTTACATCCATTCTGCCTGGTCCCTCGTCTGGAGATAACATGAACTCTTCATATCCAATATTTAAGATATTTCTCTGGTGATCGAACGAAAATCCATGTTGACGAATCATATCCATGCCCAAGATGAAGTCATCTTCAATATCTGCCACTAAGACGCTATGCTGAAACTTCAAATTTCCTAACTTCAGTTCGACGATAGCCTTTCCCCGTGCAACGGCCATTTCCCCCGTAACTGTACGTAAACACACTCTTCTTCCCAGAGACATCAGCTTCAATCCTTGCACTGAGTTAGCCCGCACCAACGATACCATAGCGCCAGTATCCACAGTCATTCGAATTCCCTTTCCATTGACTTTCCCGTCGATCACCAAGCTGTCAGCGGTTGTTCCTAGACTCCTAATGGAAAAAATCCTGGGGGCTCTGTTCTCCCCAGTCAATACTCGCCCCTTAGTATTGACTGATTTTAGTTTTCCTGGTGCCTACGTTCTCTGGATGGTGAACGGGATCGCATTTGAACGCGGCAATCCCGTTTAATGTGGCCATTCCTGCCGCATCTAAAGCACCTTATGTCCTGGGATCTTCTCTGGTTCTCTGTCTGGGTGTTGTTGACTCCCTTGTTTATTAGTAGCACACATAGTTTGTCGAATTTTCTACACATCTCCTCCAAACTTCTGTGGGTACTCTCGGGCTGTTCCTCTACCGTTACCGATCTTATCTTCGCTCTAGGGATGGCGCTAAAAGCAGCTTCGATTTCCAGCGCCCTGACCAGTGCTTCGCTGCTGGTAGAAAATCGAGATATTTGCAGCGCCCTCTGTAATTCGTTGTCCCTCAGTCCGCTGATAAAGCACTGAGCAGCGAGTTCCTCCCTAAATCCTTCCGGTGCTTCAGGATACGGTAGGTGTACCAGCCGACGTAAGTCTGCTTCAAATTCCTGCAGACTCTCTCCGGACCTCTGCAGGCGTGACTTGATCTGGGCCTGGTAAAGTTGGCGTCGATTTTGGTCGCCATATCTTCTGTCCAGTGCAGCGACCAAAGTTTGGTATTCCTGCTGTTGGGCTGCAGGAATAGTTTAGTAGCAATTCAGGGCAGGGCCACGCAGTGTGATGACGAGTGCCGCTGCTTTCTCCTGGTCAGTCCATCGGTTGGCAGCAGCGGCTGCTTCAAACTGGCGGTGGTACATTGTCCAAGTAGTTTGTCCATCATAGGTCGGGGCCTTGAGGTTCGCAGTTCCAGAGACGCCAGGTGTCCTTGCTTGTACCTTGGTCTTCTGTATGTCCATCTCTAATTTTTCCATTTTCTGCTGAAGGCGTTCCTCCAGATCTTCTACGACTTCTTGGAAATGGTTCTCCTGTCGTTTTTCAGGTCTTCAAAATTCTTCTGTAGTCGAAATTCCCTGATTTTCTAAAGTTTTCTTAAGACGGTCCTGATCTTCTTGTCTTTCTTTTGGCGGCGCGTTTCTATATCTTCTAAAATTTCCCTCCATCCATTCTTCTGACGACTTTCTAAATTGCCTAAAATTTTCTCAAGCCGGTCCTGTTCTTCTTCTTTGTCTTGTTGTCGTTGAATTTTCATATCTTCTAAAATTTTCTCAAGCCGGTCCTGTTCTTCTTCTTTGTCTTGTTGTCGTTGAATTTTCAAATCTTCGAAAAAATTTTGTCTTGATTTTCAGAATTTTCAGTAGGCGGTCTTGTTCTTCTGCTTTTTCTCTTTTCGCAGCACTTCTCTTGTTCTTCTGCCTTTTCTCTTCTCATATTCTCCATAAAATCGCCTAATAGTTTGCTTACTTCCTCCATTTTCTTCGGCTTGCTGTCTCTTTTACCAACCATAAAAATTCCCAAATTCGGTGTAAAAATCGTCCAATCCACTTAATTTCTTCTTAAAATCCTCTTGAATCGCACTTCCGACACCAATTGTTACGGATTCCGTGGGTCCACTATTTAAACTCACGATAAAATACTTAACGAATTTATTTTCTCACTTTATACACAATTACTAACTTATAACACACAACAAACTAACTATTTATAAGATTCCTTCACCAAATTGTCCGATTTTCAATTTCCACGCGGTATATTTCAAATTTCAAAAACTGTCTCAGTTGTCGATGGCTCCGGCTTATATACTCTATTGACTGCTTCTCGAAATTTCCCCCAATTCTCGGAAAGCGTACTTCTTCATACCAGACAATTCTATTGTCTGATTCCCTTACTTCTCGACTTGACTAAAAGATGGCGCCTGAAAAAGTCTTTTAATTTCTGGCGGATACGTTGCGGTTGTGCAGGCAACCAGTAATACATTTTTAATTTCTGGCGGATGCGCCATTTTTCTTGACAATATTTTGGTGAAAGTTTGAAACACCCTGTAGAGTACGTTAACAATGTAAGGAACTTAAAAATAATTTTAAGATCTAGATGTATCTTTTCTCAATAGTTTGTTTTTTGAATAATCTCATTGCCTTAATTTTTTTGGTGATATTCGTTTTTGAAGCAGACACATTTTTTTCCTATTTTTTACATAAAAACCATGCCTTTGCTTTTAGCCCTAGTCAACAGATATAAAATAATGGTTATGATTTATGTAATATTACTGTCTTTGAAAAACCATATTATTATTGTCTGTTGGATAGTTACTACAGTAGATATGGATTTTAAGTCCAAATGTTGAGCTCTACCATAATCAATTAAAGCAACAATCGCCGATACTTTAGTTCTTAAAACCATCTCTACTAGAGTAAACAATAATAATATCTCTTTTCAATGCCAGTGACATTACAAAAACAATAAACACTATTTTAGAAGTGTGTTGATGAGGACCCAAAATCAATGCTAAAGTTGCGTTAAAATCGTTACTGTCTTATTCAAAAGCAAATATCTCCATTAAAAATAAAGCTATTGAGGCGAATCAAAAAACAAACTATCGAGAAAAGACGTACCTAGATGATAAAATGATTTTTAAACTCCTTGCTTTGTTAACATATGCCATGGAGTGTTTCAAAGTTTCACCAAATTATCAACATTTTGTTTTTCCTTGTACAAATTGCTTAAAAAATCATCAAAATCGATCCATTAGAACAGAATATTTATTAAACTTTAATATACATCAAAATTTTAATGAGCCGGTGAGTGTCTCACTATCACTAATCAATAGATTGAAACTAGTGAATTATTACTCAAAACTACAACTAGATATTTCTAAAATCATAGTTTTGACAACTTGAGCTGTCTAGTTCTAATATCCTGGAAATTTATTTGGGAAATATCTACGTTTCACACTTCAAATATAAAGTGGATAGCGTTACTTTTAAGTTATCTAGTTGCTGCAATAGAAAGACAATCCAAAATAACAAAGGTTGGTAAGAGTTAACTAAAAATAGCCAATTTTCGAGTTGCTATAATCTACTTCTAGTTTTGAGGTGGCGATATGGAATTTGATTTACTGAACAGAACCTCAAACTATTTGTTTTAGTTACATAATTTAGAACATTTGAAAAAAAATATTTCTGATTTGCAGATACTCGCCCAGCTTCGCCCAGGAACCGCCTCCCCCGCCTCCTCCTCGAACCACGCCTCCTCCGCCACCTCCCCACGTAGGCGCGTCCTACCAGCAGCAGGTGCCGAGCAACGTGCAGCAGATGTTTAAGCGGATGTCGCCAGCGCCACCGGTGGTACCAGCCAGGGCTCCTCAGGTGGCCACTACCAGTGCTGGAGCTTACGGTGGTGGAGGGCAAAGAGGGACTAGTCCTGTGGGAGGGGGAGGATCCAGCAGGCAGCCGATGGTGGTGCAAAACGGGCCGCAGGTGAGTGGGACATTTGAACTACTATATTATTGTTTCCAAAAAAATCCTATATGGGTATTTCGTCACTGCAGGAAAATCTACAAAATCAAATAGTTATTTTTTATAAACACTGCTGCGTTAATCCAACGGAGGCTAATTATCAGCAGTTAGGTTTACTGATAAACAAATTTGTCTAACAAACAAAAAAATGCATAACGTTTCGGAAATTTTATCTTTCCGTTGTCGGAAACAAAAAAAATACAAAGAATTAAAAAAAGAACTATTTAAAATATTTAAATGCAACTATTCGAGAACGCCTTAATTTTTTTTAAACTGATACGTCCTTTGGATACGTCTACAAAAACCGTTTACGTTCTGTTAAAATGACATTATATCAAATTAAACTTCAAAATTAACCATTAACTACCTGATAACAATTACTTATAAGGTAAAACCAAAAAGCTTCAAGCTTTCAGTATGAATATTTTTAATTTGTTTTTAGTATTTTACGTATATATTATGTTTATTTGTTATGTTCTTTAAAATCAAAGAAGCGATACATTTGCCTAACATCTACAGATACAAGAGCAATATATTTATTTTTATTAGATTGTATTAAAAAAACCTCTTTTTTCTTTTAGAGGCTATCGCTTCTTTTATTATAAGTTTGACGTTGTTAAAATCTATTCTGTGTCCTGTGTCCCATGAAGGCTGACAAATCTTAGATTTGTGAAAGTCGCCCTTGTTTCACCAATATGAAATTGATCCCATTGCCATACCGACATCTTTTTTTTAAATTTGAAAAGGAAGTAAGATCTGATTAAAACTAACGTTGAACTTTCTTTCAAAGGTACAACAGCAACTCTCACAACAAATGCAAGCTCTGAGCATCTACACCAATAGCAGCGTGAACGCCTCTGAACCTCCTCCGCCTTACCCACTGATCAGCACAGGTCCTGGATCTGCTCCCCCTCCGCCTAGTTACTCCGTTTCAATTCAGAACAGGCAGAGCCCTACGCAGGATTTCAGAAAGAGCCCTTCATCTGGGATCTACTCTGGATCTACATCTGCAGGTGAACATAATTTTCATTTATTATTTTTATGTAATTTGTAAATTTTTAAGAATATTGGCCAAAAACGGCATGATAAATCTCAGAAATGATTTATTCTTCCTGAAGGTCTCTGTATCTCAATAAATTAAAAATAAACTTATTAACTAGATTAATAACAAAAAGATATTTTGAGGTACCATACTTATGGCATGCTTATTACTTTTGATGTCATATGAATGACAGCTTTTTGAAAGATACTGTTAGATCTTTATGGTCTTTGAGCCGTAGAACTGGTAAATAATAACACTTAAAGTAATAGTTAGGCTACCTAGAAGTTGGCATTGAAGTTTTGTAATTGTATTTAACTCTAAATAATATTGGCATTTATTTTCTTTTAGGTTCGCCTAGTCCTGTGCCTGTTTCTACTGCCACCACACCTACGCCAATGGCTAGGCCTACGCCACTGCAAGCTTGGGGTGCCAGGCAAGCTGTGTCGCAGCCCCCTATAATTATGCAGTCTGTCAAAAGTACCCAAGTCCAAAAGCCAGTACTGCAGACTGCGACAGCTCCTCCCATACCTGCTACACCAAATGGTAAGTCATGTTTAATTAATAACAATATTCTGATAATTACTACTATGTTAGGAGTTATTACTTACTATGTTAGGAGTTAAACTTAAGGATAAAAAAAGAAATAGCTGGATAAGAATGCGGACTAAAGTGGAGGATGTGACAGCCAGGGCGGCACGATTGAAATGGAGCTTTGCAGGACATACAGTTAGACAATCCGACAATAGATGGAACACGGTAATTCAGCGATGGAGGCCATACTTAGGACAGCGAATGAGAGGACGCCCTCAAATGAGATGGTACGATGATTTCAAAAGAGTGGCAGGACTACATTGGACACGCACAGCACAGAACAGAGATCGGTGGCGAGAATTGGGAGAGGCCTATGTCCAAAGTTGGACGACAAACGGCTAACGATGATTCTGATAATAATTAAAATTATACAGTGTTTATGTTTTTTTATTTGATATTTTGTTTATGTGCCTGTTTGCCTTATACATACAGGGTGTTTCAAAAAACATGTGCCATCTCTCGTGGGGAGATTCCTCATGTAAAAATCAGATTTTTTTTTCATATCAACATAGGTTCGATTCTGCTTTGTTTTGTAGCTACAGGGTGTTAAAGTCTAATAATCTTTCGATTTGATATAATTTTCTTCCAAGTAGTTTTAGTGAAAAATCTAATTTTAAAAAGTTGAAACATCCTGTAACTCTAAAACTATTTTCATACCCATGTTTATAGCAACGTTTTTTTCATATTTTTTGATGAGGGATCAAAAAGTACTTATTTAAAACTTTCGCAAGTTAACGATATTAAAATTTTTAAAGGTTTTTTATTAGACTTGGATCAAAGCAAATTAATAAAATTGCGTTTATCTCATCAAGGAGGCCGAAATCGACAAAATATCAAGAGACAACTTTTAATCGGCATTAAACTGCTTACACTATTTCGCTTACAAGAGAAAAAATGTCAGTGTCGTACATGCTTTTTTTAGAAAAATATTTCAGTGATAACCTATATGCACGTCTTGGTGAATATATCGACACTTTTTTAGCTTTAAAATATGGCGCATTTATAGTAACTTTTACCCTCAAAATTCTTTTCATACGTTAAAGGTACTCAGAAAAAATTATAATAAATCAAAAAAATGTTAAGACATTAACACCCTGTAGCTACGAAACATAGCAGAATCGGAACTATGTTGATATGAAAAATAAATCTTATTTTTACGTGAGGAATCTCCCCACGAGAGATGGCACATGTTTTATGGCGGAATAATTTATATTATTTATTAACAATTTCCAAAGATATACAGAGCAGCAATTTACATTTATACATTTATCTTAGGCCAAACCACGCCCCCGGCCACTTCTGCCCCGCCACCCTCCTACACAGCTTCCATCCAGCAGAAGGCGTATACGAACGGAGGCGGAGCTTCTGGCAAGCCGGCCGCGCCCCTTCCAGGCGGGGTCTGCTCTAATCAGGGCGCGGTTAACGTGCCCACTACGGAACCGCCCAGCTACGCGAGTAGCATGCAGGCCAAAGCCAAGGCTACAAGGGGTAAGTTAGGGAAATAATTAGAGTTATTCTCATCAACTACACTTTTATACTATACTATTATATGGAGTGGTCAAAATTAAAATGGATCAAGTCCAATTTTCTACTATTTTAAGATAATCGTCTAAATATGTTTATAAAATATTGTTTTTTCTAGTAGAGAAATGAATCAAGGCATACCTCACGCGTTAAGCAGTTATAGCCTGTTTCTGTTTGGTTTCTGAATATTCTGTTGATTCCTTTCAGAACTGAAATTGATCGTTGTGTGCGATTTTAACACACGTGCTAAAGTTTAGAGCTAAAAAAATATTTTTTTTGATAAAATGGATGTCCATGAAAAAAAGTCTGAACCATTTGCACCAAGTGAATTGGATTATCAGCCATCTGAAAGGTCCGATTCTATCGATTCTGAAAGTATAGTTTCATTTATCAATATTTTCACTATTGCTACATAAATAAGTTAGACTCTTTTTCTTACAAATACTTAGATAAATATCTGACATGTTGTTCTGAATAAAACTGCACTAGTAATCTTATCATTTTATATAGAAGTAATGTAACTCACTTTAAGAGGCAACACATGAAAGATCTTTTTCCCTTTATCCCGCCTATATACCATAATTATTGTAAAAATCGAAGAAAACACTATTAATAGACAATGTCAAGTCAACAAATCCCTTAATGACGAATAAGAATGTACCGTGAACGAATTTGATCTAGATTGAAGAGTGTCCCAATTTATATCTAAAATTTCAAGAGAAAAATTGGTTCAAGTCCAAAAAATTATAAACAAACATTCTTAAAAATGACCACAGTTGTATTTTGAGTTACTTTAGTTTGCAATTATAAAATTTCAAATATAATAAAGCATTGTGTCAAGTTTTCTTCTCCAGCTTATTTTATTTTAACTTAGTAACATTAAAAGATTTAACTCCCATTTTCTTCATAATTATCTTCTAGGACTTGATCAAGTTCACTTCTGAACCCCTCATATACAGGGTGGTCCAAACTGTATTCCGGAAACTTTGGCAGCATATTCTGCAGGTAAAAATAAGTAAAAAAGTTCGTATAAATGTATGTCCTAAAATGCTTAGTTTCGGAGATACAGGGTGTAGAAGTTTCATTTTTATTTCGATTTTTTCCAAATAATTTTTGAAGTAATGTCAATATTTGGATGAAAATTGGTGTATGAGAGTTTTTGATCTGAGAAATTCGATTTTGATGTCAATATTGCTCGTACTTGTAGGGGGCGCCACCTACATATTTTTAACTGGTTTGAAGGGTAATAACTTTTCGTCCGTACCTGTATAAAACTATTGAGTATAAAAATATACATTTACGACGTTTTTTACGTAAAAAAATATTTTGGTAAAAGTCGCTACGAGTAATGGTTATCGAGATATTTGGAATCTAAATTATCAATATCTGTCATCATTGACTTACATTAAACATGTTAACTAAATAGTTGTTAGACTGAAATCATAAATTTGAAATGTTTTGTGCCCAAAAGTTCAACTGAAACTGTTTATCAAAGAAAAATTTATGAATTATTAAAGAGGAGTAAAAAGTTCCCAAATTTATCATTTAAGTCAAATAACTATCTACTCAACATGTTTATTTTTGTCAATAATGACACATATTGACTATTTCTATTCTAAATATCTTGAGAACGGTTGCTCCCACCGATTTTTTCCAAGAGACATTTTTTAAGTTAAAAAAATGGGAATGTATATTTTTTCACTCAGTAGTTTTATACGGGTACGGACGAAAAATTATAACTGTTCAAAACAGTTAAAACACATGTAAGTAGCTCCCCCCATAAAATAATAAATACAAGAAGAAGTGTCAAGTCAGCGTTAAATTATCGAAACAGCGTGGCTGCCTGGGTAACTAATTTTCAGATATGGCGGCTGGGACAATTGACATGACATAGAATTCAACAATTTCAATTTCAAAACAATTTCAATTTTATGAAATTTATTTCCGTTTCCGGTTTTTAATGGCGGGCTGTTCAGCAGGTTTAAATGAGGGTTAATATACTTTTTACTCTTTCTAGTAGTAAATAATACAACAAAATTACTCAAAAATATTTATTTGGAATTTAGAACAATGTAAATATGCAAATCAACACAATTAAAGAGCTATAAACCAATAAACTACTGTATCAATATCAAATATTTAAATAATATCAGAGATGCTGTGTTAAAGTGAATTAGTAAAGTAACAGAGTGCATTGACTTACAGAAACTTGAAGATACATAAATGTTTTCCCACAGCTTCACGGGCATAAACTAAATAACTGGAAGGAAAAAGGCAACCTGAACCCACACAAAACCTGGAATCAAAAAAATATGTAAAAAACATAAATATAGGTACATAAGACTTTTTGTGAATTAAATCAAACAGGATAGAAAATAAAATGAATAAATATGATACATATACATCTAATACCTCATTTGTATTTTAAAAATAATCTACATACATAGATTTATAGCATTATTGCTATGAAAATACATAATAGGTACCTATGTGATATGTAATTACGCATTTTTGTTCATCTTGTAGAAAATTAATGTAGGCTAATAATAGTTCAATAATCATAATTTACCTTGTATAACTTGCTTTCAATTGCTCAAAATCACCGATCAGTCTTTAAAGTAGAGATACGGAAAAATCCTTGGCAAAGAATATCCCAAAATCCTTGGGTTTAAAGCTAAAAAATATAAAAACAGTTAATATATTACCTATTTTTACATATAATATTGCCCATACCTACTACACGCAGAAACGTCGATTTCATCATTTTCTTCGTGTAATTAATATCATATATACTTTATTAAAGTGTTAATAAGGAACTTTATATCAAAAAACATCTTTGTACTTATACATTTCAGCCGAAATATCAGAAACAAACTTCCAATCAAATCTAAACGGCAAAAATTCAAATGGCGCCCGACCTTGCCAGAGGCCTCGGGAGCTGACGCTGACACACAGACAAAAGACAAAAGAACAGAACGCCGACGTGCATAAAAATGTTCCGTAGCAGAAATTGACAGAAATCATATAGAAATATTCAGATTTTTGTCTAGGACAGTCTAGAAGCCCATGCTTTCTGCCTGGGTAGAACCGCGCCACAACTGTTTCCAATTTTCCGGTTTACTGTCACCCCCCTGGCTCCCCCTACAAATAGGAGTCATATTGACATCAAAATCAAATTTCTCATGTCAAAAAACTGCCAGACACCCATCCAAATATTGATTGACGTTGATGAAATAAAAATAAAACTTCTACACCCGAAACTAAGCATTTTTGGACATACATTTATATGAACTTTTTTACTTATTTTTATCTGCAGAAGTTTCCGGAATACAGTTCGGACCACCCTGTATATACTCATTTTTATACTATAGATATTTTAGCCTAGAATATTTTCGAATATATTGTATATAGTTTGTAATATGATTTTTTGTTTTTCTGTAGCTCATCCACCATTGCCACCATTACCGTACCCAGACGACACTCATACAACTTTCACTACTCAATCTCACTCGCATCCCCCACTCCAAAGAAAGTTCTCCCCTGCTGTAAGCGGGGCCAACGAGTGCTGCAGGGCGGATAGTCCTCATTCGACAGGATCGAGCGAGGGAAGGAGTCTGTATCCCACGGACAACGGAGCACCGCCTTTACCACCTACCGGTGAGTATCATTGTATTTATCACTGAATAAAAACTAAACAAGGAGTCCAATACTACAATCCCTAGAGAGAAAATCGACGTCATGGAAATACCTTTTTGTCAGTTTAGTTTGACGTTTTGCGGATTTGGTTATTTTTTGTTTATTTTATAATTGGATTTAAGCTTGATTTTCATGCATCCGTTGTCCGACGATACGTTGATACGATATTAATTTTATTGGTAGAATTTAAGGACTTTCATTGGTTAGAAAATAACGCAGTTTTTAAATTTATTGCATTTTCATGCCTCTGTTTATCGGATATATGTTGTGTCATTTTATATTTTCGTTTCCATCAGGACTAAAATGCAGTAAGATTAGATAACTAGGTGTCGTAGCCGCGACTACCCCGTAACTTAAATTGTTACTATAAAGTAACAAAAACTTAATGGAGGCATTATGGTAGCACTTGTTTGTAACCCCTACTTTGAAAAGTTACTATAAAGTTTTTGGTCTTTTATGGTGTCATATTCGAAGATTCGGGTAGTTCCAGCCACTTCTTTAAATTACATGTATGCGACTTGCAATCGGGGTGTTTATTTTCCACTTTTATGGTAGGTAGGGACTAACCGGTCACTCTCGAAATATACTTCAAAGTGACTATTCCTTATAGAGTAACATTCTAAGTGGCAGAGTGGGTCTAGGAACTATGCTTTAGGGGCAGTGACATTTTAAAAAGGACTGGGAACTATATTTGCTAGTTAGGTTTTTTTTTCAATCATACGTAGATTATATTTCGCTTAGATATGTATTCTTCCATTATTATACATGGAAATTTTTAAAATACTGTACTGCACAGGTAAAAACAGGAAACACTGTGTACAGCTTTTTATTTTGTCTCTCTGTCAACCGGTCATTTATACTTATTCTACTCATCTTATGGAATCCTTCCCTTAGAAAATGGTCATATTATTATCGGGAGATGTCGCTAATCATTTCGTTATGTCTTTCGTAACAGTATCATTAGTATCGTTCTTCGAATACTAAGGATTAAGATCCTGTAAATATAATGTATTTATTATTTCAGCATCAACGTCGGTGAAACCCAATCCTAATAACAACAACAATCATGTATGTATTAATGGAAATTCATCGTCAGAGAGCAACGGTAGTAAGAATTCTGCAGAGGGACCACCACAGTTGCCGCCTTATGCAAAAATAAAACACCAGGTAAAGTATTACTATCTTATATTTGGCAACAGAGTACCTTTTTAGAAGTATAAATATTGTATACAAAGTATTATGAAGTGAACCCGATATTTCAACTTATATTCTATAAAAATATACCTTTTATTTTTACCGTTTTTCAGTCTCCTATACCGGAAAGGAAGAAGATCAGCAAGGAAAAAGAGGAAGAAAGAAGAGATGGTAAAGTGAAGAACTACTCTCCACAAGCGTTCAAGTTCTTCATGGAACAACATATAGAAAACGTGATAAAGTCCTACAGTCAGCGAATGTTCAGAAGGATGCAGTTAGAGAAAGAAATGGTTAAAATCGGTAAGTTCTGTCAAAAATATTTTTGGTACATTAATAACTCTGCTTGGCGCAATTCTTTTAAGATACTTTCAAGATGGCGGTATTTTCGATCTCTACAGGGTGGTCCGAACTGTATTCCGGAAACTTCGGCAGCATATTGTGCAGATAAAAATAAGTAAAAAAGTTCATATAAATGTATGGTACTAAAATGCTTAGTTTCTGAGATACAGGGTGTAGAAGTTTAATTTTTGTTTCGATTTTTTTCAAGTAATTTCTGAAGTAACGTCAATATTTGGATGAAAATTGGTGTTTGGAAGTTTTTTGACATGAGGAAATTTGATTTTAATGTCAATATGACTCCTACGTTTAGAGGGCGCCATCTACATATTTTTTAACAAGTTTGTAGAGTAATAACTTTTCGTCCGTATCTGTATAAAACTACAGAGTAAAAAATTACATATTTGCAACCTTTTTTTACGTAATAAAGTTATTTTGGTAAAAATTGTTACGAGTAATGGTTGTCGAGATATTTTGAATCGAAATTATCAATACCTGTCATCATTGACATAAATTAAACATGTTCACTTAATTAGACATGTTGAGTTATTAGACTGAAATCATAAATTTGAAATGTTTTGTGCCAAAAGGTCAACAGAAACTGTTAATAATAATAATAATGATTAATTTAAAAAATAAAAAGTTCCCAAATTTATCATTTCAGTCAAACCACTATCTACTCAACATGTTTTATTTTTGTCAATAATGACATGTATTGACTAATTCCATTCTAAATATCTTTAGAACGGTTGCTCGTAGCGATTTTTACCAAGTGACATTTTTTACGTAAAAAATCACGGAAACGTATACTTTTTCACTCAGTAGTTTTATACAGGTACGGATGAAAAGTTATTACTCTTCAGAACAGTTAAAACACGTGTAGGCTCTATAACTAGGAGTCACATTGACTTTAAAATCAAATTTCTCATGTCAAAAAACTCCCAGACACCAATTTTCATCCTAATATTGATGTTACTTCAGAAATTATTTAGAAAAAATCGAAATAAAAATGAAACTTCTTCAACCCTGTATCTCCGAAACTAAGCATTTTAGGACATACATTTATACAAACCTTTTTACTTATTTTTATCTGCAGAATATGCTACAGAAGTTTCCGTAATACAGTTTCGACCACCTTGTATATGACAACTAAGCATTCATGATTTTTTGTAAATTAATCTTGCCATTTGTTTTTCATTAGGTTTGAGTCCAGAAGCTCAACAGCAAATGCGAAAAATGCTGTCTCAAAAGGAATCAAACTATATTCGTTTGAAAAGAGCCAAAATGGACAAAAGTATGTTTGTTACCATCAAACCCATAGGCGTAGGTGCTTTTGGAGAGGTTACTTTAGTGAGAAAAATCGACACCAACCATCTGTATGCCATGAAGACCTTGAGAAAAGCGGATGTCTTGAAACGTAATCAGGTATACAGTTTTTTATAATATTTTCAGTTTATTTTTTGTGATTTTTGTGTCTGCATTTGCTCTTATAAGTTGTACATTATCAACCTATTAATGGCATTTTTATTCTAACATATTAATTTGGGTACTTTATACGTAAATTGGATACTATCAAATTTATAACCCAGATATTACAGTTACTATTAAAATTTAAAGTTCGATACATTTGAACTACTTTTTAGAATTTTTGTGAATTTGGCTAGTTTGTATTTTTGTAAATTATTTTAGGTTGCCCATGTGAAAGCTGAACGAGATATATTGGCTGAAGCTGACAATGAATGGGTTGTCAAACTGTATTATTCTTTCCAAGACAGTGACATTTTGTATTTTGTTATGGACTATATACCTGGAGGTGACCTAATGTCACTATTAATCAAATTAGGAATTTTTGAAGAAAGGCTAGCAAGGTAAAACTTTTTTTTGATTTATATATGTTCGAGTATATGTTTTTTTTTTAATTTAATATTAACTAAAATTTTTAATAATTTTATTTTTTCAGGTTTTATATCGCAGAGTTGACTTGCGCAGTTGAGAGCGTTCACAAGATGGGATTTATTCACAGGGATATCAAACCAGATAATATTCTCATAGACAAAGATGGTCATATTAAATTGACTGATTTTGGGTTGTGTACAGGTTTCAGGTGGACGCATAATTCAAAATATTATCAACCAAATGGTAAGTCTTTATTAACTTCATCTGTAAATATGTATAATACGATAATCGCAAAACATTTTCCGGTGCACGTCATCAATCATTTCGAAATAAACACTAAAGGGCCGGCTACACGTACAAGCTTTACCACGAGCTTACCTGCGCAAACCTGTTTGTATCGGAAACTCGCTGTCTGTAGACGGTAAAACGGTAGCACGCACAAACCAACAAAAAATGGCCTGCGTAAACGTCGCGCTGCTAAAGATTTTAGTTTGCGCAAACCAGTTTGTGCGGTGATATTATACGTGTAGACGGTATCAGCGAGTTCAAGGTATAGTTTTGTGACTTGTGGGTTTTGTGTTATTAGTTATCAACTCTTAGAAAATGTCTGATATTCGTACTTATTCCAATAAGGAGTTTATGACGAGTTTTATTGAAATATATTGATCGTTGGCGTGTCTATGGAAGATAAAATTGAAAGATTATTCCGATAGAAACAGAAAAAATGATGTGTACAAGAAAATTGTTTTCTATTTAAGTCAGTTTTTACTCCACTTCGATCTATACCGTTTATTTTGCTGTTTTTTCTTTAACAACAAGCAATAAAAAACAATAATTCGTCACTTGACATTTCCACGAACGGAACCACAAATTCAGAATAAAAATAATGATGAATGTACGCTCTTACTTGCATTGTGTGGACACCGCACAGTGTTCCTTCTAGTTTGCGCAAACTATACCGTGCAGGCAAGTCGCTGCCGTGTAGCCGCCGCTTAAAGCTTATAAACTTGACTAAATGAAATTTTGGCAAAAATGTTTAAATTTGTTGTATAATTTAAGATGCCGAGCATATCTTCATTTTACTTTATAGAGCAAATGATTGTAACAGATATTTTATTTAGATTAAAGCTGCAAAAATTAGTTTAAACCGAATTTTATTATCGCTAAGTTGAGTCACATTGCGCCGTGTTCAGTAACGTTGTCGTTTATTATTTGACAATTATCATAATGTCAGTCATTATTTTGCATAATATCATATTGTTGAATCTTTGTGACTAATTCTCGTTTTTTGCCTATTTTCATAGTTTTTTTTTAAATTGTACTTTTAAGCACAAACAGTTCTTTTAAGAACTAAATTTTCGAGTTTTTGTTTGGTTTGGTTTGGTTTGGACGAAAATATGCCGAAGCATTTAAACAGTCGAAACAAAGAGCTTGTAGCTTCCCAGATAAACTATTTTAAACGAGAACGTGAGAATAAAGCTCCTTTATTACCCTTGACTGCAGTCAGAGAAGTAAGTTTGGTTGGTAAGCACATTATACCACTTTCAAAGTTATTTCTATGCTAGTTTTTATTAAATTCTGTGATTATTAGTTTGTGCATTAATGGCACCTTCTTACTTGTTATTACCACTTGTAGTGTTCTAAGATGTATATGAATATAAATAAATAAATAACCCATAATAACGCTTAGAATAATCTTCATAATGGACTAGTTTTTGCCAATATGTAATAAGTAAAATAAGCTATAAAACAAATAATAATATGTTATTATATCAAATCAATTAATTATTAAAATATTAATTATTAAATTAAAATGATTAGGTATAGACATTTTTTTAATAAATATATTGTTTCCCAATTTTACATTAAGATTAATCTCATAAATCCATCATAATCTGGCAGCGTCGCGCGTCGCGTCGTCGCCATCGCTTGTCACTCAAAATTGATCACGTGCATCGGAAATTGTTTTGGGCTTACCGTATATTATCATCACTCACTTTAAGTCGCAAGATTAATTTTAAATTTGTTTTTTGTCACGTTTATCCTTTACACACTGTATATCCAAACAGGAGATCATAGTAGACAAGACTCGATGGACCCCATAGATGACTGGAGCGAAGAGTGCAAATGTAAAGTCTTGAAACCGTTAGAAAGACGAAGAAGGAGGGAACATCGATGTTTGGCGCACTCTCTGGTCGGAACGCCGAACTATATCGCTCCTGAGGTGCTACAACGTAAAGGCTACACCTGCGTTTGTGATTGGTGGAGCGTCGGTGTTATTTTGTACGAGATGTTGGTCGGTCAGCCTCCGTTTTTAGCCAATAGTCCAGCAGAAACGCAACACAAAGTAAGTTTTTTTCTTCTCTTTGCTAATGAAAGAAATGTCAAATTAAATAATGTAATTATGCTTTAGGTTATAAATTGGGAAACAACTCTACAAATACCCAAGCAAGCAAACTTGTCTGAAGATGCCACAGATCTGATATTGAAGTTATGCTGTAGTGCAGAGAAGAGGTTAGGAAAGAATGCATCTGAGGTCAAGAATCATCTTTTTTTCAAAGAGATTGACTTTGAAAAGGTAAATATTCAAATTTCCGGATTGTACATTTGAACTATTTTCTCTGTTTTTATATTCTTATTATTCTTGTTCAACAATTATACGTTTTGATACAAATTATTAAATGTTTTAGGGCCTAAGAAGACAACCTGCACCATACAAGCCCAAAATCGACTATCCTACAGACACTTCCAATTTCGATCCTATAGATCCCGATAGATTGAGGAACAGCACTTCAATAGATTCATCTAATTCAGATGACATAACAGATAACTCAAAATTGTTTCACGGATTCTTTGAGTTCACATTTAGGCAAGTATTAAAAATTAATTTATATAAAATACTGCATTATTTAATTTTATTTTTAAATTTGGTATTTTTAAAATGATCTTTAAGTTAAATTTTACTTAATAATCGCTTTCAAAAGACAATTTAAGAAAACAAAAATGAATTAATTATAAATTATATAAACAGTTATCATTTACATCAACAAAACTCGTCTCCTTAACAGCACTTAAGGGATATAAAGGGCCATTACTACCGCTTTTTTGTTCAAAATATTCTTGTTTGTTCAAATTATTCAATAAGGTTGCGATGAGTTTTTTTGCAACAGCTGTTAAGCTACTTCGGCATCTTGTATGCTTCGCACTAAAAGCGATTTATAACTTATATATTAAAAAAACTTATACATTAAAAACTTGGACTTTTAATGAAAACACTTTCTTTATGTTAAAATCATTAAAATCAAGTTAAAAAGACTAAGGCCGTGGTCCAACATAAAGCTGGTAGCCTAGAGTATGGCGGAGAGGAATGGTCCTCTCCACTCTACACTACTCAACGCTGTACGCCTCATATGGGGCGCAATATGGAAGGATTCTAATACTATTATTTTTTTTTATATTCATGCATTAGAGTGTTGATTGAAAGAATGGGAAATATACGCAACCTAATGAGCAAATTCGTGACAAGGCTAATTTGATTTTTCATCACGTCTCAAGTGCTGTACGGTGGAGTCTCTCTATTCGTTCTGCGGCCAGCGCATAAAACACTTATTTTCTCTAATTCGGCTAGCGAAGGAATATCGAAGACGTTGTGGAACTGAAAGCGACAGTGTTGGCATATTAAAATGTGTAATATCTGTAATATGTTTGACGAAAATATCTTTGGATGAAAAATCCGCGTTTATGTATTTGAAAAT
This sequence comes from Sitophilus oryzae, assembly GCF_002938485.1. Classification (NCBI taxonomy): domain Eukaryota; kingdom Metazoa; phylum Arthropoda; class Insecta; order Coleoptera; family Curculionidae; genus Sitophilus; species Sitophilus oryzae. The sequence goes on along the minus strand of NW_022146735.1, from coordinate 198,042 downwards.
AAACAAAAATAAAAATTCTTTTATAGGTACTAAATATTTCGTTTGATCGAAAAAAGTCGTTTAGTTGGCTTGGAAATTACAAAAAACTATTGACATTTACCATAATATTTTACATATAAAATAACAGCGATCTTCATTTCCAAGCCAACTCGCACGCCGTTCTTTGTTTAATCATATAATATTATATTAAACTGTTTAATGATAGAAAATCCGTATTATTAACGTACTGTACCCAAAATCCGTAAATCTACGGATTAATCCGTAGTTCTAGCAACACTGTCTCCGGCAACCACCCACTTTGTCCACGGAAAGCAGAACTACGGTACAATATATTTTTTATCCGCTGCGCTGTAAACGACTATCGACGCAGAGCTAAACTAAATCTCGGACAGATTGACTAGCGGCGACGGTATCGCCAGCTACATCTCGGACAGGTTTTGTGCCATGAAATCGCCCATAAGATTGCGCATCTTCTTATTACTTCAATCAACGATTATAGTTTAATAACATTATCATGTTTTACACTTTGAAAACTTTTTTTTATACTTTTTCACAATTTGAATTTGATTTGAATTTTTGCGTGTTTGTTGCGCTTTTCAGACTTTGTTTTGAGATATTTTTTTGTTTATTTGTAATTAGTTTCATGCAAAGTGTATAAGTCATGGAAGACATTGTGTCAGGACTAGATTATTCTATTAAAAATAGTTACATTTGGTTTCAAAGTATGACATCATATTTTTACAAAACACTGTAAGAGGGCTTTTTGGCTGATTTTTTCGAAAATTCCACACCTGTAATTTTTAACCAATGAAAACGTGTTTTTTTGACAAATCACCATGGCGACCGATAAATTTTAGTGAAAATTTTTTCCTTGTGGGCACCCAACAGCGAATTATACTAGAAATTTTTTGACGTTTATAATGACAGAATATCTTTTTGAGAGTCTGGTTTTTATTTGTTTACATGATAATTTTGATACATTTCAATTACAAAACTGAGATGAAAGTTTGTAAACTGCTTCCATACGCTTGACTTTGATTTCCTAGTATTCGCGGGTGTCAACTGTTTAATCTCCTGACGAATATATTCTTTGCTTTCATGCCCGAAGCGAAACATTTTTTTTAAGCTGTGCCGCTTGACAGCTTCAAAACTGAAATAGTTTTTAGGTTTGGGTGTCACTTAGTTGTCATAGTAACTAAATAATCATTTCGACCAAAAATCGAAAAATACATTTTAATTATTTGATTTTCAAACACAGTTTGGTGTGGAATTTTCTTACCGAATACCACACGAGGTCAAATTAAATCCAGACATTTTTTCTCGCTCATGAATATTTTTAGAAAATTATCCCTCGTCTTCGACTCGGGATAATTTTCAAAATATTCATGAGCTCAAAAAAATTTCCGGAAATAATTTGACCTCTAGTGGTATTACTAGTGTCAATTTTTTTGTCATGTCAATGTCAACGGTAGAAAAAAGTCGTCAGTATTTAATTTATGATTTCAGGCGATTTTTTGATGACGGAGGCGTATCGGCGCTCAACAAAATCAACTTGGACGACAACGAAAACCAAGGAGGTCCAGTCTACGTATGACGACACAGATAACCAACAGTCGTCCCTTATATACGTCATCGTGAGGGTTGGAAGCCCTATAAAACAGATAGAGAGGTATATTTGAATGTGTATGCGTTATCCTTTTTTGACCATAACCTCTCTACTACATATTTTTTGTTTGTTTTTTTCGATAGAATTTTGATTTCCTCGAAAATTCGGCCAAAAGAATTTAAAAAAGCGGTATATTTGATGGAAGAACAGTTTTAACTGTGGCGAAATAAAAGTTAAATGGTGCGCAATATCTTAGAGAATCAGATCTATAATATAATTAATTGTTAATGTATATCCGAGTTGTTGGGTACGCTGTTGTGTTTTTTCCTTGCAATATTTTACGGTTCATTAAAAAAATAATTGGAATAATATAGGGTGTGCCAAAAAGTCTGCAACATATGGGAATTTTTTATTGTTTTTCACCAACACCACCACCCACCCCACGCCCACAACCGGCCCCACACCCACAACGCATTCCCGACTTCCCCCCGTATTCCCTATGCCACTCCGTGACGAACATCTCTCACACAATAAGAAACCTACCACGCTACCACACCCCGCTCCACACCATGCTACCTATAAACACCACCACCCACCCCACGCCCACAACCGGCCCCACACCCACAACGCATTCCCGACTTCTCCCCGTATTCCCTATGCCACTCCGTGACGAACATCTCTCACACAATAAGAAACCTACCACGCTACCACACACCCCTCCCACACCATGCTACCTATAAACACCACCACCCACCCCACGCCCACAACCGGCCCCACACCTACAACGCATTCCCGACTTCCCCGTATTCCCTATGCCACTCCGTGACGAACATCTCTCACACAATAAGAAACCTACCACGCTACCACACCCCGCTCCACACCATGCTACCTATAAACACCACCACCCACCCCACGCCCACAACCGGCCCCACACCCACAACGCATTCCCGACTTCCCCCCGTATTCCCTATGCCACTCCGTGACGAACATCTCTCACACAATAAGAAACCTACCACGCTACAACGAATTTTATGCCGATTTTTTTCGGCATATCCAATAACAGAAAATAAATTAAGTGACAAAATATGAAAAAGAGTCAAAGGGAATAGTCTACGTCTGTGTTAAGTTTCATAAATATATGAGGACTTTTGAAAAATATTGATTTTATTCATATATTTTAAGTTTAAAAAGTACCAAACTTGTTGCAATGCCGTATAAAAAAACAAGCATATTTTTTTGTGTCTAGAATAGAGTATCAGAATATTTCTTAAGTCTATAAGGTTATTTTGAATGTGTTTGTTTGAATTTTTTTATTTCTATAAGCCATTGCAACAACGAGGCACCTAGTCTAAAAATTAACTTATATTTTTTTAATTTATGGCCTAAAAATAATGTTTAATGCAGTAAACATTTTTTATTAAATTTATGTAATTCATAAAAAACCTTTTTCCTTTATTTTTTTTGAAAGATCCTGTATATTGATGAAACTTGCAGTATGTTCCCGGATTGTCTTTACAAGAGGAAAACAACTTTTTTATTCTTGACATTTTGAAAAAAATGCATTCTTCATACTTTTTTTGCTTGTTCTCGTTTATACTTTTCCAAATTTCCATACTGTTTTAGAGAAAATTTAAAAAAACATGAAAATTTAGATGAATTTTAGTTAGCCAAGTCCTAAAAATCAAAAGGCGTTACTATGGTAATATCATTCCGATTTCATTCTTTGATAGATTATTATTGGTAGAATTTTACTTAGCGCCATATTTTTTGTTGTTTTAAAATGTTAAAGAAGCACAAAATTTATTTAATTCAATGCTACGAAAAGGGTGATAATAATTATCCGAAAATGTGATAGTTTAACATCAGCAAAAAATATGACGTTTATCAAAATAATAAGAACCATGTATCAAAGAATGAAATCGAAAGTATATTTCCATAGAAACGCCTTTTGATTTTATTACTTTTAGGATAAATTCAACCATATTTTCATGTTTTTTTTTAAGTTTTCTCTAAAAAGATATGGAGTTTTGGAAAAGCATAAACGGGACTAACTGTTTTAGAACAAGCAAACATTTTTATGAAGAATGCATTTTACTCTAAATGTCAATAATAAAAAAGATTTTTCTCCTGTAAAGACAATCCTGGGACTCTCCAATTTTTCTCTTTGCCAATTTTTGATATGTTTTTGACATAACCCCATTTTTTGCATTTATGTATAGAAGATTTTTATAACTCATTGCCATGACAGTTGTCTCATGACATATGTCAAAACTGATTTTTGTTATTGGATCTGCTGAAGAAATTTCGTATAAACATTGTTAAACTCAATAATAAAGAATTTCCTCATTTATTGTGCACTTTTTGGCTCACCCTGTAGATTTGAAATTATTAAAATCTGTCACATTTACTGGTATAATTACGCAAAACAAACTCGTTCTAACCTCACATAAACCACCAAATGTTTATTCTAATTATTTTTTTGTGTTGTACGAACTTTAGAAACATACAGGGTGTTTAAAAATGCATGTGCCTTACTAGTGCCTCGTTTTTTAAAGGAAAAAGTCCCCTTTTGGTATTTTCCTCTATTTTAAATTCTTCAAGATTAAATACAGTTTGTTGAAATGACAGCGTGCGTCATTCTTTGGTCACTAAAACAAAATAATAATATTTAATGAATTATAATGTATGTTTAGCTTATTTTGGTTAGTTTATATAGATTGGTTTTTAACTGATTGAGATTGGGTCTATGTAGTTAGAAACCAACCAAAGGCTGTGACCAAAATATTTTTTGTTGTTTCTTGGGCAAACCTAAAATACTTGTAAGTATACAGGGTGATTCACTGTTCCTGGAACAAGTTTAATATCAGGTTTTCTTTGTGAAATTTTAATTTGTTTTTTTCTAAATATAATGCAATGGAAGCGCACTTTTTTATTTTTTTATAAATATACATGGCGATTGGGTTATATTTTTTCTTAAAATTGTAGATTTATGTTTTGAAATGTTTAACTTGGTAGGTTGATCCCTTTAACTTGGCAGGTTGAAACTGTATATACCAAACAGTATAGCTTATTTTTATATGATTAGTTTTGAAAAACACTATCATGGAATACTTCCATTTAAAAGGTATTAATAATTTGCACTTTGTCAATTTGGAGAGCTTTAAATAAATAGAAAATTTATAATCTAAAAATGTTCATGTTTTGAAAATTCACTGAGAGCACTAAGTATATAGCAATCTATTTAAGAAAAACTACATTGGTGTAGAAATATTTTTAAAATGTGCGCTACTATAATCTCACATAATTTACAAAAAAAGGCAGTGAAAATCTCACATAGGAAACCTAATATGGAGCTTTTTCCTAACAATGAGTCACCCTGTATAATTTTTTCTTTCTTGTAAATAATTGAGATATTATTAAGTATCGTGGAGACTAAGAGTGAGAAAGAGAGAGTAGATTGTACTGGAAAATAAATAGTTTTTTTTGTTAAAGTTGGTTTGATGATCATTTTCTTTTTAATTTTTTTATCTGATATGGGTAAGTAACCGATTATTGAAAAATATTTGAATAACACCATTTTTTCTGATCAGAAATTGGCAATGTGGTAGTATTTGTCCCAGATTATATTTATAGTAGGGTTTCCAATTTTCGGGATCGAGATTTAAAATCCCGGAATTAGAACCTATAATCCAGGGATCCCGAAATTGACTATCAGAATGAGAAATTTAATCTTAAGAAATACTTAATGAAATTGCAGCTACATATATCAAAAAGAAAAATGAGAAAATAGCTTTATTAAAATAGACAAAACAAAGTAACATCCATATTTAGCAAGTAAAAAAATACAATTCTTGTTGCAAAAAAACAAAATATAGAAAACACGGAAATATAACTTTCAAATATTGACGTTCTGCTTAGTATAAATAAAATATGATCTTTGAAAGACTAAAGTGTATAAAGTCGAATCATTTTTAGATTTGGACATTTAAATTTTTCGAGATTTTTGGGATTCCGGGATTTAATATCAGGATTTTGGGATAAACATAGACTACTATATCTATCTATTTGGAAACCCTAATTTATATACAATTTACAATTATTTCTTCATATTTCAACAAAAAAATATTACAAACTTTGAGATTTGTAGACTGAAAAAAAACGTCAACTAAACATTGTTTTTTTTCTCTAAACTAACGTTAGAAAAATTCGAAATACAAAGGTAACTTCTACACCCTGTATCTCCGAAACGAAGCATTTTAGAATAGAATATAATACGAACTATTTCACTTATTTTATGTGCAGAATATGCTGCCAAAGTTTCCTGAATGCAATTTGGACCATCCTGTATAATGAGAGTTCTCGAAATTTATCGCCATGTCAGTCGTCACATGACATATGCCAAAATTATTTATCTTATTATTGGATATGCTAAAGAAATTCCGCATAAACTATTTTTCAAAAATTGTAATATTTTTTCTTCATCTGTTGGTGGGCGAACTTTTTGGTAAATCCTGTATATAAAATTTTAAAAAAATGCAAAACTTATATCTTTTCTTTTGATGCTGATTATGTTCGTACACAATAATAAATAAATGTGGAGAATAGTGGTCTGACTGAAAGTTTGTAATATTTTTTGTTATATTTTCTTTAAAAAATTCACACAATAATTCAGCTTTGAAATGATTTAAATGATCTTCTTTTTGTGAAATTAAAAAAAAATATTTTTACTAAATTTTTAAATCACTTTTGTTATATAGAAACACAACTGAATATCTATAAAAAATATAGTATACAGGGTGGCGCACCTCATTCGCCTCGGTTGATTATACGAAAACGGAAAGATGTAGAAACAAAATATTTTATGGGTATATGTGGGGAGGCAATGTGCACAATTTAAAATTATTTTGAAATATACAGAGTGTTTCCGAACTAAGATCCATACCAAAATTATATTTTTTCTTATAAAACACACACCCGGTATTTTATCCGGGTGTGTGTTTTATAAGAAAAGATCCGTTTCTTTGTCCCAAAAAAGGCATTTATTATAAGGGTTAAAAATGTTTAAAATCTTTAGTTTTTGAGATATTTAAAGATATTTAAATTTGCATGCTATAATAGAATAGATTATTAACACCCTGTACATTACTTTTCAGAATTAATTCTTGTGCTGAGTTTAAAGGTAAAGAAATAAACTTTACAGAAAAATGGCACTGCTACCTTAAATTTATACAGGGGTATCAAAAATTGCTGATCTATTTTAAGGATTTATTTTATATAAAAACTTTTTATATAAAAACCTGTTAGACAGAAACCTGAGGTTGGAAGTGAAATAAATTATTATGCCGTAATTGTCTCTTTTATAGAAACTCCATATACAGGGTGTTTCAAAACAAATGCGAAAAACTTCAGGGGGTGATTCCTTGTTCAAAATAAAGGGAAGTTTGCTTTATAAACGTTGGGTCAAAAGTCAACAATTAGGGAGATATCGCGGTACAAAGATGGCGGAAAAATAATGTTTTTATTTTTTATCTTGAAAACGAAAAGAGATAGACTAATGAAATTTTATGGAAGCATTACTGTTATGAAAACACACTTTCTGGTAATTTTTTCACTTTTTTAAAATGAGTGGAAGGTGTTGAAATAAACTACCCCTATCATTCTTGTTAACGAAATTTAAAGAAAAATCTTATCAAACACATACAAAAAAATTAATTTGGATAGTTTAGTTTGTTTAGAAACTTTTTTATCTCTTGTGTTTTTTTGATAAAACTCACCGATTTGAAATTAAAAAATAAAATGTAAAGTATTACATGTCAGGACAAAAAAAAAATTTAGATTAAGAATCTAGTGATAATAACGATAATAATAATCATCTAGATAATAACCTATTGCAGTAGAGTAATGTCAAATAAAATAATATTAGAAACATCCTAAAAAGTAACAGCGGCCGACTAGATTTTTTCCTAAAAAAATTACAGCAGCCCACTAGATTCTTTATCAGAAAATGTTTTTTGTCCTGACATGTAATGCTTTACATTTTATTTTTTAATTTCAAATCGGTGAGTTTTATCAAAAAAATACAAGAGATAAAAAAGTTTCTAAACAAACTAAACTATCCAGATTAATTTTTTGCATGTGTTTGATAAGATTTTTCTTTAAATTTCGTTAACAAGAATGATAGAGGTAGTTTATTTCAACCCCTTCCACTCATTTTAAAAAGTGAAAAAATTACCAGAAAGGGTGTTTTCATAACAGTAATGCTTCCATAAAATTTCATTAGTCTATCTCTTTTCGTTTTCAAGATAAAAAATAAAAACATTATTTTTCCGCCATCTTTGTACCGCGATATCTCCCTAATGGTTGACTTTTGACCCAACGTTTATGAAGCAAACTACCCTTTATTTTGAACAAGGAATCACCCCCTGAAGTTTTTCGCATTTGTTTTGAAACACCCTGTATATACAATTCATCGTAAAATAAATCAAAGAACTACCTACTTCTCCGTTTTTCTTGATAGAATAATAAGTACGTATTTAATAAATATTATTTATTAAACTGTTGTAGGTAAATAAAATAAAAGTAAACAGGTATAAATTTAAATAAGTTCATAAACTAATTTCAAATTTGAAAATAGCTACTAACTGTCACTAAAAACTTGCCATGACGACATCAGCCCTCTTTGTTGCCATTTTATTGAAAAATTGCTCTTTATTCAAAATGTGAGCTAGATAGGTATAGGAAACACTAATAGAGTTTGAAAGAGCATTTAAATCTGCTTCGATTTATTATAAAAAATATAGGGTGTTGTATTTGAAATAACGAAGTTTTTATGTAAAATAAATCCTTAAAATACATCAGCAATTTATGATACCCCTGTATAAATTTAAGGAAGCAATAACATTTTCCAGTAAAGTTTATTTCTCTAACTTTAAACTCAGCACAATAATTAATTCTAAAAAGTAATGTACAGGGTGTTAATAAACTATTCTATTATAGCATGCAAATTTAAATATCTTTAAATATCTCAAAAACTAAAGATTTTAAACATATTTAACCCTTATAATAAATACCTTTTTTGGGACAAAGAAACTAAAAACGAAATAAAATACCGGGTGTTCCATAAGAAAAAATATAACTTTGGTATGAATCTTAGTTCTGAAACACCCTGTATATTTCAAAATAATTTTAAATTGTGCCACATTGCCTCCCCACATATACCCATAAAATAGTTTGTTTCTACATTTTTCCGTTTTCGTATAATCAACCGAGGCGAATGAGGTGCGCCACTCTGTATATGAGAACATTGTAAGATGTGATATAAAAAAACGAAGTTGTAGTGGTGATAGAAATGCATTTTAGTTTTAGATTTCCCTATGTCAGTCGCTAGTTCGCTAAGTTTTATAATGTGACAACTGATCATAATATCGATGATTTTCAAACAATGTTATAGGAACTATAGTCTGTCCAGCGAGGGAATATAGGTTTTTGACAAACGACATCTAAAAAAGTTTTATCTACTTTTAAATTAAAATGGCATGCTACAACTGTCTCTGTCATAAATTCTTTCGTTGGACAAACTATATTTACATTTTTATATTGTAGTTTATATATTTGACAGATATTTCAAATAAATGACGTTTAGCTGTCGATTTCACGATAGACGTAGTAAAGCTCGATCAAAAATGGCATTTCTAGGCTTATTGTGACGTTGTTTTAATTTTATCACATTATATAGGTACTGTATGATTGAAAAAAAAATGACGTCAGAGTGGCCTTTAAAATGATAATCGATGATATTTATCAATTGTCATTTCATTGGCTATCGACGCCATTATTTTTTCGATTGATATATATATAGTTTATCAGTTTCAAAAATCGAAGTTCGGTTTAATACGGATCTGAAAACAAAATCAAATTAATATTGTAGATGCCTTCATTGTGCCTTAAATTTAGTGTCTTTCCTTCTATGAATTAGAAATAAAATGTTCATCTATTTTACCGAATATTTAAAATTTGACAAGCAAAAATGTTGTACCGTGATTTATAGATTGTTATTCTCAAAGAAATATGTTTTGATTGATTTTGGATGTGATTGCACTGCCCCTACTTTTTGAATTGATGACGGAAAAAGAATTGTTGCCACGAAATGTACTATTACAATATTATATTATTTAAAAACAACGTGTAGGTCTTATAGTTGTAAAAAAATTAACTTATTTGATAATATATCTGGTGGCGAAAATTTGAAATAACTACAATCATAATTATTACCAAATTTTCACCACTTAACCAATGCTGTGTTAGAATTATTAATTATATTTTTTGCTCATTATATTTTGCTTAAGATATTTATTTGTTATTTCTTATAGAGAGATGAGCCACATTTTTTGTTTTTTTTTGGTTATTATCATCCATGAACGTTATTTTAGGCCTTAGTTAAGTAATTATTATAGAATATGATTTTTTCTAGTCTATCATTGTCTCGTTTTTAATTTAAAATAATGTGTTGTCTTTTTACAATATTTTTTTTGGTTCCTTAGACAAAATATAAAAAACGGTTCTGGCAAATATGCCCATTATTATATATAAATATATATATTTACTAATATTTAGTTTAAAATTATTGTAAATGTGTGTAAATAAATTATATTTTTGAAAACTATCTAGATTTGTTATTTTCCTAATAAAATTAACAACATTTATTCTCTTTTGACTCCCCTTGTATGCACCAAATACTCCAAACAGTCTAGTTTGTACCTATTCTCTGGCCTAGCCTATTTTAGTATGCTTAGTTTTGAAGAAGACATCATCTTATAATATATACTTCAAGTTTAAAAAGAAAAAAAATGCAGTATTATAATTATTTTGAGAACTTATATTTCAAAAACCACTTGGTACGGATTATTCTTACTATGGTCAAATGGTATTTTTTAGAATGGTTATTCACCCTGTATATCTGTGATATTTACTTAAATGTGCCCTACTATTGCCCATATAATTAATAACAAAGTTGAAGAGTAAAAATCTCAAATACGAAACTTGATATCAAGCATTTTTGAGACACTGGGTCTCAAATGTTTTCATTTATATCATTGAATGGATTTTTGATGATAAATATCGATATTTTCAATAACGCCCCATCACTACTTAATTGACCAAAATAAACCACCACGCAAGCGCATAACCTACATAACAAAATCATATGTTAACTACGCCTTCTTTTATAAACTGTCTCTATCATTGCCAATGTATTAAAAAGTGATAGATAGAGTTACGTATGTCAATGAATCATGTTCGATGACAGTGACAGTTGACAAAGGGGCGTTCAGTACAACTCGACATAAAAATAAAGAAGACGCCATTTTGTTATTTTAATAGAGAATTTTCTGATTTTATCAATATTTATTCCAAGCATCTTCAAACAAATTCAGCCTAATTTAGAAAGAAAGTGTCTGTGATACGTGTAGTCGGTTACGCCGAACGGTATTTTTGCAGTGATATGCACTAGTGTCTAAAAACAATTTAGTTTTAAATTAGTTCTCTCGAAGAAGTAGGAAAACCTTCAGAATGAGTACAAAGGATGATGAATACGACTACTTGTTCAAAGGTAACGACGCAGTTAATATCTTAAAATCAATTATATTTGTTTTTGTTTCAAGTTTTTTGTTCTACGAAACTGACAGCTCATCAAAAGTGTATGTATTTAGGATTTATTTGTATTAATATTTCTACTCTGTTTGATTTTATTGATGACTGTTTGTTTCAAGTTTCCTTCTCTAACATTAAGAATGTTAATTTTTTCCTGGTTGAAGACATAATTGCGATGTTTCGTATTTTAATAAACTGTACTCTATTCATTACTTGAATCACAATGAATGTAATCTATGTCACGAATTGAATACATTATCTAGTTCTGTACTGAATTTTCCAGTTTTTCTAGTAGAGCAATGCATTTTAAAATCGATTCTATTTTTAGTTGTGCTCATTGGAGATTCTGGCGTGGGAAAAAGTAACTTGTTATCCAGGTTTACAAGAAATGAATTCAATTTAGAGTCAAAGTCTACAATAGGAGTCGAATTTGCGACGCGTAGTATACAAGTGAGTTTTTTTTCCAGATTTTTATGCTATCCAGCTTTTTTAATAACGGATTTGAAAATGCCTTTTTGTGTTTGTATAAATCCACTTAATGTTTATGTTTGTAGCAAGTTTTTTTTAGAAATTGACCTAATTTTTTTGACAGCATGTATTTAATAGAATAAAACTGATTAAGATGCTTTAAAAAGGTTTCTTATAAAATAGTCGTAGTTACTACATGAGATATAGATATTTTGTTTAAAATATATTGTTGTTCCAATGGTTTATTTTAAAATTAAAAGAAAACTTATTACGTTATGTTGTATGTCCATTGTCTTTATTAGTAGAATGATAGAAATAAATGGTTTTTAGGTAGATGGTAAGACAATCAAGGCCCAAATATGGGACACTGCTGGTCAGGAAAGGTACAGAGCCATCACGGCAGCTTATTACAGAGGCGCTGTGGGAGCACTTTTAGTTTACGATATTGCTAAGCACTTAACCTATGAAAATGTAGAAAGGTTAGTAACCATTCATGATTTCTAACTAACAAGAACTTCATTACAAATTTTTCTTTAAATTATTACATTTCCCTGTATCATTAATTTGCTGATGATCTTTGCAGATGGCTTCGTGAATTGAGGGATCATGCCGACCAGAACATTGTGATAATGTTGGTGGGCAATAAATCGGATTTGAGGCACTTGAGGGCTGTCTTAACAGACGAAGCCAAGGCCTTTGCTGAAAGGAACGGCCTCAGCTTCATTGAAACCTCAGCTTTGGACTCGACAAATGTTGACTTGGCTTTCCAGAATATACTCACAGGTAAGAATAGCATTTAGCACAAATTAGGGATGGGATGTTTAAAATTATTGTTATTTTTAAAATCAATATTCACATTTTAAGTATTGATGCCAACATTTTTAACAGCGATACCGACATTTAAATTAATACCAACATATTTAACATCAATGTCAATGTTGTTCACATTGAACCCAACGTATAGACATTTTTAACACCGTGTTAATATTTTTAACGCCCATATCGATCTTTTTAACGCCCATATCGATCTTTTTAACGCCCATGTCGGAATTTTTAACGCCCATATCGACATTTTTAACGCCCATATCGACATTTTTAACGCCCATATCCACATTTTTAACACCGATATCGACATTTTGAACATTGATGTGTATCGAAATACTCCAGAAAGCCCCTTCACTCTGTCAAAGTGTGAATATAATGTGTATTTAACATCTTATCCTTTTTATTAAACACAACAAATTGAAGATTGTCTACTATGCGGTGTTGTCAAGTTAAGGGATTTTTGTTGTACTGGCGGTCATCCATAACGTTTCGTCGCAACTAAAGAACCTCTATAATATTGTTTACTCTATTACAGAGGTTCTTTAATTGCGACGTTGCCAAGTGAAACCAGTTTTCCCAAATTTAGTGGGTTTTGTTCTACTTTATTTTGGTTTATTACAGAAATCTACAGAATCGTTTCGCAGAAACAGATCAGGGATCCGCCAGAGGGAGACACTATCCGCCCGCAAAACGTCGAACAGATCGACGTGAAACCCACCATGAACACGGACAGCGTCCGCAGACAGTGTTGCCAGTAGTTAAATGTACCCTTAGCAATATTGTCTTTGTATGCAAGAACACACAGGTTTGATATTTCTTTATTAAATATCTTGGTATGAATTGTTTTGATTAATTTTAAATATATATTGATTATTTTTTCCATTCAATTAATTTCAATTAAAATAAACTTGATAGTTTTTTGACAGATTTTGACATTGAAACTCGTTTTAACATCTAGTATTTTAATTGATAGGTAAATTGCATGTTATTTGCATATTTAAATTGTTTCATATTAAATATTTCTTAAAATAGTCATGTTTTTATACATTTACCTATGTCAGACCCATTGTTATTAAATTTTGCAACCAATTTGATTGTTTTAAAAATAAGTGTCTATGATTAATTTTAAATCTATTTTCTTTTGTAATAAGGCATTTAGCTAACATAGCTTAGTAATACCTGCCTACTACTTAAATAATTGTGATAAGATGTTTTTTAAACTCTATAAGTATGGTGAATCATTAGGTAAAACAATAAATGACTCATATTACAATTATCATTAAACTTATGTAAGTTTATCTATTTTTGTGAATATTACTTGTTTTAGAAAAATAATAAGACATAAGATTCATTTCTTCATTCTGATAATTTTATATTAATTAAAATGTTACTTATATTGATAATAGTTACTTATCAACTTTCAATTGAAAAAAAGGCATCACAGTGGTTGTTAGCGCCTTCGATAGCTCTGGTTCCGAGTGTCCTTCGATATACTTGCCCTTGTTCCGATATACTTGCCCTTACTAGCGGCGGCTAGGTTGAATAACATTGACACATTAAATTTTCAATTACTGTATTGAAAGAAAATTATAAAAATGGAAACGTGATTATGTAACTATAATAATTGCAGTCTTATTTCAGTCTGTCTTTTTCTTCTGTCAACCGGCACAGGGTCACCCGCGTTGCCACTTCCTCGCGCGGGTGCCACTTCTTATATATGATTATGTCATATCCTTAACTGTGGTCAGTGGCATCAATAAACAAATAAATTGCAGCGTATTTTAGTCAACAATAAAGAGGTTTTTTTCCACCGTCCATTTATTAATAGTGTTTTAGATCTGAAGTATTATTTTTTCTAAATGACATTTCACATAATTGCTAAAACAATACACTAATGCTAAAACCTTCTGTTCGGCAAATGATATTTTTGACATAAAATTAAAATTCTTTAAGTGTTGAAGCCAATGGCTAAAGAATAAAAAGACTAATAACACCCTAGACCAAATTGTTACCATACTTCCAAACAGTGCCGTGGCACATATTTTTCTTAATATAGCTGCTTAAAGAGATATTTATATTTTTGATAAATATTTTGACTACGCCTATGGTGTATGCGGTGGTATCGTACTAATTAAATATGAAAAAAACATATTAAAATGTTAACAAAAGGTACAAAACTAGTGTCGACGTATAGCACATATCAAGTACATATAATGTCAGAAAAGTAATTATGGATTTCAACAAAAATGTAACTCCTGTCTCTTTCTTATCGCTGCGGCTTTTGCACTTGAAAGTTGAATAACTAATCACCATAGCAAAATAAAAAACTAAATCACCACAATACACCAAAACACTTTTACACTGGACGCGCATTTGGCTAACCATGTTAGCATCATCAGCAGATGAGTATAAACTGACTCAGTTTATACTCATCTGCTGATGATGCTAACATGGTTAGCGAAACGCGCGTCCAGTGTAAAAGTAAAAGTGCTTTGGTGTATTGTGGTGATTTAGTTTTTTTATTTTGCTGTGTAACACCAAAGGTTCCAACCTTCAACTGTAATAATCACCATTATAATAAAGTTTATACAAACTTCACTACACACAAACTACTAAAAATCCCTAGAATTGGCGCTGATGTTTCATTCTTTACTTCCAGAAAAAATGGTGACTAACTACAAATTCTGCTGCAACCCATATATGGGCATTACATGTCCTTGTATTTTTTAGTCATTGGTTGAAGCTTAGATATCAGAACATTATAACCAGTGACGTGCACATAATTTAGGCGCAAAAAGGCGTTGCCTACCCCAGACAAAATCATATTTTTTTTTATATCATTGTATTATAACTCGTTACTAATCCAGCAAATATTCACAGTAACCATTTTTTATCTTACCTTTATTCTAGTGTATATTTAGAGTTATTCAGAATTTATTTTATTCTGGTATATTTAAATTATTTTTGACTACACGCGCAATAGCAAAATTCTCAAAATATTTCCTATAAAGGCGCTCTCTTATAAAAATATGATTTACGTAAAGGCAGAATTTTTTTTGGTCTGAATCAACCAACAATTTGTTTTGTATTGTCGCTAGTGGGCAGGGGTGGATGGGCCATATGGGAAAACGGGAAAATTCCCGGTAGGCCGGTGGAAAGATCCGTAGGTCGGTGGCCGGTGGCCGGTGGGCCGGTCCCGATCAGAGTTCGAAAAAGATTGGATTAGCAAAAATTATATGGTTAATCTTCTAACTAAAGTGACGTAAGATCCTTAGTGACTCCATAACTAACTAATCAATTTGCGTCAGTACAATCGTCAGTTGCTTTTAAACATAAACACCAATTTGTAAAATGTCTTTCTCTGAGACACTCATAATTTTAATAATCATCTGTTGTTTGTTCGGTTTGAAAATTTTTATTATACAAGGTGAGTATATAAGTGCAAATATTTTCAGGGCTGGTAGATCTCAATAAAATAAACATAATATATTCTCTTTATCGAGTTTCAAATAATTCCAATTATCAATAGGTTATTAAAGTTTGGAAATTAAAAAAAAAACATTATTTTTAAAAAAAATTGAGCCACCTCAATTTTTTACTATTTGCATCTCTTTTAGTGCCGTAATATCAGAGATTAAGAAACTATACCGTGGGAAAGTTTGCGGTGAACAGGAAGTTCTAAAAAGTTTTCTAAAATATACAGGAAAATTTAATGCTCGATTTTTATCTTTTTTTGCAAAAAAAACCTCATAGACGTGTTCCTGGGGCCGAAATATACCACCCCTAAAAATATTTGCACTTATTTAAGACTCACCCTGTATAGTTTTACCCCACTATTCTTTTATTAATAACTAGTAAATATGACTGACTGGCAGCAAAAAAAAAAAGAATGAATAGCAGTAGGTAAATTTAAATAGTCTCGATCTAACTGTATACTAAGAATACAGTAGCGTAGATTGACAACTGGGGGCCTCGGTGCAATATTTTTCGAGCTCCCCTTTGTAAAAAGGTAGACGAATTGACGTTCTGCGGTTGACGGAGAAAACATATATATGTTTGGCTTGAATTGGGGACGGACTAAAGGCCAAGTCTGAAAACTACAAGCCAAGTCTAAATTGTTGTTTAAAATGTTGTTAAAATGAATTTGCTAAAAATTACTGAGACAGCAGAGAAGAGTTAAATAAGGTTTAAACTAGTTTAGATAATAAAATATTAATGTCTCGAAAATCCAAATATTCTTATTATGGACTGTGGACTGTAACATAGCATTACATCAGCATCAGAACACATTTATATCCACTGCCTAGGGATTTTTTCGTTTGAGTCATGGCATTATCATACAAGATGCCAAATGTAGAAAAGTATAGAGGAAAAGTTCTGTGATAAGAACTACCGTATAGTCGAATAAAAACGGCGTCAGCGATGGCTATGAAATGAAGATCGCTGTCATTTTATATGTAAAATTATAATGGAAATGTCATCGATCGTTATTTCCAAGTCAACTGGACGCCATTTTTTTTCGATCATACGGTATATAATAACCTAAAAAATGCTGCAGTTTTAATGGCGACCGCGGTTCATCCAGTTAAAAACAGGTGAATACGAGGAGGCTGCTGCTGTAGCAGAAAAGAGAGAATTTCTTTCTACAATGTGTCAGAAAGTATATACCCGAAAAGCTAAAAGTAATGTATTTTACAGAGGATTGGGTCAGCTGAACTGAATGAAACAGGAAGTTCAAAGTTCAAAATCGTAGCCTATTCAAGATCATATTATCGTTATCGATAATGGAAATAAAGCAGTAGAACCCTGTAAAACTGAGCCATTTCGTAGTAAAAATTCAGATGTCCGACCCAATATTGGTCTTTATGAAAATTTTGATCAAGACGATTTATTTTTTTTAACCGGAGGGAAAAGAGCTTTTTCGCACGAGCGAAAAACACCCTTACTTATATATTAATAAATAAAATATGTTTCTTCGTTATGGTCATTTTATTTTTGTGGATTTGGGCCGGTTGCCTATTTTTCCCGGGCTGGTTTCCACTTCCCCATCCACCCCTGCTAGTGGGATATTAAAGCCTGCGCCTTTGCGAATCTTCAGGTGCGTTGACACCGCGCAAATCATTTTTTTAACATATACTTTTGTGCGCGCTAAAAAAATACTTTAAAAGTACATGCTAAAAAACGTTTTGTACGGCGCGGCGCAGCCGGTGTGAACGCACCTGTCCACATAATCTATCGACAGCGATGACTTGAAGACTGATTTGTTGCAAGTAAAACATATCCGTGCGGTGTAGGCCGCTGTCCTGGGCAGTACTGCCAAATTGCTTTTTCACAATTTAGTGTAAAAAATAATTATACAGGGTGTTCCAGAAATAAGTGCAAATATTTTAACTGGTAGTATAGTTCAACCCTAGAAACACGCCTATGAGGTTTTTTCGCGAAAAAAAAATTTGAAAAATCAAAATTTTTTGAAAAATTTTTTGGATTTTTTTTTAGTTTTTAGTTAAAAAATATAATTTCTTGATAATATGGCAATATAGGTAGTAGACTAAATTTACAAGAAAGAAAATCCAGAAAAGATCAAGAGCAAAAAATCATTTTTTTGGAAATTTTCAAAGTAAAATATCTCCGTTATTTTGCACTTATTTGAAAAACGATAAAAAGAAAATATGTCCCTTTTATCGAGATCTACCACCCCTTAAAATATTTGCACTTATTTCTGGGACACCCTGTATTAATTACTTCATTATTACAACTTAGTATTTTACCGATGTTTGCCTACCCTGCTTTTATTAGCACTGCGCGCCATTGATTATACCCAAACTATAGTTAGAATTTCATGTAGAATCCAAAAAATCGCAAGCAATGACAACACACAATGTTAATGTAAGGTTAGGACTGATTTCTGAAGTATAAACCAGCCATAAATTAAGAATAAACAAATAATTTGGCCTGTTAGTGTGGGTTTACATGCATCCGTCATGCGTAGTTGTTCGTTGATATTGTCCAGTTTTATTGATTAATTTCAAAAATGACATATCATATTTGAACATGATAGGAGTGACGGAACTAGCCAAGACGGATGCGTATAAACTCACCTTTAGTGTAGGTTTATATGTATCCGTCTTACGTTGTTTGTCATTGATTTTATGCAGTCTTATTGATTTATTTCAAAAATTACAGCTCATACTCATTAATACAGGGTGGTCCGAACTGTATATTAAACAGGATTGGAGTGACGGAACGATGGACACATTATGGATGCATATAAACCAACGCTTAAAAAATTGTCAGTGTCACTTCTGTGTGGTTTTGGTAATGTTGTGTGTGAAGTATGAATCAACCATAAATGAAAGACTATGTTACAATATCAATAGGACTTGGTGTATTATTGTTGCATGTTCTGTGACTATGTTTCCTGATTAATTTCTGTATTTTGCAGATTTCATTTTGGTAGATAATGCAGCGGTTCGCCACTATATTCGTGGGTTATGTTCTCTCAACGTTTAGCAACAAGATATTAATGAATCAGCTTACACAGTATTGCTGGACATATACTACTACTACTACTACATAAATGGAATAAAACAATTATTAATGAATTATTAAAAAAGTATTTAAACAAACTAAGCTCTATATACATAATTTTGTTTCGGTTTTTTAATCTCTGGCAGACGGCACTGAATATGAAAGAAAGAATCCTAATATATTAGAGACTGCGTAGCTTTTATAAAATACATATTTTGTTTGGAAAATGTACAGGGTGCACCAAAAAGGTCGCTACAAATCTGAAATTTCTTTATTATTCGGATATTAAAAAAACGGTTTATGTGGACTTCTTCAGCTTATCCAAAATATATGTATATGTTATGATAAAGAGGAGCTGGCATGACATAATATGTCAAAATGATTAATTTTGTTATTGGGCAAGCCAAAATAATTCTGCATAACCTTTATTCCTATAACTGAATAATAAAAATGTTTACCATTTTAGGCGACCTTTTTGGTGCCCACTGTATATAAAAATTCCTATATTAAGTAGTTATAAATAAATAGCTAGATGAGATAAACATAGAGCAGAAGTAATATTTAATATATTAGGATACTATAAAGCCTGGTTATATATTATAATATGTATGTTATATAATAAATTCAATGCATTGTGATTATATTTGTAGTATAATTTTGAGGTGCATATTATTTATATTTATGTTGTTAGAAATATATTTGTAAATTTTAGTATATTAAACAAAGTACATCTGAAACAGGAAGTATTTTTCGTAGATTTCTCGTGGAAAAAAAAAACAACGTCGTAGTAGTCTTTGAAATGAAGATCTTAGAGAATTTGTCAGGCCAACAATTAAATGTCAGTTATTAACATTTGACATAAAAATTTGTCAAATTGGCCAAACAAAAGGAACCCAACAAATTACTGTTGATTGTCATTTAAAAGGCCAGTGCGACGCCGTTTTTATAGTAATTCTCGATTGTATGCTGTTTTGATCTTAACATATATTGAAGAAAACATTTTTTTAATTTGTGGGATTTCAAATTTTTTTAGGATTTTATTTTCTTCATTCTGTAATGGAAAAAAGCTTTTTGCTTGGAGATCGTTTTTAATATAAATTTAAGTGAAAAAAAAGAAGCAACATACTGTTAGTGTTATAATTTTTTGATCTAACTTAAGTATAAAAATATATATAGTGATTCATTTAAATAAAATATAATTTTACAAAAAAATATAGTTTTTTTAAAACCCCTGTATTTGTAGGTGGATCAAATAATTTGTAATTGAGATTGAGGGGCTTATTGTAATAGCACGGTAAGCCACTCAACCAGAAATCAGTTTTATTACCTAGTAACGTGTTTTTCTTCCTTTTTATCCAACAAATTTGTTAGATAAATACTTAGCGAGTTAAACTATACTAAAATGTATATTTATTAATAGTTAAATTTACACATTTTTTCAAAACTGCGAAGTCTAATTCAGAATTATGGATTTGTGGCATATCGTGTTAACGGAATAAACCCTTCGTTTGTGGTTTTTAACTATCGATATTATTATTATCGATAGTTCAGACCCATCCTTATCGATTTCTTGAGGGTGCAGCCACACTATCCTAAAAACGGCGTAATGACCTTGAATAGATTTCCAGTAATTCTATTGGCTGAAACATTCATCTGTCAGAAATTTTATCTGTCAAATTCATCTGTCAAAAATTTCAGCCAATAAAATTACTGGAAATCGATTCAAGGTCGTTACGCCGATACGCCGCTTTTAGGATAGTGTGGCTGCACCAAGGGCAAATAAGGGGCTGCACCCTGAATCGCTCATTCTTAAAAAAATAACCTCATTTTTCTGATGGCATTTAAATTTTTTAAACGTTTGAAGTTTCAAAACATTTAAAATTTAAAAATCTGAAAAATGGAATTAAATAGTGATATAATAGGATTACAAGGTGTGATTTTAACAGTAAAATCTAAAATTGGTGAATTATCAAGTATAAATTACAGTGGAGGTAATATAAGTCAATTTGTTTTTCTTACTAAACTTTGCTTAACTAAAAAAAAATATCTTTTACAATTTCAGGAAATGAAGAAAAATTGAATGTGATAGTTGAGGAATTAAGAAAATACTTTACTAACAAAGGATATTACAAAGAATCTAAAATTAATGAGAAATCAACCAAGGAACTGAATAATTTGATATTTTTTCTGGCCCTAAACACGAGCTTCAAAAACCACCCAAATTTTGCTGAAAATCCCCATTTAATAAATATAATACCGCAATTGTCAAAATGTGTATTAGCAAATGTATGTTTTGACTTAAAATTATTTCCACAATATTGTTATTTAATTGAAAATATGCCTTTGGATCTCACACAAGAACTCTTAGATCAAATTATTGAATGCTTGAAGAAGACTAAACCAAGTGAATATCTTGAAATAGCATTCAGTTTGTTAAAGGCTGTTGTGAACAAATTGAGCAACGAAGAAATTTCAAACAAGGTATACTTTATGTAGGTACATCTGTAAAATCAATACAAATTATGTATTTTTTAGACTGAGGATACTATAGATGATATAATAATAGTAACCGGGTTAATTTTAAATAATTTGACTGGATTGTTCACTGATCAAATGGAAACAATGATTAAAAAACAAATCTATGTTCATATGGGGTTTACGTTATTAAAGTTATTAGATCTTCTACTTTATATAGATGAAAATATAGTTGCTTTAACGAAAATTGTGAATTCAGTCATATCAGTTACTTGTATTATTGTTAAATCTGTGACATTGGATATATTTTGTGAATGGGCTGAAGTAGAGTATATAGACCGCTCTTTGCAAGTTGTAGTGGCTGAAAAAGCTTATCACACAATTTCAAAGTATCAGAAATGTAAGTTAGCCTCAGAGTTAGTGAGTTTGTTAGGCAACATTGCTAGAAAACCAAAAACTTTGATGGAACAAATTCAAGAAGCCGATACAGAGACCATAATAAAGAGAATAAATGCAGAAGATGAAAATCAAAAAGCTTGGTTTAAGGCATTACTAAATACTTCGGTTTTTAATAATACTGATGCTTTAGAGTGTTTAAACAAATGGTGGATGTTATGTGATGAAAGTGATGTTGATAGATTATTAAGTTTACCAAAAAATACTCAAAATAAAGGGCTTATCCTAAAATGTGCAGGAAATCTTCAACTTGATGGCTTAAAGCGCATTTTAACCATATATTTTCACAGACAAAAATTTATTTGGAAAGAGGACATACAAAACGAAACAACGCTCCTGTTTAATCAACATCAAAATGATTTTAGTGAACAAGATTTAAAGAATATTCTTCTCCTGATATTACAAAATGCAGAATTATTTTTTAAGCATTTCTACACTGCCGCTTTCAATACAAATTTAAGTGTTTATAACAAAGTATTTGAAATCACAAATGAGATTATAAAAATAGATCATGTAGGTATAAATATTATATGGAAAGTGTTGGAAGAGAATGAACCAAAGTGTGAAAACATTAATAAATATATAAATTTTATTGAGAATTTGTTACATACTCAGTGTTATACTTGGGATTATATAGTATCTAATATAATTTTAAGGTTGATTAACAAACATAAAGTGAGTACAGGCTCCTTGGAAGGACTTAGTTCAAGTTTGACAATATTTAAAGTAAGTAAACAGTAGTTATTTTTGTTTAAAGAAAGTTTTGTTTGGCGTGTTCTTAATTTGAGATAGGTCATATACAATTTTTTAAATGGCGATAACTATTCTTATTAATTCCTAGTTAATTTCCATAAAAAAGTTTCATTTATTGAATTAATTCTTATTTAGGGAGAGTCACTTTGTATACTATAGTAAATTATTTTTATTTTATTTTAGCATTTTTCACATTTATCCTGCGAATTTACAAGGGAATTAGAATTATTTGAATTTATCTTAATATGTGCCTCAGAATACCGCTGTAAATCCTTTGTAGATTTTAACAGTGCAAATGAAGAAGTAACAAGACATTGCATTGATTACATTCTACAAAAATGTCGATATTTTAAAGAAAAAAGTTTCCACAAAGACCATGTTTCTATAATAGGTAAAGAGATATATTGTATTTTTTCACTGTTCAGTTTCCTAACATACAGTTTTTTTGTACTCCCACTGGAAAAAAATGAAAAATAGCGAGTAAATTGTTTATTTGGGATTTCATGTACATTAACTTTTGGTTGGTTTAGTTTGCTTTGCTTTAGTTTTTTATGAATTTTGTAAGCTAAATAATGTTATTTGAATTCATTATTTGTCCTATTTAAGTGTTACTAAAATTGCATAAATAGGTACAACAGCAAGATCCAAATAAATTTTTCAAAAATTGAGTTAAATATTGTTTGTTGAGTTTCGCCACTATCAGAGCATTATTTATTTACTTGAACTCCGTTTTTATTTAAATAAAATAATTTGTTTCTTCAGTGCGGTACTTAAAAACCGTGACTATCCTAGAGGTTTGGCAGTGACAGTTGTCGTCTGTCATTTTTTTCTCTATTGAACTGTCGTTGACAGTTTTATTTTTATGTTGAAGGGCACCACTTAGATGATCCCTGGTCAAACTATTACAAAAGTTCAGCTTTTGCGAATGAACATTCAACATTGTTGAATTACATCATTCCAAATTTTGAGTTGTCTTGTTACACAGAAGGCAAGGCTGACCAGAACTTCTCAAGCTTGATAAAGGTAAGATTGTCATAGAAATAAGTAAATGTAGAAATATTAAAACATAAAAGATTTTTCGCCACATTTTTTATTGAAATCTAGTAACATCATTAAAACCCCAATGACCTAAAGCCAAGAACACAACACTAACAATCACAGATGTTTACGTCTTGCAGTGTTGCCACATTTTACGGCTAAATGGGAGGGTTATTCTTTTTAAACCACTTAAGTCAATTTTCTACAACTCATTTTATTTTTTCTTCAAAATCTATATATTAACTGGTCACTTATGCGGAGAAATTGTTCTAGGTTTTACCAAAATGCGCAACACCAGAATGGGAAATAATTTTAAAAGAAATGAGTGATAAGTGGGGATTTTCTATCACTTTAAAAGCTTTGACTGATATTTTAATACTACTTTGCGAAGTCACAAATCAGTCTAAAAGTGAAGAAAAACCACAACACTTAACTGTAGCCCTGAAATTTTGCCTTCAAATGTTCGGGAAATTCCTACAATCGGTAAGTAATCAGTGAAATAAAACATTTTTGGACCGATTTTTCTGATCATTTTATAAAAAAAGTTTATACAGGATGTGCCAAAAAATTTGTAACAAATAGGAACATTTTTTATGATTTTATGAGAAGTTATTAAAAAGAAACTTTATTTCTTTAATATGATCAGTAAAAAATGCGCGGCGGTATATTACAAAAATCCATATATGCCAAAAATGTGATTGACAAAATATCGAAAAATGTCAAATGGATATGTATCAGTTTAAAAACAGTAACACACGGCTTTTACATTAAGTCTTTTTATAAAATAATCAGCAAATTCACTCTCTAAATGCATTTACCTTACTCAGGAAACCCTGTTTTTTTTTCAACACTCTACACAGAATATATTTTAGCAAGCAAAGAACAAACAAGAGCAGATATTAGCCATACAAAACTTGTGTAGACTTTTGAAACATCTACCAGAAGTTTTGAAACAGACGGAAGGAATATACTTGATAAATATTTTACCACAAGAGGCTTACAAAGATTTGGCGCAAGACAAGGATTTCATTGCTAGAATAGTTTTAATAAACGATAAACAAGTTTGTAAAGTGTTAGCTGAGAAAATATTGCAAAAATAATAAAAAAATTTTGAAAATTTCTTATTTATTTCTCGCCAGCCATGAAAACTTTCCTCCTAAGTTTGGATATTTTATATAACATCACACTATTTAACGAAAAAGAAGGCACAAAGAAGTTTTTTTCAAAAATATATTTATTTAAACAAAAATTCAAAAATGGAAAAATATTAGTTCAAATGTCCAACTTCTTTCATGTTACTGGTTACTGACTTATAGTTAACACCGTACGAATGCTGAAAAATATTTTTTATAGCATAAATAAACACAAAAGAAAGATACAATATTACCTCTTTCCAGTGTGCATGAGATGAAAAGCTTCATTGATTTCATTCCAAGGTAAATTATGAGACACAAATTCATCCAGTTTTAGTTTCTTGGATAAATAATCTTCAACCAATTTTGGGACGCTGTCTATACTTTTCCAGCCTGTAAAAAATATCGAGTAGTACTAAATTTACAATAACGTTTTTTCGGTGATTTAGGCATTTTGTTTTGGATAATTTTATTTCATGGTTCAAGTAAAAATTCCGAGTACAAGAGAAACCTAACCTCCAAAAGCTGTTCCTTTCCAAACTCTGCCAGTGACCAGTTGGAATGGTCTTGTACTGATTTCCTGTCCTGCTCCTGCCACTCCGACTATTGTAGACACACCCCAACCTTTATGACACGCCTCTAAAGCTTGTCTCATGGTTACAACATTCCCCACACATTCGAAAGTGTAATCAAGACCACCATCTGTTAATTCAACCAAAACCTCTTGGATGGGTTTTTCGTGTTCTTTTGGGTTGACGAATTCAGTAAATCCAAATTTCTTCGCTAAAATATTGTATTATAGGGTAGAGTCGATAAAAAAAACGGTAGAGTATACTTTGTAATGATAATTAATGATAATTTACAGGCTTTATAGCTAGGTGCATTTCAACAATTTTTAGAATTGTCACAAATTATACTTCCTAATATCTTAGGATAGAATAATTATATAACGAATTATCTGCGTATATAAAATGCTAATGTTATCTGTCATCTCTACTGAAGTAACGACTTGCTCTAGAAAGTTGCCTTTTTTACTAAAAGATAGCTAATTGGCTCTTCTAAAAACTGTCGTCGCCGGATTTTTTGTTGATTGAACCTGTTGCTTCTCAAATTTCGCCTTTTCTTGGAATTTGCCCGTAAATTTTAAAAACTTTCAGTTTAATCTCCGTATATTAGCCACTTCCTATAATATTCAAGTTCTTCATATTTGTATGTTTTTAAGTTTACAGTAATTTCACTAATTTTAGTATTCTACATTCTACACAAAAAAAAATACAAAAATTAGATGATTTTACTCATATCAGTGTGCATCATTTGTAGAATACACAATTTTTTTAATTTTCAAATTAAAATTTAATTTTTATTTACATTGTCACCTAGATATAGTCTGTAAAACGAATAACTTTGAATTGCGGCCATGCTGACGCAATGCCGTCTCTAATAGAACAGCCTCGGAGCTAGATTTCTGACGTCACGCTAGTTAGATACTACGGATTAATAAATATGTTGTAGAATACACATGGAAAACATTCCTCGTATTTTTGGTTACATTAATTATGGCTGAAATCGCACTGCATAGTCAATGTAGATAGTTTTAGTGTTAAGAATAATAATTTTAAAAAATGTGTGGTCATCTTTTAACAAGTTTATATTAATTTGTTAATATTAATTAATTGCAGTAAATATTATGTGGTGTTAGGTTAGGTTGTAAATATTTTATATGTAATTTTTTGGATTATATTCGACACTATTTTTTTCATATGACACAACACTGATGAAGGCTATGTTAGCCGAAACATTTTTTTAAACCAAAAAAAAATAATGAAAAACCAAATGAAAACTAAATCAGCGTTTTCCCGAACCTAATTCCCAAAAAAATCAAAAATTTTAGAATAATTTTACATATAAAATGACAGCGATCTTTATTTCATAGCCATCGCTGACGCCTTTTTTTATGATATTGTATTATTTGCAAATATAATTTTTCAAACATTGATACTTGCAAAATATACATATAAATTTTGTGAATGCAAATAATAATACATCACTATTAGTAGATATTGAATGCTTTTTGTTAAATTAGATCGATTTTCAAACCCCAAAATGTATAATATATTCTACATTTTACCCATCATCTTATGTACCTATTCATTATATGTATATTGTAAAACATTTGCTGCATTTGTATGGTTCATAGTTTATTTGCCAAAATTTATTGCTATAAATAGGTATATAGATTATATTTATTAACTGTATATTATGTATATTTCATGTAAACTATATCATTTTTAAAATACAAACCAAAAAATACGAGGATTAATTATATTTTCCATGTATTCTACAACATTTTTATTAATCCGTAGTATCTAACTAGCGTGACGCCATAAATCTCGCTCCAAGGCTGTTCTATTAGAGACGGCATTGGTCTGATATTTAGAAATGTCAAAAGCTGATGACATTTTACTTTTGACACTTATTACATTTTGTGTTGATTTTCGCAAGAAAAGGAAGAACTGTCACTTGTTTTATTATGTTCCTTTTCTATTTCATGAAAGTAAAAAGAGTTACCTATCTGATTCGTTCAGGCACTCAATTTAAAGAATATCAGTAACTTTTTTGATAGAGGGATTTTATATTTGCCATGTTGGTAAAAAATAACGGTCAAAATTCAAAGTTATTCATTTTATAGACTATATACAGGGTGTAAATGAATAATTATTGCAAAACAATTTTAGGAATTTGAATTACATATTGGTGTTTATTATATATTTAATAAATTGGTATTTATACTGTTAGACTGTATGCTAAATTTGAAAAAAAAACAAAAAAATAAAAATAGCAAAGAGTTTTTATATGTTTTTTATCTATCCCCAAATACTTAATTAGAACTGTTCTATATAAAACCTTACCAGTTTCAAATTTATCAGGATTGAGGTCAATTCCGATGACTCTAGAAGCTCCAGCAGTTTGACAACCAAGCCCCACGGCAAGTCCCACTGCTCCTAAGCCCCAAACAGCGCAGGTGCTACCTTTTTCTACTTTGGCTGTGTTTAAAGCAGCACCATAGCCTGTGGGTACTCCACAGCCCAAAAGACATACTTTATCAAGAGGAGCTTGGGGATTTACCTAAAAAAAAAACGATTTTTATTAATTTCGTGAATATCTTGTATCGATTTTTTTCGTTTTCCGATGCACGTCATCAATCATATCGACATTGACACTAAAGTCTATAAACCTGACTAAATTAAATTTTGGCAAAAATGTTTAAATTTGTTGAATAATTTAAGATACCGAGCCGCTCTTCAGTTGACTTTATAGAGCAAATGTTTGTAAAAGATATTTTATTTAGATTAAAGCTGCAAAAATTAGTTTAAACCGAATTTTATTATCGCTATGTTGGTCACATTGCGCCGTTTTCAACAAGGTTGTCGTTCATTATTTGACAATAATTATCCTATTATGTCAGTCATTATTTTGTATAATATCGTGTTTTTGTTGAATCTCTGTGAGTAATTCTGTTTTTTTTGCATAGTTTCATAGTCTTTTTAAAAATTGTACTTTAAATGACAAACAGTTCTTTTAAGAACTATATTTCCGAGTTTTTGTGTTGCATTTCTTGAAACTGTATGTTGAAAATATGCCGAAGCATTTAAACAGTCGAAGCAAAGAGCTTGTAGCTTTCCTGATTAACTATTTTAAACGAGAACGTGACAATAAAGGCCCTTTATTACTCTCGACTGCAGTCAGAGAAGTAAGTTTGATTGATAAGCACATTACACCACTTTCAAAGTTATTTCTATGTTAGTTTTTATTAAATGCTGTGATTATTAGTTTGTGCATTAATAGCACCCCCTCTTACTTGTTATTACCACTTATGGCGTTGTAAGATGTACATCAATAAATAAATAACCCTTAATAACGCTTAGAATAATCTTCATAATGGACTAGTTTTTGCCAATGTAATAAGTAAAATAAGCTATAAAACAAATAAATCAATTAATTACTAAAATACTAGTTATTAAATTAAAAATAAAACGTAAAAATCTTTAAAAATGATATAATAAATATATATGTTTGTCACTTTTAAATTGAGATATATCATCTCATAAATCCATCACAATCTGGCAGCGCTGTCGCCATCGCTTGTCACTCAAAGTTGATCACGTGCATCGGAAATTGTTTTGCGATTACCATAGGCGTAAATTTTCTAGAAGCAAATGCTGCTTTACCAACGTCATTAGAGAACAACGGCCTACGGTCGAGTCGGCCGCTGCTGGCACGTATACGTAGACGTAAAGAATCTTTTACATGTATAAAAAATATAAGAAATGCGCATGCGTGCGTAAACATTTACGTGTTTTTAGTCTGTGCCGTTGTTCTCTACAGTCTTGTAATGGCAAAAAACAAGAGAGAAAAAGCAAAGCACTGGTCTTTTAACTGACTGACTGGCACGATGCGGCGGTCGACACTCCTATCTTTGTCTTTTATTCAATGGTTTACTATGAAATATACAGAGTGTCCCAATATTGCGTGGACTGGATAGAACTATATATACTATGTTAGTTTTGGAATAAAAATAAGTCCATTGGACTAAATTTACCTCTATACAAAAGTGCTTCGTTTATCCATTAGAGGGCATCAAATTAAATTTTAAAAAAATAAACACATTTTTTCATGTATTTTAAGAACCCTTAGCCCATTTTGAATGAGATCTTGGGCGTCTATGTTTTGCTAAGTGCTTTAACAATAGCTTTGCAGGCAGAGTTGCACGTAACATTTGACTTGGCGCCCTCTACAAGTAGGAGTCATATTGACATCAAAATCAAGTTTCTCATGTCAAAAAACTCCCAGACACCAATTTTCATCCAAATATTGACGTTACTTCAGAAATTATTTGGAAAAAATGGAAATAAAAAAGAAACTTCTACACCCTGTACCTCCGAAACTAAGCATTTTAGGACATAGGAACATTTATAAGAACTTTTTTACTTATTTTTATCTCCAGAATATGCTATTGAAGTTGCCGGAATACAGTTCGGACCACCCTGTATAATATCATAGTCTATATTAAGAATACCTTGATTTTCAAGATATATTAGGTAATTAAAAATATTCTTCCTCTCTTACAAACATGTTTTTTATTTGTAAAAATACTAAATTACGTTAGTATTTTTACAAATAAAAAAAACTTAAAATAACTTAAGTTAGAAGAATTAACCAAAACATAAACTTACTTTTGTAACAGATATATCAGCAACAACTGTATATTCACTGAATGTTGATGTACCCATAAAATGGTAGATGGATTGCCCTTTGCAGGTAAATCTAGATGTCCCATCAGGCATAACACCTCTACCTTGGGTTAATCTAATTTTCTGACACAGGTTGGTCTTGGGCGACTTGCAGAATTTACATTCTTTGCATTGAGGTACGTAGAGAGGTATTACATGGTCACCTAGATACACACGGTGTAAATAAATAAGTGCATAAAAATTTAGGAGGAAATTTGATTTATTGTGATTTTGGGTCACCCTATATAGCCAAATAACTTTGTAGATAGATGGGACAGATGTCAACGAATTAATTTTTTTGTGTACTTATTTATTTTAACATGTTCTAATTGAAACAATAAAAAAAAATTAATTTAACTGTATAGTTGATATGACTCACTCTGGACAAACAAGAAAAAATTCCATAGGTACTAATTTTTTTGTTAAATCCTACCTGGTTGAACATTAGTAACTCCTTCACCCACACTTTCTACAATTCCAGCTCCCTCGTGTCCTAAAATTACAGGGAATATTCCTTCCGGATCAGCCCCACTTAAAGTGTAAGCATCGGTATGGCAAACAGCTGTGTACAATATCTTGATTCTTACTTCGTGAGCTTTCGGGGGGGCCACTTCCACTGTCTCAAATTTAAGGTCTTCTTTAGGGCCCCATGCTATAGCTGCTTTGCATTGGATAACCTAAAAAAGTTTTAACATGAAATATACGCGAATGTTAATAATAAAGTAACAATTAACTTACTTGACCAACGGTAGACATCTTGTTATAGATTATTCTCAATTGTTAATATGTAATAATAAGCAATAATTGCGTTAAATGTATCCTTGAAAATATATCAATGGAGGAAAACAAGGAATTTAAAAATAGAATAAATTTTATGATAATTACTAGAATGATAAATATTTATGACTTATGGAAGCTATCAATGAATTATTTAACTTATTAAATGATAGTTATGAATATTAAAAAGATAAACGATGTAATAAAACAGCTGATAAAATTTTCAGTATTCCAAAATTCCAAACACAAAATAGTACTAACTTCACTTTATAGATGGCGCTCATTAAATTTTTATAGACATCGAATTATAGATTTCTTTTTTAATGGCTTTAGTTAAGATACTTCTGGATAGATGTCGCAAATATTTAACAGTTATAGAAATCTGTATCAAACCAAGTTTCACCACTTTCACATAGGGGTCGCCACAATCTAATTATTAAAGAAACCTATGCAACACATACTTTTACTACTTTCCTCTAGATGTCGCAGAGCGTTATTACAGATATCTATAACGTTCTTAGTTCAAACACTCTTCGTTTGGTGGCGCCACATTCATAATTAGTTTACAGAAACGCCACATATATTTTTTTGGCGCTTTAAACAGTTACCCGCTTTTTATTATAATTTAAAGGGATAACAATAGTTTAGGTAGCTTTACGTTTTATGAGGAATTTACTTAGCTATATTTTTAATTTAATTTCTGTAGCTATAAAGTTGAATAATTTTTGGTGATGACTTAAGCAAAAGCAGATTTTTTTTTAAAGTTGGGAAAATTATTGTACTTAAAAAAGATAAAAATAAAATATATATTACAATTTTGCTGGCGTTTTCGGCAAGGATTATGATAAATCAGTAAAAAAATAAATAAAAATATACATTTCATTTATTTACATATTCTAATATTTACAAAATTTAAGTTCTTAAATAATCTTATAATATTTATATAAAATAAGTACATATTATGTATACCTGTAAAAATACTATAATTAAGTTGATTTTTCACATATATTAGTAGGTTTCTATACTATATACATAAATCAGTATAAATAAATAATGAAACCAATATAGATTGTATCCCTTGATGGCTGTTTAGCTCATTTGATTATAGCAGAAAGTCACTATATATTTTGTTTAACTATTAATTATGAAGTTTTTCTCTAAGATAAAATTATTACTTAAATAATTCATTCTTATTATATCTTCGTTGTGTTAAAAACAATTGTCGTATAAAATGCCCTGTATGTTTAACTAATAACTATTTTAAAATTCTGATAATAAAAACTATAAAACTTGCTACTTATTACTAACACTGAATAAATTAAATATAGGAATATTAATCATTAAAGGCAACAAAAACGCTTTTGAGCATAAATTTCCAGTTTTAATGTATTTTCTAATTAAAAAGGCAAATAAATGTTATTTTAAATTAAAGTCAAAAATCTGTTCATAGTTGTGACAAATTATAAATTTTATAATTTAATAGTAAATCAGCATATTAGGTAATTTTATTAAATATAATTAAAAGCATTTTTTTCAAATTTTCTCTGTAAACTCTACTTTGTTATATTTTACCCTGCAGAAAAATAATATTTTTGTTATTTATTTTTAAAGTTAATAAATCGAATTTCAGTTTTATTTGTAAAGATATTACGAATTTATTGATAGTAATTATTATTTTTGTGTATAAATAAGTCATAGATAATAAGCAACAAAAATAGAGAAAAGTTGAATTTAAAATGCACATTTTTTTAATTATATTTTTTGGGGAATAAAGACGTTCTCAAAGTGTCTTCTTTATTGTTATGCTATAGCAGATAACTGATTATCATTCAAATGATTTAAGACATCATAGTCTCAACAACGAATATATACCGGATGATCGAATAAAAACGGCGTCAGCGATGGCTATGAAATGAACATCGATGACATTGCCCATATAAATTTACATAATGTAAAATGACAGCGATCTTCATTTCATAGCCATCGCTGACGCCGTTTATTTTCGATCATACGGTACATCAAAGTATTCATTATTGATACTAAATGCCCAATCAAAGATATTCATTACTGCTAATGAATACTTCATTTTATTCATTATTTAGTAAAGTACATTTCATAGTATCGCTATTACAATGAATACTGCGCGGATGTGTTACTTTTTACCGCTACTACTTTGTGTACTAAGTAAGTGCTATTAATAGTAATGAGTAATCAGAAACATTGCTGAGTAAAAGGCATTGCTGAATAATGAATACACAAAATAGTTATGTTTTTAAATAATAAGTAACACAATCAAATAAATAGAGAGCAGCATAATGTTTTGTGAACGTTCAAATTATTGCTTTATTAATTTCAAAAGTAATAACTGTCAACTTCATTCTTATTTTTTAAGTTGAAGCTGTTGAAGGTGTCAATAAGCTACGTTTCTTTATGACATTCGCCTTTTTAAAAACCATTTTTATCAACGAAATATTCGTTTAGATGAACAGTGTTATCGTTTTTTACCAAACCTGGAGGCAATATGGTACAAACTATTCAATAGCTGCAGTGCCCTCGCATCTTGTCTATCTTCTTTAAGATCTTCATGAACTAGCCTGTCCAAATTATGATTTTCTCGTTTTACTTCACTATTACTGGGAACTACAGGACTGCTTACTTCACTATTCTTGAGGTCCTTGGACAAATCAGAACCGCATTCGCTAATAAGCAGCAAAATCAGTCGTTTGGTCAAAGGATTGGATTCGATTTCCTTCATTTTGTTTAAGAATTCTTCTTCTGAAGTGTTCAGTTTCTTCAAAATACGATGTAGACGATTGTGCTCGTCCTGTTTTGAGGTGTTCATGAAGTCAATCAAAATACCGTGCACCTGTAATAAAATAATCAATATAAACGTGATATGAAAATGCTCCGTGCATTGAATATACAGGGTATATCCTAAAATGCTTAATTTCCGAGACAGGGTGTAGAAATTTCATTTTTATTTCGATTTTTTCAAAATAATTTCTGAAGTAGCGTCAATATTTGGATGAAAATTGGTATTTGGGAGTTTTTTGACATGAAAAATTTGATTTTGATGTCAATATGACTCCTATTTGCGTTTACATGTGTTTTCACTGTTTTGAAGGGTAATAACTTTTCGTCCGTACCTGTATAAAACTACTAAGTGAAGAAATATACATTTCCGTGGCTTTTTACGCAAAAAATATCTTTTGGTAAAAATCGCTACGAGCAACTGTTCTCAAGATATTTACAATGGAAATAGTCAATACATGTCATTATTGACTAAAAATAAACCGTTTAGTAGATAGTTATTTGACTAAAATGATAAATTTGGGAACTTCTTTTTTAATTAATTATAAATTTTTCTTCGAAGAAATGATGGCAAAACAGTTTCTGTTGAACTTTTGGCTCAAAAATACTTCAAATTTATGATTTCAGTCTAATGACTATAATTTAGTAACATGTTTAATTTATGTCATTGATGACAGGTATTGATAATTTCGATTTCAAATATCAAATATCTCGAGAACCATTATTCGTAGCGATTTTTACCAAGATACCTTTTTTACGTAAAAAAGCGTCGCAAATGTATATTTTTTACTCGTTAGTTTTATACAGGTATGGACGAAAAGTTATTACTCTTCAAACCAGTTAAAAAATCAAAATCAAATTTCTCATATCAAAAAACTCCAAGACACCAATTTTCATCCTAATATTGACGTTACTTCAGAACCTATTTGGAAAAAATCGAAATAAAATTGAAACTTCTACACCCTGTATCTCCGAAACTAAGCATTTTACGGCATAAATTTATACGAACGTTTTTAGTTATTTTTATGTGCAGAATATGCTGCCGAAGTTTCCGGAATACAGTTCGTACCACCCTGTATAGTATATACCGAGTGTGTTTCGACAGTGGCTCACCCCCTATAACGTTTTTATTTTTTCATATAAAAAAACGATATTTGGTATGAATATGACATAAATTAGGATTGGTTGACGAATTCACTTGTTTTTGGTCACTTCCTGCTTCATTGGAAATTACTACAACTTTTGATTTTTAAATGGCACCGTTCGGTATATTTGTACTTTATTCGACAGAAGATAACAATCTGAATAGAATGACATTTGACATTTTCGCTTTAAAAAAAATCGTATTTTAAATTGCAATCTAGAGTGCTATGGTTGTGTTAAAAGCGAGGTTAAAAGTATTAATTTTTAATCAAGGGGTCGTGGAAAAAGAATTTTGATCGTCTAATATTTTTCGGTTTTCGATTATTAAAAGATGTCCAAATTGTATTTTTAATCATATCTCAATTTTCTGAAATGAAACAAAGATGGCTCATTAGCATATTTGGGAAAAGCATTTTTTACGATTAATTTGGTATCCCACACTTGGTATTTCGGGTCAAATTGTCGTTATGAACCGCATGTTATAGTTTCAAATAAATCATATTATGCAAAAATATCAAAAGTTGACATGTGATATATTTCATTCTATTCAGAGTGTCATTTTCTATCAAATAAATTAGAAATACACCTTTGAATAAGAAGACTAAGGAAGGAGCATAATGCTATCCATGTATTCATGCATGGTGGGCGGAAAAAGCACTCTAGGGTGGGGATCCTTGACAGTTCTGTTTGACGATTCATTTGACACATTTGAATTTGATTTGAAATTTTGTGGATTTGTTAGTCTTTACGGAGCTTATTTTATGTTATTTATTATTTATTCTACTACTGATAGTTGTATAAAGGTAGTAAATCTAGATGGAAATTGTGGCAGAATTTAAATTAACAGTAACACTATTGCGATTTATCGAAAAAGACCCTAAAATAGTTGGTTGTGTAGCGTGCGGTAGATCTCGGCAAAAATCGAGTGAAATAATGGAACAACTTATCGCTAGTAAGTAACTATATAATATACATACGTGTAGTAAACCGATCATTTATGAAATTCACTTAAATTAACTAATTATATATTTTTTCTTGCATTTTTGCTTTTATTTACTATTTGTCAAAGATTAGATGTCAAAGATTTAGATACGTAAATTTGACTTACCTGCTTCAGTAGCGTATCGGATGTTTATGGTTATAAATAATTATTATAACTTATCTATTTTTATTAAAATTTTATATTTTTATAACAATTTTAATAACTACCAACATTTATTCACAACGTAAAATAAATTTTATAATCATTTACTAATAGACCAAATATTGTTTTTTCATCTGAAATTGATTTATATTGACCCAACATATAGAAGGAAAATGTAAACAAACAGTTTATTTATTTACGGTTATTCACATAATAATAAAAATATTACCTGTGTCGAATTGAGACTCAAAGATGGCAATTCTCGTAATTCGTAGTTAATTTCAGAGTGAGGTTGTCCGATATTTGTATTAAAAGTTTCTTGGTTGTATAGTTCTGGTTCAGTCTGTCCATCATCAGATGGCAATTGAGTCGATGAATCAAGGTTATCATTCAGTATTGCTGGATTAATCTATAAAGAAAGAGAATATCACTGAAATTATTATATGTAAAAGTAGTGTCTATTTGAACTAACTATATACAGTGTTATTACAGTTGTGGGTTGGAACCTTTGGTGTTACACAGAAAAATAAAACATTAAATCACCACAATACACCAAAACACTTTTACTTTTAGACTGGACGCGCATTTCGCTAACCATGTTAGCTTCATCAGCAGATGATTAAACTCAAAAAACTCAGTTTAATCATCTGCTGATGACGTAAATAGTAAAGTAAAAGTGTTTTGGTGTATTGTGGTGATTTAGTGTTTTATTTTGCTATATACAGTGTGTTTTAATGAAATGGAATATATTCCATAAAAATACATGGGAGCGTGTTAAAAGAAACCACCAGACTCAATGCATTTTTTGTTGCTCAATTTTTTTAACACATACTTTTTATACATGGTGTCTCATGTAACATTGGCCAATATGCCAACTCTCTTCAATACAAGACTCTGTATATTATTCAATTAAATAATGTCAAGGTGTATTACTGGTTGCATAACTGCATACTGCTAAAAAAATCGCAACGTGCATTGAGGAACCTGGCGCATTCGCCAGAAAGTAAAGAAAATTATAGAATTCTTTAGAAAAATCTAGAAACAATAGCCAGGGGGTATATAAGGCCCGCGCTTTGACAGTTGGACAAGTTTAAAGTTTGAAGTCTAAAGTCTGAGGATAGTCTGAAGTTTGAATAATACCGCGAAATACCGTTAGAGTAATAGTAGTTGCATAAGTTGTGTTGTAAATAGTATAAGTTGTGTGTACAGAGTGAAACAAATAAATTCGTTAAGTATTTTATCGTGAGTTTAAATAGTGGACCCACGGAATCCGTAACAATTGGTGTCGGAAGTGCGATTCAAGAGGATTTTAAGAAGAAATTAAGTGGATTGGAAGATTTTAGACCGAATCAGAGTATTTTTATGGTTGGTACAAGGGAGCAAGCGAAGAAAATGGAGGAAGTAAGCAAATTATTGGGCGATTTTATGGAGAATATGAGAAGAGAGAAAGAAGAGGAACAAGACCGCCTACAGAAAATACTTATGGAAAATCAAGAAAAAATGTTAGAAGGTTTAGAAGCGCGTCAAAAGAAAGAAAAACAAGAAGAACAGGACCGGCTTGAGAAAATAATAGAAAATTTGGAAATTCGTTTGGAGGAGCGACGTCATAGAGAAAGACAATAAGAACAGGACCGTGTTCAGAAAATTTTAGAAAAATCTAGAAACAACGGTTGTTTCTATTCTAGGGGGTATATAAGGCCCGCGCTTTGACAGTTGGACAAGTTTAAAGTTTGAAGTTTGAAGTCTGAAGATAGTCTGAAGTTTGAAAATACCGCGAAATACCGTTAGAGTAATAGTAGTTGCATAAGTTGTGTTGTAAATAGTATAAGTTGTGTGTACAGAGTGAAACAAATAAATTCGTTAAGTATTTTATCGTGAGTTTAAATAGTGGACCCACGGAATCCGTAACAATAATATACAGAGTAATCTAATTAGATTCGTCAAAAAATTGTTGTTTAGTGCACAATTGGTGTGCAATTTTACATAATATATTGTTTGATCAATACCATTCATAGGCCCAGAATCCTTCTGCATTGTAGCAAAAGCAGTCACGAGAATAGCTACGGAATGTATACTCGGAAAAACATTTATTTTATTCTAGGTCCCTACTTACCGATAAAGTCTTTTGCCACAAAGTAGTTGCCCTAGGACTAGTAGTCCAATGCCCTGGGGGTAAATCAGTGAAACTACTACGACTCTGTGGTTGTTTCTCGGCAACATTAACAGCATTGAACCGAGGTACAAAAGACTGAGAATCTGCAGTGTTCAGATCAGGATTCAGAGAGTTCTTCACTTCTTCCGATACGGATTTGTCACCACCGGAAGCGACAATGAAGCCCCATGTTGGTGAGGGTGCAAAAGTTGAAGTGCTTGGTTTGATGTCCTGGTCGGAGAAATTCAGTATTTCTTCGTCAGCATTAGCTGAAAATAGAAACCGGAAAATGAGATCATCTTCAGAGAGTTTAAAATATTCTGCTATGTTTTGTAGCTACAGGGTGTTAAAGTATTAATAATCTTTCGATTTATTATAATTTCCTTCTAAGTACTTTAGTGATTCGAATTAAATTTTAAGTGTAAAAATTACTATAAGTGCTACATATTTTAATGCTAAAAGTGTCGATAAATTCATCAAGGACGTGTATATGGGTTATCACTGAAATATTTTTCAAAAAAAAACATGTGTTTTACCTAATTTATTATTAAATATTATTTCTATTAGTTGTTATTACTATTAATCCAACCTACAGAAATTTCAAATAAAAAAATAAATTTATTATTAAATTTATTTTTTAAACCTAATCTATTATTAAATATTATTTCTATTAGTTGTTATTACTATTAATCCAACCTACAGAAATTTCAAATAAAAAATAAATGCTATTTAAGATAATTTCAAAAAAAACTAATTTTAAAAGTTTTAACATCCTGTAACTCTAAAACTATTCATTTCCATACCCATGTTCATAGAAATTTTTTTTCATATTTTTTGATAAGGAATCAATGAGCACTTATTTAAAACTTTCGCAAGTTAATGATATTAAAATATTTTAAAGGTTGTTATTACACTTGGACCAAGGCAAATTAATAAAATTCCGTTTATCTCATCAAGCAGGCCAAAATCGACAAAATATCAAGAGACAACTTTGAATCGGCATTAAACAGCTTACACTATTTCGCTAACAAGAGAAAAAAAAGTCAGTGGCGTACATCCTGTTTTAGGATTTGTTTCTGAAGAATATTCCTCAGGTATAATCCATGATTTACGTCCCTGGTGAATATAGGTCGATTCTTTTATGCTTCGTAAATATGTCGCATTTATAGTAACTTTATAGATTGGTACCCCCAAGTGTTTAAGAAAATTATAATAAATCGAAAAAATATTAATATTTAACACCCTGTAGCTACGAAACAAAGCAGAATCGAACCTATGTTAATATAAAAAATAAGTCTTATTTTTACGTGAGGAATGTCCTCACGAGAGATGGCACATGTTTTTTGAAACACCCTGTATAAGAGAGTGGGGGTGTTCAAGGTAAATGTGATAGATATTTCTTTAGTAAAAACTGCAATCTCTTAAAATTATACACAAAATGACATTGAAAACTTACATATAGTATCTGGTATATCTGTACCTTCTAATGGGGGTGGTTCTGTAGGCCTAAAGCTTTCCAAAGTTTTTCTGAAATTCTCTGGATTGTTCAAATAACTGGACAATGCCAAAGAGAAATTACGTGCCAATTGACGTAACTCTGGCAAAGCGGTGGTTGACAGTAAGTCATTTTCATTGACTAGAAAAAAAAGAATATTAAAAAATACCTATATTATAGTGATGGAAAAAAACAGTTAATTTCAATAATCGAGTACTCGAGTTTCAAGCGATTGCAATAACCATCATTCTACAGCAACAATTTTCTGTGATTTTCCTAAGGCGTTCGATTGTGTAAATCATAAGATCCTAATTAATAAACTGCAGCACTATGGGTTCAGGGGATCATCTCTCGAATGGTTTAAGTCGTATCTGAGCAACAGAAGTCAACTTGTGAGGGTGGATACCACGTTGTCTTCTAGCAAGCCAATAGAATGTGGAGTACCACAAGGCTCAGTACTAGGCCCTATTTTGTTTCTTCTTGCTAATATAAACATCAGTGGCAAAATGTGTCTTTTTGCGGACGACACTAGCTTTACTTGGAGCAACAAGGACATCACGGCACTTCATAGGTTTATATCAAATGACTTAATCACCATTAAATCTTGATGCGATTCGAACCTCCTGAGTCTCAACATTTCTAAAACTAAAGCTTTGTCGTATAAAAACTCGCTGCAGCCTTTTGTACTTAACAACGCCACCATTGACGTCGTAAAATCTGTAAAATTCTTAGGGCTTGTTGTGGACAATTCTCTAAGATGGGACATACATATCGAAGCTTTGTTGAAAAAATTGAGCTCTGCCTGTTTTGCATTAAGGTCTGTTTCTAAGGAGCTTAACTTGTCAGTGGCTAGAACTGTTTATTATGCACTTTTTGAGTCGCACCTCAGGTATGCCCTTCCATTCTGGGGTACGTGTTGTGCGACTCAATTTGACCGCATTTTCAAGCTCCAGAAGAGAGCTGTTCGATATTCACTGGGACTAAACAGCAGAACTCATTGCCGGGACTCCTTTTAAAGAATTAAAAATATTGACTCTTCCTTTCTTATTTATATTTGAATCCGTTTGCCTAATACGTAAACATGTATCAGCTTCTCAAGAAAGGCCATCTCACACTTATCCACTCAGGAACACGGAGCAAGATCTCTATCTACCTACCCCACGCTCAGAGTTAGTTAAAAGTTCAATATTATACAACTCGAAAAAAATGCACAATCACCTGCCATTTGAAATCAAATCCATAACATCATTTTTTTTCATTTCGCAGAGCTTTGAACTCTTATTTACTAGTCAAGGCTTTCTACGCCGTAAATGAATTATATTTTGAAAGTCAAATTTGATCTTGTAAACACTGGTCTAATGTTTGCTATTGCTATATTTACTAATGACATCGAAATGAATTTATTTAGAGGTCATTGATATTTTACTATAAACTAGCTAAATATTTTTGAATATTATTTTTATTTTTTTGTTCTTTGACATCGTAAACATTTATAAATGTTTATTTTAACAATAAGACTTGTATTGTATTATCTTTTGTTTGTTTGTTTGTGTACCTTGTTTTTTACTTTGTTTGTTAGTTTACCTTTGTCTGCAAATTGAAAAAATTTTTGACAATAAAGGCATTTATTTATTTATAACCGAGCGATCGCTCGAGCGAAATGTCGCTCGTATTTAAAAATACAGTTTTTCGTCCGTCGCTTGTTGTAAGTACTTGTTAACGCCAAGCGCCAAGCAGTAAGTTGCGTGCGCAGGGCACATATTCTTTCGATAATGAATGGCAAGTAGCAAGCGTCGAGCGATTCGCTTGATCGCTTGATCGCTTGATTTAGTTTATTTCAAAGCATTGTCGATGTAGGTCGTAAAATTTTGTCCCTCAGATACGCAACGAATAAATATACAGGGTGATTTTTAACCTATACTCATAAAGTTGGGCAATTATTGCTGATGACAAATAATGACTCATAATGAAAAAAAAGTTAGTAAAATATTTTTATTTACGGAGATAACAAACTATTTGAAATTAAAACAAAAAACGTATATTCCCTTAAATTGAATGTGCATTAGTGATAAAGTTGATAAATTTTTGTGAAAAAAAAAACTCAAATTATTTCAGAATCTAAAAATATTTTACTAGCTTTTTGTTCATTATTAGTCGTTATTTGTCGTCAGCAATAATTTCTCAAGTTTATGCGTATAGGTTAAAAATTATCCTGTATATACGGCGTCATATAAATTTGCTACCTGCAATGTGTGTAGAAAATTCGCTCTGCTTTTTATCGAGTATGTCACATTAAAATCGGATTTCAATGTATTTCATTCTAGGATCGCTTGCGTTCTTCGCTCGCAACTCGATCGTCACTTGCATTGATTGATGTCGATTATTTTAATAATCGAGTACTCGAGCGAATTTTCGCTCGAGTTATCCCATTACTACTATATTATAGGAAAATAAAACGAATATTACCATTAGTAGGCTCAGTTACTTGTGCAGTATTTGTTTGAATATTATCATTTCCAATTCTTGAATCTGTTAGGATTGTAGTAGAAGCACTTGATGTTGTCGGAGATGTAGTTGTAGAAGTAGATTCAGAATTAAATAAGTTGTTATACCTAGGGCAAACAATAGATAATATTAAACTAAATTAACTAAATCTCTCCACTTACCCATGAACTGTCATAGCTGTCAACAACCCTGTCAGTCTCTCCTTGGCATCCCCTTCCAATTCAGCTTCGTTTTCACCAACTTCATTAGCAAAGTACTGTGCGAGAGAATGAAGAGTTTGCGGTCCAACGCTTGGGGGAATCACCAAGCCACTTCTGGATGGTACTTCGTTGTTTTGGGCAGTGTTGTAAGAAGCAATTTCCTGAAGGACTCCGATCATGTTGTCTAAGTTATCGTAGACGTTTCCTGAAGTTGGTGGTGATCCGGTTGTGGTGTATGGAGTAGGGTCTGTGGGTCCTTGTTGGGTACCAAAAGGTCTTGGACTTGAGATTTCATACGATGGAAATACAGGTTTTGTTTTCTGGTTTTGGTTTAGATTAACTGTAAAAAAATATATATTGTAAACAGAGTTTCACCACAGGTTTCACGAATATACAAAAAGCATAAATGAGGATGTGATTGTTGTTTTTAAATAAAGATTATTAAATAATCTTTATTTAAAAACAACAATCACATCCTCATTTACCTATATTTTTGTAATAAATTTTATTATTTTTCATATAAAATTTCTTACAAAAATATTTGCTTATACCGGGGAACTAAAATTATCTGCATTAGTTTGTGCAGTTGCACAAATGTTGCACAAACACGCACATCAAACGAAGAATATAGTGTTACATGACATATTTAGTTACTCTGAATAAAATTCTTAAGTACTTGATTATTTTACCACTTGTAACAAAACTAGGTAGGTACTTATTAGCAAAAAGTTGATCAACTAAAGTTTGTTTTTGTCGATGGTAAGCTAAATAATGTACCAATTTTTAAAGTCTTTTTTTAAGATTCTAACTATAATTCAAAACAATCAATTGTTCTAAACCAAATTGTTCGAAAACAGAGAGTTTATCCAGATTTATACACTTTGTATAAAACCAGTTTTAAAATAAAGAAGCAATAATCCAAAATAGACACAGAAAATTGTAACAAACTTTCGAAAATATTATAATTTGTAGATAGAAACTCAAAAAACCGATAAAAGAAAGTTTTAAAATGCCTTCTATGACGTTCCCCATTTTCTGTCTTTATTGTATTCAATGTGGTATACAGGGTGGTCCAAACTGTAGATAAAAATAAGTAAAATAGTTCATATAAATGTATGTCCTAAAATGCTTTGTTTCGGAGATACAGGGTGTAGAAGTTTTATTTTTATTTCAATTTTTTCCAAATAATTTCTGAAATAACGTCAATATTTGGATGAAAATTAGTGTCGG
Organism: Sitophilus oryzae; assembly: GCF_002938485.1. NCBI lineage: Eukaryota > Metazoa > Arthropoda > Insecta > Coleoptera > Curculionidae > Sitophilus > Sitophilus oryzae. The sequence goes on along the minus strand of NW_022146735.1, from coordinate 154,364 downwards.
GGAGTTTTTTGATTTGACTTTGATGTGAATATGACTCCTATTTGTAGGGGGCGCCACCAACATGTGTTTTAACTGTTTGCACTTGCCACGAGCAACCGTTCAAAAATAAACATGTTGATTAGACAGTTCCACAGTTTCTGTGGAACTTTTAGTACAAAATCATTACACATTTATGATTTCAATCCAATAACTATTTAGTCAACATGTTTAATGTTGTGTCAATGATGACAGCACCAGGTATTGATAATTTCGATTCCAAATATCTCGAGAACCATTACTCGTGACGATTTTAAAAACGTCGTAAATAAATAATTTTATATATTATAAATATTTTAAGATATACTTTTTTGCTCGGTAGTTTTATACAGGTACGGACAAAAAGTTATTACTCTTCAAACCAGTTAAAATATGTAGGTGGCGTCCTTTGCAAGTAGGAGTCCTACTGACATCAATATCAAATTTCTCATGTCAAAAAACTCCCAGACACCAATTTTCATCAAATATAGACGTTACTTCAGAAATTATTAGGATAAAATCTCGAAATAAAAGTGAAACTTCTACACCCTGTATCTCCGAAACTAAGCAATTTAGGACATACATTGATACGAACTTTTATACTTTTTTTATCTGCAGAATATGCTGCCAAAGTTTCCGGAATACAGTTCGGACAACCCTGTATAATAATTAATCATTTAGTAGGTACTTACTTTTATTTATATCTTGGACAAAATCATTACTCTTCTCAAACGCCTTTGCCCTCTGAATAGGAGAATTAAAACCACTATTATAATCCCTAGTAAGAAAGAACCCATTCTGTTGAGTACTACTAGCTGGAGTAGTACTACTACCATCTCCTCTAACCCTCACTTGAGTATTAAATCTCACATACTCATCACCACTAGTTTTAATCGGCTGTCTCTCACCAAAAATATTCTTTGACAACTGCACTGACACCTTATCCTGTCCTTTCTCAAACCTTATAGGTATTCCGTGGTTGGTACTAGGATAAAAAGAATTACTTGGTGTTACAGTTGGTACTGTAGGACTGTAAGGCGTGTTGGTAGAGACGAAAGTACCATATACAGTAGCTTGATTTGATGGTGCTTCAGTTGAGTTAGATTGGTAGAGTAGTGGTACCGTTTTCTTGATAAAAGGTGGTTCATACACAGGTTCACGTGGTCCAGTATTAAAAGATCCTTGTTCAGGTACTGGTAAATCCAAAGGTTTATAAGTTGTAGTGTGATAATTAAGGGGTACATTCGTTGAAAGGGTACTATCGGTGTTTCCGAGATTAAAAGGTTCTGTTGGAATAGGATTTGTTAACGCTGTAGTAGTGTAAATGGGAGGAAGGGTTTTATCGGTACTGCCAAGGTTGAACAAGTCCTTGTTATCGTTTTTGGGTAAATAAGTGTACTTTGACTGAGTTGTAGGTTGGTTTGGTAGTAAAGTTGTCCCAATTCTACTACCTACGAAAGGTTTACCGCTGTTAATCGGCTGGGTAGTAACTAGATGCGGTGTAATAGAGGATATAGCTGAAACCTTAGGTGCTTCAAGAAAACTAAGGTCTTTTACATCAGAGTATGTACTTCGATGATTGGATATACCAGAAGATGTTTTATAGGTACCATCTCTGATGCTGTTAAACGAATTTTTAACGAAAGATGAAGATTCTTCAGGGACTTGTGTCTCAAGTTCCTGACTGTTGTTTGATTCAGTTTCAAAATTCTTTCTTTGTGCGGTTTCGTCATTTATTATTTTTACAGGTATTTGATTTTGGAAAGAATTATATGAAGCTTGATTCACACTCCTGGGTGTAGATACTACTGATCGATGTGTTGAAGGAGGAACTTCGTAATTTGGAGCCTTAGAAGAACCATAATTTTGTTGATATTGGGGTTTGTAGGTAGATGAAGATGCTGTATGATAAGTAGAGACAATATTTGGGTTTGACGACTCTGTGGAAGTAGGAGAAAGATAGTTGTTATTGGAAGTTTCAAGATTTCTTGAATATGAAGAATCAGCAGGACTTCTGGTAGAAGAATAATGATTTATGTTATTTGGTACACCAGAATTTACATTTGAATTGAAATTATTTTTTCCGAAGTTTGTATTTTGTTGTGTTTTAGGCTTATTATTATTTGATCCATCTTCTAATGTATCTTCACTAGTACTAAAATAATTATGGTTATAAATCTTAGTTCTTTGGGTGCTAAAAGAATTTCTTTCTTCCGTAACTCTTTCTTCTTTGTTTTTCGTTGTGTACTTAGTACTTCCTCTGAAAGATGTACCAGAATTACCAATTTTTTCACCAAAACTAAAATCATTTTTTGAATTAACATCTATTTTCTTAATCTGTCTATTCTGTTCCGTGTCATAATTGTTGTTAGTTCCAAAATTCCCAGTTTCTTGTTCAATATCTTTTTTGGTTTGTTTGGATTTAGAAGTTCTTTCAGATTGGTAAATTTGATTTAAGTTTCTTTGGGCATTTGCTAGGTGCCTGTTATTTGATTCTGCTTGTTCAATGTGTTGTTCTATGTCGTTATTGTTAGGTATTCTGTTGGTATTCTTCGTTTGACTTGGTCGGTTGTATCTGCTTCTGGTTGAGACACGTTCTTCAGTTCTCATAACAGCTCCATGGTTAAATTCAACTGAAAATAAAATTAGAATTAAAATTAAATTCCTAATAAATTAGGAATTTAAAATCCTAAATTTATCCATCATTGTCTTACACGCTGAAATGTTGACCACTAATTTAGAATGACCAGACCTGTACATAATTTCTGGAAAATATGATATTTTGTATTTTTTATAACTTACCATTTAAAGAATCGTTTTTTCTTGAAGCTTTCCTTCTAGCAATGTCATTCTGAAGCTTTTCAGCACTTTCCTCATAGAGATTAGGTGAGTTGGTACAATTTACTTTGTTCCACCATTCACATATAAGCTCTTTTTGTTGGAATATGGTACCATTGGGACATAAGAACGAGATTTTTCTTCCATCTTCGCATATGTGAAATACCTTGAAGATTTTTTTTTTATTTTTGGAAATTATTTTAAAAGTCATGTTATATTATACCTGACATTCAGTCTCTAGATCAGCATAATATCCAGATTTGATGCCTCTACAGCTAAAAGATGTCCTAGGAATGTAGGAATAAGCAGGGTAGTCCCTTTTTGGTTTACCTTCAATACCTTGGAGGTATTGAAAGTAGTCATTGTTGGCATTTTGTATTTTTCTGTTTTGCTCTAGGTTGTCGTCGGCTTTCAAACCGTAGACTAGCTAAAATATCATGTAAATATCGTTAATACATTTTCTGTGTCATTATTCACAGCACAAAATATTTATTTCACTACTTGGAATTAGAGGAAACTAAATTTTGGATTGTTATCAATAGATATAATGTATTATATTATTAATAGCATACAAAATATTGGATATCGAACATAAAATTGTCGATACACTAGAAAATCGATAGTATAATACATCTCTAATTGGTATTTTTTTTTAATTTGCAAAATAACACTTAACGTATTGTTTAAGAGACAGAATTAAATATAAATATTCTTACCATTGGTCTAAAACAATAAGCTGCATAAAAGAGAATGGCCAGGCCTGAAAAAAAACAGATTTCTTTAATAATTAAGACTTAATTACATCACTTAAAACTAGCTGAAAATATTTAAAATTGTTCCTTATATAATTTCCTACGTTAGCAATATGTCTTCAAGCACCTGTATAAAGAAATTAAATCATAAAATTTTATTTATATTGTAAAAATATGTTAAATATGTAAAGTAGGTTGTTTCAATTAATTGGATATAATTTAGTATTTAATTGATATGCGTTTTATAAACGTTTGATGAAATTATATTAAATATTTAATTATGTTCATTGGTTATAAGCCCTGGCAAATAAAGAAGTCATATACAGAGTGTTTCCAAAACAGGATTCCTTAGAATGTTGCTTTTTTTCATTGCTAAGTTCACATAAACCAGTAATTCACTATTTTATACAAAAGATGCTAAGTGACAATAAGTATGCTACTAGAACACCAAGGTTTAAAATACAAAAAAAAATAGAAAAATTATATAGAATTCATTAAATGCATTTTTTAAAAAGCTGCTGTTTTCTATTTCCTTTAGAATTGCTCAATTTTTTTCGTTATTTTTAAATTAAACTCAATATACCGGGTGCGTCTCAAAACGGGCTCACCCCCTATAACTTTTTTATATTTTCAGTTAAAAAAACGAGATTTGGTATGTTAGTATATGACATAAATTAGGATTGATTGACTTAATCAATTATTTTCGGTCACTTTCTGTTTCACCGGAAAGGACTACAATTTTTGATTTTTAAATGACACCCTCCATTTGTTTTACTTCATTTGATAGAAAATGGCATTCTGAATAGAATGACCTCGAGAATGACATAGCATGTATTCCATGTTCTATGTCAACGTTTAATAGTTTCAATTAAAAAAAATAGCATTTTAAAATTTAATTTAGAGTACATGTCCATAAATGTAACGGTATCTTTTTACTTTATTCAATAGAAAATAACACTCTGAATAGAATGACTATCGTATGTCAACTTTTGACATTTTTGCATATGGTTTATTTGAAATTATAACATGCGGTTTATAACGAAAGTTTGACTCAAATGCCAAGAGTGTGGTATCAAATTATTCGTAAAAAAATGCTTTTTCCAAATATGCTAATGAGCCACCCTCGTCCATTTGAAAAAATTAAGATATGATTAAAAATGCAATTTGAGCATCTTTTAACCGACAAGGATAAGACACTAAAAACATTAGACGATCAAATCTATTTTTCCACGGCTTCTTGATTAAAAATTAGTGTTTTTAACATAGCCATGGCACTCTAGATCGAAATTTAAAATACGGTTTTTTATTAAGCGAAAATGTCAAAAGGATATGATATGTCATTTTATTCAGAATGTTATATTCATTTTCTATCGAATAAAATAGAAAAATACCGAGGGTGGCATTTAAAAATCAAAAGTTGTAGTCATTTCCGGTGAGACAGGAAGTGACCAAAAACAATTGAATACGATAATGAATCCTAATTTATGTCATCTATTAACATACCAAATCTTGTTTTTCTATCTGAAAAAATAAAAAAGTTATAGTAATGAGCCACTTTTGAGACGCACCCGGTATATCTATAAATCAAAAAACTAATAAATGCCCCTATATCTAAACCTTCTAGTTTCTTCAGTAGATCCATTTAATAGTTATTTTTTATACAAGACGATAAAATGCTTAAGACGATAAATAGTTATTTTTTATACAAGACGATAAATGGTATTTTATCGTCGACCGACAAGATTAATTCACGAGCGATGAAATCGCAAGAGAATTAATTTCGGGAGGCGATAATGCAATTTTATCGTCGTGTATAAAACAATATTTTTTTCCATACCGAGTTACGTTTTAAAAAATATTCAGAAATTATTATTTCAAGAAATTTATTATGAGTAGAAAAAATATTGTGCTGGGTTGGCGTTGGTTTCTATGTAATTTGACAAATAAATAAAGCTGTCTCTTTAGTTGTCAGTTTTGAGTCAATATTTTTTAATTCTCTTTTTTGTCGATTGCTGATTGAACTGGAGCCAGAAATGGCTCAAAACGAAATAAGTAAATTACCAACAGATATTCAGGCTGAGGCGACAAACGCCATATCCAAACTACTTCCATTTAAATCCCGAATAACTTATGAAAATGACTACAAAAATTTTCAAAAATGGAATCAATTAAAAAACCTGCGAGAAGAAAATTTTTAACCTATCCTCTCTGTTAAAGTATCATTTAATCTACCCTTGAGGTTAAAGTACTATTTTATCTACTATTTTTGATAGATATAAGGCAATTTTAACAGGTCCTATGGAAAAAAAGATAATAAATCTATTATTATGATTCCATTGCAAGAATTTCGTTACCGTGATAGTTTCAGAAATTTGGTCTATCCAATCCAAAACATAGAATATAGAAAAGTCTCGCAGCACAATTCTTCTTAAAGTTTTAATAAGCTGAACATGATTTTACGAATTCAAGATCATGTTTTTGTCAATTTTTTTTCATAAACATCTAACCGACCGTCACTTTAAATCACCCTGTATACAGTGATGTTAAAATTCACTACCACCCAACGAACGGTAATTTATTGATATATAAAAAAGCCTATATATTTTATTATTTCTCTGCCGATTTTCCAAATGAAATCATTTGAAATCTTTAATTTTCCTTGGAAATCATAATTTAAGAAATTGCTGACTCTCTAGATATAAACAGTAGGTAGATAATCATCCACTGTTAATAATATATTACAATAGATACGAGGTTACAGTAACAAATGCTTATTAAAAGATATCATGCATAATTGAATCCTGGTAAAACACAGTGGAAATCATCGAGGAACGAAGGAAACATTATTCGGAAGATGAAAGAAAAACGGATAAAGCAAATAAAGATACGCCCATTAGTCTGTTCTATCATTGACCGATTTTTAACGGTGATTATCACTTAATCGCCGAGTCATTTAACCAGCCTTGACTCTGTTTTATTTGATGATTTTCGCGAAAAACTATTCGTTTGCTTCTTCTTCTTCGTTGTTTGTTTGTGTCATAACCTTTACAAAGTGAAAGAAAACCTTTGAATAAAAGGATTAAGGAAGGAGTATAATGATATCCATGTATTATTCTTGTATTCGAGACGGAATTGATATCAAGAACTTCTTATTTTTTGACAGTCCTGTTTGACGTTTTAATTGACACATTTGAATTTGATTTGACATACATATTGCGATTTTGTTCAAATTGGTATGTAACGTCTATTTCTTGCCGCTAAGGCATCACGACGCATGACGTGTTATCAGGTTTATTATACAGGGTGGGTCCGAACTGTATTCCGAACACTTAGGCAGCATATTCTGCAGATAAAAATAAGTAAAAGAGTTCGTATAAATGTATGTCTTAAAATGTTCAGTTTCGGAGATACAGGGTGTAGAAGTTTCATTTTTATTTCGATTTTTCCAAATCATTTCTGAAGTAACGTTAATATTTAGATTAAAATTGGTGTCTGGGAGCTTTTTGACATGAGAAATTTGATTTTGATGTCAATATGACTCCTATTTGTAGGGGGCGCCACCTACATATGTTTTCATTGATTTTAAGAGTAATAACTTTTCGTCTGTACCTATATAATAGAACTGGGGGAAAAATATACAATTCAGTGATTTTTTACTTAAAAAATATCTCTTGGTGAAAATCGCTACAAGCAACCGTTTTCAAGATATTTAGAATGGAAATAGCCAATACATGTCATTATTGACAAAAAATAAACAATGTCGAGTACAGATAGTTATCTGAATGAAATGATAAATTTGGGAACTTTTTATTTTTTTAAATTAATCAATTTGAAAAAATGATGATAAAAAAGATTCTGTTGAATTTTGGCACAAAAACATTTGAAATGTATGATTTCAGTCTATATAATAACTATTTAGTCAACACGTTTAATTTATGTCAATGACGACAGGTATTGATAATTTTAATTCCAAATATCTCGAGAACCATTACTCGTAGCAATTTTTACCAAGAGATTTTTTACGCTAAAAACGTCGTAAATGTATAAATTTTTACTCAGTAGTTTTATACAGGTACGGACAAAAAGTTATTACTCTTCAAACCAGTTAAAACACCTGTAAGTGGCGCCTCCTACAAATAGGAATCATATTGACATCAAAATCAAATTTCTCATGTCAAAAAACTCCCAGACACCTATTTTCATGCAAATATTGACGTTACTTTAGAAATTATTTGGAAAAAATGAAAATGAAAATAAAATTTGTACACCCTCTATCTCCGAAAGCATTTTAGGACATACATTTATACGAACTTTTTTACTTATTTTTATCTGCAGAATATGCTGACGAAGATACCGGAATACAGTTCGGACCAACCTGTATATTATAACCTGGTAACACTATCTTGTAGAACAAAAAAGGAGGAATGACAATGTGACATTTATTTTGCTAGATTTATTTATATATCTGGTGCGTCTTAAAAGGGGCTCACTCCTGTAACTTTGTTTATTTTTGTCAGATAAAAAAACGATATTTGGTATGTTATGTGTTGGTATGTATATGACATAAATTGGGATTGATTTACGTATTAGTTGTTATTGACATCCAGTAGAGTCATAAAAAATAAAAATAAAATTGCAAATATTCGTTTTTTTCCCAAAAATCTTCGGAAGTATTACAATTTTTTAAACTTTTAAGGTGGCATTTTGATCAGCTACAAATTGTACAATTTTGCCCCTTCATGTAACCCACCTCGTATCTCTTTTATTTTCTGAGGTTCAAATAATATAATAAGTTATATCAGTAAAAATATAAAAAACTCTAACCAAACCAAACCAAAAACAAAGAAATCATTAATTACGAACAATAAGAAGACCTAGAAGATACCGATCTTTCAGAAGACCTTAAACGACTGTGTGTACCATCCTTCGCTCAAAAAAAAAGGAATAATACACCAGCCAGCTGTTTCGTCATCCTGAAGAAATAAATCAGATTGAATCGGTTTCTACAATTGCGAATTCCTTTACACTTGAGGGATATACCATTCTATTATGTGAGTTTCCGGCTATTAAGATACAAGTAGAATCCAATTGATCAACATCGTCAATCAAAAAGATCTATGTCGGTATTCAGACGTCTGACACACAATAATAGCCAAAAAAATAATACACGCTTTTATAGCAAATTGAAACAAAAATTAAATAAAATGCTTTTTAATTTTTTTTTCCATAGCAACTGTTAAAATTGTCTTATATCTATCAAAAATAGTAGATAAAATAGTACTTTAACCGCAAGGGTAGATTAAATGATACTTTAACAGCGAGGATAGGTTAAAACATTATTTCTTCTCGCACGTTGCTTCCATTTTTGAAAATGTTTGTATTTCTTTTCATAAGTTATTCGGGATTTAAATGGAAGTAGTTTGGATATGGCGTTTGTCGCCTCAGCCTGAATATCTGTTGGTAATTTACTTATATCGTTTTGAGCCATTTCTGGCTCCAATTCAATCAGCAATCGAAACGAAAAAGAATTAAAAAACATTGACTCAAAACTGACAACTAAAGAGACAACTTTATTTATTTGTCAAATTACATAGCAACCAACGCCAACCCAGCACAATATTTTTTCTACTCGTAATAAATTCCTCGAAATAATAATTTCTGAATATTTTTTAAAACGTAACTCGCTATGAAAAAGAATATTGTATTATACGCGACGATAAAATTGCATTATAGTTTTCCGAAATTAATTCACTCACGATTTAATCGCTCGTAAATCAATCTTTTCGGTCGACGATAAAATACCATTTTATCGTCTTGTATAAAAAATAACTATTATATTCATGATCAGATAAGGATAGAGAATCATGTAACTATACAGGGTTGTTCACCACATACGACACGGAATATTGTAGCTAAACGATTAGATTTTTACAAATTGGAAGTTGTGGGTTCGTTGAAGGACTATTAGAGCTACAATTTAAAAATATTTTTACAGTGTCCCAAATAAATAAAAAATATCGAAGTTGTATTTTTTTAAATGGAACACCTTGTATATTATTACATTTTTTGTTTCTACGATTAAAATAAAGGTAAATTTGATTAAGGTTTATTACACTTAAACCTTACCGTTTTTGAAATATTTTCAATTTTGTGAAATTGCAGTATAAATTTTAAGGCCTCATTTCTTCGAGGGTATCAAAGTTTTTAATACTAAATATTTACTGAAGTTTATTTATTGATCAGTTATTGTGTTGCAATAATAAAGATTTTACTACCTTATACAGAGTGTCTAAATATTTATTTTAAATAATTATTAGATTTAAACGGCTATAACTTGTTTAATTTAAATGAAACACCCTATATATTTTATAAGAATCAGATGCACAATTTAATTGTCTATCAAATTGTATTATACCATCTTTTACCTATCTCTTCAAGTTTCCGTAGAAAATGCATTTTCTTGTAATTTAGAACTCATTTATCAATATACCCATGGAATACTGACATTTTAGGTTATTTTTGAAGATGTACCAAATTTTTAAAGAGTACAGATACTATTATTGTCGATATAGTTCGTTTATTTTGATTAAAAAATAAAAAAAAAACCTCTTTAAATATTTGTTAGAGGACCAATAATATGATTCCAGTATTCAAACTACATTAATTGACTGTTTGCGTTGATTAATAATAATTGCTCCAAATACTAAAAAACTGAATTATGTATCTGTATTAGACAGTGTGGTAAAAAACTATCACCTTAAAAATGATATTTCATTTTTTGACAAATGCTTATTTATAACAGAGACGTTCATTTTCATAACTTATTATTATATTGATTTTTGATTCAAATCCACATTTATTTAGAATAATTTATTAACGAACGCAATTAAGTATGTAATTAATTAGTATTTGGGCGGAAATACTGGTGGTATATTTAATTAATGGTATACTGTTTTATAAAGATTAAAATAGTTTTCTTTTGCATACAAATAATGGGCTAGTAATATTATCGTTTTACTAAAAACGATAATATTACTAGCCTGTACATTTTGTACATTTGTTGTTTTAAAAACAATCTAAAATGTCAATATTCCATGGGTCTATTGATAAATGAGGTCTAAGTTATAAGAAAATGCATTTTCTACAAAAACTTGAAGGGATAGGTAAAAAGTGGTATAATACAATTTGATAGACAATTAAATCGTGCATCTGATTCTCATAAAATATACAGGGTGTCCCATTTAAATTAAACAAGTTATTACCGTTAAAGCAATTATTTAAAATAAGTACAAACACTCTGTAGGCTGAGAACACATTGCACGCAGCACAATAACGATCAATAAATAAACTTCAAGTAAATGTTACTATTAAGCATTTTCCCTCGAATGAGCCTTAAAATTTGCTTTTCACAATTCTAGAAGTGAAATATTCAAAAACGACTGTGTTCAAAACCATAATGAAACTTAGCAATCAGGGTATATTTATTGTCGTAGAAACAAAAATAAATAATACAGGGTGTTCCCATTTAAAGCTGATTTTTATTTATTTGGGACCCTCTGTATCTTGTAAAAATATTTTTAAATTGTAGCTCTAATAGTCCTTCAACGAACCCAAAACTTACAATTTGTAAAAATCTAATCGTTTAGCTACAATACTCCGTGTCGTATGTGGTGAACAACCCTCTATAAAATAAAATCATTTTCAGAGTTTCTTTGAATATGGTAGACAATAATTCGGTATTGATATTAAAAGAATTATAAGCCCAATGACGCAGATGGACTGAGGTGGAAGAAAGAACTGCCATAGATAAACCGGATAAGCAAAATCCATCACCACCAAGGAAGAAAAAGCTAAAATTAGGAAGCTACCGAAAAATGATACAGTAAAAATTTTCCTAGCGGCCAAGAGGAATGCAACGATAATATTGTAATTAGGAATAGATACAAAGTACAACTGAAAAGTGGAAGAGACGCATGCTAAAGCAAAATATAGGGTAATATATTTTTTTCACCCAGTTTTAGCTGGTCGTCATCCGGTCATGACCAGTTAGTTTCGCTTTCCTAGGGTCAGAGAGGTTGTCGATCAAATAATACCTATTTTGTGAAGTATTGGCATATAAGTAAAGAAAATAGCACAAAGGTTAAGTAATTTATAATAAGCAGTGCCTAATTTCGCTGTGTTTTGTAGCTGTATACCAAGCTGTGTTCTCCTGGAAGGATATCTAAATATTTTGGGAGAGCCTTAGATACTACATCAGCAGCACCAATAACAACAGCCTGACCTAACCAAACCAAACAAAACAAAATTTAGATAAATTAAAATTCAAGCTTAAAATGATATATGAGTTAAATAGATCTGGCAGAACTTGGACCTAGATATAGAAAAATGTCCATATGTGAATGGATGCCCATAAAGCTTGATGTAACTCCGGATCCGACTAAAATACCAGATCTACCCATCTCTACTCCTTAGCCCATGGAAGACTATCAGTTCCTTCATTTAATGTTGGAAGAATTGGAAGTATGGGTTATCGATTAGAAGTATGTGGGACTTCCCCGAAACTCAAATCTAATATCCAATTTGTTATCATTACTTATTACATTGGCAGCTGATTTTTTATCGGCTTTAAATGGTCAAGTTCTGGAAACCGTTTTATTATTTTTGCTCGTTCATAAGTTATGTTATTTTAATACCCAATAATCTGCAGAACTGATATTTTGTTCATTTCTGTTATATAAACCTTTTTTTCTGACATACAGTTCACGCAATTTTAACGAATCGCACTGGCAACTACACTGCAAATCCCAATTCCAGATCCCATCCAGATATAGCCCCGGGATTGGAACTACTGTCTTGCAAAACAATAATTCAGACAAGAATTTGCCCAGGTTACTTAGTATTTTATGATACATGATCATGTTCATGTCAACAATTTTCGAAATGTCACAGTCAACAATTTTCGGAAAGATCCAAAAATAGAAAAATATACAAGGTGTTATATTTAAAATATGATACTATACAGGGTGTTATATTTAAAATTATAGATAGGTAGTTAAAATATCAATCGGTTCAATATTTTTTTCGAACATGTATTTATTTATTTATTATCTAATTTATTCCATTTAACTGCTACACAATGTACAGTTCATACCAAATAAACTTTTAGTCACGTGATTAAGCTTGACCGGCACAGCGTTGCCCACTTTTATATATTTTCTTTTAATCAAAATATTTTAGGAAACAAAAATAAATTAATTATAAATATATAACCAATTATTATTTACATCGGCAAAACTAACCTTCTTAAGAGCACTTAAGGGACATAAACGACCATTACTACCGCTTTCCTGTTCAAAATATTCTAATAAAGTTGCGATGAGTTTTTTACCGCTATTAAGCTATCTTGTACACTTCGTCTATATTGTACATGGAGTCAACGATAGAGTAAAGTCCATTATCTCATTTGTTTCGAGGTTTACAAAAAAATGTTAAAATCAAAAGTTATAGGGAAGGTTAAGATACACATTTTAAAATTATTATAGAGTATACGGGGTGCATCAAAAAAGTGTGGCGGATATAACATATGTTTTTTTAAAGGCAACAACCTATTTTTTATTTTATTTTTAGATTCTGCCGAAAATTCTATAACTTTTTATATATAATGTTATATACCTAAAATTAATAGTTTTTGTAATATTTAAATTTGTTTATACAAATGTTAAATTGCAGTGTGGTAAAAAATTTCAGTGGTACCATTGTTTCTGAAGTTGGAACACCAAAATTTGGTATGAGAGTTCTATAGAGATTAAAAAGAAGATATATGTTAAGATATTTTAGTTAAATGTTACATGGTGTTCAAAATATATTTATGAATTTCAACTACTTAAAATTAAAAAATCCCAAATTTTTTAAATGGTACACCCTATATATTTTGATTTTTTCTGATAGATTTTGCAAAGCTCTTCAACGTTTATTAAGTATGTCATATACCTATTTTTAATAATTTGCGATTTATTCCAATTTATTCTATTTTTACCCATATCTTTAATACAATTACGCTATAACATCATAGTTGCCACGACAAAAAATAATAATTATTATCAGAATTTCATATATCTGTTAAGCAAGTTAAGAACAAAAGGTGAATTTTAGTTTAATTTGTTGTAATAAGTATAAATTTTAGAGGTAGAGGTAATTGTTTCAGATTTTCCTGAAAACGGATTAGTCAGTGTCAATGATATACACGAACAAGCCAAAATAAACATATTTTTGGTTCAGTACTATAAGAATAGATGTAGATTATCTAGAAAACATTTTCATATTATGTTATACTATAATATTTTCAGTGTGTAATGGACGGTTTCGCGGCAGTAGTAATATTGGCTTTACGAAATGAATTATAAACCAGAATTACTATGAGAAAAAAAAACTTTACTGTATGTCGAAGAAAATTTCAATATCAGTAGTTGTCAACAATTAGGTAATCTAGTTAGTATTACCCTAATTTGTGGCTATTCGCCCCGACGGAACATCCAAGTGTCATCTTTCATAATATAGAAATACACCAAGAAATCCACGACTACGATTTTAGTTTATTTGAGTAAAGTTAATTAATTTTAACTAATAATAACAATTGTAACTAATTATTAAACTATTTGTTAAATATAAGTAATAAATATTTTTGTTTTGTCACGGCAACTATGATGTTATAGCGTAATTGTATTAAAAATTAGGCTAAAAATAGAAAAAATTGGAATAAATCGCAAACTATTAAAAATAGGTATATGACATACTTAATAAAAGTTGAAGAGCTTTGCAAAATCTATTAGAAAAAAAGAAAATATATAGGGTGAACCATTTAAAAAATTTGAGATTTTTTAATTTTAAGTAGTTGAAATTCATAAATATATTTTGAACACCCTGTAACATTTAACTAAAATATCTTACCATATATCTTCTTTTTAATCTCTACAAAACTCTCATACCAGATTTTGGTATTCCAACTTCAGAAACAATGGTACCACTGACAATTTTTTGCCACACTGCAATTTAACATTTGTATAAACAAATTTAAATATTACAATAACTATTAATTTTAGGTATATAACATTATATACAAAAAAGTTATAGAATTTTACGCAGAATCTAAAAATAAAATAAAAAACGGGGTGTTGCATTTAAAAAACATATGTTATATCCTCCACACTTTCTTGAAGCACCCTGTATACTCTATAATAATTTTAAAATGTGTATCTTAATCTTCTCTATAACTTCTGTATTAAACATTTTTTTGTAAACCTCGAAACAAATGAGATAATGGATTTTACTCTATCGTTGACTCACCCTGTACATTAAAAGAGGTTCTAAAAAGAACAATGTTCGACTGCAACAATGAAAAAAAGGATCTCTCAGTCGAAATGAATATGACTTTGACTCAAAAGATTGGCGCTTTTCAATAGGGCCAAGAACGACGTTCCTTTGCCCAAAGCATTAACTATCTTTTCATAAGCTTTAAAAAATTACTTTAGAGAATAGAAGAATCTATCAGTTCAAAGTATTTCACTTTTGACCTAAAATGAATATGCGAAGAAGTTCTTGCTACAAGAACAATAGTCTCTTTGATTCATGCAAAAATTCTTGATTGAAAAGGGACATTTCTTGATTAAAGAGACACTTTTCTTAAACCAATAGCGAATACTATTGACTCGACTAAAATTTATTTTGATGTAAGAGAAGTCTATACATCATATACAGGCATATTACGAGGTATATTATTTTCTGATAAATTTAGGTTTTCCTGGTCTGTAGTAAGTAAAGTGATATTATTTTCCTCGTAAGTAAGTTGTTATTTCTGCATCTTCACTCTTTGGTATTTTTGGGGTGGTTCATCACTCTACAAATTACGAAGAAATGTTACATCATGATTAATCAAAGTAAAGCAAATAAATCATTAAGATTATAAGCTTTGGTCACATTTTGAATTTTTTAATACGACGAAGTCTCAAGAATTTCAAGTGAAATTCTAAAATTTTTGTAATTATTTGCATAAAAAAATCGATACCAATATTCTTATTCTATCTATAGTCACACGCATGCATTATCTAAACAGGTGCATTAGGTAAATGTCTCTTACCTTCAAATATAGCAAATAAATGCTTTACTTTCCATTTTTTCAGAAACTCCTTTAAAGAATCCATATATCCTAAAAATTGTCCATAAAAATGACAAATGCAGGTTAATAACGATCACTAATTTGTTATACGATATGCGTTTAAAAAGCAAATTATGCAAAATTCCAAGTGAAAAATTCCAAGCAACAAAACCCGTACGTACTATGATGTACGACTGATCGGACTGCCGACTGATTGTATATACCGTCCTTCGTCATCGTCTTTGCGTATCGTTATTATTTTTCATCAAAAGAGTATTTAGCTATTGGAAAAATGGCCATGTTTCTTGAATGAAGTACTTCCTAGTGTATTTTTCTTATTATCTTAAAACAAAGTAACTTGCACTTTTAGAATTTAGAATGAGTGGGAGGGGGATTAATCACTGTGACCTTACAGATCCATTGTGTCCCCCTTTCTTGAGTCATAACTCATCATACAATCCCAGAGCTTTGACAAAAGCCAGTATCTGGGACGGTTTTATAGAGGGTAGTTCTCCATCTCCAATATCAATCGTACCAAAATTCATGGCACGAATGGTTGTCGTCTCGGCGCACTCAGTGATGAGGTGTACTGGTGTTTCCCCATCTTCCCCACAGAATCTGCATTCGCCGTTTCTTCTTAGTTTCAATCTACTGAGGTGTTCATTGAGGAGACAGTGTCCTGTTAAAAACCCCGTGACAATCCGAAGATTGTTCTTACTTAAACCCAGGAAGATTTGTGGTTTTTCTTGATCATAAGCCCTCAGAAACTTCTTCGAGTGTCTTAGACCGTTGCAAGATTTCCATTCCAGGTTGCGGATGGAATCTTCCAAGTTCTTGAGTTCCGCCTTGAGTTGGTTACCACTTGGAAAGCAGAACGGTTCTGGTCCAGTTAGTGGAGTGTTCGCTCCTTTCCTAGCTAGATTATTTGCTTTTTCATTGCCTTCTATCCCTTGGTGAGCAGGCACCCAGAGTAGGAGGACTTTGTTTTCTTTGCCTAATTTATTCAGCTTCTCTATGCATTCTTTGACCAATTTCGAATTGATTGATACTGAGTTGATCGCTTTTAACGCTGCTTGACTATCAGACAAGATGGCTATTTCTTGTTTCCGATTCAACCTATCTTGTTCAACCTATCTAAGATAAGTTGTACGCATCTTTCGATAGCGTAGATTTCTGCCTGTAGGATACTAGGGTAAGTGCCCATTGGTTCGGAGTATTTAGCTCTCGGCCCAAACACTCCGATCCCTGTTCCCGGATTGGTTTTGGAAGCATTAGTATACCAAGTTATGGTATGGTCTTTTAACAGCTGGGCAAGCGTTTCGCTCTTCCAATCCTTTCTATTGCTCAATACTACATTGAGATGTTTCTCAAAGTTGTACGTTCTTGGCATATCGTCCACTGGGAGTTGCAGGAGTGGTATTTCCTTTATGAGGGTGTTCCAAGCCCTTGATCTCACAATTCTCCCAGTACTAATTCCGTTAGTGACCATTCTAATCATTGTCGCATTGGCATATCTACCAATGACAATGTGCAGTGGTGTTAGATCTAGAATGACCTCCATTGCTGCTGTTGGACAGGTTCTCATGGCTCCTGTGATGCAAACGCATGCTAGTCTCTGGACTTTGCATAGGTTTAGCCTTGCCGTCCGTTGCCCTAGTTTTGTGTACCAGGCAACTGCTCCATAAGTAATCATGGGTCTTACTATCATGGTATACATAACTTGCACTTGGTTGAATGAAAATAGATTCAAGAGAAATTTTCGAATTTTTCAAGAGAACCAGTTTTCTTGAGTTAAGAGAGTTTTTCTTCAGGCAAAATATTTTCTTTTACGCTAAAATAAATTCTCGTCACTAATTCAAGTTCTATTCAAGGCTATCTTTTTTATCAGTGAAGGTCTGCTAGTAAACATTTTCAAGCTTAAATTATCACAATACTATTTATTTAAACCAAAATCTCGTAATACAAAACTGAAGTGTCAAAACGAATGACAATG
The DNA here is from genome assembly GCF_002938485.1 of Sitophilus oryzae. NCBI lineage: Eukaryota > Metazoa > Arthropoda > Insecta > Coleoptera > Curculionidae > Sitophilus > Sitophilus oryzae. The sequence continues at coordinate 136,615 of NW_022146735.1, read as the reverse complement.
TCAGGAAATATATAAATAAATGCGGCAACTTGACATTTTTTACAGCAGAGCTATCACCTGAATCCCCAGCGCGAAATTTAAATTCCAGTTAGTCAGCACGGCGCCGAATATGTCTATGGTTGGCAACAATAAATTTAAAAATCGTACCCTCGATTGCGTAACTAAAAGTTTAATTGATATGAAATATATGTACCATTAAAATGGGCATAATTATTAATTTAAAATTCAGTTCTAAAGTGTTTATTTTATTTAACATTTTAGTAATCAATATTAGACATAATATTGAGTACATTAACAGAAAGAAAGTTATTTAATTTTTCATTTCAAAATCCATAATCCATTTTGTCTTAAATATTCATAATAAGTAAAAGTTTTCAACTTTTTAAAAGAAGATGCGGTGGTTCTATTAAGCAATTATTCAAATATTTATTTATTTTCTGAACTAATATGGTTATATAAAAATGAACGAGTCAAATATTATGAAAAGTTAAATATATAGCTATTGTAAATTAATTTTAAACCAACAATGTATAATTTATAATTCGGTGAAATGTTTATAATGAAACAGGCAAAAGTGTAAATGATCTAAGATCGGCGATAACATCGTAACATTCTATCAATACATGAGAAGATAATGATCTTAAATTTCTCTTTGTTTTTTTTTGTTGTTCGGTAGTAATGCATGATTTAAGTTATGTTTGGTATAAATTATTAAATAAGAAGCGATGGAAAATTGACTATGTGTTTTTTAACTTAGATAATTCTCATAAAATTTAAATGCTGTCCAACATGTCAGATTTTATAATTTAGAGAGCTTTTAAATGCGCAGGAAGAATAGTCTCGAAATGTCTGGATATATACTATGATAATTCTAGATTAGAAATGTTACGGCAAATCTATATACTAGATTAATCAAAACATTTGAAAAATCGACAACAAACAAATCATAATGACAATTTGACTCGAAATACCAAGTGTGTGGTACCAAATTATTCGTAAAAAATGCTTTTTCCTAATATGCTAACGAGCCACTCTCGTTCCATTTGAAAAAAATTGAGATATTATTAAAAATACGATTTGGGCATCTTTTCTTCAAGGCAAGACATTAAAAACATTAGACAATCAAATCTATTTTTCTAAGGTTCCTTGATTAAAAATTAGTGTTTTTAACACAGCCATGCCACTCTAGATTGAAGTTTAAAATACAATTTTGTTTTAAGCGGAAATGTCAAAAGTTGACATATGATATGTCATTCTATTCATAGTGTCATTTTCTAATGAATAAAATAAAAAAATAACGAGGATGCTATTTAAAAATCAAAAGTTGGAATGAATTGAATACGTCAATCAATCCTAATTTATCGCATATAGTAACATACCAAATCTCGTTTTTTATCTGGAAAAATAAAAAAGTTATAGGGGTGAACCTTTTTGAGACGCACCCGGTATAACTAACTATACCGGGTGCGTCTCAAAAGTGGCTCGCCCCTATAACATTTCTTTATTCTTTTAGATAAAACAACGATATTTGGTATGTTAGTATATGACATAAATTGGGATTGATTGACGTATTCAATTGTTTTTGGTCACTTCCGGTTTCACCGGAGATAAAGCAGATTTTGGAACTGACTTTTGACAATTTTGGGCAAACAAAGCTCTTTTGTATAGATGTAAAGTGTAGCAGTTCTATGGCCACGTAATATCCAGACACCCTGTATGTACTGCACATTTTGTTAAATAAGATAAAACACAAACTGAAACTTACCTAATTTAAAGATGTGATATCGCTCCATCGAAGGTGGGATTCTGTAATAGAAGAAAAAAGAGACTTTATTAGGAAATATGGTTTTTAATAAGCATTTAAAAATTGCATTAATATTTTTTGTTCTTAATGGAAGGTCGACTCTTTAAAAGCGTTTGTCTGCGTTCGGTTTTCTGTTCCCAGAACAGATTGCTACATCTGTTTGTCTTCAATCGAGAGTGTGAAAATAATGTAAGACAAATAATTTTTGTTTTAGTTTAGCACGTAAACGTTAATAATGTTTTAAAAGTGAACCTTGATGAACTAGGAATATTTTTAATTTTAGATGATACCCAGGACCACTGATGATTGTGATATTCAACTTTCATAGTTTTACACCAAGTTGCTAAAAATCAAGAGAACAATCAATTTAGGAGCATTACAGTTGCAGTTGTTTGTTGAATATTTAATTAACCATACAAAGATCAAAATTTTAATATACAACTTAGGTTTATCTATAACACTCGGTATAATATGTAGATATTGTTAGATAAAAAGTCTAAGGATCAATTTATATACCTATACATTGTTTTATTATATTCCGTGAACAACGTTTCATTAACCGTATAATAATTGGAAATTATACCTCTTCTTTATAATTACGTAAGAAAATCCTTCTTCGTACAGGTTTTTTATGTGTTTACATTTAATTTCAGCATGAAAAGTGAAATATGTAATCATTTTCACTATAAAATAGCTTCATGTATTTTACATGGCAAGTTTTCCCATATACACGGTGTAAATTGTTTTGACTAGCAATTTCATTTTTTTTTCAAATATTTAAAGTTTTTCTAATAAAGAATGGAAGATTTCGGCATGTGACATTCAAAAATTGACAGGAAATCAATTTAACTTTGAATTAGAATAATTACCAGAACAGACAACTGTCACTGCCAACAATACACATAAGTAATGTCTAAACATTTGTGGCGGGTTTATTTCTGAAAAGAGTCTGTGTATTTAGCAATTAAAACAGAAATAGCAACGGTCTAGCTACGTTGAAACACCAGTTCCCATTAGAACACCGAAGTCAAGCGACGTAAGGCGATACTGGTGGATGGACGGGTGACCGATTCGAAACTCTGTATCGTGCTGTTGCTCAAGGGAAAAGTGTAAAATCTATTGATACACACTGCTCGTTCACGCTGGTTCGAGGCCGGATGAGATCGGATATCTCGTGAGTAAGAGTTGATTTAGACACTTCCTAAGTCGGTAGGCCATTGACCATGATATGTCCGAGGACCGTGGTTCGGATTCCGCGTAAACAAAGTAGGCCCCGTCCAGATTAGCCCTGGCAGCAAAAAGGATACGCTAACTGAAATCTTTACTTTTAAAACAGAAATCTAAAATATTATAAGAATTTTTCTTTGTAAAATACCACTCCGAATCTAAACGGAAACCAGGTTGACGGTAGTTTTTTACTCAAAAAGAAATGTGTCCACTTCTTCAAGCGATTAACTGCCAATCTTCGTTAAGAAGATAACTATAGAGAAGATAACATATAGAGGAGAATAAAAATTAAAAAAAATAACTAATAAAAAAATTAGTAGGTACATAGTGTAATTCGAATATTTGATAGTCTAGATATTTCACAAATATCAAATTTCTCACAGTCGTATATGTATTTTGTATTTATCATTTTTTATATACACGGTGAGTCTTAAATAAGTGCAACTATTTTTAGTGGTAGTCAGTGGCGTAGTAACCAATGGCCCTGGGGCAAATTAAAAAATGGGGCCCCACTGCTATGTATACTGATTAGGTTTACAATTAATGCTTGGTGTAGGTTTGGCTAATAAAACGAAATAGAGAAGATTCAAGGGTTTATTATACAGGGTGTCGCAGAAATAAATGCAAGTATTTTAAGGGGTGGTAGATCTCGATAAAAGAAACATATTTTCTCTTAGTTTAAGTCCAAAATAACGGAGTTATTTTACTTTAAAAATTTAATAAAATGATTCTTTGCTAAAATTTTGAGAACCACTGGATCTTTTCTAGATTTTCTTTCATGTAAATTTAATCTAATATTTATGTTGCAATATTATCAAGAAATTATGTTTTTTAACTAAAAACTAAAAAAATTTCTAAAAAATTTTTCGAAAAATATCGAATTTTCAAAAAAAAAATCGCGAAATAAACCTCATAGGCGTGTCTCTGGGGTTGAACTTTACTACCAGTTAAAATACTTGCACTTATTTGTGGGACACCCTGTATAAAGGTCGGGCCTACCAACTGACTAAATAACAATTATATTTACAATTTTTCCTAGCTTTAGTTTTCGTAAAAGTATCAATGACTTCGTTTAAATCCAGACTTGATGCGGTTTTATTTTCAATTGCTATTAGCGATAAATGTCGGAGTCGAGTTTGGCCCATATTATTTCTTAAATAATTTTTTATTATTTTTAATTTGCTAAATGACCTTTCAGCTGCTGCAGAAATGACAGAAATTGTAAAGAATAATAACATTGCTGAAAATACTTCCGTTAAGTCGCATTATAGCACTGCATATTTGCTCATTATTTCCTTACATAATTGGTGAACAGTCCCTGCTTGGAGTTAGTTGAGGTAAAACTAGGTGGTAAATATTAGTAAATTGAAGTGAAAAACTAGGGCCTATAATATCTGAATATTTTCTTTGGAATTCGTCACACTTTTGTAATAAAGTTGCTTCATCAACATGTAATAAAAATGTTGGTGTTAGAAAATCGAATATATGACAGATTGCACTCATACCAATAAAACGTGTATCTAATTGAGATATTACTGTGTGTAGTACATTATTGAAAATCTCAATTTTAAATATTTTTCTCGGTTTGGAAATCGGTGAGGAAATCTATACAGGATGGTCCGAATTGTATTCCGGAAACTTCGGTAGCATATTCTGCAGATAAAAATAAAATAATTAAAAAAGTTCGTATAAACGTATGTCCTTAATTGCTTAGTTTCAGAGATACAGGGTGTAGAAGTTTCATTTTTATTTCGATTTTTTCCAAATAATTTCTGAAGTAACGTCAATATTTGGATGAAAATTTGTGTCTAGGAGTTTTTTCACATGAGAAATTTGATTTTGATGTCCATATGACTCCTACTGGTTAAGAGCGCCACCTACATGTGTTTTAACTTTTTTTAAGCGTAATAACTTTTTGTCCGTACCTGTATAAAAATACCGAGGGAGAAAATATACATCTCTGTGACTTTCTACGTAAAAAATATCTCTTTGTAAAAATCGCTACGAGCAACCGTTCTGAAGATATTTAGAATGGAAATAGTCATTACATGTCATTATTGACGAAAAATAAACACGTTGAGTTAGACAGTAATTTCACTGAAATAAATAAATTTGGGAAATTTCTATTTTTTTAAATTAATCATAAATTTTTCTGCAAAAAAATGATGATAAAACAGTTTCTATTGAACTTTTGACACAAAAACTTTCAAATTTATGTCAGTCTAATAACTATTTAGTCAACATGTTTAATTAATTTTGTCTATGACAGGTATTGATAATTTCGATTCCAAATATCTCGAAAACCAATACTCGTAGCGATTTTTACCAAGAAACATTTTTTACGTAAAAAACGTCGCAAATGTATATTTTTTTACTCAGTAGTTTTATACAAGTAAGGACAAAAAGTTATTACTCTTCGAACCAGTTAAAAAATATGTAGGTGGTGCTCTCTATTAGTAGGAGTCATATTGACATCAAAATCAAATTTCTCATGTCAAAAAACTCCCAGACACCAATTTTCATCCAAATATTGATGTTACGGCAGAAATTATTTGGAAAAAATCGAAATAACAATGAAACTTCTACATCCTGTATCTCCAAAACTAAGCATTTTAGGACATACATTTATACGAACTTTTTTACTTATTTTTATCTGCAGAATCTGCTGCCGAAGTTTTCGGAATACAGTTCGGACCACCCTGTAGATTTGACACGATTTATTGACTTAACGGACATCAATATGAGTGGTAAAATCAAATAAAATTGAACCTCTATATTAACCAGTACAAAAAAGTTTATTGACATTGGCTTACTTACTCCTGATACAGCATTAATTTTTTAACCGTTCTAGAAAAAAAATCTTAACTCGAATTCACAATAAAACACACATCGATGAATAATAAAACGCACATATCACTATCCGTCAAATCGACAACACTGCCAACCTACAGAAAGAATTTAGGGGAATTCCCTAGGCATAACTTTTTGAATTTCTCTCAATTAAGTTATCATGATTAAAGTAGGGTTGCAACCTGTCATATTTATTTTGAAAATGGGAGAAATTTCCAAAAGTTCAGTTCGATCAAGATTTCTGGTAAGGATTCGAGGGCCCCCTGAGCTTGAGGGCCCCGGGGCACTGCCCCGCCTAGCCCCTAGGTAGCTACGCCACTGGTGGTTGTATAATTCGACCCCAGAAACGTGTCTATGAGGTTTTTTTGGTAAATTCTTTTTTGGAAATTTTGGAATTTTTGGAAATGTTGGAATTCTTAGTTAAAAAACATAATATTCTTTATAATATGGCAACATATGTAGTAGATTAAATTTACTAGAAAGAAAATCCACAAAAAAAACAGTGGTTCTCAAAATTTAAGCGAAAAATTTTTCTTAATTTTCAAAGTAAAATATCTCTGTTATTTTAGACTTATTTGAAAACGATAAAGAGAAAATATGCTTCTTTTATCGAGAACTACCAGCCGTGAAAATATTTTGCATTTATTTAAGACTCATTTTGTATACAGGGTGGTCCGAACTGTAATCCGGAAACTTTGGCAGCATATTCTGCAGATGAAAATACGTAGTAAAAAAAATAAATATATGTCATAAAATACTTAGTTTCGGAGATACACGGTGTAAAAGTTTCATTTTTATTTCGATTGCTTCCAAATAATTTCTGAAATAACATCTATATTTGGATGAAAATTGGTTCTGGGAGTTTTTTGACATGAGATATTTGATTTTGATGTCAATATGACTCCTTTGTGTAGGGGGCGCCACCTACATGTGTTTTAACTGTTTTGAACAGTAATAACTTTTCGTTCGTACCTGTATAAAACTACCGAGTAAAAAAATTTGCATTTCCGTGATTTTTTATGTAAAAAATGTTTCTAGGTATAAATCACTACGAGCAACCGTTTTCAAGATGTTTAAAATGGAAATAGTTAATACATATGATTATTGGCTAAAAAATAAACATGTTGAGTAGATAGTTATTTGACTGAAATGATAAATTTGGGAACTTTTTATTTTTTTAAATTAATCATAAATTTTTCTTCAAAAAATGATGATAAAACAGTTTCTGTTGAACTTTTGGCATTTATGATTTCAGCCTAATAACTATTTAGTCAACATGTTTAATGTATGTCAATGATGACAGGTATTCATAATTTCGGTTTCAAATATCTCGAGAACCCTTACTCGTAGCGATTTTTGCCAAGACTTTTTTACGTAAATATATACATACAGGTACGGACGAAAAGTTATTACTCATCAAACCAGTTAAAAATATGTAGGTAGCGCGCAAGGACTGTATATATTTTAAATTCTGAAGGACTGTTCGATCGCGTCAAATCGCCGCTGTCGTAGTCGTCGTGGATTGCTACGTCACGCGCTGACCAGCGCTCCACAGTGCGGCGGATGGTTATTCTAGCGGGACAAAATCTCAAGAGCAATGTTTGGGACTTAAAATCTGAGAACGTAGCAAATGGTCTAATATATAGCAACTATATGGTTAAATTTATTTATTTATTAACAACTTAATTTATTAATAAATAAATACAAGATAATAAAACTATGATATTATTCGTACATGACACACAAAAACCGTATTGTATACTATTGCCAAATACATAAAATTATGATATCAGGTGAAATACTTACAAAAACTCTTTAGCAGTTATTTTTTAATTACTTTGTAATCTCGTGACACCCTCTATATTTTATTTTAAAAAATTATATTTTATTTTAAAAATACTAATTAAGATAGATATTTTAATTTTAATTTTAACACTCGGTAATTGTAAATTTATATATAGTAAGTATCTAAGACAATTTTTTAAACTCAGTGCCTTTTGATGGAGTTGTTTTGTTTTTATACTATCCGATTGAAATTAATCTTTTTGGGCATTCACCTGTTAAGCTTGAACTCCCTGTGACTGTGACTACCTGTGTTGGTAACTATTGGTAACTCAAAAGATCTACATCATTCAATATATCGATATTTGAAAAAAAGTGAAAGTTTGATATCTGCAGAACAAAGGAACGAAGGATTTTAACAAATAATATACGTACAGTAGAAAAGTACATACCTTTGGCAATCTTCAACATAATTTGGCTTTCTAATAAAATGTATAAGCACTTGTAAATATTTTGTTTTCGCATGATCTCTGCCTTGCTGAGCAGAAAACGACCAAATTTGGTTGATAAAAATGTATCGAAATACAAAGAATATTCATGAATTTTTGAATCAATTGGAATGTCTACTATTTATTCTTATCAGTACACATTTTTTGGCTTATTTCTAACTACTTCTACACTCCATATTTCTAACCAAACGCTTTTGTCCCGCTAAATTTATCTTCCAACGCACTGTGCGCTCGTCCGTCAAATGCAAAAATAACTGTTACTGTCTAAAATCTTTAGCGCCAACTTCAACTCGGTCAGTAGATGACGTAAAAAAACTGACAGTGCAGGAAGATAGGAATCGAACTATCTTTATCTCTATAGTATCTTTGGGTAACGCGCTCTCTACAAGTAGGGGTCGTATTGACATCTAAATTAAATTTCTCATGTCATATTGACGATTATTTGGAAAAAATCAAAATAAAAATGAAACTTCTACACCCTGTATCTCCGAAACTAAGCATTTTAGAACATACATTTATACGAACTTTTTTACTAATTTTTATCTGCCAAATATGCTGCCGAAGTTTCCGGAATACAGTTCGTACCACCCTGTATATTGATACTTCCAAACTAATTTACCCTTACATATAAAATCATCATGATCTAAAGAGTAGGGGAAGATTTGGACATATGACATTCAAAATAATGATAAAGAATACAATTTACTTCTGAATGAAAATGACAGACATAACTATCACTGTCATGGATCGTAAGACAGACCTATATTCATAAAGCGCAGGTAGTCATAACAAAATAAAGATAAAAGAAATCACAAGTCACATTCAGAAGTAGGTACACTGAAAATGAAAAAAATTACCAGATAGATATGGGTACTTTATAACAATGTCGGTTTAACAAATACCTATATGATATCGTAGCAATTAACATATTCCAATTCCGATCGGAATCACCACGGACATCTTAAAAACCCAACATGCCCGGGTAAATTCTGACGTTTGAAAACCCTACTGCCGTCATTAGGAACAAAAAAAAAACACCAAACTAAAATAACAAAAAACTACCTATAAAATCTTGTCTAAAGACAAGAAGTAAACGATAGAGAAATAAATCGATGGTATTTTGTAGAGATAAAACGAACCAATGTCGAGCGATCCACGAGGAAATAAAAATAAAGTCATGACTGGTGCAGCGATCGGCTGGAAACAATAGTCGGTCACGTTTCGAACGGTTATTTTTAGCGAATATAGAGAAACCTTGTAACGAAAATGCTTACAAAGGATGAGCAAATTGCTAATTATAATGTCATTTAAGGTCAAGGCCAAACTCATCCGGACGTCCATCAGCAGGTACGATGTGCGCTGTAATGACATGGGAGACGTTTAATTCTAAACGGCTGTCAGGTAATAAAGTTTTAATTAAAAGATACTGGGTGATTTCATTCGTGGTCGATGGTATGTTTAGATATTTATGGTAAGTCCAGAATGTTTACATGATTTAGAAAACGATTGATCCAAAATAGTTTCAATGTTACAGTAGGTACTGGTGTTTCTTAATTTCTTGTTCGTCAAAAATATAAACAGGCTTGACGATTTAAATGGATGATTAAAATAGTTATAAAATTTATAGGATTTATTTTAAAATTCAAATTATACAGGATGTTTAAAAAAACATGTGCGATCTTTCGGGGGAAGATTCCTCACGTAAAAATAAGACTTATTTTTCATATCAACATAGGTCCAATTCTGTTTTGTTTCGTAGCTACAGGGTGTTAAAGTCTTAATAATCTTCCGATTTGTTTTAAGAATTTGTTATAATTTTCTTCCAAGTACCTACTTTTAGTGACTTGAATGAAATTTTGAGGGTAAAAATTACTATAAGTGCTACATATTTTAATGCTAAAAAAGTGTCAACAAATTTATCAGGGTCGTGCATATGGGTTATCACTGGAATATTTTTCAAAAAAACATGTGCGCCACTGACTTATTTCTTTTGATATCAAAATTTTGTAGGCCGGTTAATGCCATTTAAAAGTTATCTCTTGATATTTTGTTGAATTCGACCTCCTTGATGAGATAAACGCAATTTTATTAATCACAATTAATAAAATGAAAATAAAAATAAAATTATTAAATAATACATTTTACCTAATTTATTAATAAATATTATTACTAATAGTTATTATTATTATTAGTCCAACATCCAGCAATTTCAAATAAAAAATAATGGTATTTAAGATAATTACAAGAAACCTAATTTTAAAAAGTTTTAACATCCTGTAACTCTAAAACTATGTATTTCCATACCCATATTTCTAGGAACTTTTTTCATATTTTTTGATGAGGAATCAATGAGTACTTATTTAAAACTTTCGCAAGTTAATGATATTAAATTTTCTTAAATGTTGCTATTAGACTTGGATCAAGGCAAATTAATAAAATTACGTTTATCTCATCAAGGAGGCCTGTTGGCACGAGAGATGGCACATGCTTTTTGAAACACCCTGTATATTTTCTCTTAATTATAGTCTTAGTATACCCTCGGTATTTTTTACTTAATTTGATAGAAATAGAAAATGACACTCTGAATAGAATGACATATCATATGTCAACTTTTTACATTTTCTTCTTCCTTTGACTTAAAACAAAACTGTATTTTAAATTTCAATCTAGAGTGCCATGGCTGTGTTAAAAACAAAATTTTTAATCAAGGAGCCTTGGAAAATAGATTTGATCGTTTTAGTGTTTTTTATGTTTTTAGTGTCTTGTCCTGGCCAGTTAAAAGATACCTATCCAAATCGTATTTTTAATCACACCTCAATTTTTTCAAATGGAACGAGGCGAGGGTGGCTCATTAGCATATTTGGAAAAAGCATTTTTTATGAACAATTTGGTACCAGACACTTGGTATTTCAAGTCAAATTCTCGTTATAATATCATATTCGAAAATGTCAAAAGTTGACATGTGATATGTCATTCTATTCGGAGTGTCATTTTCTATCGAATAAAATAGAAAAATACCGAGGGTGGCATTTAAAAATCAAAAGTTGTAGTCATTTCCGGTAAAACAGGAAGTGACCAAAAACAACTGAATACGTCAATCAATCCTAATTTATGTCATTTAATAACATACCACATCTCGTTTTTTTTATCTAAAAAAAATAAAAAAGTTATAGGGGTGAGCCACTTTTCAGGCGCACCCGGTATACTAATAAAAAGTTATCCACATTATTAACTGATAAAAAGTTATTACATACTTACTTACAAATTTCTATTATTCTTGAGACAAAATAAATGTTTTATTTATTTCTGCAATGAAGAATAGTTAAAATGGCGTGATGATTTAACGAGAGCATTAAAGCATTCCTCCGCATATAGTTGGAATTTTCTTCTTTGCGTCTTCTTTTTTATATAACCTAACCATCTAATAAAAACTATTTCGTAAGAAAGCGCGTTAAAAACCAAGACGGAAAAACGAGAGAAGAAAATAAAACAAAGATCTGCGCATTTTTCCCATGATCTGTTCAAAAACTGGGTCGTACCGTGTCGATTGTTAACGTTTTTTTGACGTACCATCGTTTGTTTATTTGCCGTTTATTTTGTTCTACGTTTTAATTGTAATAAAACAGGAAAACAGGAAAAAGATGGATTTTGTTGGTTTTATAAGATTTCTCTTATAAGATCTAATATTATCTAATTTCATTTAGTTAAATGTGCACTATAAAAAAAAATACAAAAATGCATTCATATTTTCTAATAATATTAATATTATTTTACCATCGAATAAAAAAAAACTAAGAAACGAAAACAGCGCTTTCAGTATGTTAGTATATGACATAAATTAGGATTGATTGACGTATTCAATTATTTTTGGTCACTTCCTGTTTCATCGGAAATGACTACAACTTTTGAATTTTAAATGGCACCCTCGGTATTTTTTTTACTTTTTCGATAGAAAATGACATTCTGAATAGAATGACATATCATATGTCAACTTTTGACATTCTCGCTTAATAAAAAATCGTATTTCAAAATTCAATCTAGAGTGTTATGGCTATGTTAAAAACACTAATTCTAGGGAGCCTTGGAAAAGTAGATTTGATCATCTAATGTTTTAGTATCTTATCCTGGCCAGTTAGAAAATGCTCAAATCGTATTTTTAATCATATCTCAATTTTTTCAAATGGTACGAGAGTGGTCCATTAGCATATTTGGAAAAAGCACGAATTTTCTACGAATAATTTGATACCACACACGTGGTACTTCATACCAATTTTTGGTTACGAACCGGAAGTTATAATTTCAAATAAACCATATGCAAAAATGTCAAAAGTTGACATATGATATGTCATTCTATACAGAGTGTTATTTTCTATCCAATAAAGTAAAAAAATACCGAGAGTGCCATTTAAAAATCAAAAGTTGTAGTAATTTCCGGTGAAACAGGAAGTGACCGAAAACAATTGAATACGTCAATCAATCCTAATTTATGTCATATACCAACTATACAAATATAATTTAGGTCGTCATATACAACATATATGGCAACATATACAACAAATATAAATTATGTCGTCTACAACCAAATCTCATTTTTTTAATTGAGAAAATAAAAAAATTATAGGGGTGAACCACTTTAGACGCACCCGGTATACAACGGGTAATTTGCTTTGATAGGTTTATTTTATTTAATATTAGCATATACCGATTTGGTCATTTTAGAAGTGTGGTCTGGCTTTTAACGTGTAAGACAGTGATGTAGGCAGCTTAATGGAAAATCAAATGTATTAAAACTCCTATGCGGTACTGCCGGATTTTGCATCAAAAGTTCAAACCGCACAAGTAGGCGTTTATGGAAAATGTTGCATCTAGGGTTGGACCCTTGTTTTTCACAATTAGTTACTCATTTTACTGTAATACATTATATTTAGCTTAGATATATTATCTTCATTTCAGTACTATACATGAAATATTTTAAAATAGTTAATTTCTTTTCTACACAAATTTTCATACAAACGCAAAAACCGGCAACACTGTAATGTGTTTTGTGTTTCTCTTGTCAATCGGTCATTTATATTATTCTCTGTCTTACATGTTAAAATTCATACTGTAAAATTATTAAAATTGCTTCAATTTCAGATAGGTAACTGAAATAACATAAAATATTTATTTCTTTTTTCTTTGCTCTAGACGACATTTCAACATGTCAAGAATAATTTCGCGGGAGAACAAGGTGACGAATTTCTTTCTTTTTTCTGCTTTTTACCGGACCGTACGCGCGGACGCTCCGCTCCATCTGAAAGCGCTGTGAAACCCTATGTTCATTATTCTATGCGTTGATGCGGCTTGTCCTTGTCAATGCGTCGATGCGATGGGTTGTGCGGCGGTTCAACAAAAAGTCAGTTTTTGGGCAAACCATCAAAAGAAATAACACAAACACAATGGATAAATTTACAAACGTCAAATCAGCATCCCAAGTAGCATCTATCTGACTTCGAACTAAATCTGACCTGAAGCGACGTCAGACTTGTGCAAATTTAGGTCGGGTGCTGGTGATACGACCTGTGACGTCGCTTTCCTATTAAAAGCGACGTCGTTGGATCCGAGTCGGTAAAGCCAACGATCTGTCGACGTACAAAATAACAACGTACCATTTTTATTAATTTCCCAACGTCGTTCCCACGTTGGCTTGCACGACGTACATATACTTGAACTAGCCCGACGTCTACCCATTGTCCGAATAGGATACGTCTCACTGATAATCCCTAAAGTAACGTCCAATTATATTTTGTTGTATTTTATGTTCATATTTATAACCTAATTTACGTATCTCTATTTACGTCCGTAAATACAACCCATTAAGTAGCATTTGCGACCTTGAACATCATCAACATAACCTAATAAAAAGTTTTTGTAAACAAACTTATGCCTAAAAAAACTCTAAAAAGGCATAGTAGTAGTGATGTCTTGCCTCCACTCATAAATGATTTTTATCCGGAGAGATGCTGCATTACACTGGTGCATCTTAATTTCATTTTTTAGCTTAGCAAACCAGCAGACCCCTTCCTCCTCCCACATGTGAGGTTAGGCTTAAAAAAGTGGCTGCCCATTTTTTTAAGGAGAAAACAAAAACTAAATTATAGTTGCACAAATCCACAAATCACTGATACGCAAAGTGAGGTTACGTGGCGTACGTTGGAATTATATACGTCATAATACGATTGCCGGTCGTCCGGTTTGATGACTTCGGTCGTGTGAGACGACTAATGTTGGTGACCCGGTCGGAATTGGTATATTGGTTGTTCATATTAAGTCGGACACAGAAATCCGCCAATCTTAACACGTATCCGATTTTCAGCCATTTTAAAATCTTTTTTTGTTTTTAAAATTTATATTCACATTTCGATTTCTAGTAGAATAATATTGATAAGGTTGAGTTTGGGGGGAACCACAGTAGAGTTTTATGATTAAACCAGCTAGAAAATTAAAAAAATATTTTGCGAGTAACTTTTTTATAGATATTTTTATTTCATAAATCTACCTAATTTTGAAGGCGCTCGTTGTTTTCTGGAGTATTTTAATCAGATATATCAAAAAAGTGACTTCCGTTGACAAAACTGATGTCTGGATTAATGATTCAGAATTATTATAATATGAAATTAGATAGGCACTTATAGTTATATTCGAGGAGTGATTATGAATCCATTTGTAATTAGGTAGTTTGGTTAGGTTTTTATGTATTCTTGGTAGCGAATATGAAACCAAACGTAACGTAAGTGCTTAGCGACGAATTTTAAGTGACTAAAATCCAACGTAATATGACGTTGGTAATTGGTAGAATTACATTCCCTATTAGGTCAGATACCGATGTCGAGGCGACCCGAATCTGTATTCCCCATTTAGGTGCAAATAAGGGTCGTCAGGCGGTCGAACCGACGTTGGTACCCGACGTCGGGTTTATTGAACGCGACGTATACCCGACGTTAGATAACGTCCAAATGCTACTTGGGATGTAGTATGAGTTTGACTTGAATTCCGGTTTCAGTCAATTGCTATTTATTTATTTATTTAACATGTTACCAAGGGTATTTTTTGAAAAAAGTTTGACAAAATATTGCTTTATTTCGCAACAGAATTAAATCTACAAAATAAAAGTATTTTTTTCCATAGCAACTGTTAAAATTGCCTTATATCTATCAAAAATAGTAGATAAAATAGTACTTTGACCGCAAGGGTAGATTAAATGATACTTTAACAGCGAGGATAAGTTAAAAACTTTATTTCTTCTCGCACGTTTTTTAATAGCTTCGATTTTTGAAAATTTTTGTATTGCTTTTCATAAGTTATTCGGAATTTAAATGGAAGTAGTTCGGATATGGCGTTTGTCGCCTCAGCCTGAATATCTGTTGGTAATTTACTTAGTTCGTTTTGAGCCATTTCTGGCTCCAATTCAATCAACAATCGACACGAAAGAGAATTAAAAAATATTGACTCAAAATTGACAACTAAAGAGACAGCTTTATTTATTTGTCAAATTACATAGAAACCAACACCAACCCAGCACAATATTTTTTCTACTCGTAATAAATTCCTTGATATAATAGTTTCTGAAGATTTTTTAAAACGTAACTCGCTATGGAAATAATATTGTTTTATACACGACGATAAAATTGCATTATCGTCTCCCAAAATTAATTCACTCGCTAACTCATCCCTCGTGAATTAATATTTTCTGTCGATAATAAAATACCATTTATCGTCTTGTATAAAGAATAACTATTTGTTTTTGTAAAATTCCATTGCCTAACTTATTACCTTTATCTTTCCCCGTTGTAAGAAGCAAAAAACAGAAAAAGAAAAAAAAATTAAGAAAAATTAAATATAATAACCCAGAGATCACTCTAGTTTTTTAGCAAACACATCTATTAAAAACCGTTGGCGTTCTGATAAAATGACATTACAGGAAAATCAAACAATTCAAATTAACATTTACTTCCTGATTACAGTAAACTAATGAGTAAAAACCTTTGAATAAAGAAACATGATATAACAAAATTATTGTAGGGTTTATTGTCCATGTGGATGTTGATGTCTCCCATTTTTATGGATTATTTTCAACGAAATTCGGCAAGTATTAGCTGTACGGAAAGAGGAAAAAAATATATATAACTAAAGAGGCTATGAAAAATTGCTGGAAATTATTTTCAAGTTTGTAGAACGGCCGCTAGAGGGCGCAATTGCTATAAAAAAAGAGAATGTAGTTTTTACACAATTTTGCCTAGATAACGGGTACTATAAATAACAGCTTCATAATCTTCAGTAAATTTTGAATATTTTTTGTTAAAACCATTTTCCCCTATCTGCCAAAATAAAGTGGTGGGGGAAGGTTAGATCGGTTTTTATTTAAATGTTAATAACTCCGGACTGGATGATCAGAATTCAACAAACGAGGGCTCGTTTAAAAGAGCGTTCCTTACTGTATATTATTATACCATAATAATAATAATAATAATAAGCTTTGGAACGTAGACGATAGGGGGTTTTTCAAAAAAATTATATGCGATGTGTATGTAATTTTAGCTGATAGTAAAGAGTAATGAAAGCTTAAAAAGCCAGTGAAAATCGCATTTTGATATCTTCTTTCAAACCGAAGATATTAGCAAAATTATATTAAATAGGAAAATATAAGCCCTTAATTACCATATTTTTATAAAACGGTATCAGTAGCCCTCTTGATTATGCCCGTTCTAATAAAAAATAAGAGAAACGATTAGATTACTTAAAATCGACAATATACCAGAATACCATAATACCAGATATATTAATATCTAATAATTAAGATGTTAATAACAGTGAACAAGAAACAATGCCTCAGTAAAGTCATGGTAGGCTTTGGAAAAAAGTTGCTTTTGACGTAATAGCATAAACGTCAAATTGTTATTAGATCAACATTTTGATAGACTTGCAGCGTTTTTTTTTCTTTTGAAGAAAGGCATTTGTACAAAAGCAATCTAAAGATAAAAAACGCTGCTGGGACTATCAAAATGTTGATATAATAATATTTTGATGTTTAAACTATCCATTTAAAAGCAACTTTTTTCCAAAGCCTACCAAGAATTCACTGAAGCGTCGTTTTTTTTCACTGTCATTGATATCTTAATTATTAGATATTAATACACCTAGTATTATGGTATTCTGGTACATTGTCGAATTTTTGAATAAAATAGTCTTTTTAATCTTATTTTTTATTAGAATGATCATAGTCAAGAGGGCTAGTAATAACGTGTTAGAAAAATAAGGTAATTAAGGGCTTAGTTTTTAGTATTTATTATAATTTTGCAAATAACTTTGGTTTGAAAAAAGATATCAATAAGCGGTTTTCACTGATTTTTTAAGCTCTTTACTATCAGCTAAAATTACATATACCATCGCATTTAATTTTTTTGAAAAAACACGTAATGTTTGTTAAATTGTGAAACAGCGCCCCCTAGCGTCTACGTTCAAAAGCTTATTATTCTTGTTTATACGGTATAATATAAAGTAAGAAACGCTCTTTTAAACGAGCCCCCGTTTGTTAAATTCCGTCCATCCAGTCCGGAGTTATTAATATTTAAATAAAAATAGACCTAACCTTCCCCCACCACTTTATTTTGGCAGATAGGGGAAAATGGTCCTAACAAAAAATATTCAGAATTTACTGAACATTATGAAGCTATTATTTATAGTACTACTTATCTAGGCAAAATTGTGTAAAAACACCATTTTCTTATTTTTTATAGCAGTTGCGCCCTCTAGCGACCATTCTACAAACTTGAAAATAATTTCCAGCAATTTCTCATGCGGCCTCTTTAGTTATAAATATTTTTTTTCCGCTACTACTCCCTACTGCTAATACTTTCCGAGATATAGCCGAGAGCTATTCTTAGTGGGACACCCTGTACATATACCGATCTGGATACTAGAGCTATGTACACAAGACACAAGTTTAAAATACCCAAAAAATATCATCGTGCTATTTCAATCATCCCTGACTGCACTATATGTTCATTATAATATGTAATTATATTAATTCCCATTAATTACTAGATATATTCTTCTTATGGTATAGTTATATTGAAGTTATTTCATTATATCCCATTCATCAAATATCATTATTAATATTACATAAACCAGAAGCCCGGGATATGCGAGAGGAAATGTGGTTACATGTGAAAGTATAGGTAAACGTATCTAATATCTAGGAAAAAAATGATACAGAAGTAATTTAATGATGCCTAAGTGAATGTTCTTAATGAGGAAAATACCGTACGTTTTTATAAGTGTAGCCAAAAACAAATTGTTAAAAATGAGGCAACCGTGTTTCATTCTCAATAGTTCAAAAATAATTTGACAGTATAATTTTAGGTCTCTTTTTAACAGTGGATATATATTTTGTTTGACATTTAGTCTAAATTTTAGACAATTTCGTAGTCACATACATGTATATAATACCATACGATCGAAAAAAAATGGCTTCAAAGACGGCTGGGGAATGACAAGCGCTAAAATTTTTGGCGAGGTTAAGCCCTAGATATCATTTTAAATAGCGCTTTCTGCTAGTTGGCTTTAAGAAAGTTGCAATTTATTTTTATATTGAGTAAAAATAATTTTTAAATGGTGTAGTTTAAAATTGGAGAAATAATATTCTTTTGGAAATAGATTTGTGTGACTGGAAAAGTTCTATCCTTTTTTAATCTTTTTATAATTAGTCATAATTCTTGATAATATGTAAACAATAACTTTACATTATTTCAAAAGGCTTGAAATATCATATGATCCAATCAAAAATGCGTCAGAGATAGCTTGAAAATGTAGATCGCTATCATTTTCTATTTTAAATTATATGAAAAATGTCTTGTGGAAAACTATAAGTCTGTCCAACGACAAAATTCTTGACAGTGATAAATGTATCTGTCATTTTAATTTCAAAGTAGTTAAAAAAAGTTAGTTACAAAGAAATAAGTTGGTACAATTTGAAAACATAGCAGAAAATTAATATAGGTATTTAAAATTTGAGTGGCAAGTGATTATCTCAAGATATTGTGAAAGAAAAACTGTAAAACACTGAAAAAATCTAATCGAGTTATTTTATTGAAAAAAATTGCGGTATGTGTTAATACAAAACGAACAAGGGTGTATTTTAAACAAAACACCACATACCACAAAATATATAAAAAAGTACTATTTCTTACTTTCAAGCTCAAGCACACACACACGCACACAACTTCCTGCATTTATTATTAAATTATCAA
This sequence comes from Sitophilus oryzae, assembly GCF_002938485.1. Lineage (NCBI taxonomy): Eukaryota > Metazoa > Arthropoda > Insecta > Coleoptera > Curculionidae > Sitophilus > Sitophilus oryzae. The sequence continues at coordinate 117,155 of NW_022146735.1, read as the reverse complement.
TATAACTTGTACAAATAAAAAAAAATATTGCAAAGGAATAAATAAAACAAAATATTTTACATATTAATAATAACACTTACTGAATTTTATAGCTTAAAAGTTGGGTTAATTAACTTTCATCTTAATTTTTATAAACTTGTACCTTTTGACATTATCTCTACAGTACTAAAATTTATTATTTACCTATCGTGTGATGTTATTTTACAGTTTTTGGTACTATATTCGAAATGGTATACAAACTTTATTTGTGGTTAATACAACTCTCTGGTAAACTGTATCTCTGGGCACCGAATATTAACTGTAAAGTACGGTCTGGGTCTAACACTTAATTTTTCCTAGAGTTTTCCTACACTTAATTTTAAAAAACACGAAACGTACGTAATAATACAGTCCAAAATGCAAAATATTTATCATTTCTATTTGACACTATTTGACATAAAATTATAACCTATAATTTGGCAAGAGTTTGACAATTCTCAAAAATCTTAAGTCGAGTTCAAACACATCGGCGTCCGTTTGTCGTTCATCATTCCGTCAAACCAATAATATTAAAATATGATCTGTCATTTTTGAAATAAACCAATAAAACTGATTAAAAATCTGCTTTTATTCTGTCATCCTCTATCGAAATCTTATCTGATAAAAATAGAGATAATAGTTTTCTATTTTTAGATTACGAAATAATTATATAATACAAATAATTAACACTTTAAATATATTCATTCTTTTATATTATATATAAATTTTGTCGTTATGTAATCCATTATAATCCTGTGATAATACTATTGAATTGATGAAACATTACTAATTTTTAATTGCATATTAATCAAGTAGGTATTTAAATAATTAAGAACCTCAAAGAATGCCTATTTTTTAAATTGTTTATACACTTGCTGTTATGCAATCGATAATATTTCGATAATAATTATTAAATTAATTATCATCCTCATAATCTATAGTCGGGTGATAAGTATCTGATGATGAAAAACCACGCTAGAGGCATTCTTTTAAGCAAGAAGATACTATCGTTAATATTTCTATAAAACACTCTATTGTTTATGATATTTTATAATTAATTATTATTGAGTTCTTTTAGTAAGTAAAGGGTATTTTTTAGTTTATAGGTATTTAATTCGTGTTTTGAAATATCTAAACTTTTGCGTTATGTGTATGTACAGGAGTCAGTATTAACAATGCCACAAATCATATGATGATGATGCTTACAAAATTGAAGTAACGAAACGTTGTTAACCCAAAGGAGGTCAAAAATATTTATTGATAAAACCGAAAATGTTAATTTTGCTAGAATTTATTACTTTTGGGTGGCCGGGTGCGCAACAATTTGTGCGAAGTATTATAGCTGTGTTGTGCGCGTATATTTATATTATATTTATTTTCGAGAATTTGTAGTTTTCATTGAGAAAATTGGTGCCAAAGCCTGAAGCTTAGGCAACTTAGGATTCACTTTAGTAGTACTCCTTAACTAGTAGCTCTTCACATCAATTTCTAGCTTCTGCCATTTTGTATCTCTATATTAAAATGCATTATTTTTCTACTTTACCGCCTGTCCTTACAAGATTTTGATTATAATTAATATTTTCACAAATTGATATCTGCAAAAAAGGCTTTTATTTCTGTATAACTAAAACTAACTCAATAGGATTGTAATATGACAAAAAGATATGAAGAAAATACATTTTTATTTAATTACAATAAGTTCTATAAATGTAACAATATGGAAATTTGGTCCATACAGGGTCCGGCAATAGTACGTCGGGCATCGGTAGCTTCTAGAATAAAAAATTTCGGAATTTTGTTTAAGTGCAAACCTAAAGTATCCACTAGGATGTATTTCAGGAAAATATTTTAACTTCTGCAGAGTGGCTCAAAAAGTGTGAGTGTATCGAGATATTTTTTTTAAATGGAACACCCTGTATATTATTGCATTTTTGAATTCGTTTCACATCACTTTACATAATCCTAAGATATGAATAAATATATTTCAATAGTTTCAGAGATATAAATAAATAAAAAATATATATTTTCAGCTTTTCTTAAAAAAATTATTAAAAATACAAAAACTGTCCTGAAATCAAAACTACATATATTAGGTATTTACTTTAAAGGGTCTGTACTTAATCTTGCTAACTAATAAATATCGTAATCTTAAATCATACAGGATGTTCAAAAATTCTACGCCAAACTTTCCAAAATATAAAATAATTTTTCTTCGTATTTTTAAATAGAACACTCTGTGTATTATTTATTTAAGAGATTTAAAAAGTAAACATTTTTTATATTTAGAGTATTTTAAAATTTCCAACGCTTTCGCAGATATTTGAGGTTTTATATTTCATATGGCATTTTCCACAGTAAATTTTTATCAAAGCCACCCATTGATTTTTCTCTCATATTTTACCGTTGAAAGAGCCATAGGAAATACTACTACGAGTATCTGCAAAACCGTTAAAGAGTAAAAAAAAAGTTTTGAAATACTTAATACAAAAAATATTTAATTTTTAATTCTCCATCCAATAAAATACTAATATACAGGGTCTCCAAAAAAATCCTATAAAGGGTATTTCGCCACTGCAAGAAAATCTACAAAATAAAATAGTTATTTTTTGTAAACACTTCTGCGTTAACCCAAACGGAAACTACTTGTCAGAAGTTAGGTTTAGAGACATTTGCCTAACGAACAAAAAAATGCTTAATGTTTCGGAAAGTTTATCTCTTTCCGCCGTCGGAAGCAAATAAAATACAAAGAATAAAGAAAAAAAACTATTTAAAATATTTAAATTCCACTATTCAAGAACACTTTAGTTTTTTAAAACAGATACGTCTACAAAAACCATTGACGTTCTGTTAAAATGACATTATATCAAGTTAAACTTCAAAATTAACAATTACTACCTGATAACAATTACTTAATAAGGTAAAACCAAAAAGCCCCAAACTTTCTGTATGATTATTTTTAATTTTTACATATGTTATGTTTATTTATGTTATGTTCTTTAAAATCAAAGAAGCGATTGCCATACATTACTAACATCTTAGATTGTATTAAAAAATCCTTATTTATTTTTCTTTTAGAGGCTATCGCTTCTCTCATTATAATTTTGACGTTATTAAAATTTAATCTGTGCCCTGTGTCCCATGAATGCTGACAAATCTTAGATTTGTGAAAATCTCCCTTTCTGAAATAATCTTTATGTTCTTTAATTCGAAAATTTATCGCATTTGCATGGTATTTTATATATTACATTTTTCTATATTCATTGGTTTAGTATGTGATAAAATGGATCAAAGTGTATTCTTTGTTTTGAAAGATGTTCGTATATTACATTATTTTCCTATCCTTCTTATTTTTTCCGAAACGCCTCGTATGTATGGAATTGTAAGTTGTATATATTGTGTATTGTTATCATTGTGTCTATGATTTGGTGTTTGTATTTCATTTAATGTGTTGTCAATAAAATATGGTGGATAGTCGTTTTTTTTTTAATGTATTTTTTATGTGGTTTATATCTATCTTTTTTTTAATATACAAGATGTTCCATTTAAAAAAACGAATAAAAATTATCTTATATTGTAGAAAGTTTGGCGTTGACCATAACCAAGGTAAGAAACGGAATCAGACCAAACCAAACTTAATTTAAAACGTTTTATATCAAAATTTTGATTACCCAAATTGATTGAAACATTTATGCAATAATTGATTGAAAATTCACACTACCTATATTATGCACATCAAACAAGACATCAGTGACATTGATATTTAACTGAAAGCTAAACGTCTAGCTAAATAAACCCATTGATTAGCATGAGCATGAAAAGCTTTTTATTTATTTGAAAAACAGATAGGTACACAATTCCTTTTATAACCAACACAATTCAATGAGATTCCCTCGTACTTAAATGTCAAGCAAATCAAAAAAATTGTTTTATCACTTTGCGCCGTAACAATCAAAGATTCTTCGTGAAAAGGTCACCGCGGATTTTTTATCTCGCCAACACTGTTTAGGGATCTCATTGGGAACGTGATATTTTACTTTGTAAATTAAATGAAACGTTAATATTTCGGACATAAAAGACGGTTTTGTTGTTCGAAAATTCGCATTAATGAATTCGGTAACAGTGACAGAAATCTGTTTAATTACAATACAGTAGAGATTTGTAATCGGTGGTTACCAATCTCACAAAGGTTTTCGTAACAATACGACTTTATTAAAAGGCTATTAATTTTAATAATGTCAAATATTGTGAATTGTGATGTTTAATACACCGAAATGATTTAAGATGTTTTAAAATTAAGTAATATATCTATGTGCAGTATTTTATTTCTTCCAGTTGTAAGTTAAATAAACATTAACTCGAGAAACAAATGATACAGGGTGCTACAAATTCGAGGTACGAGCATTGGTATCTCGGTAACCGTAATAGATACAAACATGGTTAAAATGCTATCAAAAAAGTTTTAAAAATTTCAAGGATTGCTGAGTTTTTTTGAAAAAACGGATTTTTTTTGAAAATCAATTTTACTTTTTCCTGTCGTTACTTTTTAGAAAAGCAAAAAACTAATTGTACATTCTCATAGCCACTTTATTAGGGCTATCTGATAGTATTTTTAGATTTTTAAATTAGCGGATAATTTGTGTGATACAGAGGCCAACTTAATTTTTTTAAATACGGACCTGTACTTTTTATTTCAGCTTTTGAAAGAACTCGATCTCCTGAGTTCAATGATCTGCCACACTTAATATTTTTTTGTTTCGTACATTTGAACACAATTTATAAACTGATTTCAAGTCCGGCTCTGTTTTTTAAATATTTAATCTATTCATGTTACAATATTGATAAGCTTTCAAACATGACGTGTGGTAAAACATCGAATGCGGCAAATCAAATGCAATAAAATAATAAAAAAATAAATATAATATAATATAAAATACATATAATATAACAAATCAAGTAATTTCCCCGTAAGATGGAAGAGAATGGCCAGCGAGGTTCCTGGGCTCGTATTCTGTAACTTTGACATCGTAACTTTGAAACGTAACGTTTTACGTTTTCAAAGCGGTGAGGGCAAGTATTCGATCAGCGAAACGCAAGGCAGTCGATTTTGGTATTCTCGTTGCCATGCGAATAGTGTTCTGGATACACGTTAAGCACATATTGGCAACATCACAATTTCTAATGTAGGTTATAGTCAAAAGTTGATAACTGACGGATGTAACAATGAAAAATGTCAATGTTACGTGAATTTCATAACCTATTGTTGAGTTATGTCTTTGAATAAGAGGACTAAGGAAGGAGCATATCAAAAAACTTAGGTACACCGCGATGGGCCTCAAATATGGCCGACTTAAATTCCGGTTTATCAGTGTCGTTCTAATTTTATTTAAAAAATGTAAAACTATGATGTAGGGTAGCCGTGGGGTAGACTCAATCATTTGTTGTTTTATTTTACGTTGTGAATAAATGTTGGTAGTTATTAAAATTGTTATAAAAATATATAATTCTAATAAAAATAGATAAGTTATAATAAGTATTTATTAACACAAACATCCGATACGCTACTGAAGCAGGTAAGTCAAATTAACGTATCTAACACAACTAGCTACACAACCAACTATTTTAGAGTCTTTTTCGATAAATCGCGATAGTGTCACTGTTAATTTAAGTTCTGCCACAATTTCCATCTAGATTTACTACCTTTATTCAACTATCAGTAGTAGAATAAATAATAAATAACATAAAATAAGCTCCGTAAAGACTGACAAATCCACAAAATTTCAAATCAAATTCAAATGTGTCAAATGAATCGTCAAACAGAACTGTCAAGGATCCCCACCCTAGAGTGCTTTTTCCGCCCACCATGCATGAATACATGGATAGCATTATGCTCCTTTCTTAGTCTTCTTATTCAAAGAGTTATGTCAAGCTATTTTTCTATGGATATGTCATTATTCTTATTATACGAGTGAAGTGTTGAAGCCGCTTCTCAGCATTTTCGATGTTTTGAACAATATTTATAGCTGCCAAGTCGTAAATTATCAATTATTTATTGAGGGTTTTATAGAAGAAGTAGTAATTTTCACTAAAGAGCAAGATAACGCACAAAATCACAATTTTTTCGATTTTCACTGGCAGTTTGACAAGCAAAACGATCCTTTAAGGCAACCGTTTTCAAAGCGCTCAGCGCAATCAGTAAAGACGCTAAGCGCGTCAGACGAGAATACCGAAATCGTTAATTAAGAGCGCGCTCAGCGAAAATTAACGTCATATACGCTGAGCGTCTAAAAGCGCTTAGCGTTTTCAAAGTTACAGAATACGGGCCCTGGACCTGTCGCCAAGGGGTGAGGTAAATAATAGTTAAATAGTTTTATTGTTGTTAAGATACCCAGAACAAAGAACAATATAAAGTGCGGCATATCACTGTCCTCAGGAAACCGAGTTCTTTCAAAACCTGAAATAAAAAATGCAGGTCCGTATTTAAAAAAATTAAGTTGACCTCTGTATCTCACAAATTATCAGCTAATTTGAAAATCTAAAAATACTATCAGATCGCCCTAATAAAGTGGCTATGAGAATGTGCAATTAGTTTTTTGATTTTCTAAAAAATAAGGAGAGAAAAAATAAAATCGATTTTCAAAAAAATCCGTTTTTTCCAAAAAAATTACAATACTTGATATTTTTAAAACTTTTTTGATGGCATCTTGGTGAACATCTCTAAGCGCAATTTTTCCCCAATTTAACCATGTTCGTATCTATTACGGTTACCGAGATACCAATGCTCGTACCTCGAATTTGTAGCACCCTGTATAGTGCCATTAGTTATTATACAGGGTGTCCCAGAAATAAGTGCAAGCGTTTTAACTGGTAGTATAGTTCACCCCCGGAAACACGCCTATGAGGTTTTTTTCGCAAAAAAAATTGAAAATTCGAAATTTTTTTAGTTTTTAGCAGGGTTGGCATGATTTAAATCGTGATTTAAATCAAGTGATTTTTTTAATTTTAATCATGTGATTTAAATAAAAAAAAATAATTTTATTGAAACTTTATTATAAATCAAAAAATAACTATAGAAGTAATAAAAATGTGTCCTAGAAAACTATAAAAAATATTTCTATAACAGATATAACAGATAATAAATCGAAAAATAATTGTAATTTATATAAAACTATATAAAAATATCTATTCATCAATTTAATTGTTGGACCGATTTTTGAACTAATTTCGTGTGAATCCATTAGACCGCTAAACGCAAGGATTTATTTTAAAAGTGACAAAAATCGCTGTTCGAATACATATCATTCGCAAAGTCTAGTGCCAGAACTAGGTTCTTCTGATATAGAGACTATATCTTCATTCCCGAGAATCTATAATCGTTGTCAGAAAATATGTTGTTTTATATTTTTTTGTAACGGTTGTATGTTTCCAAATTCCTACTGACATTTTGATCTGCAGTAAGCACTTTGATATTAAATAGATAATACATACTAATTTCATTTTCGACTTAAGACTATTTCCGAACAATAGTGTATTGTTTTATTAGGAGTAAAAATTATACTTTTTTGACGATGTTGTACCTGTGAAAAACCATGAGGCAAAAAAAGTACATTTTTACTCCGAATAGAACATTCTATTTTTTTAAGCATTGCAAAAAATAATTTTTTAATAAATTTTAAACATTGCAAATAATATAAACAGTAATCGAGCAACAATTTGTACATCGTTGAATTTGACACTGAATAATCAGTTTTTTCATCCTTTTGATCTGAAGCGATCGACTTTTTTTGCGGAATATATCGGTGACCTATGTGAAAAAATAACAACGCCCCGTAGAATTCTTAATGTTATCAGTATCTGCATATAGATTTAGCCATTTAGGATAGGACTTTAATTGGAAATAAGTCCTAGTCATTTGGAAATCCGATTTAAACATTGTTTTGAATTAAAATAAAAAAAATCTGATTTTTTTGATTTTTTTTAAAAATCATGATTTTTTCCAACCCTGGTTTTTTTAGTAATATGGCAACATAGATATTATATTAAATTTACAAGAAAGAAAATCCAGAAAAGATCCATTGGTTCTCAAAATTTTAGCAAAAAAATCATTTTTTTTAAATTTTCAAAGTAAAATAACTCCGCTATTATGGACTTATTTGAAAAACGATAAAGAGAAAATATGTTTCTACCACCCCTTAAAATACTTGCACTTATTTCTGGGACACCCGTATTTATACAGGGTGGCGCCTCTCATGCGACGCGGAGGCTGTAAGGAGAGCGGGAATTTATATCTCAATTATACCAAAATATTGAAGAATCTCATTTTCTTCAATATTTTGGAGCCCACTACAAATTTGTATCTTTTTCTTTATTTTATTTTTTACTAATTTATTATTTACTTTATTTTATTATATTTTTTACATATTTTTTATGTTTTTTTTTTTAAATTTTTCTTATAAATGAGTTATAAAACATAATAATTATTATTCAAATATAACGAAATTCTTCAATAATTTCGAGCCCACTGCAAATTTATCCTTTTTTTGTATATTTTTTTTGTATATTTTTTAAAGGAATTCCCTGTACAAACGATTACAATTTCATTTTTTTTTTGAAAAGCATATTAAGTTAAATAAATGTTTAATAATTGACAGTAGGTATAATGAGGGAACATATGTTTTTTTACTGTTACTGGTTCTAAAATATTCCAATGTAGATCTACACATTGCCAGCGTCTCCATATAACCTTTAAAACTTGTAAAATATTTCTTTTATTTTATTCTAAGTAACGAAAGAACAAGTAAGTAGGAATATTTAGTAATATTAGATGTACAAGAATTAATGGTTTACAATGGAAGAGACCTTTTACTTCGCTACTTAACCGAGCTAATTTTATGTAGATATATTTTATTGTGTCACTTAAACCGCTTGTAGAATTCTACTCCTACGTTATCTACTGCAATACATATCAATTTACTCAATTTTTATAACATCTGACGCAAACAGAACATCATGATTAATTTGATTTTAAATTGATTAATTATTAACTGAATAATTAAACAATTTTCAAAAAATTCAAAAAAATATATAAAAGTTTTATATTTAAAATAAGCAAATCGACTTAATTGCTACTTATACTTAATTAAATGTTCTTAATTTATCTAGTCTCGACTTTTTTATTGAGGTATGTTAAAGACAGTGTTTACAAAACTCGACCAACTATTATCGACAACATGAGAGAAATGATTGTGACTGATTTTCGAAGTAGAAATTCACATATGCCTTTTAACATGAAAAGGTCTTTTGAAAAGAGAATCATTTTGTGTAGTGAACAAGAGAGGAAACATAATGGGCATTTTATTTCATCTAGCTAATATTTGTGTCATAATTATACGCTTATATCAAGTTTTAATTCTGTAATAATTAAAATATGTTTTCAACGTGTATCTTTCTAGTACCGTTGAGTATTTTACTCTATAGCCTTTAATTTTTGTTTTGGTTTATTACATCCACAACAAAACAAAAGTTATATTACAGCCACCTAGATTTTATCAAGTAATAAAAATCTACTGAGGCAAAATCATAAAAATACAAATATCTAAGAAAATCTTTGTCTGAGGGGTAGTCAACCAATAGTATTTTAAAGACATATGAATTCTCCATTAAATACCGGTATAATATACTGGGTCTTCTATTTAAAATAAAGGAGCAACTTGCTTTTAAAAGTGACCAATGTTCAATATTAATTTCGTTTCACCCTGTATAACTTTTTGGGACAAATTTTAATTTGGTTTGGTTTGGTTTGGTTGTTGTTTCTTTATTTTAAACATATATATTCTTTAAACTGTGCTACAATACTCCGTGTCGAATGAGGCGACTAACCCTGCATAATCAATATTTACTATTAGCAGAGTTATTATACCCTGTAAGTTTTTGGAGTATAAAATAAGTCTCACTATCAAGTGCTAGAAATTTTACCACCTAGTATAATCGCCTTTAATAATTTCACGTAAAATCGAATGCCACAAAACACTTTACATAACAATACAATATTCCAAATAGAGTGTACATCCCAGGCGATCAGTGTCGCAAGTCCGTTGCTTGTGAGTTTCGACAAATTCTCAAAAAGAGATCGTTTGGCAAAGATAAGAAACGAATTCAGGTCAGCCTGTCATAATATTAATCACGGTTGGCGAGAAAACAAAAGAAGTTCTCAGGCTACGGATTTTCGGTACTATTTTCCTATTTCTACTACTGTTTTTCGTATTCATTTGTTTGAATTATAACTTGCACCCCTCTATTATAGCAATAGCTCTTGAAATTAAAAAAAAAAAGTTACTACTTTACCTACAAAGTATACCAAAAAATTCACCAATAAATGGGAAATAATATACGAGTACTACATCGGTATACCAAGTAATAAAAGTATACGAACAGTATAAAAAAATAAAAATATAAAAATAGATAGAGAATATCTTAACCATCTTAGATTCACTGATGACAGAGTCCTAATAGTCAGTAGTCCTGAAGAACTACAAACACAAATTAACAAACTAAATACAGCCAGCTATAAAGTAGGTCTCAAAATGAAATTAGCAAACACTAAAGTAATGTACAGGGTGTCCCATTTTAGTTGAAATCATACGGTATCTCCGTTATTCGTGAAGATAGAAGGGTGCGGTTTGCACAAACCTGTCCCACTCTTTTTTCAAACGGAAGATGCCGTAAACAAAATTTTCATATCCCTCTTCATTTCTGAGCTATAGGGTCTTTCTGAAAATTTTGCAATTTAGGACACCCCCTGTATCTCTGTTATTGTTAAAGGTATCGAGACGGTGAAAATTGTTTATTGTAGAATTTTTTACGTAGAATACAGTGGCGTAGTCTGTTATTCTACGAAAAGAATATTTGTATGTATGATCTGGCTTGCATTAAGCTTCTGAAAACTATATCACTCTGTATTTATTTTCACTATTTACTGCAATATTTAAAAAATATATTAAAAGATCATATTTGTTAGTAGGCCATGATTGATAATAAAAAAAACTAAAGAATTATTAAAAGTATACAGCTATCTGTCTCTTGTTTTATTTTGAGAGCCACTAATAAATTCTTTATATATTAGGAAAACTTAACTCTCTACCGCTATTTGTAAATCTTGAGAGCTATCGTATCGGAACTTTTAAATATTGCTTTAGCTAATTTACGTAAAATATACTTTCAGCAAGATAAGGCTTCCCCTCACAACTTAACATACAACGAAAACATTAGAATTATGTTAAATTATTATTTCTCAAATCAATGAATTGGAACCAATGACCCATATGATTGGACCCAATCAATGAATTGGAACCATGGCCTCACTGATTTCCGGATTTGTCCGTTCTCGATTTCTGATTTTGGGGATTTTTGAAATATGAAATATATCCTGGCAACTTATACAGTGTTGAACACCTGGAAAATGCTTTAATAATGCAAGCTTTTAGATATATGTAAACCCATCCCCTTATAAAAAAAAGAAAAATATATTCAGAGATTCAGTGGTAACAGTTTAAAAGTAAAATATATCAATTCCAAATAAAATTTTTAATTTATGTGTATGACTATTTTAGTAAATACCATTTTGATTTTTTGTTATTTATCACGGCTTACTAATAAGAAAATGATATATTTTAAATATTGGAGTAGATAGTGAAAATAAATATAGAGTGATATACAGGGTGGTCCGAACTGTACTCCGGAAACTTCGGAAGCATATTCTGCAGATAAAAATAAGTAAAAAAGATCATATAAATGTATGTCCTAAAATGCTTAGTTTTAGAGATACAGGGTGTAGAAGTTTCATTTTTCTTTCGATTTTTTCTAAATAATTTCTGAAGTAACATCAATATTTGGATGAAAATTGGTGTCTGGGAGTTTTTTGACATGAGAAATTTGATTTTGATGTCAATATGACTCCTACTGGTAGAGGACGCCACCTACATGTGTTTTGACTGTTTTGAAGCGCAATGACTTTTTGTCCGTACCTGTATAAAACTACCGAGTGAAAAAATATACATCTCTGTGACTTTTTACGTAAAAAATATCTCTTTGTAAAAATCGCTGCGAGCAACGATTCTCAAGATATTTAGAATGGAAATAGTCAATACATGTCATTATTGACGAAAAATAAACACGTTGAGTAGATACCGTATGATCGAATAAAAACGGCGTCAGCGATGGCTATGAAATGAAGACCGCTGTCATTTTATATGTAAAATTATATGGGGAATGCCAACGATGTTCATTTCCAAGCCAACTGGACGCCGTTTTTTTTCGATCATACGGTAGTTATTTCACTGAAATAGTAGTAAATTTGGGAAATGTTTATTTTTTTAAATTAATCATAATTTTTTCTGCAAAAAATGACGATAAAACAGTTTCTGTTAAACTTTTAGCACAAAAACATTCCGAATTTATGATTTCAGTCTAGTAACTATTTAGTCAACATGTTTAATTTATGTCAATGATGACAGGTATTGATAATTTCGATTCCAAATATCTCAAAAACCATTACTCGTAGCGATTTTTACCAAGAGACCTTTTTCACGTGGAAAACGTCGTAAATGTGTATTTTTTTACTCGGTTGTTTTAGACAGATACGGACGAAAAGTTATTACTCTTCAAACCTGTTAAAAATATTTAGGTGGCGCCCTCTACTAGTAAGAGTCATATTGACATCAAAATCAAATTTCTCATATCAAAAAACTCCCAGACACCAATTTTCATCCAAATATTTACATTACTTCAGAAATTATTTGGAAAAAATCGAAATAAAAATGAAACTTCTACACCCTGTATCTCCGAAACTAAGCATTTTAGAACATACATTTATACGAACTTTTTTACATATTTTTATCTGCAGAATATGCTGCCGAAGTTTTCGGAATACAGTTCGGACCACCCTGTATATTTTTTTGAAGCTCATAGCAAAGCGGATCGATCAGGTGATTTATAAATATACAGAGTGTTCCATTTGAAAAAAACATAACTTTAGTTCATATTTTCAAAAATACTTTTTTCGTAGAAAAACAGACTACGCCACTGTATTCTACGTAAAAAGTTCTACAAGAATCAGTTTTCACCTTCTCAATATCATCCATAATAACAGAGATACGGGGGCGGTCCCAAAATACAAATTTTTCGAAAAGACCCTGTAGCTCAGAAACGAAGAGGGCTATGAAAATTTTATTGACAGCATATTCCGTTTAACAAAAAAGTGGCACAGGTTTTTGCAAACCGCACCCTGCTATCTTCATGAATAACGGAGATACCGTATGATTTCAACCAAAATGGGACACCCTGTACAACGGACTAGTAGACAGAAAAAAAAATTCTAATAAATAACACAACACTGGAAATAGAAGAATTTATATATTTGGGACAACTAATACACAACTCGGGATTTCTACTACCAGAAATCAACAGACGATTTAAGTTATCATGGAGTATTTATGAAAGAAACTCAGTCATATTCAAATCTAGAATGTCATTTTATCTAAAGAAGAAAACATTCGACCAATGTGTAATACTAATCATGACCAATGCATGCAAAACCTGGACACTTAAAACGGACATTATAAGGAAACTGCAGGTCGCACAACGCTCAATGGAATGAAATATACTGGGAATAACCAAGAAAGCCCATAAAAGAATAGAGTGGATACGACAACAGGACCCAGGTAATAGATGTCATCCACAAAATCAAATCCCCCAAGTGGTAATGGGCAGGACACCTGGCAAGAAGGAAGGACAACAGATGGACCACAAAAATTACAGCATGGTACCCACGAGGAATAAGAGACTTAGAAGAAGACCAAACTAAAATGGGACCAGGATATTAGGAAATAACAGAGAAGCAGAGATAACTTGGGCCCGCATAGCTAACAACAGACAACAATAGGCCCAAATACAAAGAGGTCTGTCTACACCATAATTGGAAATGGTTGAATAAGCTGAAAATGATGATGATGATGATGATACCAAGCAAGGGAAGTGTTTTATGAGTGCCGAGATATAAACTAAATCACTAGACAGAAATCTAACGACTAAATTAAAATATTTGGTATACATTAAGGTGCACCTAGACACAGCGTAAATAATCTGACAACATTTTTGGGTGCTAATAACAATACAAGAAGTCATATTAATTGATATCATTCCAATAATAATAGCAACAATCTTTCAGAGTTATATATATAAACGTTAAACAGATAAGTTTATGCGGTATTACACCATTTTTAAATGTCTAGGTCATTGGAGTGTGAATATCCTCAAGATATATGCACATTAAACACTATTTCAGATTAATCAAATACATAAATAAACTTAATGTCCAATTTATGTCATATTTTTAATTACTATTAATTGATATGACACCTAAAAAAGTATTAATATTTAATTTTATCTCTGTAAATATTTATCTAATAAATTTGCCTGTTATAATAAATTGTTTAAACAAATTAATAATTCTCCTGAGAAATAAGTAACTATAGATAAATCTTAATATTTATTTTTCGTAAAATTTATGGTATGCTTATTATGTATTTGTATTTTCAACTTATAGGTATTTCTGTAAAGTATAGAAATTCGGCAAGCTGTAGACAAAAATGTAACTTGTATCAAAATATTTTTGGTATATTTATTTCTCTAAAAAATGAATGTTAAAAATAACGACAAAAAAATAAAATAAAATCGTGTTCTCTCTGTATAATATCTTAAGTTGATTGATATTGACCTTAAAATACTCTAAAAATGTCAAACGATCTTGTAACAACGTTGTAAACTTGAATCAGTAACAATGCGACAAGATATTTATTTTAAAAATATTTACTTTCACTAATTTTGGCATGGATTGCCTACATTAAAGGCCATAGGTATATTTAATACCTATATAATACCGCAATAGTTAATCTTTTATTGTGACTTTGTCATTCTAAAATAATTTGACATATGAATAATACTTAAAAAAAGTTTATTGGCTAATGTAAAATAAGGATTTGAGTTAAAGTTAATTTTTACTCTCGTATTGGTCATTCACTGTAACTATAATAATACAAAATGTTTTTATATTTATGTTTTATAATCGTCATTGGATTTAACTTTGTTCTACCATTAGTTACAGTAATACCTGCCTTCTTTTGTGCCCGTGTCTTTTAATGTTTTTTTACTGTTTGCTGCTATCTTATTTCTATATCTTATTTGTGCTTGATTTCTTATATCGTAATCCACTTGTACTTTTCCTTTTGTTCTTTTTTGTGCTTCTCAGGTAAAGCAATTCCGAAGTCAGTTAGGTTGAATCGGAAAAGTAGTGACAAAATTAAGAACTCGAAATGATTCCAACTGAATTTAGAAATACTTAATGCGGTTCAACAAGTCAGGAAAGATTTCGATTTACGACATCCAACTTCCTCTAAAAGATGCGAGACCTTGTCGTTGGTGGGAAATCCCCTCTGTCACTTTGGCTGGGTCTAAGGAGCATCTCATTGTCTTGTCCCTGGCTGTAGTGTCGTGCCCAGGGAATTGCACCAAGACGTATAACGATGCCGGATGGGACTACCCTGTCCGTTATACCAAGCACCCTCTACTGTCTAAGGGTCATGTATCACGGTCGTGTCACGAGGGTGTGGGGAAGTCTGAGCTTAACCTCCAAACCAAGAGAAGACAACCTCACCAAAAACCAAAATGCTATAATGGCGGGACCAGGTCAAAGGGATGCGTGGCTAGATAGAAGACTATCTTCTACTGGTCCCAACATTGAGACACCAAGAGCCAACCCTTTGTATTCTCGACTCCCTTACTTCTATATCATTTCCTGTTCTACATTCCGTTCTTGTTGCTGTTCTTGTAGCTTTTCAGTATTTATTTGCTAGTAGGACAATGTCACCTAGACATATTCAGATATTTGATAATTTTGCCATATATCTTTTAAAATTTATTCTTTCAATCTAATTTGCTGAAAATGTTCGCCAAACTTGTGAGCAACAACCTTTAGAGAAATTTGGTCTCTTTGTCTGAGTCTATTGCTTGTTGGAATTTATGTCTGATCTTTTTAACGTTACTGTTGCTTCTCCTACATATTGATCAGAGTCCCTAGACCGTTTGTCGATAACTTGATGTGTAAGTGTTACAATTACAGCTTTGGGTATATTGAGTCGAATGTTCTTTCGATATTTATGAAGGACTGTGCTTAGTGAGAGTGTACGCTCTTATATTGTTTCTCCTGTTCTTTTCAGATGTGATCGATCGTGCTGAATCCACTTTTGAATCTCACTTGTTCTAATAGTTTTGTTAGTAAGATACATTCACTTTTGTAAAACTAGAACTGCAATTCTTTTAATATACAGGGTGATCCAAACTTTCGGAACTTCGGGAGCAGATAAAATTAATTAATAAAAGTTCGTATTAATGTGTGTTCTAAAATGCTTAGTTTTGGAGATAAAGGGTGTATAAAATTCATTTTTATTTCGATTTTTTCAGATAATTTCTGAAGTAACGTCAATATTTGGATGAAAACTGGCGTCTGGCAGTTTTTTGGCATGAGAAATTTAATTTTGATGTCAATATGACTCCTACTTGTAGAGGGCGCCACCTACAAATTTTTTAATTAGTTTGAAGAGTAATAACTTTTCGTCCATACCTGTAGAAAACTACTGAATAAAAAAATACATTTACGTTTTTTTCGCTACGAATAATGGTTCTCGACATTGGCATAAAATAAACATTTTGACTAAATAGTTATTAGACTGAAATTATAAATTTAAAATGTTTTTCTGCTAAAAGTTCAACAGAAACTGTTTTATCATCATTTTTTCGAAGAAAATTTATGGTTAATTTAAAATAATAAAAAGTTCCCAAATTTATCGTTTCAGTCAAACAACTATCAAAGTCAACATGTTTATTTTTTGTCAATAATGACATATATTGACTATTCCCATTCTAAATATCTTGAGAACGGTTGCTCGTAGCGATTTCTACCAAAGAGACATTTTTTACGTAAAAAATCACGGAAATGTATATTTTTTCACTCAGTAGTTTTATATAGTACGGACGAAAAGTTATTACTTTTCAAAACAGTTAAAATACATGTAAGTGGCGCCCCCTACAAATAGGAATCATACTAATTTTTATCCAAATATTGACGTTACTTTCGAAATTATTTAGAAAAAATCGAAATAAAAATGACAGTTCTAAACCCTGTATCTCCGAAAGTAAGCATTTTCGGACATACATTTATACGAACTTTTTTTACTTATTTTTATCGGCAAAATATGCTGCCGAACTTTCCAGAATACAGTTTGGACCACCCTGTGTAATATTATATATATACATTCCCATTCTTCCCCTTTATTTCCTCTAAATTCGTAAAAAAATTATACAGAACTCATTTCCTCGATATCTATAGATTTGTATCAATACCAATCGATCTATATCAATCATGATAGAACAAAATACCGAAAAAAGATCATTCAACCGAACCGCTGCATTGTTATTTACAAATGCGATGATACGATTCGATATGAATTCGCTAAAGACCATTATTTCGCGTTATTACATCCCGAAATGTCAAGGTGTCGGCGAGATTTCAGTTTGAAACGAGTTTTCAGATCTAGATCAGTCGTATAGGACGAGTCTAATATACAGGATGTAAACGAGTAAGTAAAAAGAAAATCAGAAGGTGATTCAAATCAGAAGGTAATTATTAAAAATATGAAAGAGATTTATATAAAAATTTTACATCAAATAAGAAGGATAGGAAAACAATATAGCATACGAACATCTTTCAAAACACAAAATACACTTTGATCCATTTTATCACATACTAAACCAATGAATATAGAAAAATGTAATATATAAAATACCATGTAAATGCGATAAATTTTAAATGTTCGAATTAAAGAACATAAAGATTATTTAAGAAAGGGAGATTTTCACAAATCTAAGATTTGTCAGCATTCATGGGACACAGGACACAGAATAAATTTTAATAGCGCCTTTAAGAAGCGATAGCCTCTAAAAGAAAAATAAAAGAGGCTTTTTTAATACAATCTAATAAAAAATATATGCATTGTTCATGTATCTGTAGATGTTAGTAATGTATGGCAATCGCTTCTTTGATTTTAAAGAATATAACATAAATAAACATAACATATGTAAAAACTAAAAATAATCATACAGAAAGTTTTGGTCTTTTTGGTTTTACCTTATTAAGTAATTGTTATCTGGTAGTTTGGTTAATTTTACTGTTTTACTGTTAATTTTGAAGTTTAACTTGATATAATATCATTTTAACAGAACGTCAACGGTTTTTGTAGACGTATCTGTTTTAAAAATACTAAAGTGTTCTTGAATAGTTGAATTTAAAAAAATATTTTAAATAGTTTTTTTCTTTATTCTTTGTATTTTTTTTTGCTTCCGACGACGGAAAGAAATAAACTTTCCGAAACATTAAGTTCTTTTTGTTCGTTAGGCAAATTTGTTTATCTTTGGATTGGATCCGTCCAGCAGTGTTTACAAAGAATAACTATTTTATTTTGTAGATTTTCTTGCAGTGGCGAAATGCCCATATAGGATTTTTTGGAGAGATTAAAATTTTATTTGAATATCATACCATATCGGCAACAGAAGTCTTGGATCATACTCTCTACCGAGAGATTTTTGATAACCATTTTTATCCGATACAATTGAAAGTTATCATTTTAAAACAAATAATTAGAAAATAACCATCAATTTTCGATATTAAATTTAATTAGTAAAACATAACATTTGATAATAGCTACGTTACTGTTTGAAACAAAACACAGGTTGTTATATTTCAAAGAGCTGAGAAAAATACATCTAGTATGACTCACTCTGTATATACATTGCAGTGTAGCCTATTTAGTATAATCTAGCCAAAATTTGCATATTTTGCAAAAATATCAGTGTTAATATCTTAATAAAAATAGACATAAGGCAAAATATTGAATAACATCCGATTAGTTTCTAAAACATTTCAGAATTTATATATTTATGATAATTCGACGCTTTCCAATATAAGATGATTCAGAAAAAATTGTCCAATTTTGAAAAATGACGGCAACGGATTATATAAATATATCAATATATTTTTAGAAATATCATATTTGGTGTGAAAAATTTACATCTAAAAAACTTTTATTCGTGAAATTATAAAAAGAAGGCATATATGTAATTATACAGGGTGGTCCGAACTGTATTCCGGAAACTTTGGTAGCATATTCTGCAGATAAAAATACCCAAGTAGCATTTTCACGACTTGCGACCACATGTTTACTAAACACAACGTTGGATTAGTTACAAAAAATAGTTAGCTACCTACCTTGGGTATTAAAATAAATTTAAACGTTTTTATAACGCTGTGCCGACGTTGGACTAGTACTACAGCAAAGTAGAAGCTTCTGCGACGTCGAATAAACGTTACCTTGTAACCTTTTTTGCTTAAGTGATCTTTAGGTGATTCGGACAACGTAGTTACAACGTTGGACAATATAAAGTTTTCCGACGTCAGTTTCAGGACCTATTCCAACGTTATGCAAACGTCGTCTGTTTTACTAATTCCAACGTTGTTTAGATTTCCTTATTCTTACGTTGGTAGGACGTCGAGTCACTACCTTTATGCAACTGTATTGAACCATAACCTTAAATCTTAAATTTTCACTTCATTGTTCTGTTCAGTCAGACAGTTCAGTGCTGTTTTTGTTTTTATAAAAAAAACTTAATTAAAATGGGACATAAGAAAGGTACATAAAAAACTAAATTTAAATATATATCGACATATATTACCGATAGTTTATCCACTCCCTCGTTTATTTAGATTATAGAGGGCGGCACAAGCTAGATTCTAGGATGACTAAATTAGGCAATCTTGCGACTAGTATACTACCTGTTAAGGCCGAACTGCGACTTTATTAGTCCAGTATGCGACTACTCGAACTACTCCATCTTAATCTCCAAAACAACAAAGTGAAAACCGCCATGTTGTTAAATAAGAAAATATTTCGTTCCTAAAATAGCAATTCCTGCTTTTTGAATCCATTAACTTGAAATATTTGACCCTAAAAAACACGCGGAAACAATTTTTTCGACTGCGAATAAATTATTTTCATTTTACTAAAAAAAAATTCAAGAAAATTTTTAAAACTTCTTTAATTTTAAGGCCCATTAGTATTTTTCAAAGTAGAAACAATACATTTATCAATAAAGTTGTTGGCGTTTAACTTTTTTGCCTTGGGTATCGAGTTACAGAGTCGGTTAAAGCGTTTCACTAATTATGATCTTCAAACATCCTCCACACTTAAATACTTTTCTTTTGTTTTCCTTCACTGCCATCTGACATATGTCTCTAACTAAATCGTAAAAATAATATTTTTACTATAATTATCCCAATTTAATATAAAACGCGACTTAGACGCCATATTAGTTTTGTATTTCTGTGAATTAGGATTTTAAACAACGTTGCAGTTTGTACTAAATTAGGCTTCTAGCTAACGTCGGTATCCAACGTCGTTTCGACCCAAAACTTATTCTCCAAACTAGTGCAGACTAGGGTTGGCACGAGATTGTGCCGACGTTGCGCCCAGACGTTTGGTCGCGTGACACAACGTTGTCCCGACGTCCAAATGCTGCTTGGGTAAGTAGAAAAGTTTTTATAAATGTAGGTCCTAAACTGCTTAGTTTCGGATTGGTGTCTGGAAGTTTTTTGACATGAAAATTTTGGATTTTGATGTCAATTTGAATCCTACTTGTAGAGTGCGCCACCTACACGTGTTTTAACCGTTTTGAAGAGTAATAACTTTTCGTCCGTACCTGTATAAAACTAATGAGTTAAAAAATATACATTCACTACGCTTTTTACGTAAAAAAAGCGTCTTGGAAAAAATCGCTACGATTAATGGTTCTCGAGATATTTGGAATCGAAATTATCATTACCTCTCATCATTGGCATAAATTAAACATGTTGACCAAATAGTTATTAGATTGAAAACATAAATTTAAAATGTTTTTGTGTCAAAAGTTTTTTTTATCATTTTTTCGAAGAAAAATTTATGGTTTATTTAAAAAAAATAAAAAATTTCCAAATTAATAATTTCAGTCAAATAACTATCTACTCAACATGTTTATCTTTTGTCAATAGACAAGAGACATTTTTTACGTAAAAAATGACAGAAATGTATATTTTTTCAACTTCAAAAGAGTAGTTTTAAGATCTTCATTTAAAAAATAATAAAAACTACTTACAATAATTATTATAACATTTCACAAAATTTTGAGCACAGCATCACAATGTTAGTCTTCTACTTCAACATCTGTAGATTCATTTACACCTTAAATATTTGTTAATCCTATTACCACTTAATACCGTTTTTTTCTGTCTTTTTTTAACGGCAATAATCTTAATAAGTCTACAGTCAACTAATTAAGAACAACAAAAACACTCAAACTAGTATTACTCCTGTTCAAGGATGGTGAAAATAAAATAAGAAATAATCGAAAATGTCACGACACTGAAAGAAGGAAGAAAAAATATATGTTAAAAGAATGTTAATCTGGTTTTTGGTAAAACAATAGAATAGCTTAGGAAAAGGTAGCTATAATAACCGATTAAGCCCATTTAAAATGGTTTTCATGTTATGTTGTTTGAAGGCATTTGAAGTAGAAAAGATCAAGGATGATTATTATGTGCTCAAGATTTATACCTACTCAATATTATACCTGTATTATATTATCTATATAGGGTGTCCAATTAGGAATACTCTGTATAGAATACTATTTTGAATGGTATATTTCGAATGTAACTTCTGCTTGACAGTAGGTACTCTGCGACCGTGTGCAGAGTGTAAGCGACCTCCCACAGGTACTTTTCTCTCATCAGTTTAAGTACATATTCTTGTAGGTAAATGAATAAGTTCAGAGGATATAATTTTTATCACTGAATGTGAACGGCACTATTTGAAAAGCTGTAGTAACAAATATCACGTATGAAATATTTACTAGTCTTGATTTTGTTTGACCCAATATATAAAAGAAAATGTAAACAAACCGAGTGTTTATTTACAGTTTGATTTGACTACAGACTTAATAATATATAATCCTTTTTCAAGAATTGATAACGTCACTGTTGCAGTTTCAAGATCTTCATTAACATTGAATAAAATTATTAAAGAAGGAGTATAATGCTATCCATGTATTCATGCATGGTAGACGGACAAATGGCTCTAGGGTTGTGATTCTTGACAGTTCTGTTTGTGATTCTTGACAGTTCTGTTTGACGATTCATTTGGCACATTTGAATATGATTTGAAATTTTGTGGATGTGTCAGTCTTTACTGAGCTTATTTTATGTTATTTATTATTTATTCTACTACTGAAAGTTGAGTTGAGTTGATTAGTAAATCTGGAAAGAAATTTTGTGGCAATTAACAATGACACTATTGCGATTTGACTGTAAAAAGACTGTAAAATAGTTGGTTGTATAGCGTACGGTAGATCTCGGTCAAAAATCGAGGGAAATAATGGAATAACTTTGCGCTAGTAAGTAACTATATATTATATCATACGTATATTAAACCGATCATTTATGAAATTCACTTAAAGTTAACCAATTATATATTTTTTCTTGCATTTTTTTTACTACTTGTCAAAGAGTGTCAAAGATTAGATGTTATAACTTATCTATTTTTATTAGAATGATATATTTTTATTACAATTTTAATAACTACCAACATTTATTCACAACGTAAAATAAATCAACAAGTTATTGAGTCTACCCTACATCATATTTTTACACGTTTTGAATAAAATTAGAACGGCACGGAATTTATGTCGGCCATTTTAGGAGCCCGTCGCGTTCGATATGTCAGTTTTTGATATGCCTCTTCCTTAATCTCTTTATTCAAAGTTAATTAAAGAAAAAAAGAGTGATAAATAAATACATATCTTTATTTACGCCAAAAGCGCTACTGCACGCTACTGTCCAAGATACAAACTTGTGAAAGGTTATGATCTTAGGATCTATAATCATCAATAAAGCAATTTATTATAATTTAATTTTTAATGTTAATTCTAAGAACCATGTACTTTATATGTTCCTTCGAACAGAATTTTTGTCATATTTTGATAAATAGTTTCACAACATCCAATCATAACCTTTTAACAAATAAGAAACACGTAAGAAAAAACCAAAGATATTTAAACTCAACTTGAGTTTAAATATCTTTGGATAAAACTTATAAATGTATAAAAAGCGAAAAATACAAAGGCCACAAAGGATTAAGAGTCCATTTTACTAGTTCGAAAAAGTAGCAAAATAAGCGTTTGGCTGGACGATTACTTAGGAGACCAGAAAAAAAATACAGTACTTTCATTTGCTTTTCAACACTTTATTACACTAGCGTAATTGGATTGGTTATTTTACAAATAATATTAAATTATCAATCCAATTCATACATACTATTTATTAAAGACTTCTTAATACCAATTTAATATTTTTAGAGCCTTATTTTAATTCCGATTTAATAATCATATAATAAATACCGTATTATCGTCAGTCACCTACCTGAAGCACGGATACCTCTTCCCAAAAACAGAAGGAGCATTGGCAGCGATACAAGACCAAGTAGTACCTACAAGAATATATAAGTAGTACCTACATATAATATATATAGAAAATACATACTAAAAGTAGACGTACCGTCAACAACATCGGTTAGGTTGCCCTGCTCAAGAAAGTATACAGCATATCATATCAGGCTGCACATCACTAGCATCAACCACATACCTTAGCAGACACGATAACATGGGGAAAACTTTACATCAAGCGCTATGTCTTAAACACAAACTGCTACAAACCTACACACCAGACTACAAATACACACCTTTGGCAGTACTAGAAAATACCAGCTACAAAATTTTATGGAGCATGGATATCATTACTGATAAGCCAGTGCATCATAATCGCCCAGACATGGTTTTCCAAGACATAGCAGCGAAAAAAGTCACAATAATAGACTTTGCAGTTCCATTAGACTCCAATATGACACGGATGTATGAGGAAAAAATATCTAAATACCAGGAATTGGCAACTGAAATCAAAAAGCTATGAAATCTAGCTAAAGTTGAGATTCTACCAATTATTATATCAGCTAACGGACTAGTACATAAAAATATGCAAAGCCACCTAAAAAATATTCAAATCCTGACCAGCACAATTTTGGCGATGCAAAGGGCTGTGGTACTCGGCACAACATCGCTAGTACGAAAGGTTATGTCTCCATAATGAACAGCACGCTTTGTATCTTGGTATACGACCCGATACAAGGATTATTCCAGAGAAACAAACTTGTGATGACAAAAAAAAAACCGTATTATCGAATAAAAACGGCGTCAGCGATGGCTATGAAATGACAATCGATGACATTTGCCATATAAATTTACATATAAAATCACAGCGATCTTCATTTCATAGCCATCGCTGACGCCGTTTATATTCGATCATACGGTAGTATATAACACCGCATGATTGAAAAAAATGGCATCCAGTTGGCTTGGAAATGAACATCGATAACATTGCCCATATAATTTTACATATAAAATGACAGCGATTTTCATTCCACTACCATCGCTGACGCCGTTTTTTATCATATTAGGCAGGGGCCAACAATATTTATTTGGAGTTGCATAAAAACACGATTTCGTCTTTTAGTCCGACATTTAATGGTTTATTCTATATCTAATAAGTTTTTTCCTTGTAAATAATATTCCTATCGTTCGCATTTTATGCCCATGATGTTTGTTTAGGGTTTTTGTTCAAGTCTAAATATTGGTGCCTGACTCTACGCCTATATCTCCACCGCGCCGTACAAACGAACGATCGCATTGTGATCCGATTCAATTCTCACGATTCTTTTTTACGATTTATCGTTCAAATCTTATGGATCCGTGCTGGCCACGATTCAATTGAACGAACCGTATTGTAAGCAATGAATCAATTCTCACGACTTTTTGAACAAACGATCGCATTGTGATCCGATTCAATTCTCACGACTCTTTTTTTACGACTCACCGTTCAAATGTTATGGATCTGTACCGACCGCGATTTAATTGAACGAACCGTATTGCAAGCAATGAATCAATTCTCACGACTCATGGATCCGTGCTGGCTACGATTCAATTGAACGAACCGTATTCTAAGCAGTGAATCGAATCACACGATTCATTTTTAATATTCATTGAAATGAACGACTCGTTCAATCTTTGCCCACCTCTACGATCTACGATACTTTTCAACAACCCTTGTATAACAACATAAATATTATAAAAGAAATATAATTTTAAAATATAGTGCACAATTGAACAGAAAAAAAACGACATCCGATGACGCAGCATTTCTTTTCCTATTGTTGATCCTTTTAGATCTCTAGATATCTCGATTAATTTCGTTCAACAATAACTTTTGAATTTATTTTATCGACAAAGTCAGAGCCGAATAAAAGAAACCGTCTAACGCTGAAAAGAGGTGTTTTCTATCGGTGTCAGTAACGCAACGGGTCGGCCAGTACGACCAGCAGTATGCGGCAGAAGCGAAAGTGATCTGACGACTGTGCGCGGTTTCCGGTTTCATCTTCTTCTTCGTTCCCATAAGTTCATCTTCGGTCGACTGTGTATACCGCTACCGCGTTTGTTTTCAAAGGACTTTCGATTTTAAATATATTATATGGTAACGAGAAGCGGTACTTTACTGTGGTATTATACGGGCTTAGATAAATGGATTGTACTGTGGATTCCTTTTACTCTTCTGGAAAAATTACTAAATATTACGCCACACGAAAAATAACAATAAACGCTTAATGTTTCAGTGCCAATTATATTATACCCTGCCGGTCATCCAATTTATGTGGTCTGGATTTTAATGCGCGAGACAGAGAATAATTCATATGACCGGTTGACAGAGAGACAAAATCAAAAGCGGCATACAGTGTTGCCAGCTTTTTACATTTGTAGGAAAATGTGTGTAAAAATATAAGCTATTTTAAAAACTTTCATGTATATCACTGAAATGATGATAATATACCTAAACTAAATATAATCTATCACAGCTGTAGTAAAATGAATAACTAATAGTGAAACATAAAGTTCCAACTCTAGATGCAACATTTTTCGTAAACGCCTACTTGTATAGTTTGAAATTTTTACAGTATAGAAGAAATGTGTCTACCAAATGTTTATCTCTTTTTAATACAATTGATTTTCCTGCTGTCTATACATCACTGCCTTACACGTTAAAAGCCAGACCGCACAGTTTCGATGACTAAATCTGTATACTTAATCTGCATGGGGCAACGGCTCAGCTACGTCAAAATACCGGTTCCGATAGATCACTAAAGTTAAGGGACGTTAAATGATGCGAGTGGATGAACGGGTTACCGTCTGGAAAACTCTATTGACACACACTGCCCATTCATACCGGTTCGAGGCCGGATGAGATCGGCTATAGCGTGAGTAAGAGTCGATTTAGACACTCGCCAAGTCTGCAGGCTTGACATGGCCGAGGACCGCGGTTCGGATACCGCGTAAACAAAGTAGGCCCTGTCCAGATTAGCCTTAGGAACAAAAAAGAGACACACTTTAGATTTCAATTTTTAATCTACAGGGTGGTCGAAACTGTATTCCGGAAACTTTGGGAACATATTCTGCAGATAAAAATAAGTGAAAAAGTTCGTATAAATTTATGTCCTAAAATGGGCTTAGTTTCGGAGATACAGGGTGTAGAACTTTCATTTTTATTTCGTTTTTTTCCAAATAATTTCTGAAGTCACGTCAATATTTGGATGAAAATTAGTATCTGGGCGTTTTTTGACATGAAAAATTTGATTTTGATGTCAATATGACCCCTACTTGTAGAGGGCACCATCTACATATTTTTTAATTGGTTTGAAGAGTAATAACTTTTCGTCCGCACCTGTATAAAACTATTGAGTAAAAAATATACATTTACGTTTTAAGAAGGTCTCTTGGTAAAAATCGTTATAAACAACCGTTCTCGATTGACAAAAAAATAAACATGTTGAGTAGCTAGTTATTTGACTGAAATGATAAATTGGGGAACTTTTTATTTTTTTAAATTAATCATATTTTTTTCTTCAAAAAAATGATGATAAAACAGTCTCTGTTAAACTTTTGGCACAAAAACATTTCAAATTTATGATTTCAGTTTAATAACTATTTAGTCAGCATGTTTAATTTATGTCAGTGATGACAGGTATTCATAATTTAGATTCCAAATATCCCGAGAACCATTAGTCGTAGGAATTTTTACCAAGAGGCCTTTTTTACGTAAAAAATGTCGTAAATGTATATTTCTTTTACTAAGTAGTTTTATACAGGAACGGACTAAAAGTTATTAGTTTCCAAACCAGTTAAAATATATGCAGGTATCGCCCTTTACGAGTAGGAATCATATTGGCAAAAAAATCACATCTCATGTCAAAAAACTCCCAGATACCAATTTTTTCGTTATATAAAATATAAAGAAAAAAAAACCAAAATAAAAATGAAATTTCTACACCCTGTATCTCCGACACTATATTTATACGAACTTTTTTACTCATTTTTATCTGTAGAATATGCTGCCAAAGTTTTCGGAATACAGTTCGGACCACCCTGTATATCTCCCCCCACCCCGCAGTTAGAAACAAAATAACAAAAGAATAAATAGTGAAAAAATAAATATTTTTGCATAAAATAGAAGGTATATTTTGTGTAAAAACTAGCTGATCCGGGTAAAGGTACGTCCATAGTGCACCGGCTTTCGACTTTCCGGTGGCTGGGCCGCGGCCGGCTTGAAACTTGCCGGAACCTGAGACATTGAAGCAGGTAGTGGCCATTAACAACCACTTGCAGGAAGCAGGGACGTCGTTTGGCATCCTGGAGCTATCTCGTGGGGATCTATTATGTCTTTTTATTAACTAATGACAATGTTCATATTAAACTGCTACAAAAAAGTACTACTCGCGTTCATGTAATTAATCGGTAAGTTTTTTCTGTATACGTCAATATCTTTCTAGATCTGAATAAGCTATCTTTCCACTAGCCCGACAGTAATAGCAATGAAAATGACGAGAATATAAATCGAAACGTCGGCATTTTTTTTAAATAAAGGGTATTTCATTTTTAGTCTTAAGCCTGCTAACGCCATTTCATATAGACCCAGCCATAATAGATAAAAATCTCTCGACAAATCTCTAATTAAAAAGTAACGAACAAATATTCATAATAATCTAATAAAATCATTATGATCTTCGATATTTAAAAAAAAATGTTTAGCAACATGGCATTTTTCTGTTTACATCTTGGTTTGCATCTCTTGACTACTTTCGTTTTGTACAGGATTTGTCTATATCTGCAATTATGTGTTATGAGTGTAAACTGTAAATCAATGTAATAAAATTACTTCTATGTGGGTACTACTAGCTTTAACCAAATAAAATGTACGAAAAAAGGATACAGTTATGAACCTACACATATTAACAACATTTTCTTTTAAAGAGATGGTGCCTAGTTTTCTCATGCATCTGTCACATCCTCCATGTCAAATGAAAGTTAAGCTGTATTTAATATGTATTTTGCAGGAACATGATAATTTGTTTAAACCAGATGATATTTGGAGAAATTGTCTAAATATTGTAAAATATATCGAGTGTTTTTCAAAAATGGGTCACCTCTATAACTTTTTATTTTTTCAGATAAAAAAAACGAGGTTTGATATATTATAAGTACATGAATTAAAATTGATTGACGTATTCAAATGTTTTCGGCCACTTCCTGTTTCACCGGAAATGACTACAGCTTTTGATTTTTAAATGACACCATCGGTAATTTTTGAATTTATCCTGAATAGAATGTCAATTTAGAGCCACGGCCATACATATAAAGACAATATGACTTAAAACACCAAGTATGTGGTACTAAATTATGCGTAAAACATCTTTTTCCAAATGTGCTAATGTGCCACCCTAGTTCAATTTGAAAAAAAATTGATTAAAAATACGCTTTGGATATCTTTTAATCGGTTAGGACAAACGAAAAAAATTAGACGTTCAAATATATTTTTACAAGACTCTTTGATTAAAGATTATTGTTTTTAACACAGCCATGACACTCTAGATTAAAATTTAAAATATCGATGTTACCATTTAAGAATTAAAAACTGTAGTCATTTCCTGTGAAACAGGAAGTGACCGAAAAAAAAATGAATACATCAATGAATCCTGATTTGTTATTCACTAACATAACAAATCTCGTTTTTTCATCTGAAAAAAATAGGAAATTTAAAGTGGTGAACCACGTTTGAAAACACCCTGTATACAGGACGGTAAAAAGAAAGAAAAACCACTCTGTATATAGAAAACATCGGTATTTTAATCAAATTTCAATCGAAAGACTAAATAATGGTATTTTACACGGATGTGTCAATCTTAGTTAAATGAGAAAGAGTACCAAGTACCAAGGTTAGAGAACCCCTTCGAAATGGGATTCACACAAGGTACTAACAGTTACTGGTCGATACGTACCATTTGTTTGCCCATCAAAACGTTAGAATCGTGCAAATTATTTGCCTGAGAAAGAAAAAAATTGTAAACGAGATATAAACTTACTTTTTATCTTTACAAGGCAATATATTCTCATTTCACAAGATGTATTCTATCTCATATTCATTCAGATAAATTATAATAAGTAAAATATAATAAATAAATTCAGATAAACTGCAGACATCAGGTAAGTTTCAAGTTTATTTGATATAATTTAGAAATTCAAGTTTCAAGTTTATCACCATAACATCATTTGTCCACGACCACTTAATAATAAATCAATATTCTACTTCCTAGCTGAAGGAATATGGTGCCCATATTATGCCCATATTTGTAATAGGGTGAAATATAACAGCTGATAACAGTGAATTATGATAAATCACACCATAGATAAATGAAACAAGTTTAGATTGGAAAGTGCTCATAAGGACAATGTAAACACTATTTGGCGCTATTCTTGCAACGGTCGCGACCTAAAACTTTTGGAAATTTCGGAGCGGTTCGGCTTTTTCCGGAATTATATCGCCAAATATTGTTTATTCAAATTTATTATTATTTTCGTTTAATTTTATAAATAAAATACAGTGTGTTGCATACAAGAAACTTTATTTTATATAAGGACGCATATATGAAATACCTATGAAACATTGGAAACCGACGTTATGCCACGATCCACGATGGTTTTTGCAGTCGCAATTCACAGCACAGCTTTTTAAGTTTTTAATGCCACTTTTTCACAATTATCACCGGTTGGAGTAAATGAAACTTGAATTAAACTCACAAGATAGCAATAATTACTTTGAAAATGGACGCTATAAACACTTTTCGGAATTAATTTAATGATAGCGATTTAGATTTTGAAGGATTATTATGATTTTTAAAGATTCTGACTTTGACAAGAGAAAATTATTTCTGTTTTTGTTTGCCGTTGTTCAAAGCGACCGCTATAGCAGCGCCAGATCGCGTATAACGGTCGCGACGCAAAATAATTTCGCGGCCCAAAATTTTTACGGGCTTTCCAATCTAAACTTGTTGCATTTATCTATGAATCACACTTTGCATTTACTTTACATTTGTTGCTATGCCAACGTAACACTCACAACATCCCGATGCGCGGTGTGGATGATTTGCCATTTTTTCTTTGAATAAGAAGACCAAGGAAGGAGCATATAAAAAATCTTAGGTACACCGCGATGGGCCTCAAATATGGCCGACTTAAATTCCGGTTTATCAGTGTCGTTCTAATTTTATTTAAAAAATGTAAAACTATGATGTAGGGTAGACGTGGGGTAGACTCAATAATTTGTTGTTTTATTTTACGTTGTGAATAAATGTTGGTATTTATTAAAATTGTTATAAAAATATATAATTCTAATAAAAATAGATAAGTTATAATAAGTATTTATTACCACAAACATCCGATACGCTACTGAAGCAGGTAAGTCAAATTAAAGTATCTAAATCAGGGGCGGGAAAGTGAAATAGCAAAAGCGGTTCCACCGTTTCCACGGAAATCTCAAATAAAATAGTTCCAGCCCTAGCCACTAGGTGGTAGTGCAATTAATTTTTAGGTTAAGAAGTTGCTACTAGTTATTGCCAGATGGCGTTAAATCAAATTTTTTTGTAGTTTCCATAGTTTCCAACGGCCATTGTCATATTATTGTCAAATTCTCAAAAAATATTGTCGTTGTCATAGCAACAATCATAATATTATCAAATAAATGATTATCAAAATGTTTTTCAAACTATAATTTGTTATATGTGTTTTAATTAGACAATTCCTTTTGTTTGTGGCCCTAAAAATATAATGTAAGTCTTTTATTTTTGCTTTCATTTAAGTACCTATTTATTATATTTACTCCATTTACAAAACTTTGGACGTATTACGTTGGTCTTGTTTTATTATAATAAACGATGTTTAAATATTTGACTTATAAATGAAAACTTTAAATAATAAATAATATTTCACATGTTTGGCTTTAATTTTATTTAATAACCGTATAAATTATACTGTTAGATCTTATATTTTACACATCACAAGGATACTTGTTATTAGTATTGTTCAATTTGTGTAAAAAATAAGATGTAATAATCAAATTTAATTATTTTAGAGTAAAATTCAATAAATACGCTCATTTAAAAAGCCCGCGCTTTGATCCATTTAAAACAAGCCCTACTCAATAGATGGCGCCACTTCTGTAGGACCATTTTTCAGTATGGCAGAGTCCATTCTATCTAAATTCTTTGACAAGTAATAAATAAAAGTTAAAATGCAAGAAAAATATATAATTTAGTTAATTTAATTGAATTTCATAAATGATCGGTTTACTACACGTATGCATATTATATAGTCACTTACTAGCGAAAAGTTGTTCCATTATTTCACTCAATTTTTGCCGAGATCTACCGCACGCTACACAACCAACTATTTTAGAGTCTTTTTCGATAAATCGCGATAGTGTCACTGTTAATTTAAGTGCTGCCACAATTTCCATCTAGATTTACTACCTTTATGCAACTATCAGTAGTAGAATAAATAATAAATAACATAAAATAAGCTCCGTAAAGACTGACAAATCCACAAAATTTCAAATCAAATTCAAATGTGTCAAATGAATATTCAAACAGAACTGTCAAGAATCCCCACCCTAGAGTGCTTTTATGGCGCTTTTTCCGCCCACCATGCATGAATACATGGATAGCATTATGCTCCTTCCTTAGTCTTCTTATTCAAAGCATTTTTCTTATCTTTTCTTTTTATTAATTTTGACGTTTAAAATTGTCAAATGTTATGTAGGTCGTGATTATTAAGTGGCATATCAAGAACTCGTTTAAAATCAAAAAATGAATTATGAGAGTGATAATGAGTCCTGTACACTGCCAGAGATAGCAGAGGCGGCCAAATTAACAAGTTTTAAAGATTTCTACCACAAAAGTCTAAGGATCATTACATATCTGCCTATAAAAACTTTATAGACTGGAGGATTGCTAAAGGCATAAATTCGTTTTCCGAATCCCTGTTATTAGTATATTTAGTTGCCATTGTAACGAAACAAAAATCAATCTCCTGATTGACTAAAGAATGTTGGTACGATATTTTCATGCAAAGAACTTGAAATAATATCAATGAAATTCAAATACATATATAACTTTAAATAAAATACATATTACCAACTTTAGTTACACAAAACAACAAAAAGTCAGATGCTGGTACTCCAATTTATCGTTCTCCAACAACTGTACTCAACTAAAGTTGGTAGAAGTATGTTTTATTGCAAAAAACTTGAAGCAGCATCAATAAAATTCAAATACATATATAACGATAAATAAAACACAAATTACCAACTTTAGTTACACAAAACAACAAAAAGTCAGCTGCTGTTGGTACGATCTATCATTTTCAAACAAATTTATTTTACTAAAGGTGGTAGAAAAAAGTACTAATATACAGGTATGTCGTAAAACACATGTAATAATAAACTTCCCAAATTTTTGAAAATAGGATAGTTCGAGATGACTGCGATTCTCGATGCATAGCAACTGATGATATTGACGTTTTTATTATCTTTTAGTTAATTTTAACGTTTGAAATTGCCAAATTTTAAGTAGGCAGTGACATTTTCCCCTAAAACAAATAATAATAATTAATAGTAAGATTAACATTAAAAATACAAATTCAAACACTCCTCATAATTATTACAATGGCCGTGGACAAAGTATAGTATTCAACTCGCAATTTATAGCCATTATTCTGTGTGACTTCAATAATATACTATTAAAAGGCGACCCAAAAAATATTCTAAAAATCTACATTCTATTCTCATTTTTAATCCTTTATCAAATATATTTTTCATCTATTTTTAATCCTTTGTTGGTCCAGTCTAGACTTCTTCTAGTGTTGCTGTAAACAGTTTTGGGGATATTCTCCAAATCGTCTCTCTGTCATCATTTACCAGTTGGGAGCTCTGGGGTTGTTTTTATATATTATTACTCTTGCTTTGGCTTCTTTGTATATATTTGCGAGAGTTTCTATGTAAGGCCTGTAAATACCTTGATTCGCTTGGGCTTCTATTATATTGCCTTAGGATATATCGAGTCCAAAGCCTTCTCAAAGTCTATAAAGGCTGTGGCTAGTGGAAGTTCGTATTCTTTTGTTAAATCAATCGTGCTGAAGTTGTAACAGTCAAATTTCCTCGCTACGACCTCTGTGTGCTAGCTCATAAATTATCGCAAATAACTATTATTTTTGCATCATGTTTATTATAATTTTATTGTTAAATATTATTTTATTTAAAATTTTACTATTATGCAACCCGATATACACCGCGATATTATACAGCCACAGAACATTGTCACTGGACCGGGCACACCAGCAGTAGTAGGCTTTTTGTCGAGCTCTCTTTATCTTTGATATCACCTGTCCGTCACTTGTCACTGGCAGATCAAATCAGATGTTTTTGGATTTATTTATTCTTTGTTTTGGTTATTGAAATTTTATAATTATCAGATAAAATTTCATAGTTAAATTGTTTATTTTTGATGTGGATCGCAGTGTGCAATTCGTTCATTTAATTGTGGGAATTTCTGAGTTAAGTTCGTTCATTGACCGGATATGGAATATGGCTGTGGAAAATATTCTAGAACATCGTTTTTTTATTTATGCCTTTATGTGAGTTGGACTAGAGTAGATATATAGTTCTCTATCTATATCCTGGAGGGAGATTTCCGGTTGAAATCTGATTTTGTGAAGGAAATCGAATCCTTGCATCACTTCTTGTGTATCCACCGACCGGGTATCGTCGTGAAAAACTGGCTGCCGTTTTGTGAAGCATTCCCTGTTGGTAGTTAACAGGTCTTCCTAGAGAAGGATTAAGGCTTCCGAAGCACATTTGGTCAGAGACGTGGTTGGATTTTGTTGATTTGTATTGACCGCCGACCAATTTCCGCAATGGGATTAAAATAGCCAAATTTTCCGACCGATATTCCGATTCCACGTGTCCAAGAAGTCCCCGAGTAGAGTTCCAAGAGCAAGAAGACCGATCCAGACCGTAGCACAAAACAGTTCAGAATTCCATCCGTTCCTGTTGTCCGTGTAGAGGTACCCGTTGGACATCATAAACCCTCGTTGAGGGTTTTTTATGTTCACCGAATGAAATCTCAACAACTTGCCTTTCCTCCGCACGTCTGCTGTCAATTGTGGGCTCCAATGACACCGAGCTGCTGTACACACTGCCGCAGCAACCCTGTAGCTATACGCCGCCGCCGTAGCTCAGCCAGAGAAGTTTTCAAGTATATCACATCGAGTAGAGTAAGACAGTTTAGATATTAGTTAGGTTTAGATTTGCTATTTGTATTCCGCCCTTAGAACATACTTAGTTTAAGTTAAGCGGGATGACGTCTTAGTTTCAGTATAGCTTAGACCATTTTCATTTTTCATTTATTCTTATCGATTTAAACTTTACTTCATTTCATATACATTTCATCATTTTCTTTATACATTTAACCTTTTTGATATTTCAATAAATTGCTTATATATTTTTAGTAGTCTTATTTGCAGTCTAGGCTCATAGTTAAGTTAGAGTCACTTAAGTTTAAATAATTATAGTAACATTTGAAGTTCATGGTAGTTACACTCAACAGTTCGAGGTTAGCGTTAAAGTCTACTTAATAGTAACATCTTTTATGCCGAGTTCATAGATTATAATCTCGTGGCGCCCTTTTATTAAGATCTTTGAACCCCGACCACCCGGCTGTTAAAATTAAAAGCTAGTGGCCTCTATGCAATTCATTACCGATTAAGTAAACTTGTGTTTTATTGAACTTCAAATTAGAAAAGTACGCGGCAAAGTCGCTTCTAAAGCCTGCTTGGTCTGGTGGTTGTGCAGCCTCTAGCTTGTTTTATATTCTCACTTATATTTTGTTTAATACTATATCTGTCATGACTTGTGTTGTACACTCTGTATTTGTATATACCGTTCTTCTTTATATGCCATGTACTATCTTTATGTAAAAGTGTTGATGGAATCTGTTAAGCGATACGAAATATGTAATTAAAGAGGATATATTGCATATCCCTTAAATTGCAAAACACTACAATATAGTAAATTATGCTTTGGTGGCTACTACTATAAATATAGAAAACTATACAAAAAAGAGGTACTTTTTGATGTCGGCGTTGGGATTAACAATCTGCATATTACTCATCCCTAATTATACTGAAAAAAAGAAAATGTATAGGTATGTAGATGAAAACACCCGCGCATTACCAACCAAGGCAGTTAAAGAAAGGAAAAAAATAAAATAATAAAAGTGATATTGATCTCGGAACAGTTGTTACGTGTACGGCAGTAGTGAAATTTGCCCGATTATATTCTCACGCCGCCACAACGACTTGGAGAGTTTAAACTAATAAATTCTTTGTATGCAAAAAGCGGGCTGATTACATTGTTTTTGCGGCAATCCTCTGTTTTATGACGCCTTTCCTGGCATTTCGACCGAAAATAATTAGAATAAAAGTAAAAAATTGTGAGGTACTATAAGGATTTCATAGGCCTTTTTTATGCTAGATAAAATTGTCTTGCAAAACTTTACTGGATGTAGTAAAATAATCATGTTTGATAACATACAGGTTATAAATTATAAGTAAAAATAGTTTTTCTACTAGATCGTGCAAAACGTAGCTATTTTTCACTCTACCTACTGGGGTAAAGTTTATTTTTACTTAAAATCACTTATAAAAAAAACAACAGAACATTCAGTATATAGAAGCCTCCCCAAACACAAAATCATAAAAATGTCTCTGCGGAAATGCATCTCATTCTCTTTTTTCCGACTCTAGAATAACTGAAATCAGTTATATGAAAACGCGTTCCTGCTTTACATTCTAAACACTTTTCTTGTGTAGGTATGAACTTAACCTAGTAGATGCTGTAATTTAGACATCAATACCGTACTGAGAAAAAAACGAAAATAAACAAAAATGTAGCAACAAACCAAATGAAATGCCGAGTACTGTTCAAATCTTGCTATATTTTACAATATTTTATCAATAAATGAAAATGGTACACTTCCGCAAGAAGATTTTTTGTGTGCCTATGTTTAGAAAAATTTCTAGAATGAAAAACAGAAACGTGTTGTCATGTAACTGGTTTCAGCTATTCTAAGAGTTCTTTCAGACGAGGATACTGTATGCGAGATTCTGTATACGGGATAAAGAATTACAGTCGAATACTATCGATATACTCTTTTGGCATACTTTTTTTAGGTACAAAATAATATTCTAGTTTAAAACAAATTTCAGTGCGGTGCAGTCGTATTATTGTATTATAAAATGAATATTGAAGAGTACGTTCTGCTGTGGCATATATCGTCTCCCATAGGCAATTCATCACAACCAAGCTTATAAATTTTTCATTATCGAAAGCGTCACAATCCATGGTTCTCTTCTTTATTGTTCGAACTCACTCTCACTACTGAATTATTATTTTCAGCGTTGTTACAAGGGCAAACATTTTTGTACTATAAGTGGTGTCGAAATTGTACTTTTTTAAGTGGGATTGTACATTTTTGGTGGAAAAAATTGTGAAGTGGCGACATCTCGTATTAAAAATTTGAAACTTTAATAGAGGTAACAAAAACAAATGGGTAACAACAAAGTCAGAGTTATGGTTTGGATATTGATTTATTTTGTTTTTATAATTATTAAGTTTTTTTTAAACTTTACCTATAGATTGATGCAGATTAGTAATAATTTAACAAACGAACAATTTTTTAAATACATTTTATTTAGTAAGTCGTGAAATAATACAAAAAACAAAAAATAACTAGCGTTAAAAACGTATGACAAAAGTTATAACCAAAGTAAAAAACCCAGTCTGATTCAACATCCCAAATAATAAAAACAGTACATATTTACTAAAAGTAATAGCTTATTAACATGAAATAACCTTAATAATAATGATATTTATTATTAAGGTGAATATAATATAATATTTGTAACAAAGATACAAATATAAAAAAAAAAACATTAAAAGCTAAGAAACAATGGTTATAACTAAATTAGTAAAAGAAAACAAACAGTCTTGCATTATAATATCACAAAAACAAATAACTAAAATAACAAAAAAAATAGAACTTTTTTTATAATAAAGCTAAAAACAGTTACCTAAATAAGTATAACTAAATAAGTAAAAAAAAAACAAACACCGTCCTTGCATTATAAAACATCACAAAAAAGTAGGAACTATATAAAAAATAAATCTTGTAGGTATACAATTATTTCTATTCTACTATCACATTTTCTACAAATTGACTAGTATACGTTAGAAGTTTAGAATTAGGCTTCCAATTTATAGCCCCATTTTCATAGTTTTTCATCTTATCTTTAATATGGAGCAATGCAGCACACGTTGGTATTAATAACCTATTTTTGGTAGATGTTTTCATTAAAGATAATTGAGAAAACACTCTTTCAGCAGTGGCTGATGAGTGTGGAAGTGACAATATTATTTTAATAATTATCATTAAATTTGCAAACATTAAGTGCCCTAGAGAATTTTTCTGATCTGAGACAGATATACATTAATGTCATCATTCTCCAGAATATATTAATGTCATCATTTTCTAAATTACTAATGTTTATCTCACTAAGAAGCTGCCATTCGGCATTGGCTGCCTCTATATCTATCTCAATTTGTGGAAAGAAATTAATAAAATTGGCAATAGATATTACTTTGCCAGATAGAGCTATATTTGGCGTAAAATTCGACGCATATATTAATATTGAGTCGTCGAATTTAAAGCGATTTTTGATTTGTTTGCAGAGTTCCAAATAAAAATCTAAAACTCTTAACCGAAAATTATGAAGCCCTTCATTACTTACAGTTAGATGCTCTGAATTGACCAAAGCATCCACCTTAGCCCCTGCAAATAAATCATCCAGAGAAGCGTAATTTGCCGGATCATTTAGATTTATATTTTGAATTAATGTATTATCAATAACATTTTTTTTATAAAACACTTTAATAAGGTTTTATACAGTGCAGAAATTCTATTTAACAAAATTGGTAATTTTGGACTTTCTGACTGTAATTCAATATTTACCTTATTTGTAAGGTCTAAAACGTACCCTAAAAATAAAAAATATAGTTTAAATTCTTGGTTAATTAGAGCATTTAAAATACTTTTAGCACTGGGCAGATTATCTTCCAAGACTGCTCTTTGGAAGAATAGTGTCAATGAATTCCAATGCTCTAATATTCGATCAACAACACTCTGAAATAAACAACAAAAAAAAACAGTTATTTAGATTGATTAAAATTTATAGATTTAAATAAAATTTTGTAAAAATTAAATAGCATTGTTTTAAATAATAATAATTTTAAAATGACCTTATTTTAAAAGTGCAGAAAACAATTATAAAAACTACCAGTTAAAATTATAATCACTACCTTCAAAGATAACCATCGAGTTTGGCTGGGATACAGCATCTTATGTGGCTTTTCATTAGCAAATATCTGGCACTCCCTTAAGCTCAGATAGTCGCTTATTACTATGAGCAAAATAAGCGTATATATCCCTAGTGAATTGTTCCACATTGTTGGGGAGATTTTTTGCAGCAGCCGAAGTACAGAGATGAAGGGAATGACAAGTACATCCTTGCACATAAATATGTGGTAAAATTTCTTTCAATCTTGCTTGGACACCTTTTACAGTTCCCATCATAGTGCTCGCATTGTCGGACCCAAAGCCAATAATATTTTCGAAAGGTATATTATTCACACTTAAAATATTTTTAATTATATTGAAAAGTGCCTCACTTGTTGCATCTTCAACTGCTACTAGATCAAAAAACTGATCTTGGACTCTCCCTTCCTTCCAATATCTAACCACAATAACCAAAGATTTTTTTGAACTCACATCAGTGGTCTCATCAATTATTATAGAAAATTTCTCTAATTTTAAATCCATTACTATTTCTGCTTTAAAAGCTGGCCCCAATATTCCAGTGATAAGTTTAGTTGCCTTTAATCTTTTTATTTTAAGATTTTTGGCAATATTAGAATCTGGATACAGCTCTTTATTTAATAATGGAAGGGTATCCATTAGTAGCATTGGTAAATTTTTGTCTGCTATATAGCAACATAGTTTCAATTCAGCTGCTTTCACATCATCATACTTCTTTTGTTGCATTGTTTCTTTATATGTTTTTCTTAAATATAAAAAAAAAAATAATTTAATAATAATTAAATTATTTTTTTTTCTTTATATGTTTTTCTTTATATGAGTAGCTTGATTGTCATGTCGGCTTAAATGATATTTGTTGCCAGTTAATTTCACATTGCAACATTTACAAAATAAATATTCTTTGGTTGCATCAAGCCATAAAAATATTTCTGATAATTTTTTAATGTTAGGAGTAGATGACGAACGTTTAAGTTTTTTTTGTGCTGTTGATTCAGATTCAGAGACAATATCATTTTGCCTGTCATCACAGATTTCACTTAGTCTTTCTTCTATTTCCATAGGCAATTCACTTGAACTACATGCTGATGTTGAAGGACTTGGTATTTGAGAAGGAATTTGTGATGATGAAGGACCTGGTGTTGGAGAAGTACTTTTTCTCCTTCGAATTACAAATCTAGATAAAAATATAATATTGTAACCTAATGGATGCAAATTATTATAAAATAATAATGTACCTGTCCATTGTTATATCAAAACGGATTGATTCAGTAACAAATAAAATAAATAACACACTAACACTACCAAATAAATAACTAACAAAACAAATAAACACTAACAAAGAACAAATAAATAATAAACTCAAAAATATACTGGTATAATACTACTAAATATTTAAATTTCAAACGTGATTTCAAATCAAACAAAACATAAACAAAAAATAAAATGTCAACTCTCAACTTAAAATGTTACGTCACTCACGTCAGTTGTCAACCGAAACGTTCCAAGCGAATTCGAAACTAGAAACCATAGAGAAATATAAGTTACTTTATGCTAGAAACTAATAGCTGCACACAACGTCACGTTGGCAGGTTTTGAAATGCAGGTCGCTAGGAGTATGATCTGAATTAAACCCTCTGCTCCAAGCAACCTGCATTTCAAATCTACGCATCGCGTACCACCGTTCGTCTAAAAATATGTACGTGGGTTTAAGTTTGGGTTTGAGATGTAAGAATTGTATATTTTTTCTTGCAATTGTACCTATGTACTCCTTGACTATCAAATGTACCCAAAATAGTACAATTGTACCTATTGTAACAACACTGATTATTTTACTACAATAAACCTCCAATAAATATTCTGTTGGCCTGTGAAATCGAACTTTTTGTATCGCAAAAGCTTTGGCAAAAGTATGCAAGTCTGAACAGGTCCATAAGTTACTATGATAATTCTGTATCCCGGATACTCCTTCGTTGCCGGGCGGCTGAAAATTCCACATTCAAAAATTCGGCCGCACGATACTGTATGCGTCGCCGAATGCCATGTGTAAGGTACAATTTAATTACATGCTTTTTCTGTATCTGAGATACGCGCGTCTGGGATACAGCGTCCTCGTCTGAAAGAGGTCTTAAGGTACATTCAGGCTGAGAGGGCCGAGCGTCGCTTCGCGTTTGCATCGCGTCCGCGTGTCGAAATGGAATCAATTCACTTAACTTAAATTAGACCGTTCAGGCAGACAGCGTCGCGTTTGGCGTTGCGCTAGCGTCCGCTGAACCTCGGGGTTCGAGTTCAATGGGGCGGACGCGACGCTCTCAGCCTGAATGTACCTTTACTATTTGGAAAGGCTGCCAAGTACTAAATAAACAAATATAAAAAACAATCAATAAATATATCTGATTTCAGCAATTCTAAAGTTGACAAACTGAAAATGATGCATCTTCGAAGAAAAATGTTTGTGACATACTATTCAAAAAGACTTCCAAATACTAAATAAACAAATATTTTTTACATAACTGATTTCAAGTAAACGAAAGTAGTCCTGATTTCAGCTATTCTAAAGTTGATAAACTCGAAACGGATGCATTTCCGCAGATTTTTTTTTGACATACTATTCGAAAAAGCTTCCAAATACTAAATAAACAAATATTTCATACATAACTGATTTCAAGTAAACGAAACTTGAGCCATTTTGCTGTATTAAAAATCAATTTTTTTAAACTTTAGCAAAAAATAACTAAAAAAATCGGTACTTTACTTTGATAGTCAACGTGTACCTTAGTTACAGCAACGCGTAGACGGGTCTGCTAATAAACTATATGTTTACTAGCGTGTACCCGCGACTTCATTCGCGTCGAATTAATCATTTGTAATGGTGAGGATAAAGCCAAGCAAGAATTTCCAGTAACATATAAACTGGATAAAATTTTCTCACATTTATGTCAGCATGAGAAAAAACAATATGGCGATATTACTATATAACTTCGTAATATTTGCGGGGTAATTTCATCTCGTTGGAATTTGACTTTCGAAAAATCCGTTTGCCAAAAATAAGCTTTTTACGTCAAGCAGTTTAAGCAGAATCGTGGTTAATCAATTACCCAACTTTTTGGAACACCCTGTATGATTTTTTAAAAAATTTCAAAATATGGAAAAAAACAAAATAAATTATGCGTGTCCAAGCGTTTTCCCAAAAGACTAACGGTTTTTGAAATAACAAATATTGTAATATTTGAAGGGCGTTTTCACCCTCTTGGAATTTGAGATTCGAGAAACCCCTCCTTATCGAACCTCTACACCTCACAGTCGATACGTTTGCCAAAAATCAGCTTTAAACGTCAAGCAGTTTAAGCAGAATCGTGATACTCATTGGTTATATTTTATGAAATACCCTGTATACATTTTTAAAAAATCTTAAAATATGTAAAACAACAAAATAAAATATACGTGTTTAAGAGTTTTTCCGAAAAACTCACCGGTTTTTAAATAAAAAATATTCTAATATTTGAGGGGTGGTTTCACCCCCTTAGAATTCGAGTTTCGAAAAATCCCTTCTTATCGAACCCCTACACCCTACAGTCAGTCCGTTTTCCAAAAATCGGCTTTTTACGTTAAGCGCTTTAAGCAAGATCGTGATTAATCAATGACCAGATTTTTCGAAACACCCTGTATACATTTTTAAAAAATCTTAAAATATGTAAAAAAACGAAATAAAATATACGTGTTTAAGCGTTTTTTCGGAAACTTGACCGTTTTTTAAATAAAAAATATTGTAATATTTGAGGGGTGGTTTCACCCCCTTGGAATTTGAGATTCGAGAAACCCCTCCTTATCGAACCTCTACACCCCACACTCAATCCGTTTACCAAAAATCAGCTTTAAACGTCATCGCCAAGCAGTTTAAGCAGAATCGTGATTACTCA
This sequence comes from Sitophilus oryzae, assembly GCF_002938485.1. Lineage (NCBI taxonomy): Eukaryota > Metazoa > Arthropoda > Insecta > Coleoptera > Curculionidae > Sitophilus > Sitophilus oryzae. Next base: position 74,116 of record NW_022146735.1, on the reverse strand, counting down.
TTGGTCATATTTTATGAAACACCCTGTATATTTTTTTAAAAAATCTTAAAATATGTAAAACAACAAAATAAAATATACGTGTTTAAGAGTTTTTCCGAAAAACTCACTGGTTTTTAAATAAAAAATATTCTAATATTTGAGGGGTGGTTTCACCCCCTTAGAATTCGAGTTTCGAAAAATCCCTTCTTATCGAACCTCTACACCCTAAAGTCAATCCGTTTTCCAAAAATCAGCTTTTTACGTCAAGCGCTTTAAGCAGGATCGTGATTAATCAATGACCAGATTTTTCGAAACACCCTGTATACATTTTTAAAAATTCTTAAAATATGTAAAAAAACAAAATAAACTATACGTGTTTAAACGTTTTTTCGGAAACTTGACCGTTTTTTAAATAAAAAATATTATAATATTTGAGGGGTGATTTCACAAATAGATTAATAAACTACAAAATTATTTATACCAGAGTACTAGTCAGTGCTAAAATATAATTATAAAGATGCATCAAAACTATGTTGGTTATAGAATACGGGATGTTCCGTTTGAAATAGTGAATAAAATACTACAATATAATTATCAGAATAGCAAGTTAAAATAATTTGATATTAAATTGCAGAATTCTAATATTTCCATACTGTCAGATAGTTGAGTAGGTATAGGTAAATTATTATAAAACCAAAAAAATATATTATTTCCACACTCTGTGTCATCGAAGCACATACATCTTCTACGTGTCATCATCAATTTCACAGATCATTATTTTAACGACTCTTTTTTATTGTCGTAATGCATTAAAGGTTAGACCATCAGTTATTAAAAATCCTGGAACATCATCTTCTTTTTTAACGCGGTAAGTAATCTGCGTTTACTAAAATAGCAATTTATATGCATAGAATAGCACGGGTAAACAATAATGCCGTAAGATATTATTATGCAATACATATTTATAGAATGGAAAATTTAAAAAAAATATCTGTTTCATCTCCTGTCTTTGGCATCAATTTTAAAATTAACAAGTTTAGTCATATACACATTACAATTATTTAACATATTTTAAGGTAAATTTAGTTATTTATATTAATGACATTCTTGTTATTCAATGTCAAAATTTCACAGCCGTGTGTGATGATTGGCAGTTTCTCAGACAAATAATATAAATTATAAATAATAAAATAATATAATATAGAGTTAAAACTTACTGTACAGGGTGGGTCAAATTCGAGGCTTTTAAATGGAAACATCCTTTTCTATAGGAAATAGACGAAAACTAATATCGGTGTCTGGAGCTCAATTTTCATCAAAAACATGATGGTGAAAACCGCACATCAATATCTGTTACCGTTTCGGAGTTACGGGGTGTTTTTCAAAAATGTGCATTTTTAATGAATCGCTGTAACTTTTTTGCTATGGACAATTTTGTATTTCTATGAAAACATTTCCAAAGCACCTTTTTATGTAGAATTTAATGGTTTAAGTATAATTTTTTAAAATTAATAATTTAAGAGTTATCAACAGAATAATTGATGTTTTATTTGGGACACCCCCTATATTTTTAATTAACTGAAAAGAATTTAAAATTACCTTTCCAAAAATATAGCACACATGATATTTTATTATAATCCCCTTCGAAATACATCATCAATTTCACGGATGATTATTTTAACGACTCTTTTTTATTGTCGTAATGCATTAAAGGTTAGACCATCAGTTATTAAAAATCCTGGAACATCATCTTCTTTTTTTAACGCGGTAAGTAATCTGCGTTTACTAAAATAGCAATTTATATGCATAGAATAGCACGGGTAAACAATAATGCCGTAAGATATTATTATGCAATACATATTTATAGAATGGAAAATTTAAAAAAATATCTGTTTTATCTCCTGTCTTTGGCATCAATTTTAAAATTAACAAGTTTAGTCATATACACATTACCATTATTAACATATTTTAAGCTAAATTTAGATAGTTATTGTTTATGTTATAGTTGATGATTTATTAATGACATACTTTGAATTATAATATAATCTATTTTTATTCTTGTTTATTCGGTGTAAATGCTAATGTTCAACGCGTCAGGAAAGATTTGTAAATGCAAAATGACATGCAAAAAATGAAAATATAATTTTAGATGTTAATTAAAAAGAGACTACAACTGTCACTGTAATGCACCTTCCGGACAGTGATATTATTACAGAAAAAGTAAATAAAAGTAAAAATAATTAATTGTGCAGCATGGGGTAGGTTTTGGTCAAAAATCGATATAAATAAGAGAATACTTGTTACTGGTAAGGAAATACTGCCAACACAGGAAGTTAAATACCTGGGAGTAACCCTGGAGAGTAAATTGTCCTGTGGACTCCTGTGGAACAGGCATATTAAGAACACTACCAGCAAAGCCATAAAGGCTCTCATGATATGCAGAAGACTGGCCGGAAATAGATGGGGCTGCTCCCCTAACATTTTGCGCTGGATGTATACCATGATAGTAAAACCCATGATTACTTATGGAGCAGTTGCCTGGTACACAAATCTAGAGCAACGGACGGCAAGGCTAAACCTGTGCAAAGTCCAGAGACTAGCATGCGTTTGCATCATAGGAGCCATGAGAACCTGTCCAACAGCAGCAATGGAAGTCATTCTAGATCTAACACCACTGCACATTGTCATTGGTAGATATGCCAATGCGACAATGATTAGAATGGTCACTAACGGAATTAGTACTGGGAGAATTGTCAGATCAGGGGCTTGGAACACCCTCAAAAAGGAAATACTACTCCTGCAACTCCCAGTGGACGATATGCCAAGAACGTACAACTTTGACAAACATGTCAATGTAGTATTGAGCAATAAGAAGGATTGGAAGAGCGAAACGCTTGCCCAGCAGTTAAAAGACCATACCGACCATACCATAACTTGATATACTGATGCTTCCAAAACCAATACGGGAACAGGGATCGGAGTATTTGGGTCGAGAACTAAATATTCCGAACCAATGGGCACTTACCCTAGTATCCTACAGGCAGAAATCTACGCTATCAAAAGATGCGTACAACTTATCTTAGATAGGAACTATCGGAAACAAGAAATAGCCATCTTATCTGATAGTCAAGCAGCGTTAAAAGCGATCAACTCAGTCTCAATCAATTCGAAATTGCTCAAAGAATGCATAGAGAAGCTGAAAAAATTAGGCGAAGAAAATAAAGTCCTCCGACTCAGGGTGCCAGCTCACTAGGGATAGAAAGCAATGAAAAAGCAAATAATCTAGCTAGGAAAGGAGCGAACACTCCACTAACTGGACCAGAACCGTTCTGCTTTCCAAGTGGTAACCAACTCAAGGCGGAACTCAAGAACTTGGAAGATTCCATCCGCAACCTGGAATGGAAATCTTGCAACGGTCTAAGACACTCGAAGAAGTTTCTGAGGGCTTATGATCAAGAAAATCCACAGATCTTCCTGGGTTTAAGTAAGAACAATCTTCGGATTGTCACGGGGTTTTTAACAGGATACTGTCTCCTCAATGAACACCTCAGTAGATTGAAACTAAGAAGAAACGGCGAATGCAGATTCTGTGAGGAAGATGGGGAAACACCAGTACACCTCATCACTGAGTGCGCCGAGACGACAACCATTCGTGCCATGAATTTTGGTACGACTGATATTGGAGATGGAGAACTACCCTCTATAAAACCGTCACAGATATTGGCTTTTGTCAAAGACCTGGGACTGTATGATGAGTTATGACTCAAGAAAGGGGGACACAATGGATCTGTAAGGTCACAGTGATTAACCCCCCTCCCACTCATTCTAAATTCTATAAATTCTACTGGTAAGTAACTAAACACTGTGTCAATTTTAAAACTTCCCACCCTTAATATCTTTCTTGCAGTTAAAATTATGAAAAATCGGAAAGACACGGCAATTTTATTTGTGAGGGGGACACTTTAAATTAATATTTTTAGCCCAAACGAGGGGAAGATGTCACCCTTACAATCGTAAATGGGAATGAGGGTCAAGTGGCACATTGTTTTAAAGAGCGTTTAATTCTCTTTTTAGTGGTATCCTACTTTGTTGCTTTTTTTCCAGAGGTTTCCGAATAATCGTGTTTCAAAGTTGCAGAAACAATTAAATATGTCTGCATTGAGATTTTGGTTTTCAGGCTAGTGTTTACACAAAAATGATTGCAATGGATCTCCTTGTAGTAGAAATGATTAGAATATTAGGTTACACCACTTACCGCCCTATCTTACAACTTGTTCAAAATATTGTCCATTTTCCTGTAAACAATAATAGAGTCTGTTTTCAAACTACTCCCTAACATTTCGGTAAACTTCACCGGGAATTGACCGGGCATTCTGCTGTAATTCGCCTTTTAAGATCATCAATATCAGTAAGTTGTGTTTTATAAACATTAGATTTAAGATGTCCCCAAAGAAAGAAGTCTAAGGTGTTAAATCCGATGATCTTGGAGGCCATTCAATTTGTCCACTTAAGCCAATTCATGTACCCGGAAATATTTCGTTTAACCACTGTCGGACCGGAAGAAAATGAGGTGAAGCACCGTCCTTCTGTAAAACTGGATTACCCTCTGCATCAATTTGAGTTTCTAGCTCTTGGGTGATAAAAGGATCAATAGTCTCTTGAAGCATATTAAGATGCAGATCACCTGTCAAGTTTCTTTAAATAAATAACGGACCAATTCATTCAAGCATTTCCAAAAACACCAGCCCAAACATTCACTTTTGGGGATATGGTGTATGTCCTTCTCGAAAAATATGAGGGTTTGAGAAAATAATAAATAATTTGAGAAAAGAAACGTTAATGGCGATGATGTTTTCTGTTTATTAGTATTTCGACCCCTAGAAAAATGTAATGGCTGCGTCTATGTTACCACCTAATCTTCTAATCATTTGTACTACAAGGAGACCCATTGCAATAATTTTTGTGTAAACACAAACATTAACTGAAAACCAAAATCTCGATGCAGGCATATTTAATTGTTTCTGCAACTTTGGAAGGCGATTATTCGGAAACCCCTGGACAAAAAGCAACAAAGTAGGGTACCACTGAAAAGAGAATTGAAAGCCCTTTAAAACGATGTGCCACTTGACCCCCTTCCTATTTAAGATTGTAAGGGTGACATTCTTCATATTTATTATAGATCCTCCGGTGAATTATTCTGAGGAACGCTTTAAGCATATGACTCATTAGATTAATAAGTCTAAAATCTCGAAGATTAGTTTTTTTAAAATTAGGGTATGTCTTAATTAGTTACAGAAAATACCTCTCTAGTAAGCCCACAGAACAAAATAAAAAACGCGTCAACGGTGTTCACACGTTATTACAGACCATTAAAACCACATACATCATCCCAAATTGCAGCTATTTAGAGGAGGTGTTTAAAATAATAGCTCGTTTTAAATAATAATAGAAGTGCCTTTGTAATGTTACGTGTTTTCGCCACAGGACACCGTATGATCTACACGAAACAGCGGCGGGCTGATTGATGAAGGCGGTTGCCCAATGCCGAAACGTGTTGTTGTTGGTTAACAGAAGTCGGTATCGGAGGATTCGACACGAAAAGATGACATTTTCGGTAATTGTTTGCTGTTTTTTGGCACGAAGTTGTTGCAATATATGTTTTATTTTGGCAAATTGAAGTAAGATCGATAATATATATACAGTGCTTTCATTTTAGTTTGTCCTAATTTTAACTGACTATAACTTTGCTATTTTTGGAGATTAATAAAGAGATTAAATTTAATTAAGAAAACCAAAAAATAGAAGCAACTTGAAGTGTTTTTTGTCAATCTTGTGGTACGAGTGTCTGATTGATCTGGAATGATTGGGACCAATTGATTTGACAGTTGTTGTCATTTGTTTTCTATATTTTTGTTTACATTTCGATCAACGTATTTTCTACAGCATGTCCAAGGATTGTCTACCGGGTGCGTCTCAAAAGTGGCTCACCCCCTATAACTTTTTTATTTTTTCAGATAAAAAAACGAGATTTGTATGTTAGTATATGACTTAAATTAGGATTGACTGGTGTATTCAATTATTTTCGGTCACTTCCTGTTTTACCGGAAATGACTACAACTTTTGATTTTTAAATGGCACCCTCGGTATTTTCTTACTTTATTTGATAGAAAATGACATTCTGAATAGAATGACATATCATGTCAACTTTTCAAATTCTTGCTTAAAATAAATCGCATTTTAAATTTCAATCTAGAGTGCCCTTGCTGTGTTAAAAATACTAATTTATAATCAAGGAGCATTGGAAACATAGATTTGATCGTCAATTTGTTTTTAGTGTCTTGTCCTGGCCGGTTAAAAGATACCCAAATCGTATTTTTAATCATACCTCAATTTTTTCAAATGGAACGAGGGTGGTTCATTAGCATATTTGAAAAAAGCATTTTTTGACGAATAATTTGATACCACACACTTGGTATTTCGACTCAAATTGTCGTTATGAACCACTTGTTACAATTTCAAATAAACCATATTCGGAAATGTAAAAAGTTGACATATGACACGTCATTCCATTAATACAACCTAACCTAAGGGTGCTATTTAAAAATTAAAAAGTTGTAGTCATTTCCGGTGAAACAGGAAGTGACCGAAAATAATTGAATACGTCAATAAATCCTAATTTATGTCATATACTAATATACCAAACCTCGTTTTTCTAACTGAAAAAATAAAAAAGTTATAGGGTGAGCCACTTTTGAGACGCACCCGGTATACAAGAGGAAAAACTGTTTTAGTATTGACATTTTGAGAAAAATATATTTTTTCATAAAAAAATTTCCTTGTTCTATAATGGTTAATTATTAGTTAATTATATAATTAACTCCGTTTATACTTTTAAAAATTTCCATACCGTTTTAAGAGAAAATTAAAAATATAATTTAATATAATTTCGTTTTCATTCTTTGATTGCACCGCAATTAAAAAACCGAACAAATACACAAAGTGCCAGAGTAGTGCGACCACAAAAACAAAACAGAAATAAATTAAATTATCACTAACCATTTTAGCATCAAGAGCAGATGATTAAAACTGAACACAGTTCGAAAGTCCAGTTGTGGTGAATCAGTGTTTTATTTTTCTGTTATAACACCAAAGGTCCCAACCCCAAAGGTTATAATGGGATGTACGTTTAGATTCATTTTTTCTCTGTATTCTACTGCAAAATTCAGTAAAATAAAAAACTATACATCACGAAACGGTAGACACGTCAAAACAATTACTATTACGCCTATTACGACATCAAATCTTCGTCGATTGACCACCGCTGCGCTCTGATGATGATGATGGACCTAGCAATCGAAACCGGTCGTTACTGCTGCAGAGGATTTAGGTTAAGATCCGTCCGATTAGCCATTTGGAATTTGCAACAAAACCAATCCGTGATAAAGACGCTGTGATGACTACCTTCGTATGTATTTAATGGTACCTACTAGCGTTTGTTTAAGCTTGACCATAATTGGTAAGATAATGTGGCTTAGAAAGTTGCCCATTGGATGACGTTTTATGATTATTTTAGTCAGTTTTGTTGCTGATTTCTATAAATCTTCATAATATTCGTTTACAGTTTACACTATTCATTATTCTTCATTTTTAAGTCTCTATTTCTATTCAAAGGTTATAACTATTTCGATTATAATCACTTCAATTTTAGATTCAACTAAATTTAATAATCAATACATATTGCATTTTATAACTCAGATTTCAAAAACACCACAATAAAAAACTATAGTTCAAACCAAATAAACTTTTAGTCACGTGATTAAGCTTGACCGGCAAGGCGCCGGCGCACGGTGGGGCCGATTGAAGAATCGTTGGCCAAAACCTTCAAAGATATATGAATCAACCAAAAATATATAGAATTTAACAGTTTTTGCTTAATTGAATTTCTATGTAGTCAATCTTCAAAATTTTAGTTAATTAAATTATAGTTCACGTATATACCCAGCATATTAGCTCATCAATATAATGTGAGAAAAAATACCCGGATGACCAAACTTTTACACATTTGCCTTGCAAGCCATTCCGAATATTGTTGTCTTGTGGCATGTCTGTGTGTCTGTCTGTCTGTTTATCGGTCTGTTTGATATTAGCGATGGGAACTATCGAATGAATTAGACTATCGAATCGTTACTGAATGAATGATTTCAACTATCGAATGGTTTTATTCAAATAAAACCATTCATTCATTTGTATACTAAAGCATATGTGACAACCTCGCCGTGCGACTAAATGGTTATCGTTGAGCCACGACTATCGAATGCTTTTGATAAATGAAATTTAGTATTCGTTTGATTTTTGTGTGCGTCAGTGCATTATTAGTTCTTCCAAATTTTTATAACTTCACCTTATAAATACTGTTCTATTTTTGCGTTTATTAAAATATTTAAAATACTAAAATAGTAGTTTTTTTTAATTGACGATTGTGTGTGTCAAAATTTTTCCGAAAATTTGTGTGATTTTCCGTAGCCCGATCTTTCAATTATTTTATTTTATATGGTATATCTGGTCTATTTTTTAATGGGAAATTTTGAGAAGTAGCAATTTTTAAGAGAGATGAGATGAACTTAGAATTAATTTTAAAAATACATATTTGTATTTTAGATGTTTTAATAATATGAATTAGTTGAACTTAATAAGCATATTTAAGTAATGTGGTTAAGTAAATGGTTATCGAACTCAAACTATGGGGTGAGAAAATTAAATTGAAAATTTTACACGTGCCAATTTAAAAAAAAAGTTAACCATGTTTGTATTTTGTTTATGCTAATTCTCTTACATGTAGTTTTTTGCGAAGAAATATTTCATTTATTTTTTAAAGTAAATGCCAGTAAAAGTAAATATTATTTTTAAATAGTAATATAAAGTACCTAATATAAATAATTTTGATTTCTAATTTTTTATTTATATTTTTCTTCCATTACACTGCATGTTTAGAAAATTAATAAATGTTTATATTTCAGGATTTTAAAGTTTGTTGTTAATATAACAAATTAGTTCTGTAATTATTATTATTTAATAAACCAACGTTGCCACAAAAAATTTAAAGACTATATTATTTTTAAATAGGATCTAATATAAATAATTTTGACATCTAATTTGTTGTTTATATTTTGCTACTACGTAAAAAAATGTTTATATTAAATTATTTTAAATTTTGTTGTTAATAGGTATAACAAATTATTACTAAATAATTTTCCTATATCCAAAATAACAAGTATTATTGCAGTGTAACAACAGAATATTAATAAAAAAATGCAAAATATATAGACATACTATCCCTAACTAACTAAAGCCAAACAATAATATTCTTTGCTAATACCAACTAATACCAATATATGGCAACAGCGCCCTTCATAATGTATTTTCTGTGTACATACTAGCACCCCAATAAAAAAAATAATGTGTCCTTATCTTTATATGATTCCGCAAAAAATCAAAGATGCCGACTTCTTTCATAGCATTGCCACCGACCGCTGTCGGGTTTCTCGGAAAGAAACCTACGTCGCCGGGCGACAACTAAAATCCAGTTAATATTTTATTATAATCGATCCTGACGAATAAATGAATTTCATAAATGAATGAATTTTATAAATGAATGAATTTTATAAATGAATGGTTTTTGCTGCCGAATTACTATAATACAATATTTCAAGGCAGATGACGCATCTATTCGATAATTTTATTCGAATAGTTTTCAACGAATGTTTTTTACTAGCTATCGAATTATTCGAATGAATTGCAACTATCGAATGTTTCGATAGTATTCATTCGATAGTTCCCACTACTATTTGATATATTTTTGTATGTAACCAACAACTTTGATAAAAAAATAAATATTATTTTTGGATTCCAGTTTTGAAGAAGTAAAAAAATAATTATTTTCAATCGTGGTCTCACATGTCTCAAAATGAGTAGTCGGCACGTAGGTAATCAAGAAAGTATGGGCTAGATTTTTCGAGTACCTTTTACAGGCAAGCATCTAAAAATTAATTTCGGATGATGAGGGGGTTCCAAAAATTTTAATAACCATTTCGGGGGAAGGGTGGTTTTGGGTGCCGGAATTTTTTTTTCTTCTTCTGTTTTTGGATTGGAGCAACTAAAAGGTTTTAAATTTAGCGTAATGTAATGTGTTTAAAAATAATTTATTTAAATGCTTAAATTTTTAAAATCGGTTCATTATTTTAGTACATATCATAGTTTGAATTTACGTGCGGATATTTTAATAAGTTAAGCCGCCATCTTGAAATTTTAAACTTAAGTCATATTTAGACTAAAACGTAATATTTTTAAACATATTGCCTTACTTCAAATCTCCATGTTGTTCCATTCAAAAAAAAGGAGTGGCGACATTGTATATTATTTAAGCCTCGATCTAAGCATTAATTCAGTCAAACAAGCATTAATTCAGCCCACAAAATTTTTAGATTTGAGGTGGGGTGGGACTGAAGGGTCTAGGACTCTTGGACCCCCTAACTATGTGTTTGATTACAGGCGATTCATGAGTATCAGATTTTATTAAAATCACACGAACTTAATATAAATAAATCATAAAGACCTATAGTATCTATTACTCAAAGTACCAGGGACATACATTTAAAAATATTTTTTTTAAAGTTGAGCAAAGTTGGGCAAGATGGTAACAAATACATGAAGGGTAATGTCTAATCTTTCAAAAAACATCAGCCAATATATTGGGCAATTTTGGGCACTCAACAAAACTCAAGGTTAAATAGCGTATTTTATTTTTTATATTATACTAATTTATTAATTAATTTAGTATGCATCAGTGAAAAAGTTTTTTTTTCAAAATATAGCTAGAAATAGTCAAGTAGTATTGTACTTTTATAAAAAATGCAAAAAATTAATTGTATTTAAATATTAACCAAGAAATTTTACTTATTATTCGGGCCCTACAAATTGCAATTATTATACACGGTAGAACTAACTAAACCTTCGACATTACTGCCCTTCACTGGTTACAGATCTGCATCCAAAATTTTTTTCTGTGCATAATTCTTACAGCTTAACTTTTTGAAAAATCAACTTCTGTTTTATAAGGTTCTGGCCGCAAAAATGGCAATCGGCCCCACTGTGCGGCGGTTACCTACTTTTACATATTTTCTTTTAATCATAATATTTTAGGAAACAAAAATAAATTAATTATAAATACATAAACAGGTATTATTTACATCAACAAAACTCGCCTCCTTAACAGCACTTAAAGGATGTAAAGGGCCATTACTACCGCTTTCCAGTTCAAAATATTCTAATTAGGTCTAATCAGAAGGCAATAGTTAATTTTAGCCAAAAACTTGTAATACAAAACTAAAGTGTCAAAACGACTAACAACGTCAGGATATAAATAATAAATAAATGTTGCAACTTGAGATTTTTTACAGCATATCTACCACCTGAATTCCCAGCGAGAAATTTAAATTCCTGTTAGTCAATTCCCGGCGCCGAATATGTCCATGATTGGCAACAATAAATTTAAAAATCGCGCCCTCAATTACTGAACTTTAAGTTTAATTGGTATCGTTTATAGATCATTCATAAGCAATTATAAATTATTGACATGGACATGTTTTCATATAAATTAAAACAAAAAAAAAGATTTATTAAAGAGAAAAAACTCAATGCTCCGATTTTAACCTTAAATTAACAATTATTGACATTTAAATCCCAATAATCTCACCTTTAACGCCAAAAAAATCAACCGTTACGCCATTGTAATTAAAACGCAATATAAACATGCCAAATAACTAACTTTCTCGTTTAAACTTGACATTTTGACCGATAAAGCCGTCTTCGCCGCGCGTCGTTTTTTCTATCATATCATCATGCATGCAACCATGCGATAAACAAAGAGAGAAAAATGGCGGTAATGATTTAATCATCGATCAAACTTCTCGAAAAGTGCACAATCACGACCAATCAAGAAATGTCAAATGGTATTATTTGGAAATTGGCGAAGATAAATCATAGTGCCATGACGTCTGTAATAATCGATTACTAGATAATAGAGTATTTATTTAGATATTTTTCTTTTTTAATTATTTTTATAGTTGTTCTCACGTTGCTTTAGCTTCTTTCGAGATTTGATATAGTTTATGGTGCCGTTTAGGTTCAATCGAAAATTACCTAGACTATAGAGATCATAGATTGTATAGGATGGATGAAGTTAATCACCCCGACCCCTTATAGATCTATTATGTCCCCCTTTCCTGAGTTATAACTCATCATACAGTCTCAGGGCTATAACAAAAGCCAGTATTTGAGACGGTTTTACAGAGGATAGTTCTCTATCTCCGATCTTATAGTCATGCCAAAATTTTTGGCACGAATGGTTAAAATCTCGGCGCATTCAGTGATGAAGTGTTCTGGTGTTTCCCCATTTTCCCACAGAATCTGCGTTCACCGTTGTTTCTCAGCTTCAATCTACTGAGGTGTCCATTGAGAAAACGGTGTTCTGTTAAAACTCCAGTTACTCTACAACCGAACCGTTCTTACTTAAATCAAGGAAAATTTTTGATATTTCTCGGTCTTAAGTTCTGAGAAAATTCTTTGAGTGTCTTAGACCGTTGAGGATTCCATTCCAGGTTACGGATCGAGTCTTCTAGGTTTCTGAGTTCCGCTTTAAGTTGGTTTCCACTTAGGAAGCAGGACGGTTCGAGTTACGGATCGAGTCTTCTAGGTTTCTGAGTTCCGCTTTAAGTTGGTTTCCACTTAGGAAGCAGAACGGTTCTGGTCCAGTTAGTAGAGTGTTCGCTCCTTTTCTAGCTAGATCGTTTGCTTTCTATCATTTCGTTCTATCCCTAGACAGTAGATGTTTGATTTATTCTGTGGGAGATAGATTGTGTGTTACGAATAATTTGATTTTAATAAGTATAATTTTAGAGTTTTTTAATGTGGCTATTTGTCTGTTCCACTGCAACCTTTACAGAACTATTGTGGTCCTCTACTGTTTAAGTAGATTTTTTCTGATATACTACTACGTTCTTGTAAATTCATTTTAGCAGCATTTAAAAATTTTAATATTGTAATAAGGATTATAACAATTTACAACTAAACCTAAATGACAAGATTCAACATGAAACAACAATCAAAAGACTTAAATAGACTATAAAAACAGCAAAAAATAAAAGAAATATATAAATAATAAAAAATCGTGATAATTTAAATGGAACATATTACATATTATAAACAGTTAGTTTAGAAAAAGAAAACGCCAGAACAATTGCCCCACTCCTAAAAATAAAAATACTATAAAAAATTAAGAAACCAATATAAAATTTAAAAAATAATATAATATAGACCGACACTAACACCAACAGAAGTAGTATACAAAAAAGAGTACTGAACATAAGATAATTAATAAAATATCATAATACATTACTTCTGCACAAAACCAAAATTTAGATAATAAAAACAACGATAGGTTTGAAAACTAACAAACAAATACACATACAAAACTATAAGAAAAAGAAAGAACTATATATAAAATCAGACATCAGAACAGTCACAAGAAATCTAAAAAACTTTCAGAAGAAATATCAACAAAGATTACCACAAAATACAATATGTTATCCAAAGAAATAACGCAAATAAATTGTAAAAAAAATTAACAATGTCTTTGATGTCATCTGCCAAGAGAGAGCCTTAAAAATGTTAAAAACTATTTCACTTGATGAAGGATGGAACCAAAAACAACCGAATATGACTACTGTATAATGAAGTAACTCTGAATAACTGTCTAACTGAATAATCATCATCATTTTTAGCTCATTCAACCAGTTTCAATTAAGGTGTAGCCTCCCTCACATATTTAGATACTGTCTTTGTAATTGGGCCCATTGTTGTCTATTGTTGTCTATGCGACCCCAAGTTATCCCTACTAATTTACTAATATAATGGTCCCATCTCAGATTTGGTCTTCCTCTAGGTCTCCTAATTCTTCGTGGGTACCATGCACTAATTTTTGTGGTTCACCTGTTATCCGTCCTTCTTGCCAGGCGTCCTGTCCATTACCAATTGAGGGATTTGATTCTGTTGATGACATCTATTACTACCTGGGTCTTTTGTCGGATCCACTCTATTCTTTTACGGTCTTTCCTAGTTAGTCCCAGCATATTTCGTTCCATTGAGCGTTGTGTGACCTGTAGTTTTCTTATAATGTCCGTTTCAAGTGTCCAAGTTTCGCATGCATAGGTAGCATGACTGGTATTACACATCGGTCGAATGTTTTCTTCTTTATATAAAGTGGCATTCTAGATTTTAATATGATTGAGTTTCTTCCATAAGTACTCTATGCTAACTTAATTCTTCTGTTGATTTCTGGTAGCATAGAACCCGAGCTGTCTATTAGTTGTCCCAAGTATATATAGTTTAACTGAATAAAAAGTGTAATAAATAAAATTATTAAAAAGTTTTTTGTTTCGTTTCTTTGACCAGTATACTATATATTTTTTGTTTTCACTCTTGGCTTTAGGTCGTTGGGGTTGCAAAGATGTTTCTAGATTTTGTTCATTATTTTTTTATTTTATGACGACGTTTCGACAGTATATGTCTTTTTCAAGCCTCTTGAACGTAGATTCTTACAGAGTTAAAATTTGTTAAACTGGACAACACAATAACGCATATTAACTATTGTTTTAATTGTTTTTGGACATTACACTTTACTATAGAGCACGTACGTATTTCCTTGCAGATCGCTCTGTATACAACACTATTAGTACTAGTGTTGTTTAAAAAAGGCATATACTGTCGAAACGTCGTCATAAAATAAAAAAATAATGAACAAAATCTAGAAACATCTTTGCAACCCCAACGACCTAAAGCCAAGAGTGAAAACAAAAAATTATTAAAATGTATATGTTATACAGTTGTATAGAGTTTGGTTAATAAATATATTATTTAAATTAAATAAAAATACAAGAACAATAGAAATATGAATCATTCAAACAATTAAAGTTATATTTTCCATTAAATAATTTAAATATAGTCAAGCTCAATTTTTTCTCATATCAGTTTGATATAATGATACACATGATAATTGATATAATGAGCAAAGTTATGTAAGTAAATGGTAAAACCTGCAGTTACTATAATTTTTATAATTTGCTTTCTGAATTTGTGAGAACTCGTTGAAAGTAAAAACTGTAAGATACTAATTGGATATGTTCTTTATAAGTCATAAATAAACTTTATGGCAAAATTCTCATAATTTTAAGTGGTGCTTTCAATTACTAAAATAGTCCGAGACCACTTAAACCTTGTTAAATTTAAACTAATAAAGAAAGTACCTTTGGAGAAATTCGAAGTATACTTAATCGCCCTGTAGGGGTCTCAATAACGACCTATGACCCTAGACATAACAAACGTGATCTCACAATAAAATATCGGAGATATTCTCTTTAGTCTACTGTATACTTTCACTGCCAGATGTTGATAATAGGAAAAGTGCATAAAGATGCGCTGTGCGCTGTTCTATATGCTTATAGATTATTATTTGATGCCTTATATAGCGTTTTTAATAAGATGAATTATGAACTAAAAACTTTTATAGATTAGATACTAAAAATAAACATCCTAAGCTACATCATTTACACAAGAGTTGTAGATATTCAAGCGTGCAAATTTTATTTACTCGTGAGGTTGTGCCACAAGAACTCCTCCATTTGGTTTCTCTAGAGTTTTAGACTAGTGTGATAAATCTTTGGAGATTTGCCACTAATAATGATTGTAGATTGTATGGGAGGGGGAAGTTCTCCCCCAGTCTCAGGCCTTTGACAAAGGCCGGTATCTGAGACGATTTTACAGAGTTCCTCCATCTCCGATATCACTCGTACCAAAGTTTATGTCACGAATGGTTGGCGTCTTGACGCACTCAGTAATGAGGTGTTCTGCATTTTCCCCACAGAATCTGCATTCGATGTTTATTTCTTAGCTTCAATTTACTGAAGTGTTTATTGAGGAGACAGTGTCCTGTTAAAAACACCGTGAGTGTCGTTGTTTCCACTTGGAAAGCAAAACAGTTCTGGTCCAGTTAGTGTAATGTCCGCTCCTTTTATAGCTAGATTGTTTGCTCTTTCATTACCTTCATCTCTTGGTGTAAGAAGACTTTTTTTTGCCGAATTTTTTTTTTGACCAACTTCAAATTGATTGTTACTGAGTTGATTGCTCTAAAGGCTGCTTGACCATCGAATGCTATTTCTTGTTTCCGATAGTTTGGTTTGGTTTGGTTTTCTCAACCAAGATAAGTTGTACGCTTTCAGCCTGAAGGATGCTGCTGTAGGTCTCATTGATTCGGAGTATTTAGTTTTCGACCCAAACACTCTTTAAATCCCTGCTTCCTGCTTTTGTTTTGGAAGCATAAGAACATTACGTTATAGTATGGTCATTTAACTGCTGAGCAAACGTTTCTCTCTTACAATTGAAGGTTCTAGGGAAAAATCTTGATAAGCGCAAATTTATGAATTTTAGGATTTTGCAATATTATAGTAGTAACTGGTCCCTACAAAATGTATAAACACTGCAGGGCAATAAGTTATTAAGTCCTATGAAATATGCCTAGTAATAGTTATTTACAGTACAAGTGTGTTTATGAACATGAATACAACAACGAACGTGAACGATTAGAACGACGAGGTCATAGACCGAGTGGTTCTAATCACACGAGTGTTGTTATCATGTTTAAACGCACGTGTCATATACAACGTTTTATCTACAACCACAGATCTACAACCAAAAAATAAGAAAATGCTGGCGGACTTGGGGGCAGATCTACTAATGGTTAAGCGTCATGGAGGTTGGAGAAGTAGTTCCGTCGCAGAGGGATATATAGATACATCAAAAGAAAACAAGAAAATTGTTGCGCAGCATATTTTGGGATCAAGAATCGCTGAGGAAGCATGCCAGCCCGAGTGCGAGCCAAACCAATAAACAGCCCAATCTATTTCAGTTAGACCTTCACTATTATCATCGTCATCATCATCAGCAGCAGGAATTGTTTTGAAGAAGTGTAAAAAATGTGTTATTAATATTTATAATAATTAGTAGTAGGAATTTGTATCAAAAATTAATATGTTTAGATGTTCGTAGTTGTTTTTCATTATTATAAAAAGTAGTTGTGTTGTAGATTCATAACACCACTAGTCGTGTTATGAATCTCAGAACATCTCAATAGCCTTTTTTTGCTAGAGACGGCTATTCACTTTTGACGAAAGACTGTAACAAGTAATAACCAATTAATAACAATTTTAGCTTTAAAAACATACATTTGCTGTGGTCTTCGTCAACGTACCTTTTAGTATAGTATTTATTGTTTCCGTAATGAAATAAATAAATAAATGCCTTTATTGTCAAAAAATTTTTCAATTTGTAGACAAAGGTAAACTAACAAACAAAGTAAAAAAACAAGGTGCACAAACAAACAAACAAAAGATAATACAAAACATTATACCAATAATATTGTCAGTCTTATTGTTAAAATAAACATTTATAAATGTTTATAATGTCAAAGAACAAAAAAATAAAAATAATATTCAAAAATATTTAGCTAGTTTATAGTAAAATATCAATGACCTCTAAATAAATTCATTTCGATGTCATTAGTAAATATAGCAATAGCAAACATTAGACCAGTGTTTACAAGATCAAATTTGATTTTCAAAATATAATTCATTTACGGCGTAGAAAGCCTTGTCGAGTAAATAAGAGTTCAATGCTCTGCGAAATGAAAAAAATGATGTTATGGATTTGATTTCAAACGGCAGGTAATTGTGCATTTTTTTCGAGTTGTATAATATTGAACTTTTAACTAACTCTGAGCGTGGGGTAGGTAGATAAAGATCTTGCTCCGCGTTCCTGAGTGGATAAGTGTGAGATGGCCTTTCTTGAGAAGCTGATACATGTTTACGTATTAGGCAAACGGATTCAAATATAAATAAGGAAGGAAGAGTCAATATTTTTAATTTTTTAAAAAAAGTCCCGGCAATGAGTTCTGCTGTTTAGTCCCAGTGAATATCGAACAGCTCTCTTCTGGAGCCTGAAAATGCGGTCAAATTGAGTCGCACGTACCCCAGAATGGAAGGGCATACTTGAGGTGCGACTCAAAAAATGCATAATAAACAGTTCTAGCCACTGACAAGTTAAGCTCCTTAGAAACAGATCTTAATGCAAAATAGGCAGAGCTCAATTTTTTCGACAAAGCTTCGATATGTATGTCTCATTTCAGAGAATTGTCCACAACAAGCCCCAAGAACTTTACAGATTTGACGACGTCAATGGTGGTGTTGTTAAGTACAAAAGGCTGCAACGAGTTTTTATACGACAAAGCTTTAGTTTTAGAAATGTTGAGACTCAGAAGGTTCCAATCGCACTAAGATTTAATGGTGATTAAGTCATTTGATATAATCCTATGAAGTGCCGTGATGTCCTTGTTGCTCGAAGTGAAGCTAGTGTCGTCCGCAAAAAGACATATTTTGCCACTGATGTTTATGTTAGCAAGAAGAAACAAAATAGGGCCTAGTACTGAGCCTTGTGGTACTCCACATTCTATTGGCTTGCTAGAAGACAACGTGGTATCCACCCTCACAAGTTGACTTCTGTCAGATAAGACTTAAACCATTCGAGAGATGATCCCCTGAACCCATAGTGCTGCAGTTTATTAATTAAGATCTTATGATTTACACAATCGAACGCCTTAGAAAAATCACAGAAAATTGTTGCTGTAGAATGATGATTGTTTAGGCTGGAGTAAACTTTATTAAGGAGGGAAAACATAGCGTCATTTGTGGACTTGTTGCTTAGAAATCCAAATTGATATTCAGTAAGTATTTTGTACTTAAACAGAAAAGGTACCAGCCTTCTTTTAACCAACCTTTCTATGATCTTAGATAGCGTTGGAAGGAGTGCAATTGGGCGATAGTTAGAAGCTTCATATTTGTCTCCTCCTTTATGCAGAGGAATGATTATTGCCGTCTTAAGACATTTTGGAAAAATACCATTTTGGAACGACATGTTTATTAAAGTTGTTAGGTGATTCAGAGTGCTTTCTGGCAGATTCGAAAACATTTTTAAAGTCAGCCCGTCGGTCCCACAAGAGGATTTATTTTTGATGGTATTAATTGTACTGCGAAGCTCTTCTAAAACTACGGGCGAAAAAAAGAAACTGTGTAAGTTTACAATATCATTAGAGAGATAAGAAAGTGGATCATGAGGAGGACATATGGTATTAGTTAAGTTTTTCGCTACATTTACAAAGTAATCGTTAAGGTTCTCAGGTAGAGATATTGCTAGACGAGGAAGCTTTGTTTCTCAATTCATTCACAATAGACCATGTTTCTTTAGCAACATTACCAGAATTGACTATTCTCCTATTATAATAAAGGTCCTTAGCGGCTCTTATAGTCTTATGATAAATTTTTCTGTATAGTTTTACGTAATTGTGGAAGAAGAGACTGTCTGAGAATTTTTTTAAGTGAGATAATGAACGCATGTTTTTAAAAGATATGCGTAGACCTTTAGTGGTCCAAGGTTTATTATGCTTATTTTTTAAGAAAGAAATGAAATACCTAAGTCATATTCAATGACATTGTGATTGGTCATATTATTATTGCTAGTTGGCAACTACTCTAGCCAAAGATTACAGAATTTTGTTCTAGCAGAAGCAGAGAGAGTTTTAATCCTAGCTAGGGGATCCAAACTCGGAATGTAGATGGGGTTTTTCGAGCCCCATATTTTCATGATATTTTGACGACGTTTCGTACACTACGAAACCTCATCATCAATGACTCAAATAAAAAAAAATCGTCCGATTTAAATGAAATTTGTTATGTCGAGAGATTGAACCAAGGTCAACTTGACATTGTGTGGCAGTTAGTTTTGATGTAAGAAACGTCAAAAGTTGCAGAAAAATGTCGGTCGATTTCGACATAATTGGGGACGGCTACAGGATGACGCCCTCGACATTTCGAACCGATGTCTCTAAATGGAAAACATCAGGATTTTTCTTAATTATGGGTCGATTGAAACCAAACTCGGCACGTGGATAGAGGTATCTGAATGGAGTCCCCAGACTAACAGACGGGCAGACGAACATACAGAGAGACGAAAGTGAGAAGTTTTACTTTTACTTTTTCTTCCTATCATATTCATTTAATTTTAATAATAATTTTATTCTAAATTTAGAAAGAATCTAAAACTAATTAACCACTCAATGCTTAAAAAATCATCAGAATCGGCACACTAGAACAGAATCTATGAATTTTAAAACGGCATTAAAATTTTATGTATTCTTTTTTGTGGCTAGTGCATGTTGGACAAGCAAATATTAAAATGCATCATAATAATAACTTGTATCTTGTCGCAAACATCCGAAATGACATTGTTGTAATCTTTTTGCACGTAAAATACCTATATAATTTTACGTCAAATACATAAAATTACCATATTTAATTATCTGTGATGTTGTCATTAATACCATGACCTACCCAAATCCAAACACAGCATTCTAGCAAACGGTTTATTCACATTAGGTAATAGATAGTAAGTAATAATTTATACCCAATAGTAAACAGATAATTACTGGGTGAAAGATTAAGTGAAAAATATACAATGAATCCAATCAATTCGATTAATTATTTTCAGCCCAATAAAGTTAATAAATTGTATCTGTCGATGTTAATGACGGGTTTCCAAATGTCAAGTGCGGTACAAACGGGTTAAGAGGTTCTTAAGAGGCTTAAAATAATTGTTTTATTTGATAATTGAGTAATATAATGAGGGAGTGAACTATGTTGAGTACATGTTATTAATACAGTAACCTAGTTTAATTGGAATTTACATTTTTTTAAACTCATTAAAATGTTTTTAAACATTTTTGTTTGTTAAAATTTTAAACTCAATAAATATATTGATAGTACATGATTATCAATATATTTATTTTATAGTTTTAAACCTTTTTATATTATTAAAATATACAATATCAATTTAAAAATGTCACTAAGAAATGTATAATTTATTTTTATAATTGTTTTAACATTTGATTGAATTCTTTATTGAAAATACCATACGATAAAAAAAACGGCGTCAAAGACGGCTGGAGAATGACAATCGATAATAATTTTGGCGAGGTTAAGCCCTAGGTTTCACTTAATTGGCCCGTACTACATTTTTATTTTTTTTATGGTTCTTACTGCCTGTTGGCCTTAAGTGTCCATCTCACTAATCCGAATAAGTAGCAAACTAACCGTTCGACATTTAACGTTTTATCTGGCTAGGTATTTTTACACAAATGAAGAAGGAAATTAAAGATAAATTCTTAAAGATAATTTACCTGTATAAGAAACATTCTGTTTAATTTTAGAATCTATACTAATAATAAAATCCTTAAGTGACTGACATACGGATTAATCACGATCCTGCTCAAACCACTCAACGTAAGAAGCTCAATTTTGGCATACAGGTTGATTCTAGAGTGTAGCGGTTCGATAAGAAGGGATTTTTCGAAATTCCAGTTCCAAGAGGGTGAAACCACCCCTCAAATATTTCAATATTTTTTATTTAAAAAACGGTCAAGTTTCCGAAAAAAACGCTTAAACACGTATATTTTATTTTGTTTTTTTACATATTTTAAGATTTTTTAAAAATGTTTACAGGGTGTTTCGAAAACTCTGGTCATTGATTAATCACGATCCTGCTTAAAGCGCTTGACGTAAAAAGCTGATTTTTTGGAAAATAGATTGACTTTAGGGTGTAGAGGTTCGATAAAAAGGGATTTTTCGAAACTCGAATTCTAAGGGGGTGAAACTATCCCTCAAATATTAAAATATTTTTTATTTAAAAACCGGTGAGTTTTTCGGAAAAACTCTTAAACACGTATATTTTATTTTGTTGTTTTACATATTTTAAGATTTTTTATAAATTTATACAGGGTGTTTCATAAAATATGACCATTGAGTAATCACGATTCTGCTTAAACTGCTTGACGTTTAAAGCTGATTTTTGGCAAACGGATTGACTGTGGGGTGTAGAAGTTCGATAAGGAGGGGTTTCTCGAATCTCAAATTCCAAGAGGGTGAAAACGCCCATGAAATATTACAATATTTGTTATTTAAAAAACGGTTAGTCTTTCGGGTAAACGCTTGGACAAGCATAATTTATTTGATTTTTTTACATATTTTGAATTTTTTTAAAAAATCATACAGGGTGTTCCAAAAAGTTGGGTAATTTCTTAACCACGATTCTGCTTAAATTGCTTGACGTAAAAAGCCTATTTTTGGCAAACGGATTTTTCGAAAGTCAAATTCCAACGAGATGAAACTACCCCTTAAATATTACCAAGTTATATAATAATATCGCCATATTGTTTTTTCTCATGCTGACATAAATGTGAGAAAATTTTATCCAGTTTGTATGTTAATGGAAATTCTTACTTTGCTTTATCATCAAAATTACAAATGATTAATTCGACGCGAACGAAGTCGCTGGTACACGCTAGTATTTTTATAATTAAGCTAATGACACATATAAACTTCTATCAAATTTCTATCTTCTGTTGCTCGGGTGTCGATTGGGCAACCACAGATTTTCGACCTTTGGTGAGTTTGGCAATCAGCGACATTAGGAATATTTTTTTGTTTCTATCGCATTTCGCTATAACCTTTTGTTGTCTAAATCAACAAGAAGAAGAAATATCTTCCACGCAGCACCCGATAATTATTCGGAGAGTAATTAAAGCGATATCTTCTTTGACATTAGCTAATTAGTGTTATTAACACCTTTCGAGGTTTTTTTTAACGGATTATTAGTCAAAACACCACGAAAGAATGGGATGCTTTATGTAGATAATTGCGAGCGGTAAATAGGGATGCGATGTTGCAATTGTAAAACATCGATCATCGATGTTTACTATCGATCCTATTATAGATATCTAATGTTTTAAACTGAAGATGTATAATAGATAATTTTCCAAGGATGTCTTACGTCGATGTTTACGAAGAAACAGGATCAACTATTTTAAATCTTTGATACTTTTTGATCTTTTTCTCTGTTCACTTCGAGAAGAGCTCCAAACGATATTTATGAATGATACCAGATGACATTATTTATCTGATCAGGAAAATAGTATTATACAGTGTGGTCCGAACTGTATTCCGGACACTTTGGCAGCATATTCTGCAGATAAAAATATGCAAAAAAGTTCGTATAAATGTATGTCCTAAAATGCTTAGTTTCGAAGATACAGGGTGTAGAAGTTTTATTTTTATTTCGATTTTTCCAAATAATTTCTAAAGTAACATCAATATTTGGATGAAAATTGGTGTTTGGGAGTTTTTTGATATGAGAAATTTGATTTTGATGTCTATATGACTCCTACTTGTAGAGGGCGCCAGCTACATATTTTTTAATTGGTTTAAAGAGTAATAACTTTTTTCCGTATCTGTATAAAACTACTGAGTAAAAAAATATACATTTATACAGTTTTTACCTAAAAAATCTTGTCTTTTGGTAAAAATCTCTACGAGTAACGGTTCTCGAGATATTTGAAATCGAAATTATCAAAACCTGTCATCATTGACATAAATTAAACATGTTGACTAAATAGTTGGTAGACTGAGATCATAAATTTGAAATGATTTTGTGCCAAAAATTCAACAGAAGCTGTTTTATCATCATTTTTTCGAAGAAAAATTTATGATTAATTAAAAAAAATAAAAATTTTCCGAATTTATAATTTCAGTCAAATAACTGTCTACTCTCAACGTGTTTATTTTTTGTCAATAATGACATGTATTGACTATTTCCATTCTAAATATTTCGAGAACGGTTGCTCGCAGCTATTTTTACCAAGAGACATTTTTTACGTAAAAAGTCACCGAAATTTATATTTTTTTCACACAGTAGTTTTATACAGGTACGGACGAAAAGTTTTTACTCTTCAAAACAGTTAAAACCTTTGAATAAGAAGACTAACGAAGGAGCATAATGGATGCTATCCATGTATTCATGCATGGTGGGCGGAAAAAGCTCTCTAGGGTGGGGATCCTTGACTGTTCTGTTTGACGATTCATTTGACACATTTGAATTTGATTTGAAATTTTGTGGATTTGTCAGTCTGTACGGAGCTTATTTTATGTTATTTATTATTTATTCTACTACTGATACTTGTTTAAAGGTAGTAAATCTAGATGGAAATTGTGGCAGATATTAAATTAACAGTGACATTATCTCGATTTATCCAAAAAGACTCTAAAATAGTTGGTTGTGTAGCGTGCGGTAGATCTCGGAAAAAATTGAGTAAAATAATGGAACAACTTTTCGCTAGTAAGTGACTATATAATATACATACGTGTAGTAAACCGATCATTTATGAAATTCACTTAAATTAACTAAATTATATATTTTCTTGCATTTTAGCTTTTATTTACTACTTGTCAAAGATCAGATGTCAAAGAATTTTGATACGTTAATTTGACTTACCTGCTTCAGTAGCGTATCGGATGTTTGTGTTAATAAATACTTATTATAACTTATCTATTTTTATTAGAATTATATATTTTTATAACAATTTTAATAACTACTAACATTTATTCACAACGTAAAATAAAATAACACATTATTGAGTCTACCCCACGTCTACCCTACATCATAGTTTTACATTTTTTAAATAAAATTAGAACGGCACTGATAAACCGGAATTTAAGTTGGCCATATTTGAGGCCCATCGCGGTGTACCTAAGATTTAGCGGTGTACCCTTAGGTTTACCTAAGAAATTTATTTCTAAACAAGTTCGTGATTGTTTAGTTTTTATTTATTTTTTAAGATGATTCTTAAATGGGTATAAAAATTTTACGTTTTCAAACTTCAAAAAGGCATTTAAAAAAAACATATCAAAACATATCGTATTTATTGAATATTTTTGTTGTCATATTCATACACTTTTAATTTTTGTATAGTTCACCTGCGTCTGCTTGCGACGAACTTTATTTTATAATACTTTTCAGATGGAGTAAAATTGATAAGCAATGCCGATCTGGTTAATACTTGGTTTGATCATAAGGACAAGAACTCAAAATTATTTGTATTTCAAAAAGTGTGTTCTTTATTAGATATTGATGAACCTTCCAGTCAAATGAGACACCACTTGTGCCTGAAAAAGCCCACTATGTTGGAGCGAAACGTTGAATAAAAAAGTTTCCATCTTTCAATTTATTATAAAACCTCATACCCAATAAAAGGAAAAAATGATATATGGATATGATCTATTAAAGAGGTAACTATTAACATCCGAACCCCTCATACCAACAAAAAGAACAGTAACAACGCGAAAAAGTAACATATTAGAAAATAATGTACAGAGATATCTGTGAGGATACTTCATCTACCTGTGATGTGGATACTATAAATTTGGAAGATTCTGTCAGCAGTGATTCTTCTGAATCAGAGTAGTTATCTACGATCTATGTATTTTGTTGTCCTAAAGTAAATTTATAGTATCTTAAGTTTTTTTTAATTAAATATAACATTAGTTTCTTTTTCATTAAAGAAAAACATTTTTATCTTATATTAGGCTTATATTGTAGGAATCACGTTCTAATGTTATTTCAATTCTTTTTTATCACAGGGATTTATTTAATACTTACACCGTTTTCATACTATAAATTATTATTTCCTTAGATGGAACACAGCTCCAACATTTTTATTATTTATAAGATTTTTTTTTTCATAAACGTGGGACTAATAACATCGTCATTTAGTACAATGAAGGTACTCATCATTTGTGTCAAATAAACCTAGTTTGAATAAATTGCCTACAATAAAAGAGAAGTTTTGGATTTTTGTCCTCTAGAGCCATATGTTCGAAGCACTGTGCATCGCACAGTGATGCAGAAGTTCCCAATAGCGACAAAAAATGAAAATATCAGAAGTATTTTTTTTAATTATCATTTCACTCGTTTACTTTCTTATAGTCCATATTTCCAGAATCGTGAAGATTTTTGAATAAAAACTGGCCCATTGTTTAATCCCTGATAAAAAATGTTCGAGCTTATAAGATTATCAGCTGAAGCTAAAATATTTTGATTAAATAAAATTAGTGCGTTTAACGTTGGTGATAAATTAGGTAAAACCTGTGGGAACTCTGAGAAACTACAATGTTTTCAAATGTTTTTCCTCGCGGTAATTCTAGTTTTGACTTCCCTGGTACCATAGAAAAATTCAATAAAGTCCTTGATGTAATTAAGAACTGCTTATCTAAAATCAACTTTTAGGTAAGCTACTACAAAATGCTCCAAATTGCTCCAAAAAATATGATGTAGGTTACAATTATTAGCCTTTTTTCTTAATAACTACGAAGGTTCATGACCAACATTAACCCACAAATACCCTTTAGGTTGCCTAATTCTCCCGAAAACCATATGACTTAGTTTCCCAAAATAAATTACGTATGACAGTATATTACTGGGTGTTTCTTAGGTGCTGTAAAATATTGTTGTTGGTTATTTTTAATTAGTTTTAGAAAGGAAACTGGTAATATATTCTCTCTTATTCGATTTAATTTTCGATATACAGGGTATTAAAATTTAAAAATAATTTTTAAATGTGTAATTCTAACTAGCTTTTCCCAGTTAAGCCTAAGTTTTTATTCGTTTTGTGCTTATATGACATTAAATTTAATATTATTAGAAATCTCATTAATTTTGAATAATTATTGTTAATATAAACTACATAGATGTGTCAATGTGTCTATGATGCATCAACATTTAGTCAACAACTTTTTCCAAAAATGTCGAGCACTTTCTAGTAATTTTCTCGGATATAGTAGGTAATAGATCACCAAGACTTCTTCTGTCAAGTAAAATAAAACAGTACCCTGAGACTCTAAAACTTATTATGGATTAAATTATTCTATTTTTTTATCCATTTGCTAAATACATCTTAAATATATTATCCATCTAATCTGGAAGTTTTAGGATAAGTTCTTGTAACTAAGTTCTAATTATAATCTAAGTATAATATTTAAATTGTATGTAGTGATATTATTTTTTAATTTTAAGTTTGTATAATGTAAATTGTAAAGAACTGTTTTATAAATAAAATATTCTGTCTTTTATAAGTCATAAATTATAATCAGTAGTATATATAAATACATAGCATAATAAGAATACCATGCCAACTAAGTGAAATTAGTCAAGAAAGATAGGAATTGGCTATAACTCAGTAATTTTTCGAAAAAAACATATTATAGCTTATATCGCTAAAAGCTTAGAAAATGGCGCTTTTTATGAAGTCATGACCTCAAAACCTATTCCATTTAAAAAAAACATAAGTTTCTGTCATATGTCAAAAATGACAGGCTTTATAAAGAAACGGAGAACACAGTCTCATTAAGGATGTGATTATCTACAACTTTCATCTGAAAACTTTTTGTCTAAAATAGATTATAATGGAATTAGAGACCATTTTTAAAATAGCCGAAATTTGTTTTTTTCGAAATATCTAGTAAGCCGTGAACTTATTTAAAAATGTGAAAGGCGCATATTTATGACCCCACAAAACTGCAATTCCCCACAAAACTGCACCTTTCTCCATTTAACCGAATCTCTATATCCAGTAGTTTCTGAGATACCCATAGAGAACATCGTAGAAAACTCACCCTGTAAAAATTAAACTGCAAGTATTTTTACCATAATTATTTCTTTTTCTCTTTCAGAACAGAAACGTTATATCTGCAATTAATCTAAAAGAAAGAACATCAATTCGAACTGGTAGGTCGTGCATAGGTTTTGTTTGAAACTTTTTCGTGATTTTCGACCTTGATTCTTCTCCTTTCTCAATAAATAAGTTATTGGGTTCTGTGGGAATTTGCGCGCTATCGTATAAGTAATTAATCGTTAAGGTTCCGATTATGGGCAGATCTTGATTTCAATGTCACGAGACTGGCTACTTTTGCACTAATGATCTGCCAATTTTTTTAACAAATTTGGTAATAAACTGTTTACTGATTATTTTTTGTTATTTATTAAGTTACGAGGCAAAATGTTTGCAATAAACGATTTTTTTTCAAACGTCACAAAAGTATTAATTTTTGCTACATGATTGACAATCTAAAAAACTTATTTTAACGCCATGTTAACTCCAAGTCATAAAGCCTCATTTAGAACCTCGCAATCAGTGGTCATCCCTTTGGGTCATCCAAACCAAACTACCCTAACTTTTTTATTTTTTCAGATAAAAAAGAAATTTAGTACGATAGTATATGACATAAACCAGGATTGATTGTTTCAATTGAACACGTCAATCAGTTGATTGACTACAACTTTTGATTTATAAATGACACCATCGGTATTTTTTTACTTTATTATTTGATAGAAAATGACACTCTGAGTAGAATGACATATCATATGTCAACTTTCGACATTTTCGCATATGGTTTATATATGAAAGTGTAACATGCAGTTCATAACGACAATTTGACTCAAAATACGAAGTGTGTGGTACCAAATTATTCGTAAAAAATGTTTGTTTTCCCAATATGCTAATGAGCCACCCTCGTTTCATTTGAGAAAATTAAGGTATGATTAAAAATACGATTTGGGCATCTGTTAACCGGCCAGGACAAGACACGAAAAACATTAGACGATCAAATCTATTTTTCCAAGGTTGCATGATTAAAAATTAGTGTTTTTAACGCAGCCTAGACTAACACTCTAGATTGAAATTTAAAATACGATTTTTTTAAGCAAAAATGATAAAAGTTTAAGCGTGATTCGTCATTCTATTCAGAATGTCATTTTGTATCGAATAAAGTAAAAAATACAGAGGTTGCCATTTAAAAATCAAAAATTGTAGTCATTTCTGGTCAAACAGGACGTAACCAAAAACAACTGAATACGTCAATCAATCCTAATTTATGTCATATACTAACATACCAAATTTTCGTTTTATTTCGATTACTTCGACGCCTTTTTTTGATCACACGGAATTTCTTTTAATATTGCTATTCACATAATAATGGCGAAACAACGCAATTATTTATTTATTCAACTATTAAAAGTTCAAAAAGAGCATTTCGTCAAGAATTTGAAATTTGCATATTAGACGAGAAATGTTTCTATCCCAATACCTCGAAATGGCAAAATGATTGTTATAAATCTTGGCTCGATCTGTTGTTATTTATTATTTCGGTATTTGGACTTCCCTCTGTGTTGTGCGAATTATAACAGCTTGTTTTGGAATAATTTCGTTATGTAACTAAAATTAGCGGTAGTAGGTATCTTTAATTTAGTCCACCCAGTTGATGGAATACGGCGAGGGCTTGCTATTTATTTAATTTTTTCAGTTTTATCGTGCAAAAGTTATTAAGTACGTAACTGAAACAATTTTCTAAAATTGACTTTCTATCTTTAAATAAAATACGTTGATCTTGTCTACACTGGCTTTATGCAGTTATATCATGATTATTTATCAAGTCGAGCAGAGCCGTATCACAGCTTACTCATAGACAGCTAGTCAACTCCACTAATAATAATAATGTAAAACTTGAAAAATAAGTTGGTTATAGTAATGCTTTGTTTAGTCACTATTCTAATAAAGAATATGCATTCCTTCGGAAACTCTCTATTTATTTATCTAATAATGCTAAAACACTCTATTTGAAAGTCGATTAGAGAAAATAGTATGATTCATTGGCAAGCGATGTAAATATTTGTGATCAGGTAAAATTGTGATGTAAGAGGAGGCTTATCTTGCTGGCGGCGTGTCAGTAGTAGACGAGCCGGCCGGCTGTAGTGTTGTGTTTTGTCACAGAGCTGACATTTGGAAGTAGCGAGTCTTTTGACTATGGGAGTTAAAAACCTTTTGTGACGTCGTTCCTTCGAGGATGGTCTTGAGGTTTCTCTTGCTTCTTAAAAACCTCTTGTGACGTCGTTCCTTCGAGGATGGTCTTGAGGTTTGAGGTTTCTCTTGCTTCTCGATTGACACCGCTGGGGCGTTGCGTGAGGACCCCAATTAGCCCCATTGATTGGGATGCGAATCTGTTTAACGGCAGATTTGCGTCCGGGGGAAGCCCCTATACTATTTCAGGTGACACTAGCTAGTTGTTGAAGATTATTAACCAATAGATCCGAATAATATTTGAATTACATGGAAGATATGGAATGGGATATATTGAATAGAATGTCAGTGATGTCAGTGGCTAGGGGGCGGAGTACCCCCGGGTGAGTCTTACTATTTAACTATCAATTTTATCCAGATCAGTAAATGTTTGTTTTGTTATTTTCATGTACAATGAGAGAGTGTTTGCTAATGACCAACTAAATGGATATTTGAGGTGAATTTGCATTGTGAGACCCGGTTGAGTAAGCCCCAAAAATAACGATTTTACATTAATTATATTACGATGTACTTAAACAGCCGTTAAACGGTAGCCTACTAAAATGCCGTTAATTGATATTGTGACGTCGTTCATGTCGGCGGAAAGTAATGCGTAGCCATAAGCGTATTGCAAGAGCACCTGTGGCTCCGTGGCTGAGGCTATCAGTTCGTGAGCGAATGGTCCGGGGTTCAAATCTCACGCTGACCAAGACTTTTTTATATTTTTTTTTGCTTATAGCGTGATCTTATTGCATTGGTTTCACTCTTTTTGGTTGGATTGGTTTAGTTATTTGGCGGGTTGGTTAGCGTGGTTATTTGGAGGGTGTTAATTCATTGGTTAGTTGGTTATTTGGTGGGGTTGGTTGGTTTTTACTAAGTTATATTTGTTTTTTAAATTATTTTATCAGTGTCGAAGTTAGTTGCGTTGGTTAAGTTGGTTATTTGGTGGGGTGGATAGCGTTGGTTAGTCCTTATAAAAGTCCTATATTTCATAAAGCCGTCAAGTGCGTCACATCAACGACGTCATACCTATTAACGGCATTTTAGTAAGCTACCGTTTAACGGCAGTTTAAGTACAGCCATTATATTATTGTCGCTCTGCAGGAAACATTAATAAAAGTATTTTCGTTATTTATGTGACTAGTAAAAATCCCGATAAAACATGATAAAGCGCAATTTTAAAAGCGAAAACTACACTTAATATAACTAAAATGACTTAAATCTAACACGCCTTTCTTATTACTCTTTTTTGTACCTTTTATACCGGGTGCGTCTCAAAAGTGGCTCACCCCTATAACTTTTTTATTTTTTCAGATAAAAAATTGAGATTTGGTATGTTAATATATGACATAAATTAGGATTGATTGACGTATATATTCAATTGTTTTCTGTCACTTCCTGTTTCGCCGGAAATGACTACAACTTTTGATTTTTAAATGGTACCCTCGGTTTTTTGTTGCTTTAATCGATAGAAATTGATCAATAGAAAATGATACTCTAAATAGAATGACATATCATATGTCAACTTTGACATTTTCGCATATGGTTTATTTGAAATTATAACATGCGGTTCATAACGATAATTTGACTCGAAATACCAAGTGTGTGGTATCAAATTATTCGTAAAAAAATGCTTTTTCCAAATATGCTAATGAGCCACCCTCGTTCCATTTGAAAAAATTGAGATGTGATTAAAAATACGATTTGGGCATCTTTTAACCAGCCAGGACAAGACACGAATAACATTAGACGACCAAATCTATTTTTCAAAGGCTCCTTGATTAAAAATTAGTTTTTTTAACACAGCCATGGCACTCTAAATTGAAATTTAAAATTCAATTTTGTTTTAAACAAAAATGTCAAAAGTTGACATATGATATATGTCATTCTATTCAGAATGTCATTTTCATTACTTGAAAAAAATTGGCGCCGGGAGGCACGTACAGGGTGGCCCATCGAAAACGTTCCGCAAGGCATAACGGCCAGGGTAATTTTTTTTTCAGAAAATCCAAAAACACGTCAATTTTGTTTGTGAGGGGAACAACTTTTGCCCCAAAAATGATTGCAAAATCTTCAACCCTCTAAGCGGGGATGTCATCCCCCAATTTTTTTCAAATGGGAAGGGGGTCAAGTGGTACCGCAGTGAAAAGGGCTTTCTATTCTCTATACATTCCCGCTTCGTTTTTGAAAATCGGTCGAGTCATTGAGAAAATATGAAGGATTGAAATTTGAAAAGTTTATTTAAACATTTACTAGAGTAAATGATAAGGATAAATTCTTCGACCAATTTGCTGTTTTTTTATTATTTCTAGACATTTACGCATTTTTTCACTTACCACAACGTCAATCACGTTTTCACTTACCACAACGAACGATCAGGTGCGGTAGTTGCTAGATAGAACTTTTATAATTATGCTAGGTAAACTTTTTAACAATTATGGTGTACTCACTTGCAGAAAAAGTGGAAATAATCGAACTTTATTTTAAAAATAATGAATGTGGCAATCGGGTTGCGCAGATATTCAATGAACGCCATTCTGACAAACACCTTTATGACAAAATTGTTCACGAGTTAGTTCCGTTATGAATAAAAAGAGGCAGAGGGAAAATCCTGTAGTAAATGAAGCTATGGAGATATTCGTATTGGGCCAATTTTTCATGGATAGAACGCTGAGTACAAGAAAATTAGCCAATGAGACCGGCCTGAATCGTACAAGTGTCCAAAGGATATTAAAAAAACACAAGATCCACCCGTACAAAATTCAGTTTGTACAAGAACTCAACGAAAACGATTTTGATCGTCGCTTGCAATATTGTGAAACTATGAGTGAACGAGTGGCGAATGATAATAATTTCCTATTTAATGTGTGTTTTTTCGGATGAGTGTACTTTCTTTTTGAACGGTGTCGTTAATCGGCACAACTGTCGGTACTGGGCTGAGGACAACCCCAGGGTTTTTCACGAGGTGCCACACAAAATCCTCAGAAATTGAACGTGTGGGCTGGTATTTTTGAAAATTCTATTATGGGTCAGTTATTGAGAAGAACTTCAACGCACAAGTCACAGAACAGCTATCTAGCAACTACCGCACCTGATCGTTCAGCCTTGTGGCAAGTGAATAAAATGCGTAAACATCTAGAAATAATAAGAAAAAACCCTCAAATTGATCGAAGGAATTTATCCTTATCATTTACTCTGATAAATGTTTAAATAATCTTTTCAAATTTCAATTCTTCATATTTTCTCAATGACTCGACCGATTTTCAAAAACGAAGCGGAGAAATATAGAGAATAGAAAGCTCTTTTCATTGCGGTGCAACTTGACCCCCCTTATCATTTAAAAAAAGTTGGGGGATGACACCCCCGCTTAGAGGGTTGAAGATTTTGCAATCATTTTTGGGGCAAAAGTTGTCCCCCTCACAAACAAAATTGACGTGTTTTTTGATTTTTGAAAACAAAAATACCCTGGCCGTTATGCCTTGCGGAACGTTTTCGATGGGCCACCCTGTATAGCCGCCCATACTAAAATATGTTAATAAAAAGTTGGTAGGCAGTTCTTTTAGTTTCAAAGTAAAGGCATTTTTCCAATTTTTTTTATCTCAAAAACTGCGACTTTGATTTTGATGTTATTACAAATTTTGTTGCAAATATTATTCCTAATCTTAAATTGAAAACCGCGTTTCGCTAGCTACTGTAATTTGTTACGATTTTTTAAAATGTTTAACCCCCTCCAATACCCCCTTACCAACCCCCCACCCCCACCAAAAACTAATGGCCAGATTCTCGGGTACCACAGTATTTTTGTGCCAAATTTGGTTAAAATCGGTTTAGCGGTTTTTGAGTTATCGTCTTACAGACAGACGGACAGACGGAGAGACAGACACCATGAAAATATTTTGTATTTAGGTCATTTAAGTCATTTATGACCCAAATAACTCATTTTGAGTGAAATTGAAAAAAACTTTTTTTTGCCGATCTTAATAGCCTACCATACCTGTTGGTATGGTCGGCTAAAAAATATTTTGCTTTATACTCAAAAATTAAAGTATATATTATTATATACATTATTTGTTTTGTATTATGTAACGCTGTTAGTAGTTAAAAACAATAAATAAATATGTATTATATAACAGAGTTTACCAAAAATAAATGTAGGTACAGTTTTTCATATTAGTTCGTGATTTGAAATTGGAACTGTGTGTGAATTGTGTACCGTGTTCATTAGTATTAAAATTATATAGTGTGTGTTCTTTTCGTTGGGGCGTCTTATAATGCAAAAAAGGAGAATTTTAAAGTGCTGTGTTGGTAGTAAATGTAGAAACAATTAGAACAATAATTGTAGTCTTAGTTTCTTCAGATTTCCAGCCGGATGTGCCCAGGTACGTTGCTTAAGATAAAAGGGTTTAAGATAAAATTATATGATGTTAGGCGCTATGTACAGGGTGGCGCACCTAATTCGCTTCGGTTTATTTTTTTTATACAAAAACTGAAAAACGTAGAAGCAAAATATTTTATGGGTATATGTGGGGAGGCAATGTGCACAATTTAAAATTATTTTGAAATATACAGGGTGTTTCAGAACTAAGATCCATACCAAAGTTATATTTTTTCTTATGGAACACTCGATATTTTATTTCATTTTTGAATTTGTGGGCCCAAAAAAGGCATTTATTATAAGGTTTAAATATGTTTAAAATTTTTGGTTTAGTACACTTCTTTTCTTATGGAATACCCGGTATTTTATCGTTTTTGCATTCTTACGACCTAAAAAAGGCATTTATTATAAGGGTTAAATTTGTTTAAAAATTTTAGTTTTTAAAAATATTTAAAAATGCACGCTATAATAGAAAAAATGATCAACACGCTGTACATTACTTTTCAAAATTAATTCTTGTGCGGAGTTTAAATGTAGGGAAATAAACTTTACTGAAAAGTTTGATTGCTTCCTTAAATGTGTACAGGGGTACCAAAAATTGTTGATCCAATTTAAATATTTACATTATATAAAACTTTATTATGTTATGTTATTTTGAAATACAACACCCTCAATTTTTTAAATAAATAGAGGCAGATTTAAATGCATCTTTAAACTATATACCTATACCTATCTGGCTCAGATTTTGAACAAAAATTGAATTTTCAATAAAATGGCAATCAAGATGGCTGGTGTCGCCATTGTAATTTTATAGTGGCAGTTAGTAGCTAAATTTTCAAAATCGATATTAGTTTATGGACTTAATTTAAATTTATAACAGTTTATTTTTATTTAATTTACCTACAATAGTTTAATAAGTATTTATTATTTTATCAAGAAGAATGAAACAGTATCTGCTGGCGGAAGGAATGGATATGTTACTAGTGATTTTATTTTGTGAGAAAACATTCTTGTTGGCTTGAAGTATTTATTCTCAAAGATTTCAAAATAGGAATCTTACTAATAAGTATATTCCTTTGAAAAACTACTTGATTTGACAGAGCTGATTGTGTGGTTTATGGATAACCTATTAGGCAGAAACCTTTGGGAGTGAAGAAAATTAATTCGCCATACTATAAGTCATAGTATAATAAATCAAAGAACTAATTCTTTCTTTTACCTCATAAAATAATAAATACTTATTTATTAAACTATTGTAGATAAATAAAAGTGAACTGCTCTAAATTTAAATAAAGTCCATAAACTAAGTTCGATTTTGAAAATAGCTACCAGCCGTCACTGCTATTAGTGCTAGCGATGGGAACTATCGAATGAATTAGACTATCGAATGGTTACTGAATGAATGATTTCAACTATCGAATGGTTTTATTCAAATAAAATAATTCATTCATTTGTATACTAAAGCATATGTGACAACCTCGCCGTGCGACTAAATGTATATCGTTGAGCCACGACTATCGAATGCTTTTGATAAATGAAATTTAGTATTCGTTTGATTTTTGTGTGCATCAGTGCATTATTAGTTCTTCCAAATTTTTATAACTTCACCTTATAAATACTGTGCTATTTTTGCGTTTATTAAAATATTTAAAATACTAAAATAGTAGTTTTTTTTAATTGACGATTGTGTGCGTTTGCAGGTGTCAAAATTTTTCCGAAAATTTGTGTGATTTTCCGTAGCCCGATCTTTCAATTATTTTATTTTATATGGTATATATGGTCTATTTTTTAATGGGAAATTTTGAGAAGTAGCAATTTTTAAGAGAGATGAGATGAACTTGAAGTTTTACCCGTGCCAATTTAAAAAAAAAACGATGTTTGTATTTTGTTTATGCTAATTCTCTTATTATTATTTTTATTCTATTATACTATATTCTCTTATTTTTTAAAGTAAGTGCCAGTAAAAGTAAATATAATTTTTAAATAATAATATAAAGTACCTAATATAAATAATTTTGATTTCTAATTTTTCATTTATATTTTCCTTCCATTACACTGCATGCTTAGAAAATTAATAAATGTTTATATTTCATGATTTTAAAGTTTGTTGTTAATATAACAAATTAGTTCTGTAATTATTATTATTGAATAAACCAACGATGCCAAAATTTAAAAGACTATATTATTTTTAAATAGGATCTAATATAAATAATTTTGACATCTAATTTGTTGTTTATATTTTGCTACTACGTAAAAAAAATGTTTATATTAAATTATTTTAAATTTTGTTGTTAATAGGTATAACAAATTATTACTGTTATTATTATTTTTATTAAACCAGTCTTTGTTTAAAAACATTAAAAATCATTTTCCTACATCCAAAATATTTTATTATCTAACCTAACCTAACCTATATTAATAAAAAAAAATGCAAAATATATAGACATACTATCCCTAACTAACTAAAGCCAAACAATAATATTCTTTGCTAATATCAACTAATACCAATATATGGCAACAGCGCCCTTCATAATGTATTTTCTGTGTAAATACTAGCACCTCAATAAAAAAAAAAATAATGTCCTTATCTTTATATGACTCCGCAAAAAATCAAAGATGCCGGCTTTCTTCTAGCATTGCCACCGACCGCTGTCGGGTTTCTCGACAGAACCTACGTCGCCGGGCGACAACTAAAATCCAGTTAATATTTTATTATAATCGATCCTGACGAATAGATGAATTTCATAAATGAATGAATTTTATAAATGAATGGTTTTTGCTGCCGAATTACCAGAATACAATATTTCAAGGCAGATGACGCATCTATTGGATAATTTTTATTCGAATAGTTTTCAACGAACGTTTTTTTTACTAGCTATCGAATTATTCGAATGAGTATTCATTCGATAGTTCCCACTACTAATTAGTGCTATCTTGATTTCCATTTTATTAAAAATTCGATTTTTATTCAAAATTTGAGCCAGATAGATATATGAAACCCTAAAATAGTTTGAAAGAGCATTTAAATCTGTTCCGATTTAATTTAAAAAATACAGAATGTTGCATTTGAAATAACAAAGTTTTTATGTTAAATAAATATTTAAAATAGACCAGAAATTTTTGATACCCCTGTATACACTTAAGGAAGCAATCAAATTTTTTAGTAAAGTTTATTTCTCTAGCTTAAAAATCAGCACAAGAATTAATTCTGAAAAGTAATGTACAGGGTGTAGACAATCTTTTTTATTATGGCATGCATATTTAAATATATCTTTAAATATCTCAAAAACCTTTTGAACATATTTAACCCCATAGATTTAGTAAGAACAGATATCATATTGTGCATTTTAACCCGATCAAACAATCGGAGGTTGACTACGTACTGTAAAAACCAACTGAGATAGAGAAGGCCAAACCAACTCAGATAGAGAAGGATATTGCCACGTCTCAAATTTGTGCCTATCTACTTAGTTTGATTTGCAGAAAAGGTGACTTTAAAACCTTCGCCGGATATCACTAAATCTCAATTTCTTAATTAAATTTATAGTTTATTTTTAAGGAAGCATGCGTAATAATATATTATTAACCAGAAGATATATGCGTTATTATTAAAGGACATGTTTACTGTTTAATGTGCTGAAACGACTAGAACTATTGGCAACGTCGCTGCTAGTCTTCCAGAATGAAATGAGCCGTCCGTCCCACCACCCCTCGCGACGGTCATTGGTCCGTTACAGCGTACTACGTTTAGCTTACGGTGTGTTTGAAGTCGGAATCAAGTCCGAAGTGAACTTTTCAGTGTTTTTCATTAGTTTTTGTTTTTGTTTAACGTACTTTTGAATCTGCGAATTTTCAATATGGTAGGACAGTGTCAAATGTGTGGAAAAATAAGCTCAAATTACCCGAATTTGTCTTTTCACAGGTAGGTATTGTTTCCGCCGTAATCGTACATAGGGGTACCACAAGGGAGCCTCTCACAATTAAAATAATTTCTAATTATATTTGTTGAATTTTGATCTATTAAAATAAGAACGTAGTACCCGGTAATTGAATTAGAATTCGTCTCAATTACTACCTAACTGTTGTAAATCATAACAAATTTGAATATAAAGGTTGCATTTGAAACTTTATTATAAGCCAGAAAAAGTGACATTTTTTTTAAATTGCGTCATATTTTGGTCGTTATATACGATATTCTAAAGGAATTTTGCTCAACAAATAAACAAAGGTGTTTACCCGTCATTTTTTAAATTTTATTGCTTTATTATATCTTATATCTGCCCCTTCGGTCTTGTTTAGACAATTTTTTACCACCGTACAATACAAATACCTTTTTCTAGAGTTATTTGTGCGGTGTGCCTTTTTATAGAATGGGACGAACTGTAAATAATTCTTAGGCTACTACTTTTATACAGACCTATATACAGAGTGACCCAGGCCTCCAAAAAAGCTTTTTACCTATTACGTTTTTGGTTTGTGATTTTTATTTCAATTTTTTACATAAGATCGGGGCCATTTTCAAAGTATTTTTGTCAACACATTTTCAAAGTATTTTTGTCAACATACAGGGTGACTCAAACCGCAATACATATGCTTAATACAGTTCATGAAGATTGGGACATTTAACTAAAATTTGATTGTCTGATGAAGCTACCTAAGTAATAGATTTGTAAATAAACGTAATATTCATTATTATGCGACAGAAATCCCATACTGTAGCACACAGATTTGATACTTTTAATGATACATGCCTTCTATTGAGAGACTAAAAGGTAATTGCCTCGTATCAGAGCCATCATAATACGAGAAGAAGACCGAAAGTCAAATCTTGTCTAATATTTTCACTTCTTGTTTTATTAACACAATTTTCTCATTAAAATAAATATTGATTTTAGGTATAGGAAGTTATTAATAATACAGGATTAAACAACTACACAGTACTTCACAGGAAGCTATCGATTGCGAACTAACTAAATCGTAACTAATTACTAATTTTGAAAAGTTTTTTTTAAGATCAAAAAAAGTAAAACTAAAACCTAAACATCATTTGAGATTAAACGGGAAGTTCTAAATAATGTTGCCTATTCTAAACAAGAAAAATTTATTTATAAGTTTTATAACATCTCTAATTAAATTTGGATGAAAAGAATATTTCTGTTTGCTGTAGGTAATTTTCTCAGGGAAAATACGTAAATAAAAATGACTTTTTAAGTCAAAAGGACAAGTTATTCCAAAAAAGGACTGTCCTTTTCAAAAAAGGACAGGTGGCAACCCTAGGTATTTCTGGGATGGAAATTTAATGGCAAATCTACAACTTTAGTTTGAAAATATGTTCCGGCCACCTATGTTTACAAAAATGTCTAAAATGTGCTTTACCATTGCCTCCACATTCTAAAAAAAATTGAAAGAAAAGTCACCAACCACAAACCTAATATAGAACTGTTTCGGAAGCCTGAGTCACCCTGTAAATATTCAAAAGTAACTGACAGTTTAAATTGAATATCGACGTTGGAGCGATTTGCGAAAACTATCTACTAACGTTTGAACATAAGTATAATATGTGGGATATTAATTGTATTATTATATTAGACCTTATAACAAAACTCATCTAACGAAAAAGTGTTAATGTAGTATATTAATATGGAGTAAAAATTTTACTAATTACTTTACTTTTACTTTACTACTTAAATTCGTTCCAAAAAACGATACGCCACTGGCCATTAGAACAATTCAAATGTGCCTAGTTGCCGGGGTCGGAAATTTTAGACTTCCCTGTCTCTTCTGTCCTTGTTCGACACATTGGAATGTTTGATACACTACCAACGAGTATTTATGAATGAGATGTTCGGTCTATCTTTATAATGTCTTTGTTTAACCCTTATAATAAATGCCTTATTTTAGTCTAATTTTTCAACATTTATATTACTGATGAAATTAAAATAAAAAATAATCTTCTTAAACTAGATTTTTTCGATTTGGATGTATACGTTTTAAACTCTGATCAGGGTGGTTCTCTAACTATACTTTTCTGAGCTTCTTGACTTCTATTGGTAAAGATAATCTCCTGCTGGACTCACGATTATAATGTTTTGTAAATGTAGGTCCATTTCTGGACTGGGTATTATTAGATTTTATTTAGTTGTAAAACCCTCTTTAAAGTTGTTAGGGGGTATTATTATTATTATTAATAACCCTCTTTAAAGTTGTTAGGGGGTATTATTATTATTATTAATATAAGTTTAACGAAAGAAAATTAATGATACACGAACTCATTCGAAATCGAATTAAATAAAAATCGTTTAAATATACGTCAATACAAGAAGAACAATAAATTATCAGCCACAGCATTTCATAACTACCACAAACTAAAACACAGCATTGTCTATGCGCCATCGACATCTCTTATTAGATTACATAAATTTCTTTGTAATGGTGTTCGCGTGAGATCCGAGCAAAGAGCACGAAATAAGAAAGAGATGATAGAAAAAGAAGATGCCGCAACACAAATTGGATATAATAGCTTCGAATTTTGTCCAAAGCTATCTTTAACTAGGGATGATTCGATTTTGAACGATTTTATAAATGTCGATAATTATGTTTTTTTTCAAACGTCAGAAAAGTATTATTTTTGCGACGTGATTGACAACATCAAAAAGTAATTTTAACACTTAGGCATAAAAGTAAAGCACTTTTACGCCTACACAAAAGTACGAAAATATGTATATTAGTGTCAAATTCAACGAGCGTAACCATAGTTTCTGGATATACGTGGTTGTTCACCACATACGACACGGAGTATTGTAGCTAAACGATTAGATTTTTACAAGTTGTAAGTTTTGGGTTCGTTGAAGGACAAATAGAGCTACAATTTAAAAATATTTTTACAAGATACAGAGTGTCCCAAATAAGTAAAAAATATTATAGTTGTATTTTTTAAATGGAACACCCTGTATATTATTCAATTTTTGGATTCTACGATTAAAGTAAATTTGATTAGGGTTTATCACACTTAAACCTTACCGTTTTTGAAATATTTTCAATTTTATGAAATTGCAGTAAAAATTTTAAGGCTTCATTTCTCCAAGGGTATCATAGTTTTTAATACTAAATATCTACTGAATATTATTTATTGATCAGATATTGTGTTGCAATAATAAAAATTTTACTACCTTATACAGAGTGTCCAAAAATTTATATTAAATAATTACAAGCTTTAAACGGCAATAACTTGTTTAATTTAAATGGAACACCCTGTATATTTTACGTGAATCATATGCACAATTTAATTGTCTATGTATGAACTGTAAATAATACGTATTCTGAAATACCATTTTAAATTTTTATTTAATGGATATTTTGCTGGATGGATCAATACATTTTTAATCGATAGATCTGGATCGATAAAATGTATCGACAGATATGAAAAATATTGCACATCCCTATCCCGCCAGATGGTTTTACTTTCTTCTCATCCTAATTTATTTTGGTAATAAAGAAGTGATTGCTATTTACTTATTTTATTTTGAATGCCATTTATTTCTATTAGGTACTTCCTCCATTTGAATGCATCGTACATCTGCAGTCTCGAAAATTTAACAAACTTTTTCCATATTAAAAACCTTCTTCGTTAAAGTCATTATTTTCTAATAATATTATAATTGATCTAAATCAACTAAATCAACAAAAATCATAAATATTTCATAATTCTGTCAATAAAAGTGATGGTCATTGATGGTGTACTAAAAATAAATTAAAAAAAACTAATAGTTTATTTTTAATTATTATTTTTTCTTAGTTATTGATAATAATAAAAATAACCTTTATGCATTCGTTAACAATAATAATCTAATGCTTTGCTATTAACAATGATGCAAAAGGTGTGATAAGTACATTCTGAAAATAATTAAATAGTGCAGGTCTTCAAACATTGCACGGTTTTTCGCAACATTCATCATTAGTATAACGTTAAGACATAATGCAATAAAAATTATACTAGTTTTGGCAATAACTTGTTTTACTGTAGTAGGTATGCACCATTATTACGTTCTTGTCCTGAATCGTATCTGTTACAATTTCTTTTTGGTATTTAAATGTTTTTTAACGTCATACTGTTTTAATATTAACGTTTTTTATATACTGTAGGTATTATCATTTTTTTTGATACTCAAAATGATCATACACACACGTTGTGCAAATTTTTATTATGTAGACATAATCTGGACCTTTGTACAAAAAGACTAAAAAAGACTCTACACTCTACCGCCTGTCCAGACAGTGACAGTTGTTGTCCGTCATTTTAGTTCACAGATAAATTGTATTTTCTGTCATTTTGTGGTTGTCGTCTGTAGAAATCTTCCCTGACTGGTTGAACCGACTATAATATTATTTATACAGTGTATTCCGAAAACGTCGGCAGCGTATTCTGTAGATAAAAATAAGTAAAAAATTCGTATAAATGTATGTCCTAAAATGCTTAGTTTCGGAGATACAAGGTGTAGAAGTTTCATTTTTATTTCGATTTTTTCCAAATAATTCCTGAAGTAACGTCAATATTTGGATGACAATTGGTGTCTGGGTGTTTTTTGACATGAGAAATTTGATTTTGATGTCAATATGACTCCTACTTGTAGAGGGCGCCACCTACATAGTTTTTAACTGGTTTGAAGAGTAATAACTTTTCGTTCTTCCGATGTTTTTTACGTAAAAAAGGTTTCTTGGTAGTAATCGCTACGAGTAACGGTTCCCGAGATATTTGGAACCGAAATTATCTATACCCGTAATCATTGACATAAATTAAACATGTTGACTAAATAGTTATTAGACTGAAATCATAAATTTCAAATATTTTTGTCCCAAAAGTTCAACAGAAACTATTCTATCATCAATTTTTCGAAGAGAAATTTATGATTTAATTTTAAAAAATGCAAAGTTCCCAAATTTATAATTTCACTTAAATAACTATCTATTCAACATGCTTATTTTTTGTCAATAATGACATGTATTGACTATTTCTATTCTAAATATCTTGAAAACGGTTACTCATAGCAATTTTTAGCATAACACATTTTTTGTGTTACATTTTTTGCGTAACAATCACGGAAATATATATTTTTTCACTCAGTAATTTTATACAGGTACGGTCGAAAAGTTATTACCATTAAAACAGTTAAAACCTTTGAATAAGAAGACTAAGGAAGGAGAATATCAAAAATCTTAGGTCCACCGCGATGGGCCTCAAATATGGCCGACTTAAATTCCGGTTTATCAGTGTTCGTTCTAATTTTATTTAAAAAATGTAAAACTATGATGTAGGGTAGACGTGGGGTAGACTCAATATTTTTTTTTTATTTTACGTTGTGAATAAATGTTGGTAGTTATTAAAATTGTTATAAAAATATAAAATTCTAATAAAAATAGATAAGTTATAACAATTATTTATTAACACAAACATCCGATACGCTACTGAACCAGGTAAGTCAAAGTGACGTATCTAAATTCTTTGACATCTAATCTTTGACATGTAGTAAATAAAAGCAAAAATGCAAGAAAAAATATATAATTAGTTAATTTAAGTGAATTTCATAAATGATCGGTTTACTACACGTATGTGTATATTATATAGTCACTTACTATCGAAAAGTTCTTCCATTATTTCACTCGATTTTTGCCGAGATCTACCGCACGCTACACAACCAACTATTTTAGAGTCTTTTTCGATAAATCGCGATAGTGTCACTGTTAATTTAAGTTCTGCCACAATTTCCATCTAGATTTACTACTTTTATACAACGATCAGTAGTAAAATAAATAATAAATAACGTAAAATAAGCTCCGTAAAAACTGACAAATCCACAAAATTTCAAATCAAATTCAAATGTGTCAAATGAATCGTCAAACAG
Source organism: Sitophilus oryzae (assembly GCF_002938485.1). Taxonomy (NCBI): domain Eukaryota; kingdom Metazoa; phylum Arthropoda; class Insecta; order Coleoptera; family Curculionidae; genus Sitophilus; species Sitophilus oryzae. The sequence continues at coordinate 29,928 of NW_022146735.1, read as the reverse complement.
AACTGTCAAGGATCCCCACCCTAGAGTCCTTTTTCCGTCCACCATGCATGAATACATGGATAGCATTATGCTCCTTCCTTAGGCAGGGCGCCCACCAAAGTAACGTGGTTTATAACATGGCGTATGATCTAGCAAGTGGCATGCATCTGGCATGCTACATCAAACTGAACCAACGTAAACAAATAAACAGGAACCCACCAAAGTAACAAAGCGAGCAACGCGCATGTTGTGACACGTGGCATGTCATGCGACTGCATTAAAAATAGAACATGTTCTAATTCTTGTCACGTCAGAAGGGTGCAAAGTTGGTTTCATTCTATAGAAAGACTGAAATTTGTCTGGATATTGATGCAATCCTTTAAATACATTAAATCCGCTATATGACTGCCTGTATTTCGAATACGAATGTATCCTATGCCTACGTTTAGTCCGTTTTTTTATTAATATTAATTAAATTTACTATATGGCTAAGGCATTTTCATCTGAGGACGACATTATTTACTCATAATGGCGAGAAACTATACAAACGTATCAAATGCCAACTGCTGGTTTTTGACTTTGCTTCTGCTAACTTTTGCCATTTAAGTGGGCGTCTACTGAGCCATGCTACTTACATCGTGGTCATGCTGCACGCGCCATATCATATGCTACGCATCACGACACTTTGGTCGGCGTCCTGCCTTAGTCTTCTTATTCAAAGGTTAAAACACATGTAGGTGGTGCCCCCTACAAATAGGAGTCATATTGACATCAAAATCAAATTTCTCATGTCAAAAAACTCCCAGACACTAATTTTCATCCAAATATTGATGTTACTTTAGAAATTATTGGGAAAAAACTCGAAATAAAAATGAAACTTCTACACCCTACATCTCTAAAACTACTTAAGCGTTTTAGGACACACATTTATACGAATTTTTACTTATTTTTATCTGCAGAATATGCTGCCGAAGTTTCCGGATTACAGTTCGGACCTCCCTGTATAGTCATGCATTACGAGGCGAAATTGATATTATGACGCCATTATTACTTTATTCACAATTTTGTTTGACGTTTCAGTTGGATTTGATTTGAAATTTTGGGGATTTGTTGGTCTTTTTTGAACTTGATTTTTTTACAAAATAAAACACTAAATCACCACAATACACCAAAACACTTTTACTTTTACACTGGACGCGCATTTCGCTAACCATGTAAGCATCATCAGCAGATGATTAAAAAAGACTTTTATTTCTTTTTTTTTGTTAAAAAAGATTTTAATCATCTGCTGAGCTGATGATGCTAACATGATTAGCAAAACGCGCGTCCAGTGTAAAAGTAAAAGTGTTTTGGTGTATTGTGGTGATTTAGTGTTTAATTTGCTGTGTAACACCAAAGGTTCCAACCCCCAACTGTAATATTGATTTTTTTTATTTATTTAGCAATAGTCAAAAATTGTTAGAATACGTCAATTTGACATAAGTGTGTCGGTAGCATATCTGGTATCGTTGTTATTAAATAATTGCCAAAACTATCTATTATAATTAGAAATATATATTTCTATCAACAAAGCCACAAAGGCTCTCATGATATGCAGAAGACTGGCAATAGATAGGGCTACGCCTCTAACATTGTGAGCTTACTATCATGGGCGTATACCATGATTTTTAAGCCCATGATTACTTATGGAGCAATTGCTTGTTACACAAAACTAGAGCAACAACCTGGCAAGACAAAATCTGTTCAAAATGCAGAGACTGGCATGCATATGTGCATCACAGCAGAACATGCCCAAGAGCAGCAAGGAGGTCATTCTAGACCTCTAGGGAAGGAAGGCTAAGAAAATAGTGGAGCGAGGAGGATAGCGGCGGGCAAGCAGCCCGACATCGCGTCCAAAATAAGGTTAGATCGAACGGCGAGATCAATTCAAATTATTTTGTTTTCGTTGCTCTGTCGCGCTGTTGAAAACGATGGATTCAAAAAAAATAATAGATTTAGTGTTTGTAAGAGAGATTTTATGGGACCAAAAAGATTTTCGTAAAGGTTGTGAAACTTTCCACACTCTCTCCGGTTTTTGAAAATTTCAAGGACACTACACCGTCTGGTTTGTTAGTTTCGAATAAACCAAATGTGTGCAACACAACTGTCCAGAATTTTAGCCACTGGTCACATTTTAAATTATCAATAAGCAAATGAAAATAACAAAGTTGCAAGTACCTCGCTATTCCTCGCCGCTCTACTATGTTTCAGTACCTCGAGGCTTGTTCGACGCTTCACTATGTTTTTAGCCTAACACCACTGCACATTGCCATCGCGGGTAGATATGGCAATGCGACAATGATTAGAATGGTCATTGACAGAAACAGTACTGGGAGAATTGTCAGCTCAGAAGCTTGGAACACCCTCAAAAGGAAAATTGCATTCCTTCAACTCCCAGGGGATGACATACCAAGAATGTACAATTTTTAGAGACACCTCACTGTAGTATTAAGCAATAAAAATGATTGGAAAAGACAACCGTTTACTCAGCAGGTAAAACACCATACTATAACGTGGTATACTGATGCTTCCAAAACAAAAGCAGGAACAGGGATAGGAGTATTTGGGCCAAAAACTAAATATTCCAAACCAACGGGCACCTACCCCAGCATTTTTCAGGTACAAATCAACGCTATCAAAAGATGCGTACAACTTATTTTAAATATGAACTATCAGAAACAAGAAATAGCCATCTTATACGATAAGTCAGTCAACATTAAAAGTGACCAACTCAATAACAGTTGGTCAAATAATAGCCTAGAGAAGCTGAACAAATTATGCAAAGAAAATAAAGTCCTCCTACTCTGGGTGCCTGCTCACCAAGGGATAGAAGGCAATGAAAAAGCAAACACTACACTAACTGGACCAGAACCATTCTGCCTCCCAAGTGGAAACCAACTTATAGCAGAACTGAAGAACTTGGAAGACTCCATCCGTAACCTGGAATGGGTGTTCTCCAACGCTTTAAGACACTCGAAACAGTTCCTCAGAACTTACGACCGAGAAAAAATTTCCTAGATTTAAGTAAGAGCAATTTTCGCATTGTCACGGGTTTTATAACAAGACACTCTGTATATCAATGGGTTATTTACTTCAAAAATATATACTGACGGTCCACGATATTGTACATAAACTCAACCTACATACAAATTACTTTTCTTCAAACAACTTTCATTCAAAACACTTTTTGCCTCTTTCTAATGTAATGCCAACTGTCAACATTTTATGTTTAATTGTTATTTTAACTCAAAGTCGCATAAATAACAATGCACTTAAGATGTTTTAGTGCCCTCTTCAAAATGCTAATCACCTTCAAAAGTTTTCATTCATGCGTCAGTCATTATAATTAAGTAAGGTACATGTAGTAAATTATCGAAGACAAAGATAGAAATGAGGTGCTAAAATATGAAGAAAAGGACAGAAGATGAAATATGAAGAAGATGGGTAATTTTAGAATGAAAGTTGTTTTACAAACAATTAAAGAAATGAATAAAAAAGAATATGAAAGGAGGTTTGTGTATATTTGTTTGCTTATTATTATTAATGTGCGAGATGAGTTCCTGGTGTTAATTATAATCTTTTGTAATTTTAAATAACAAATATATAAATTATTTACTTTTAATTACAAATAAAAAATAATAAAAGTTCAAAAGACAAAGCGCATAATAAAATATATTTGACTTGGAAGTCTATCTCTAGTTGGGATAGTTGTAAGAAACCATGCAATAATATCATATAGGTAACCACTGGATTACCATTATTGCATGTTATACAGAGTGTTTCAAAACAAATACGAAAAATTTTAAGAGGATATTTGTTGTTAAAAATAAAGAGTACTTTGTTAAATAAAACTTGAAGCAAAAGTCAACAGCTGTGTGTGACAGTTGTACAAAGATGGCGACAATATAATATTTTTAATTTTTATTTTAAAAAGAAAATAATGACATTTTATGGATATTAAAGAAACATTTTTTTAAGTAATATTTCTATAAAAATACACTATCTAGATTTTTTTTTTATTAAAATGAGTGAAGGGGGGGGGGAGGTAGAAATATACTACCCATATTAAAATTTGAAGAAATATCTATTTGGAAAAAAATAATTTTTTTAAAGGCTAATTTACTTAGAAACTTAACTTTTTAACTTTGGCCCAACGTTTATACAGTGTGAGTCTTAAATAAGTTCAAATATTTTAGGGGTAGTATATTTCGACCCTAGAAACACGTCTATGAAGTTTTATTCGCGAAAAAAAAATTGAAAATTTGGAATTATTTATTTTTTTTTAATTTTTAGTTAAAAAACATAATATCTTCAAAATATGGTAACAAAGGTAGTAGATTAAATTTACCAGAATTTTTTAAATTTTCAAACTGAAATATTTCAGTTATTTTTGACTTAGTATATGAAAAACGGTAAGGACAAAATAATATGATTCTTTTATCCAGATCTACCAGCCCTGAAAATATTTGCACTTGATGAGATGTTTGCATTAGTCTTAAATACCTTATATACAGGGTGAGTTTTCTGTGGGTATCTCAGAAACTACTGGAGATAGAGAGTCGGTTAAATGGGGAAAGAATTGCAGTTTTGTGGGGTCATAAATATGCGCCTTTCAGCTTTTGAAAAAGTTCATGGCTTACTAGATATTTCGAAAAAAACAAATTTCGGCTATTTTAAAAATCATTGTCCCTAATTCCATTATAATCTATTTTAGACAAAAAGTTTTCAGATAAAAGTTGTAGATAATCACATCCTTAATGAGATTTTGTCCTACGTTTTTTTTTTTCTAAAGCCTGTAATTTTTGACATATGACACAAACATGTTTTTTTTAAATGGAAACCATAGTTGGCCATGGCTTTATAAAAAGCGTAATTTTTAAAGCTTTTCAGCGATATAAGCTATAATATGTTTTTTTTTTCGAAAAATTACTGAGTTATAGCCAATTCTTATCATTTTTAAACAATTTCACTTAGTTAGTCATGGAAACAAGGTCAAGCGTCATTGTTCTCAGAAATGTGAAACTGTCACATCCAACTTTGTAAATTAAAATAAACAAAAAATGTAAAAATATGAACTTTTCAAATGAAGAAAAGCGTGTAGGATTATTGGTTCAACTTTTCTTGGTGGTACATTTTCGAGGATACATTGACCGGTGAACGTTACTTACGTTTTTTAGAGAACGGTTTTCAAGACATGTTAGAAAAGTTAAATTAGAGATTTTTAACTCGTGGACCTCCCCCCATAATGAAAAAAATGTTGAAAATTATATCATATTTAGGCAAACTCGGGGATAGGAAGAGGTGGACAAATCGCATGGGCCTCCTCGATCACCTGACCTATCAATTTTTTTATGCGGTGATTATCTACAACTTTTATCTGAAAACTTTTTGTCTAAAATACACACACCGGAAAAAATCTAGGGATATCATTTTAATAAAGTTAAAAATAAATGTTTTGAATAAACAACCACATATTAAGTGCACGCTACCGTGAAAGTGGTGATGTTGCTGAAAGGCACACAGGGCGACATCGCATTACTACCCCTCAGCAAGATCATTTTTTACAATTAAATGCTCGACGCCGACCGACTCTTACAGCACCAGAGCTTAGTTTAATTCTCCAGGAAACACATAATGTAACCGTTAGTCCTGACACTGTTCGCAATAGATTAAGAGAGGTCAACTTAAGAAGCAGACGCCCCTGGAGAGCTCAGCCCTTAACGAGAGAAAATCGAGAGGTACGATATTTGTGGGCTCAAGATCATGTTCAGAGGTCGAATGAACAATGGGCCAATGTTCCCTTCAGGGATGAGTCACGCTTTGGAATTCATCCGGATTCGAGAAGGCTTAGGGTATGGAGAGAACCGGGAAATCTTATTCGGTTGGATCGTGTTCAGGAAGTGCACCCTTATCAAGGTGGAACAGTTATGGTCTGGGGAGAAGTCCAGTTAGGCCGAAAAACCTATCTCGTTTTTCTTGAAAGGTTTCTAACAGGAATCACATATCGTGATTTAATTCTTAAGCCTGTCGTGTTACCATATGCCAATGATTTTGGGAGAAAATTCATTCTCATCCATGACAATGCACGGCTTCATACAGCCAGAGTGGTAAGTGAGTTTATCAATGCTCATCTTACCCTGGCCGGCACAATCTCCTGACCTCAACCCCATCGAGCACGTATGGGACGCGGTCCAAAGAAGAGTTTTGAGAATGGGTATGCCTCGTGAAACTCGTAGGGATCTGCTTCGGGCCGTGAATGCAGCGTGACAGGCTGTACCTCAAGAAGAGATTGACAACCTGATCAGGAGCATGGAGAGACGATGTAGGGCTGTAATGACCAGTAGAGGAGGTCATACCCTTTATTAAGTAAAAATGGTTTTATCTTTTTTTTTAATTCACAGTTTAGAATAAAAAAAATGTGTGTATTTTTTTGAGTTCAATAAAAATCAAGGTAAATTTGAAAAATCCGGTAAATTTCGCATTTTTATTTCCAATACGTCCTGTAAACTATTTGTTTATTTTAATTTTATTATATCAGAAACGCAAATAATAAAATTACTGACCCTAATATCCCTAGACTTTTCCGGTGTGTGTAGATTATAATGGAATTAGGGACAATTTTTAAAATAGCCAAAATATGTTTTTTTCGAAATATCTAGTAAGCCATGAACTTTTTCAAAAATCTGAAAGGCGCATATTTGTGACCCCATAAAACTGCAATTCTTTCTAACCGACTCTCTATCTCCAGTAGTTTCTTAGATACCCCAGGGGCGCAACTAGACACCAACTTTTGGGAGGGCTCAAGCCCTGAGACGTAGGTAATATTGGTGTGTTTTTTAAAGTAATATTGGTTTGAGGATAATACCAAGTTTAAAGAAACAGTGATTTTTTGTTCATAATATCTGATACCCATAGAGAATATCGTAGGAAACTCACCCTGTAAAGAGTTAAACAATTAGATGTTTATTTCTCCCTACTATTTCAAAATATTATTCCGTTATGGTAATAAGTAATAGGTAACTGTTATGGATGTTATCTCCATAATCAATCTGTAGAATTCCTTTATGAAGCATTTTCCTGATATGCCACATTTAAACATTTTTAATATTTTTTTCTTTTGATAGAAGTTAGAATTTACCCTTTAAGTAATGCACCAAAAATGATTTTCTAAGTTTCAATTTTCTAAGGGGTCTGAATTTAATTTCAAATGAATGCCACATTTGAAATTTTACTCTTTTTAATATCTTAGAAGATATGCAGTGTGTCATTTAAATATTAAAAGCCGGTGTTGCTTTCGGTTAAACTGAAAATTGTTACGTTTATTTACTATCGTGTAAAATTCAATCTTCTTTCTTTCTATAGACCCGACTTATTTTAAACGGTGATATTTAGTGAAACAGTAAACCATATACATATGTATATTATTATAATATAAAATTTACATAATAAATTTTATAAACAATAATACTAAATAAATATATAAAAATATAACTTACTTGACTAATTTAACCAACAAGAAAACAAAAAAGTCTGTTAATTTCAAAAATAAGTCTTCCACAGTCACACGTTAAACGTTCGTTAAAATTTAAAATACGCGAAACCCTGCTGTTCTTCCAAAAAATCGAACACCGATCGATCACTAATAGACCGTAACGACGACTAAATCATCCGTACTACCAGCACCACATCATAACACACGCAGCCCGCTGGAAGGTACTTTTTGGTGGCAGAAGAAGAAAAAAGCAGAAACTGGAGGGAAATCTATCTTGCGAAGATGCGGCAGACGATAAACTATTACCAGTACCAGCAGTACCACTAGCATCAGCTCTTCCCCCTTCTTGTTTGGTACGATAAAAGATCGCGAAGATGTTATCCCATAGAAAAAGAGATGGTGTGGTACTACGGTACTCGTACGACCTTTCACAAAATCGTGCAGAAGAAGAAAAAGCCGTCGAGGAGGTGAAGTGGTAAAGGTAAAAGGCCATGTCGAACAGACTAGGATTCGATTTTTCTGCGGAGTTAATTGTAGATTTTCTCGTTCAGTCGTCTGTAAAGGTTTGATCTGCTTGATCTTCTGTCAAAAAAAGTCAGTCGGGGGGGTTGAGTAAGATCGATGTAAAGTTTGAGCGAAATATCGTATTGTTGTAGCCATAGGTCGTACTGTGACATTTCTCAATTTTTTTATTTATTACAGAATAATCGAAATTATACAGGACTACAATTTGGAGAATTGCAATCGTGAATATTTAGTGAATGACATTATATATCACTAAGATTTTTTTAACTACACTAGAGGGGAAAGTTGCCTAAACTGTAGCAGCTTCTAAATCGTACCTCTTCAAAATCTGGTCTATAATTGCGAAGACCTTATGTTACCGTATGAACGAAAAAAAAATGGAGTCAGCTATGGCTATGAAATGAAGATCGCTGTCATTTGATATGTAAATTTATATGGGAAATGTCATCGATTGTCATTTCCCAGCCAACTTGACGCCGTTTTTTTTTCGATCATCCGGTATATTTTGGTCAGCCTAGAATACCACAAGTGCTTGAAGAAATAATACATATCATAGATTCTTTGTACTTCCGCTCTATTTCAATGACTTATGGTAAGTGATTTTGTATAGCTTGAAAGAAGGTAATTGATTTATGTGAAGGTATTTTTTCTCAAACTAGAGAATATTTTCTTACATTCCACATAATTAAACATTGCCTTATTAGCCGACCATACCAACAGGTACGGTAGGCTATTAAAATCGGCAAATTTTTTTTTTTATTTCACTCAAAATGAGTTATTTGGGTCATAAATGACCTAAATACAAAATATTTTCATGGTGTCTGTCTGTCCGTCTGTCTGTAACACACGATAACTCAAAAACCGCTTAACCGATTTTAACCAAATTTGGCACAAAAATACTGTAGCACCCTAGAATCTGGCCAATAGTTTTTGGTGAGGGTGGGGGTTGGTAAGGGGGTATGAGAAGGGGTAAAATTTTTAAAAAATCGTAACTCCAAAATTACAGTAGCTAGCGAAACGCGGTTTTCAATTTAAGATTAGGAATCATATTTGCAACAAAATTTGTACTAACATCAAAATCAGCAAGTTTTCACATCAACCGCAGTTTTTGAGATAAAAAAAATTAGAAAAATTCCTTTACTTTGAAACTAAAAGGCCTAACAACTTTTTATTAACATATTTTAGTATGGGCGGTTATACGTGCCTCCCGGCGCCAATTTCTTTATTATTTTCTATGATGTTGCCTAAACAGTACTAAAAGGGTACTAAGTAGTATGGTTGTAATATGTACCAGTACGATATAAGAAAATCGCAGGTTTATTATCGGAATCTTACAGTAAAGTTGTAAGTATACAAGGTATCCCAATATTCCGTGGATATAGAACTACTACGTATTTTTGGAATCACAATTTGCCTCTATACAAATGAGCTCCATTTATCCGTTAGAGGTTAGAGGGTATCAAACTTTAAAAAAATAAACACAATATATTGCAATTCCACCACACAATAATTCCAATTTGAATGAGATTTCGGGTGTTTTATGTTCTGCTAAGTGCTTTAACATTTAACTTTCACAAAAATCGAGAAAAAGTACGGGAAGGGTGAAAACTACCCCCACTCGTACATAAATTTTAGTATGTATATTTTCCAACTTAACCAACGACTGATTTTTTTCCGTAAAACGTTTCTTGATGTCATCTACACATTTATTATCTCTTAAAAAAATGCCAGAGGGCATGCTTTTTGAGAGAAAAAATATTTTTCCGAAACTGAATTCAAAAAAATGATTTTTGTTTTATCAAGCTATGGAGGAGCATAAAATCTATTATATCTTCTAATAATCTAGTTGGTGAAAAATATGGAATTTTATGTTAGTACCAGCGTGTACCAGCGACTTCGTTTGCGTCGAATTAATCATTTGCTATGGTGATGATAAAGCAAAGCAAGAATTTCCATTAACATACAAATTGGATAAAATTTTCTCACATTTATGTCAGCATGAGAAAAAACAATATGGCGATATTATTATATAACTTGGTAATATTTGAGGGGTAGTTTCATCTCGTTGGAATTTGACTTTCGAAAAATCCGTTTGCCAAAAATAAGCTTTTTACGTCAAGCAGTTTAAGCAGAATCGTGGTTAAGAAATTACCTAACTTTTTGGAACACCCTGTATGATTTTTTAAAAAATTTCAAATTATGTAAAAAAACCAAATAAATTATGCTTGTTCAAGCGTTTTCCCGAAAGACTAACCGTTTTTTAAATAAGAAATATTGTAATATTTGAGGGACGTTTTCACCCTCTTGGAACTTGAGATTCGAGAAACCCCTCCTTATCGAACCTCTACACCCCACAGTCAATCCGTTTACCAAAAATCAGCTTTAAACGTCAAGCAATTTAAGCAGAATCGTGATTACTCAATGGTCATATTTTATGAAACACCCTGTATAAATTTAAAAAAAATCTTAAAATATATAAAACAACAAAATAAAATATACGTGTTTAAGAGTTTTCCGAAAAACTCACCGGTTTTTAAATAAAAAGTATTTTGATATTTGAGGGATAGTTTCACCCCCTTAGAATTCGAGTTTCGAAAAATCCCTTCTTATCGAACCTCTACACCCTAAAGTCAATCTGTTTTCCAAAAATCAGACAATTTTCCAAAAATAAGACTTAAAGAAGCAGGATCGTGATTAATCAATGACCCGATTTTTCTAAACACCCTGTATACATTTTTAAAAAATCTCAAAATTTGTATAAAAACAAAATAAAATATACGTGTTTAAGCGTTTTTTCGGAAACTTTACCGTTTTTTAAATAAAAAATATTGTAATATTTGAGGGGTGGTTTCGCCCTGTTGGAACTGGAATTTCGAAAAATCCCTTCTTATCGAACCTCTACACCCTAGAATCAACCTGTATGCCAAAATTGAGCTTCTTACGTTGAGTGGTTTGAGCAGGATCGTGATTAATCAGTATGTCAGTCACTTAAGGATTTTATATATTAGTATAAATCATAAATTATATTTGACAATAAGCTTCACAAAAAGCTTGAAAAAAATATTAAATTTTAAAATAATTAACGTTCGGGTTTATTTTTGATTGATGCCCTCTAACGGACAAACGAAGCACTTTTATATAAAAGTAAATTATGTCCAATTAACTTATTTTGTCCAGGAAATATTTAAACTCCCTGTATATTTTGTAGATCTTATTTGAAAAAATAAATTCTCCAAAAAATTTTTTTTTCAAAAATTATGCGATGTGGCGTTTTTTACAAGAGACAAAAAATGTAGTAAATACTAGAAGGCAGAGCTGCAAGCTCACAAAAAACTTCTTTTTTTGACTTAAATCATTTTAATGACTTAAATCATTAAAGACTTAAAGTTTAAGTCAGTTTCAAAATGACTTGTGACTTAGGTCTTTATTCCGAAATAAAAAAATTGGCGACGGGAGGCACATATAGCCGCCCATACTAAAATATGATAATAAAAATTTGGTAGGCAGTTCTTTTAGTTTCAAAGTAAAGGAATTTTTCCAATTTTTTTTTATCTGAAAAAATTGGACTTTCACTAATTTTGATGTTATTACAAATTTTGTTGCAATAATTATTCCTAATCTTAAATTGAAAACCGCGTTTCGCTAGCTACTGTAATTTTGGAGTTACGATTTTTTAAAATTTTTAACCCCCTCCCATACCCCCTTACCAACACACACCCCCACCAAAATCTAATGGCCAGATTCTCGGGTGCCACAGTATTTTTGTGCCAAATTTGGTTAAAATCGGTTTAGCGGTTTTTGAGTTTTCGTGTTACAGACGGACAGACAGACTACACCATGAAAATATTTTGTATTTAGGTCATTTACCCAAATAACTCATTTTGAGTGAAATTATAACTTTTTTTTGTCGACCTTAATAGCCTACCCCATACTTGTTGGTATGGTCGGCTAAATATATTTAAGTCGTTAGAAAAAGATTTAAGTCTTTTTGGAAAAGATTTAAGCCTTTAAAAAAGATTTTAAGAAATTTAAGTATACAGGGTCGGTCATAAAGTCGTGGCAAATAAAAGTTTCATTTTTTTTAAATAGAACCTCTTGTATATTACTGCCATATTTCAATTCTTCCTTCAATTCTAAGCAAAAATCGAAATACACACAATGTAACTCAAACCAACCGTTTCCGAGTTATTGACTTTTGAAAATATCACTTAAACAATTTGATAATTTGATTTAATTAATTTCCATATGTTCAGTTTTATTTAACGATGCCATTCTGCCGAAACTGTGATATTTTACTTAATATTATTTGACATTAGTTCTCAAGTTAGAATTTATAGATGTATAAAATGAGATTATATGAAACGTATAACAGGGTATAAAAATAAAAAATAAAACAACTATTTTCAACGGTACATTTTCTTTATTTCAGAAATATTGAACTACATTTTGTCACCTACCTTGTCTTATTAATTTATTTAATGAAATATGCAAACTCGACCTTTTTCTATTCTAAAATATTGAATCTCCATTTTGTTTTAAACAGTTTTCATTTTAAATTCATTTTCGTCGACTGCCGGGAAACCCCGAAAAATAAAACTTCGACTGCGAAGTCCGATTTTTCAAAGTTTCACTTTAGGTTTTATAAAACTTGTGGTGATTACGATTGATTACATTAGATTATTTCAGGAAGCATAAACTCGGAGTTAGTTCACTTGATTATTTTAAGTTTGTCATTTATTTATGTATTCTTTCATCGTGAAATCTAGCACCTTTATTTAAAAATGCTCTGAAAGTTCAAAATGGGTATTTTACAAGCGCCATGATAGTCAAAAGAAACATATTTTGATACATGTGTCATTCATAAAGCCACTTCCGTGCAACAGGATACCTATATTTTAATTAGTTTCTGTTTTTACAAAACTTTATTGTTTTGAGAACATTTTTAAAATTAATTCCTAATAAAAGTGCCAAATAGGCTCCCTATTTGATATATGTAATACGATTTTTTTACAAAATATGCGGGCAATTTAAAAAGTAGCGCACATTTTTATATTTTCGTTGAAATACCAGGGTAATTCAAATATATTTTTACATGAAAGATGTAGATTTTTAAAAAGAATGCTGTATATCTACTTTGCTTAGCAGATTTGATATAAAATTCCTATTACCTACACCATGATGGCATATTCTACAGGGTGAGTCTTAAATAAGTGCAAATCTTTTCAGGGCTGGTAGATCTCGATAAAAGAAACACATTTTCTCTTTACCGTTTTCCAAGTCCAAAATAACCGAGTTATTTTCCTTTAAAAATTTCAAAAAAAAGATTATTTGCTTAGATTTTGAGAACCACTGGATCTTTTCTGGCTTTTCTTTCTTGTAAATTTAATCTACCTCCTATGTTGTTATATTATCAAGAAAAGATATCTTTTAACTAATAACTAAAAAAAATTCTTTTTTTCAAAAAATTCCAAATTTTCATTTTTTTTCGCGAGAAAAACCTCATTATCGTATTCCTGGAGTTGAAGTATTAGCACTTATTTAAGACTCACCCAGTATATCCATAGTATAATTTCAAAATTATAAAATCCCATTTGCAATTGATATTATATCGATTCTGGGTATAGGAATATCCATATAGACTTAGTTATATCCCACTAACTAAAAATTATACACATTATTATTATTATAGACACTCTATTAATAAAATATAACATAAGTATAAAAATATATTTGAGGCACCTTATATACCGGGTGCGTCTCAAAACTGGCTCACCCCTATAACATTTTTATTTTTTCAGATAAATAAACGAGATTTGGTATGTTAGTATATGACATAAATTAGGATTGATTGACGTATTCAGTTGTTTTCGGTCACTTCCTGTTTCACCGTAAATGACTACAACTTTTTTATTTGTAAATAGCACCCGAGGGTGCTATTTACAAATAAAAAATATTAAAAAAATAATAAAAATATTATTTTTTTGTAAAAAAATACCGAGGTATTTTTTTACTTTATTCGATAGAAAATTACATTCTAAATAGAATGGCATATCATATGTCAACTTTTAACATTCTCGCTTAATAAAAAATCGTATTTTAAAATTCAATCTAGAGTGCCAATTCTTAATCAAGGAGCCTTGGAAAAATAGATTTGATCGTCTAATGTTTTTGGTTTGGTTTGGTTTGAGAAAACGATCAAATCGTATTTTTAATCATAGCTCAATTTTTTCAAATGAAACGAGGGTGGCTCGTTAGCATATTTGTAAAAAGCATTTTTTTACGAATAATTTGATACCACACGCTTGGTATTTTGAGTGAAATTTTCGTTACGAACCGCAAGTTATAATTTCAAATAAACCATATGCGAAAATATCAAAAGTTGACATATGATATGTCATTCTGTTCAGAGTGTTATTTTTTAACGAATAAAGTAAAAAAATACCGGTGGTGCCATTTAAAAATCAAAAGTTGTAGTGATCTCCGGTGAAACAGGAATCACCGAAAACAACTGAATACGTCAATATATCCTAATTTATGTCATATACTAACATACCAAATCTAGTTTTTTTAACTGAAAAAATAAAGAAGCTATAGGGGTGAACCACTTTTGAGACGCACCCGGTATATGTGAAAATATTTCTAAAATGTAGAGTGCTATTGAACATAGTTTTAATTAAAAAAAAACATGGAAAAAATGTCAAATAGAACATCTAATATAGAGCTTTTTGATTGGGGCCCCTTGTTCATCCTTTCCATCTGATTTTTGAAACATGGATTGTTCCAAAAAAATCGTATTTTGGAAAAAAAAATATGTGGATGCTAACTTTATAAATGACACGATATACAGGATGTGTTACTATACAATATAATTCAAAGAAATTACACAGAGCCATACCAAAACATCCTGCATGTTAACACAAAATAAATAAAAAATAACACACCAAAAAAATACACACACTAAAAAACTTGGTGTAATTCAACCTTTTTTCTATTATTTTCATTAATATTTTTTCTTTGATAGATGATAATCTAAATAAACTACATTTAAAAATTAACTACTATTAAAGAATCTATATTATCTCTTTACTATGCTAAAAGTTTTTTCTTACATTTTTTTACAATTAAAAATGTAATTTTTTTGTTGGTAATAGCTCTAAATCACAGACTTTTTATGCTACAAAATAAATATCATTCTTTTTTATTCTGTTTCTCTCATAGTACAAAGGTTTGGTTAATTTTTAAAAAACACCCTGTAATACGAGATAGACTTTGTCTGTTGAATTACATCAAAAAATTATAGTTTTCAAGCTCAGACAATTCAATAAAAGGATTCATGGTTGCGAGGAAAATATATTCTTGTGCAAAGAATATTTGCAAAGACCTGATTACTTTATTGCTCTTATATGTTCTGGTAGAATTACATGATTTCCAGCCACTAAATCGTTTATGTACCTCTTATACGGTCCTGATTGAAGTTCAAAATTTCCAACTTTTAGCAAAAATGTTTAATTTTGTACGTAGTCTCAAATTTACCCGCAAGCAGGGCAACTAGAAAGCAGACAAACTCGCCAAAGAGGGGGCCAGAGCACAGTGCTTCGTCCCATGGACAAAAATCGAAAAAAAAGTTAAAATTTACTAATATGTGAATATGTAATTTTATACTTATAGCAATGTTCAACCATCCTGTATATTATTTTTCATAAACAGCGTTTTTTGTTAGCAAATATTTTCACTAAAAATAAATTTTGCGATCATTATCTTATCAGTGAAAAAAATAACATTTATAGTAGTTCTGTATATTATGGAGTTAAACGGTACGTACTTAAATTGAAAGCCACTATGGATATTGTTAAACAAGATATGTACTTTAAATTTATTTCTAAACAAGTTCGTGATTTTTTAGTTTTTATTTATTTTTTAAGATGATTCTTAAATGGATATAAAAATTTTACGTTTTCAAACTTCAAAAAGGCATTTAAAAAAAACATATCAAAACATATCGTATTTATTGAATATTTTTCTTGTCATATTCATACACTTTTAATTTTTGTATAGTTCACCTGCGTCTGCTTGCGACGAACTTTATTTTATAATACTTTTCAAATGGAGTAAAATTGATAAGCAATGCCGATCTGGTTAATAATTAGCTTGATCATAAGGACAAGAACTCAAAATTATTTGTATTTCAAAAAATGTGTTCTTTATTAGATATTGATGAACCTTCCAGTCAAATGAGGCACCACTTGTATCTGAAAAAGCCCACTATGTTGGAGCCAAACGTCGCATAAAAAAGTTTCCATCTTTCAATTTATTATAAAACCTCATACCCAAGAAAAGGAAAAAATAATATACGGATATGGTCTATTAAAGAGGTAACTATTAACATCCGAACCCCTCATTCTAAACCTCATACCCCTTAAAACCAAACCAAACAAAAGGAATAGTAACAACGCGAAAAAGTAACATATTAGAAAATGATGTACAGAAATATCTTATATGTGAAGATACTTCATCTACCTGTAATTTGGATACTATAAATTTGGAAGATTCTGTCAGCAGTGATTCTCCTGAATCAGAGTAGTTACGATCTATGCATTTTGTTGTCCTAAAGTAAATTTATAGTATCTTAAGTTTTTTTAATTAAATATAACATTAACGTTTCTTTTTCATTAAAGAAAAACATTTTTATCTTATATTAGGCTTATATTGTAGGAATCACGTTCTAATGTTATTTAAATTCTTTTTTATCACAGGGATTTATTTAATACTTACACCGTTTTCATACTATAAATTATTATTTCCTTAGATGGAACACAGCTCCAACATTTTTATTATTTATAAGATATTTTTTCATAAACGTGGGACTAAGAACATCGTCATTTAGTACAATGAGAGTACTCATCATTTGTGTCAAATAAACCTAGTTCGAATA
Source organism: Sitophilus oryzae (assembly GCF_002938485.1). Classification (NCBI taxonomy): domain Eukaryota; kingdom Metazoa; phylum Arthropoda; class Insecta; order Coleoptera; family Curculionidae; genus Sitophilus; species Sitophilus oryzae. The sequence continues at coordinate 12,961 of NW_022146735.1, read as the reverse complement.
AATTGCCTACAATAAAAGAGAAGTTTTGCATTTTTGTCCTCTAGAGCCATATGTTCGAAGCACTGTGCAGAGGAGAGGCCGTGGTGGATGACTCATCACTTGTGATGACCAACACACTGAAGGAAGCTCTAGGAACTACCATTAAGGCCAAGCAGTAAGAAACGTGGCAACACAGCGAGAAATGCGCTACAGCTCGAAGACTGTGGCCAATGGTAGATAGGAAAAAGACAAAACAACTACTAGAGAACAAAAAGAATCTAGTACCCATAATTCTAGGTGTCGTCACTGAAAACGGCCCCACAGGGGTAAATCTCGTGAGATGGAATATTTCCAACGACGACTACTGCAGATAATGCGGAGAGGAAGAAGAAACAATAGAGCATTCGCTATACCACTGTCATGCACTGGAAAACCGACGCTTTAAAACTTTTGGGCATGGGTTTTTGGAGGGACTAGAGGAAGCAGCAGAAGCCAACATCAACGACATCGTCAACTTTGCAAAGAGCTGGAAGTTCTTTAACGCAGAGAAAGAATGAGAGGAAGTTTTGGTATACAATAATACAGGGGTATTGCTCGCTAAAGAGGCCAATAATAATTGGAGGCTTTGGCTTTAAATATATAATCTAACATCCCACAGAATCCCAAACCCCAGCAAAATAACCGAGTTATTCAATTTTAAACAGTTGAAAAATTGATTGACTTATTTTTAAAAAATTTGGAGAGCCACCGGATTTTTCTGTATTTGCAGCCCTTTTATTGCTATAATCATGATAATATCAGGGATTAAGAAATTATACCGTGGGAAAACTTGCGGTAAACAGGCAGTCTTAAAAGCTTTCTAAAATATACAGGAAAATTTAAAAGAAAATGCACGATTTTCAACATCTTTTTTTTGCGAAAAAAAAACTCATAGACGCGTGTTCCTGGGATCGAAATATACCACCCTTGAAAATATTTTCACTTATTTAAGACATACCTTGTACATGCAATGACGTATATTCTACGTCATTGGGTACACGACGCCATGAATCCTTTTATTTATATGTCCGTAATACCATATGATCGAAAAAAAAACCGTATCAGCGAGGGCTATGAGATGACGATCGCTGTCATTTTATATGTAAAATTATATGAGGAGTCATCGATGTTCATTTCCGAGCTAACTGGTCCCAGTTTTTTTTTCGATCATACGGTATTTTTATCATTCAAAATAATACTAAATCTCATTAAAATCTTGAATTTTTCAGCACTTTTTCATTTTCACGCTGTATATTGTTTAAAATAAAACACTGACAACATAGGAAGAAAAAAAAATGAAAAGAAAACCTTAATAGTATTATTTTGAACTACTTATAACAAAAAAAAAATACCAATATTCAGAAAATATACAACACATATATTGTACCTACATGAATTTTAAATACATATGATAAAATGTGATGATCATACGAGTTTAACAAAGTAATTTTTATACAAGGTTTATAATTATTTTAACAGGATATTTTTATTAATAAAATATAAAACCTGCGCTTTTGTATCAATTTCTTTTGGATTTTTGTATTTCAGAACTAAAATCGGCATTTTTTTAAATATTTTAGACAAAAAAAAGGAAAAACTCATAACAGAGGCACTTAATATTATATCGATTCTGTACAAAAATCCAAGAAAAAAATATTACACCTATAATTATTTTACAGGATTTTTTCATTATTCTAATATTCTTTTTATATCGTCACTGATCTATATTTTTATAACATAATTAGTTATTTTCAGTTTTTTAGTTCTTTTTTAATGTCGAGAATTTATAAAATGTTTTTTTTTTCTAAGATACAATCGATGACTTTTATAGGTATATCACAAAATAAAATAAATAAGGTTTAAATTAAAATCAACAATAAAATTTATCGTTCAACAAGGATATACCTAAAAAATCAGAGTAAATTAATCAATCAAAATTAATTAACAAATTGTAGAAAATGATTTAAATTTAATATACATGTATATGAATAAGATATGAGAAATATATTACTCATTTTCTACAATTTTACACCTAAAAAAAGGATGCCAAAATACACTACATATTTAGAAATCTAGTTATTAAATAATTATAGTTCTTTTTATCTTTGACTAAAAAAATATAAAATAAATACGTAAAAATAGTCGATATTTTAACATCCTCTATAAACTAAATAAAGCAAGAAGCCAAAAATATACTTTTCGTTTTAGCCTTATCTTAATTTTTTGGTAATTGATAGGCAATACTTATTTTAGTAAATGCCGCTATATACACCCTGTACATATATACAAGATGATTCATATTTATCTAGCGACCTTTGAGTACACAGGATGATCAATATGTAAATGAACAAGCCTTCAAAATAAAATGAAACTAAGACTAAGAAAACAAAAATGTACTTTTCGAAGGCAGTGTGTTAAATATGATTCACCCTGTATTTTCTAATATTAAGTGCGATAGAAAGTCGAACAAAGAAACTTTGGTGCACCAATAGCGTAATATGTATAGTTAATACTTATAGATATTGCTTATTTCATTTATCAATTTGAGCTTAGAAGTAGATTCCTAAAAAAATTGTAATATTTTTTCTAAAAAGTAAGAGAAAAATTATAGATTTATTTGTGTAAAATAGAATAAGAATATTTTTCAAGAAAAATCAACAGTTTTCAGTACTGAAAAATATGTTAATACTTTTTTTAAGACATTTATTTAAAAATAAAATTAACTAAATTATACTGTAATAAATCTACTTTATTTTAAACGCATATAACTATAATATAGTCTCTTCAGATATGATTGAATACGTAAAACTATATTACATATTTGTAATTTTTGAATGCACGGGTTGGAGTGGTCAGAATTAAAACGAATCAAGTTCAATTTAAAACTATTTTAAGATAATCGTCTTTATACATTTATAAAATATTGTTTTTTTTCCAGTAGAGATATGAATCAAGTCATACTTAACGCATTAAGCTTGTTTCATGTAGACGCAAATCGCGAATTGCGAAAAGCGATTCGCCAATAAATATTCGTAAAATTTCGACCTATTTCATACAGTCGCGAATTTTTAGGGACATTCATTTTTGCTCCCACTGAAAGTTACCAAAAAATCATAACCTGAGATAACTTAATTTGTTTTATACATATTTATTCGTGTTTACGATCTTTATTTTACATTTTATAGCATACAATATGAGTTTAAATTGGTTTAATGATTATGAATATCGATTACGATTGTGGGATTGGAACAGAATAAGGCGCAAAATTGCCATTTACTTATTGTTAAAACGTAGAAGAGAACGGGTTTATAGCACAGGTTTATAGGTCATTTATGGGTCATTTGGGACATGTGAAATATTTAAATTTCGTAAGCAACAAGGTGCTTATCGCAATCTAATTCAAAAAATGCGTACAAGAGATGAGAAAAAATTTAGGAATTTTCACAGATTGTCTGTACAGGAGTTTGATAACTTGATTGAAAAATTGTCACCATAATATATACTCTGTTTTTTTTCTCAGGTAAGATTTCGACAGACGATGACAGAAGAAAAGCAGATGTCGTCCCATACCAATCTATTTATTTTACTAAAAAAAGTTTCTAATAATTTTTAAGTTAACTATGGATGGGTTTAAATATAAATCCGTCATGCGTCGTCTCTTGTTGTTTTAACCAGTTTTATTGGTTTATTTAAAAAATGACAGATCGTATTTCAATTTTATTGGTTTGACGGAACGATGAACGACAAACGGACGCCGATGCGTATGAACTCGCCTTTAGATTTTTGACGTTTGTCAAAGTCTTGCTAAATTATAGGTTATAATTTTTGTGACAACTTTGTCAAATACCCTACGTTTTGGAGATGATGCATTTTGATTCGTGTTATTACGTGTGTTTTGTGTCTTTTGAAGTCAAGTGGAGGAAAAATCGAGTGAAAATTAACTGTAGACCCAGAGCACAGTTTATGGTTAATACTCGCTGCCCAGGCAGGTCTTATACACCAATAAAGTTACCATCAATTAAGTTCGTATACCATCTCGTCGCAGATAAGTGCATCTCGTATATGGTAGGACCATACTAAACACATACTGAAAACTGGAGTAGCTGTAAAATATCGACATCACACGATAGGTAAATAATGGATTTTAGTACTGCAGAAAAATAATGTCAAAAGGTATTGGTTTAAAAAATTAAGATTAAAGTTAATTAATCAACATTTGAGGGTATAAAATTTGGTAAGTGTTATTATTAATAAAATAGTTTGTTTTTATTTATGTTGTTTTTATTTATTCAGTGGAATATTACAAATCTGTATTTGTACATAAGTTATATTGATAAAAATTAATAAATAATAGTTATATTTTTGATGCATTTCGTTTAGGTTTAACGCAGAAGTGTTTACAAAAAATAACCATTTTGTTTTGTAGATTTTTCTTGCAGTGCAGTGGCGAAAAACCCATAAGGATTTTTTTGGATAGATGAATCCGCCACATAGGTATAGACATTTTTTATATTGATAAATATAATCATAAATGCAGGAAGTTTCATGAAGCTTGAAAGTAAGAAATAGTTCTTTTTTAAATTTTTTTGGTATGTGGTGTCTTGTTCTTGTTTGTTTTGTATTAACACATGCCGTTTTTTGTTAAATAAAATAACTCGATTACATTTTTCAGTTTTTACAGTTTTTTCACAATATTTTGAAGTGTTTTGAAGTAATCACTTGTCCACACTTGTCAGTCAAATTTTAAATATATTAATTTCCTGCTATGCCTATGCGTTCCAGTTGTACCAACTTATTTCTTTGTAAAATAAAATAAACTACTTTGAAATTAAAATGACAGACACATCTATCACTGTCAAGGATCTTGTCGTTGGACAGACTATATATATGTTTTTAATATATATATATATATATATATAACAACAACATATATATATATATATATATATATGCTCTGCTGCTGTAACAACACCTGCTATATATGTTTTTAATTTCTATGGGTTTCTTAGCCAAGTTATATCTCTGTTGTCAAAAATTCCTAAAAAATGCATTTTACTTTATTTTTGTTTTTGTTCTTATTAATTTGTTAAATATTAATGTAACTATTTGTTCACAAGTTTGAATATATTGTAAACAATGTTAAAATAACAAGCTTTTTATAAAATCTCTTCATCGTGTATTTTTAACTGAAAAAATAAATTGGGGTCCGTGGGACCCCAGCATGCCATAAGCGATACGAAATTTCACAACGCCAGTTGAGGGTTAAGCATTGTGTTAAGTTTTCTTCTCCAGCTTGTTTTATTTTAATTAAGCAACATTAAAAAACTTTAACTCTCATTTTCTCTATAATTATCTTCTAGGACATGATCCAGTTCACTTCTGAGCCCCTCAATTGTCTGTTATGATTATTTAACAGGTAAATTGTATTTTCGGTAATCTTTTTAGATGTCAGCTGTCAAAATCTTCCATGAGTCGTACAAACTTTAGTAAACATATAGCAAACTGTGCCCCGCTATACACAAGACAAATTAATGTCTCTAAGACATAATATAGTGAAAAGACGAGGTTTTATGAATTCAACCAGTGTCCAAAGAACTATATTTAGATATAAGAGTAAATATGGCACATTTTTTAATAGACCGTTTAAAAGATTTAGTTGATTTCAAGATACACACACAACTGGTATGCTCCAGCGTATGTTATGACTGCATGTAGTATACCACAAGTTTTTTTTACAAGTAGCCACAGATCAATAATTTGTCATAGTTTATAAACCCGCTTCACAATTTATCGCAAGCGTAATTCACAGTAATGAAATTATTAGTCAAAATTACAAAATCATCGCAATAAATACGAAATAAGAGTACTTTATAAGCAAATGCTACCAGGTGACGTAATCCGCTGAATCAATGACACTCAGTTCTGTATGTAAAATACCAGTTGTATTGTATATCCTGAATGATACAATCCATACCTTATACTGTCCTATATATTTTTATCTAACTACAAAAAACATTACGTACAGGGTGTTCATTCGTTAGTAAATAATGCCGACTGAGCGTTAGTTTTCCTTAAATCTCTCTTATCTAAGATCTAACTTTTATATAATTGATCTTTGGAAGTCCTTAACAAATTTTATAGACTCGCTTGTAGCGAGCTGTCACTTTGGTTCAGAGTTCATTTAGGCGAAATAAGAGACGATTTTTTAGACATAAATATACTAATCATAATAGAAGCAAATATAAATACAAATAAATATTAAATAACAACAAAGAAAGAAACATTACAAAATAAATTATAAAGATAAAATTTTATTTAAAAATAATATTAGTTTTTTTTATATATTATTATATAGGAACTAAAAATATTGGCATAAGTTCTATATATTTTGTTTTATGTTTATTGAAATCTGATATCTTATAATAAAGTCTATTGAATTTTAATATATTATACTCGATATTATACTAAGGGCTGACAAAAGTTAGTCTTGGGTAGAGATTTCCGTATGTAAAAAGAGTACAATGCGTTTATAATGTACTGAACAAAGAGGGAACAGTAAAAACGTTGCCAAACGTATGAAATAAACCGAGAAACTGTGCACATTGCAAGAGACGTGGAAGGGGATATAGCAGATTCGTCGCGGTCAACCGGTCGACCCAATCAGTACCATATCAGTACTTAAAATTCTAGGAAAAAGTATACATTATGCGTTAAGCTTCACGATTTAACGTGGTTCATGTGGTCTCCTGATACTTTATTTCATTATTTATTAACGAGTCGTTGCAATTTTCCCTATAGCTTGTAAATTTTTAAGTGTAAGTTAGAAACACTTGCACTTTTGGTAGAAATAAGTGGAATTGAGTTGGTGTTCGACAGTGGTCGCGCTATTAGAACTATGAATTCAAAAATTGATATCTCGAAATTCATTAGAAATAATTGTTTGTAGTGTTTTTTTTCAAAACTTTCTTAATATTTCTGCTATATTTCCTTCGCAGACAGTATGTGAAAATTTTATAAATAAAAAAGTTACACGATTGCTGAAAATTGCAATGCACTAAAAGTAAATGGAAGTTTTTTTTAAATTTTGAATGGAAAAAAACAAACATGTCGAATTTTTCTTATTTAAACATCTTTTAAAAGATCTGAACTTCAAAATAAAAAAAGTTTCAATATCTAAAGTAGTTCTTGAGTTATCGCGTTATTACAGTTGGGGGTTGGAATTTTTGGTGTCACACAGCAAAATAAAACACTAAATCGCCACAAACATCAAAAACAAATGCTAACATGGTTAGCGAAACGCGCGTCCAGTGTAAAAGTAAAAGTGTTTTGGTGTATTGTGTTGATTAAGTGTTTTATTTTGAGTGATCGCGTGTTATGTGTTAAAAAATTGAGTTTTTAAATTATCGCGAATTACTCTAGGTTTTCTCGTTATAAAAAGATGGACGCCTTAACGATATCCTTATAATTCCATTTCAGATGCTCAGAAACATATCTAATGATATTATCTGGTTATCTTTTCGAAAATAAAAGTCTTTAAAAAATTAGCGGGTTGTAATTGTAATTTTACTTTACTTGATAGAGAAAGGCGTGCCAAAGAAATGTGGCAACGCCGCAACAGCACACCGTCGCATTTCTCTCACTCCGACTTAATAAGATACCTATGCGATTTACTTCCACACATGTAAATACCGACCCAAAAGTAAGAGGTACCAGCACGGTATATGATTAAAATAATTTGTTTAGACTTCGCTCCCTTTCTTTATTAAAACAGTTCTATCCAACAATTATTTATTTTGGGGTATCATAGTTACCCTAGATCATATGGTGGATAAATCAGCGCCATAAGTTTAGCATTAAAAAATATGTCTCCAACATCACGACATGCCATTTTCAAACCTTCTTTATTGTACTTACGAAACAATCAGTTCAATAAGTTTGTCTTACTCGAGGGACTTACTTTGCGCATGCGCATTAAAAGTTGCACGTATTTCCAAAATAATTACAATTTTACACGGTTCATACGGTTTAGTAAGTACAAATTAAACATTGTTACAAAAACCAACTTTTCATTGTCATCATATTGTCATAATCTATGGTCATAATCATATATCATCTTATTTATATTGTGTAACGACGCTTGTTTTTTGCGTTTTTATTTTAAAAATCGTATTAATTACTCTTTTATCGACCGCTTTTATATAGCCAATGATGCAAGTGTGTTCAGTGAGAAGTTAATGTTAAGTTTGTGCAATTATATTTCTTTTTTTTTTTCGTTGGACTTTCTAAATACTCGTAAAAATGGCTAGAAAGTGTTTAGTGTGTGAAAGTTCTAATAAGGTTCCCGAATTATCTTTTCATAGACAATAAGTAAAGTATTCAGTTGCTCTTTTATTTATATTAAGCCACATGCATACTTTCTTGTAAGATTTCCTAAGAATATTGATATTCGTACGGAGTGGATAAATTTATTTTTTATATAATTTAATTTTTGAGACAGTGAACACTTAATTTATTGTTCAAATATAAGCATTTTACAAATTAAATTTTTAAAATTAATGTTTAAATATGGCGCGCGGACGATAGGTCCTCGACAAGGATAGATAGAGTAGAAGCACCGCGTATGCAACAAAAAAAGAAGATAAATGGAAGTCGTTAATATGTTTGCGACAGTTTCCATAATGATTTACTTATCCACGTAAGTCTGTATGATCTAGGATAGTTATATATATTTTTTAAATGGAACACAACTGACCCCTACAAAGAACAAATGAAGCAGTCCATTTTTTCTCTTTTTAACACGTTTGTATTTATACTTTATCACTGTCTTTATCATCACGTTAAAATCCAGACCACAATTTTATAATAGCCAGGTCTGTATTATGTTTCTACTTTAAAAAATCCAATCCAATGAAATCGGGGCACTGAGACACCTACTAATATATTAAAATAAAACACTCAACAAAGACTTAACAACAAAAACGTTAAAAATCGTCCCTTTTTCGCCAAAAATTCGAGTTTGTTACATGTTCAACCCTCACACCAGATCATCCTCGTCGTATTCGACAACCAGGGCGCCCCGGCTGTCCACTACCACCCCGGTACTGCCAACGTTAAAAATACTGCAGAGACCGTAATAGTCCTGGTTCTCCTGCTGTCAGTAGACCCAGGACACGGGGATCCACTGGGGCGTGGTCTGGACGCGGCCGATGGCCGTCTCCAGCGCGGCGATCGTCTCGTCGATGTCGTTGTTGACGATGGTGAGGTCGAAGTAGTGGCCGTAGGCGTGGCGCAGCATTTCCGATTCCTTGGCTAGGCGTTCCAGGCTGCCGTCAAACTGTAAAAGGAAACAGTTAGGTAGAATACCATATACATATAACTAAAATATACTCAGGGTACCCGATTTAACCCCTTGTGCAGTTTATGTGCCGTAAGAGAAAGACAACTTAACCCAGCTCCATATTAATACTGCATAAGTCTATTTCACCCGGATATTGATTGAACTGCGATTGCGCCAAACTCCGATTGATCGTTGTTTTAGTTCTGTTTGGATTATTTTTTATTTGTGCGCGTAAAAGAGTGATTTCGTTTAGTTTATTGTTTCCAACTATTTATTGATATTCTTCCAACCCCATCATAATGTGTTATAAATAATAATAAAAATATCAATAAGATTGAAGGTTAGGTGAAATGTCAGTCAACCACTACCCTTTAAAAACACCGACCAATGAAAACTTCTTCAGGTAAAGCATGCGCAGTTAAATGAATATCCGGGTGAAATAGACTTATGCAGAATTCCATATTTCTCTTTCACTGTTTAGGCTTCACTTTTTGGAGATTAGGCTGAGTATATTTTAGTTATATGTATATGCAGAATACAAGTGAAAAGCAGATAATAAAAAATAAATACATATCCAAAATTATTGCAAACAGTAATATTTTTATTTTGATTTCAACAGAGAATATTATGACTGATTATACTTTTCAACCTTAGACAAACCTTGCTGTACCGGGTGTCCAACTTTCGTGTGTTTTATAGGGTTTCTCGTTTGAGTAGAAGTACAAAAATGTAGTGATGAGCAAGACTGGTTTTGGTCTTGGGCATGTACAAAAAACAAGATCAAGACTAGAGTTTTATCTGTAAGACCAAGTGAAAGACTTCCGCTAATCCAAGAATAAGCATGTAAAACTTTCTCGGTCTTGCATTTATTTTCACCTTTATACAATATAAGAAACTACTTATCTGTTTAAAACTATTGTTTTAATTATTAGTATTCTAGACTATACCATGAAATTTTGATAAGAGAAATGCTAATTCAATATATTATAATATTAAAGAATAAAAATTTTCGTCAGACATATACATATATTCTAACAATTTATTTCTTTTTATTTTGAGTTTTATTTCGATTAAATTACTAAAAATACTATTTACTAAAAATATTATTTAAATAATGTCTATGTAGAAAGTGCCTCAAGTAAGAATCTTTTACAAAATGCAAAACTTGCAAGAATATTGCAGTAAAACCAGGACCAAGATTGAACCCTGCAAAACCAAGAACAAAGGAGTCTTGGTTATTTGCTCGTTACTACAAAGATGTAATTTTCACCTTACTATGCTTATTTTTTATGAAACTAAAGATCCTACCACACATATTCATCCTTACACTCTTAGTTCCCGATATATAGGGCGACATTTTACAACTCCCCTCGTATCTCGGTTATAACTTTTCGAAAAGCTGAAAACAGATCCATATATCCGTATAGCCGCCCATACTAAAATATGTTAATAAAAAGTTGGTAGGCAGTTCTTTTAGTTTCAATTATCTCAAAAAGTGTGACTTTGACTGATTTTGAAGTTATTACAAATTTTGTTGCAAATATTATTCCTAATCTTAAATTGAAAACCGCGTTTCGCTAGCTACTGTAATTTTGGAGTTACGATTTTTTTAAATTTTTAACCCTCACCCATAGCCCCTTAACAACCCCCCACCCCCACCAAAAACTAATAACCAGATTCTCGGGTGCCACAGTATTTTTGTGCCAAATTTGGTTAAAATAGGTTTAGCGGTTTTTGAGTTATCGTGTTACGGACAGACGGACGGACCGACAGACAGGCAGACACACAGACAGACACCATGAAAATATTTTGTATTTAGGTCATTTATGACCCAAATAACTCATTTTAACTGAAATTAAAAAAACTTTTTTTTTGCCGATCTTAATAGCCAATAAGCCAATAATAGCTAATAAGAAGGTAAACAAGAGTAATATTTCAAAAATGACTTCTAGCGAAAAACTAGTTACGCTACTGAATTTTTCGTGAAAAAAACTCTACGCGACACAGTTTCGATTAGTTTTAAGATAACCAAGACATGAAGGGGAGGAAAAATGCAACATTTTCAAATTCGCCCTGCATTTAAAGAATTAAGGGGGCTAGGATAAATCTGTGTGTAGTATGTTTAGTTTCATAAAAAAATAGCATAGTGATGAATCGATATAGTGGCGTAGGTGCCCGGTGGCGTAGAGGTACAGGCTCTCGTCAAACAATCTCAAGGTTGTGGGTTCGAATTCTACACCCGGCATTTCATCAGCCGACTATTTTTAATAAAATAAAAATAGTTTGGGTACCTAGGTCGACTCAGCCTTAAATGAGTACTTGGGATTCACAATCCTGAGGTAATAATAGGCGGTTGAAGCGTAGTTCTAGCCACATTACCTTCCTTGTATATCAAACAGCTCTAGCATGACAAGCTGTACCTTGCTACTCCCAAGGCGTTAAACGCTATATACGGGAGCTAGCTATTATTATTATTATTATATGAATCGCTGTAGTTCGTATCTCTACTCATAAACGTCAAATCCCATAAAGCATACGAAAATGAGGCACACTCATACCCAGAAATAGTAGAGATTTTGATTAGTATTGAAATATCCAGTGCTGGTTTTATTATGCATAGAAAGATAAAAACTGCAGAATAATATTTTTATACGGAAAAGAAATGCGGAACCGATATTTAAATGTGTGGTGGGACAACTTCCCAATTCTTAACTTTCCAATTCTCAACTTTTCAAGTCTAAGGATTGAGACTAGACCTCAATCCCTGGGCCAAACAAATATAGACGAAATTTCTTCGATGGATTTTATTCGCAACTTTGACGAGCGACGCGAATAACTGTTCCAACAAAGGGGGGAGGATTGTTGAATGAATTTAGCACCGTCATTCATTCTTTCCCTGAAAATAGATCTATTTTTATTTGCTTAATACTCTTTTTCTGTTTTTCAGAAGATCCTGAAAATATATGCCAATACCGTCGTCAAATTTTGAAGAAAGAATTATACCGGGTAAAAGTGGCTCACCCCTATAACATTTTTATTTTTTCATAAAAAAAAACGAATATGGTATGTTTGTAAATGACATGAATTGGGGGTTGATTGACGTATTTAATTGTTTTTAGTCACTTCCTGTTTCACCGGAAATGACTACAACTTTTGAATTTTAAATGGCACCTTCGGTATATTTTTACTTTATTCAATATATAGACACTCTGAATAGAATGGCATATCATACTTCAACTTTTGGCATTTTCGGTTAAAAAATTGTATTTTAAATTTCAATCGTGTGCCATAGTTGTGTTAAAAACACTAATTTTTAATCAAGGAGCCTTGGAAAAATAGATTTGATTGTCTAATATTTTTCGTGTCTTTTGTCCTAGTCGGTTAAAAGATGCTCAAATCGTATTTTTAATCATAAGTCATTTTTTTCAAGTGGAACAAGGGTGGCTCATTAGCACATTTGGAAAAAGCATTTTTTACGAATAGTTTGGTACCGCACACTTGGTATTTCGAGTCGAATTGTCGTTAATGGTGCCATTTAAAAATCAAAATTGTAGTCATTTCCGGTGAAACAGGAAGTGACCGAAAACAATTGAATACGTCAATCGA